>NW_027468859.1:27311433-27941433 GCF_046254945.1 Alosa pseudoharengus | reverse complement strand
AGATGGATTAGGAGAGAGAGCAAGAAAGGGAACGACAGAGAGAGAGAAAGAGAGAAAGAAAGAAAGAAAGTGAGAGAGAGAGAGAAAGAGAAAGAGAGAGAGAGAGAGAGAGAGAGAGAGAGAGAGAGAGAGAGGCCAAAGGGTGCCAGAGAGAGGTCCATCGTGTATCCATCAAAATGATGTAATATGATTGAGGGACCAATCAGACAGTGCCTCCCCCATGGACACAAGTTAAACTCCCTGCAGCCCACCCATCTCCTGGAGCCGAACATGCGTTTGACTGCCAAGGCATGGAGCTGCTGCCTCAGGAGCCACCACACTGATTGGGGTAACCAGAGTTCACATCAAGATTCTGCTGCGACAGTGTCCGCCCTCTCCTGAGACGGGGGCCACATGGCATGTGGGCTGAGCGAGCCCCACACACACACACACACACACACACACACACAGACACAGACACAGACACAGACACAGACAGACACAGACACACAGCTTAAGAAGGTAGAAATATTAATGCTGTATAGAAAACAACACAGACCAAAACAAAAATGCAGCATGCAGAAAGCCAGTGAGCGTGCACTGCAGGGAAGACAGAACAAGAGCACGAAACGTACACAAAGAAGGAAAGATTGGTAGACAGGTTGAGAAAGAGAGTTAGAGAGGCAAGATAAGTTAAAGTGAATACAGAAAAAGGGAGATGAAAATTGGAGAGTATAACAAGGGAGGAGGAAACAGAAGAGGAGGAGGAGGAGGGGGGAGAAGGTGAGGAGAAGGAGAGGGCGCTCAGTACTGTAATTAACCACAGTGGAGTGGGAGAGCCTGTCAGGCAGCAGGGCAGCATGTAATTCCAGCCTCTCCGAGGCAAACACACAGCACAGAACAGAACAGAACAGAACAGAACAGAACAGAACAGCACAACACAGCACAGCAGTGTTTCCCATACATTGACTAATCTGTGGCGGGGCGCCACGAAATAAAAATCGGCCGCCACAGATGAATATTCTATGTTTAATTTAATTTAAATTAAATATAAGGTCAAATCCTTGCATTGCCATTGAGCTGCGCTTTTTACGCACGCAGCCTTTCCTTGCCCCGCCCGCTCTCTCTCGTAGCCCGCTGCCCCTCCTCTGCATGTGCATTTAACAAAATATTCACGATTGTTGAAGGATTGTTGTTGCCACATAGAAGCATTGCATAGAAGACGTCTTGCTAAATTGCTATTAAATCCGCTTAGCATCGTGACCATGCTGCGCAAATTTGTTCAAAACTGCTGCATTGAAGTGAACTCTAAGGTCTTATCACAGCATAGTAGGCTACATTGAAGAGACTAAACTAAGTTAAGTTATGAAATCAAGCAGTATATCTCAAAGCTAACGTTAGAATACTGTTTGGATGTCGAATTTAGTATGCTTAGCCTACTTCTAAGCTGCTTGTCAATTTCGTTGAAGGGCTCATTTTATTGACTCTGACACTGAATGTTTGCAAAATCCCGATGTAAATGGAAAAGTGTTTTCCAAAATTCAAAAGTGCTTGTCCCAAGGAGAAGTATGAACCTTTATTTTAACTATGTAGAAAACGTTATGAATTGCATCCACACATCAGCAGCCTTTCAATTGTGTTACAATTGCAAGGGTTCCCTCAAACGTCATAAAGTGACAGGCACTCAATTAGACCTATACACTACCAAGACGATCTTAATACACACCCCCCCCCCCCGTTGTCAAAGTCAGCTACCGCCACAAATTGAATCCAATTCTGTGGGAAACATAACATTGCACAGCACAGCACAGCACAGCACAGAACAGCACAGAACAGCACAGCACAGCACAGCACAGCACAGAACAGCACAGAACAGCACAGCACAGAACAGCACAGCACAGCACAGAACAGCACAGAACAGCACAGAACAGCACAGAACAGCACAGCACAGTGGGAAAGAAGAAAGAGAGAGAGAAAGAAAAAGAAAACACAGGGAGGAAAAAAAATAACTTGGTGTGGGGCCAATGATGGGCTTCGGCTGAAGCCGCCATCAAATCTCTTTAAGACGCCAGTAATGCTCAGATCAGTAAACAGCACCGGGAGGTTGCTCGGCCGACTGAAGCCCAGCCAGGGATGAGAGCCGAGGGGCGAGAAACGAGAAACGGGGAGGCATGGCGGGCGGACAGACAGGCGGGCGAAGAGGGGTTCAAACACGAGTTGCAGGTTTCTGCTCAAACTGAGCGAGTCGGCGTGAACGCAATCGCAATGTAACTGATTACAAACCGCCGCAGGCAATAACAAAAACGCCAGGAGTTCCACTGTCAGTAGGGGCTTGTTGTGAGACACTTTAGGCCTATCACATGCTCACGTTTGTTACTGGGGAGGGAGATGAGTGCAAAAGGGTTACGCGCAACATGCGAAATGTTAAATGTGTATAAAAAGTCCTAAAAGTTCTAAAAAGGAGGAATCTTTGACCGCATACCGAAGTGTCTGTCCAAGCATATTATTGCCCAAGATCACCAAGAGAGCTTCTTGCTGGTGGATATATGCAATGCTGCAGGGAATTCAGGAAAGAAGAGAGTGGGAGGAAGAAAACTGAGAAAGAGAGAGAGAACCAAGCAAGAAAGCAAGACGGAAAGACAGCAAATAGAAAATAAAGAGAAAGAAAGACTTAAAGATAGTGAGAAAGAAAATAAAAAAATTCTGTTCTGTGATGAAGGGACAGGGATCCAGTTAACATGGGGCCAAAATCAACCAATCACAACGACTGCTGCTTACAGTGTCTGACTCCTCAGCCCGTAGTGCAGAAGGTGAGGGTGTCAAATTCACACAATCTGATCTGATTAACACGTTCCTTTGACCAAGCGCTGTCCTGGCATGTCTATAATCAACTGGGTTGTTTATGGATTCCATGAAGATACGGTTACCAGGAAAGGAGAGACACTTTCCAGCTAATTGCCTCTGTTCTTGGATGGCATGGATCTTCCCTTCATCCCAAAAGCCACAAGTCCTTCAAAAATAAGTAACTTCTGTGGCATTCTGTTATGCTAGATGTGTGGCCATCAGTTTGCGTGGGTTACAATAAGTTGCAACAAGTGAAAACCAGGGAAAATAATCGCACTGCAAGTGTACCATGACCAAAAATGCTTTTTGCCCAGACAGGATAAACAGAAAGGAGAAATCAAGACATGCTCAAACCATCAGAGATGCTCATGACATAAAGGTGGGAATGTCGTAGGAAGCACCTTTGGCAGCAGAAGAAGAAAAAAAACAAAAAACACTTTGACCGGAAAAATCTGTAACCCTCACAACCGCGGCATGTCGTTGTGCATCCGGGACTACGAGGCTCACCATGTGGCGTTGTGGGAAGAGCAAGCCCTGCGGTGCAGGATGTGAAATCCTGTCCTCTCCCTCCTTAAAACACACACACACACACACTTTTCCAGTCTGTCAGAGTGCGGCGCGTCTCGCTGGCCTGTTGACGACCAGATGCTGCAGCGTTCACTCACTCACTCAGGCCGGGGGCTGTGGGGACCAGCTGCTTGGCCGCGGGCCAGCGGTGTCTCTGTCTCTCCGTCTCCCTCTGCGAGGACCAACAAACACCTCGCGAGGTGAACTCATGAGCAGGAAACGCTTTTGTGGCACTCGGACTGTGTGTCCGCCGTGCCTGTGGAAGGAAGGGGCTGGGACGGAGGTGTTTTTCTTCCCCTAGCTCAGATATGTGATTAAACTGACCCTAGAATGGTCACCACGGCTTCTCAGTGACCAATAGACCGGCACGTTTTCCTTGTCGCCCCCAGAATACATTTCTGAACATCTCAGTCGTCAAGCATTAGAACAGAATTTGAAGTGAAAGATTATTTCGGGACACTGCATGCAATAGACCTGTAGACATCTCGTGTAATAGAACCAAATAAGCAACCCCTCTCCTTTGTATTCCAAACAACACTTGCGTAATGCTGTTTGACAACATGAAACCTGCTTACTCTAGCACTGGCACAAAGGACTCAGGAATCTTTGAGCAAGTTCTTCAATGGCAACAATTCCGCAAGGGCTTGTTATGGAAGGCAGACAAAATCAAACACACAATGCGCTAAAATGGCCGCAGATCTTGTGTGTGAATGAATGAAATATGTCTGAAAATAGGAGAGCTAGCTGCAGCAGTTATTGGTGGAGAGAACGCACGCACAAAATCTGCCACAATCCTGTCAGATACTCTGCAGTCAGCCTCATCCCATGAAACAGTGAGTGGGTGATAGTACAATGGAGGAATGAAAAGAACAGCAGAACAACACAAGATGGCTAATCTTTCTCTCTTGCCTCCTAGTGGGAGAGAGAGAGACCCATTATTTACACTAACACTGTGATTAGCGGCACGTCTCATGTGGGCTGCCGTGACTCCCGCTTTGCTGGAACCAGAGCTGGAGCTCAGATGATGAGGTTTATTATCATTTATAAACGTTCATTAACATGCACTTAGTCATTCAGCAGACGACCTATCCAACTTCAGACTTTAGACAGATTTCACACACATTTGTGTATGTGATCCCTCGGTGGGCATTGAACCCCTAACCGCAGCCATGTTTACAACCTCTGCCAGGTGGAAGGCTGCATATATGTAGCCCATGCTACAAAAAATAAAAATAATCAGTCTGTGCTATGGATGATTTACCAGCTTAGAACCAGTGACACCTTATTTAGTGTACTGTGTGTGGCCTACAGATGAGGTGGTTGTAACTGCATACTGAGACTGGATTGTACAAAACGATCAACCTCTGTACCACCTGTGCTATGAACAAAAAGGTTAAGTTACAGCCCTGAGATGACCTAAAGGATCTACATCAGGTGGTTCATTAAGAGGCCTTCCTGTGCTTTACACTGCCATTTAGACACTTTGTGAAAAGGGAGTCCCTCCTTTTTCCCAAACTGCCTGACCCTTTCCAGAACATTTAGACTGACTATTTCTCCTACACACACAAATACTGAAACATTCTCGCACGCACATTTTCACTCCCTGCAATTGGGTAACGTGTTCCCTGGTTGGAAATGGGGATTGGGAAATGTGTTGATTGTCCGGGGTGGCTTTCATCCCCATTTTAACTGTTAATAACTGTATGTATTGTAGTGTCATTATTTAATTATGAATATTTAGTTAGTAGTGATCTGTGTTAAGTAGGGCTGGGATAAACGATTATTTTTTAAACGGTTAATCTAGCGATTATTTTTTCGATGCATCGATTAATCTAACGATTCATTTTTTCAGTCCGATTCGATTTCGATTCGATTCGATTATCGATTATCTCCCCTTTAATTGACTAATAGCAACTTATACATGTTGATTTACATATCTGAATGAAAAAAATATGAATTCCTTAACATTGGAATATATGTTTATTGCTCTTAAGATTCCAAAATAAAATACTATACAAGTGCAAAGTAATGCATTCTTAGTCAGAGGTAGCATTCAGTTCAGTTCAGTAGGTCTAATTGAGTGCCTGTCACTTTAAGACGACGTTCGTGAGGGAATCCCTGCAATTAACATTAACAACATTAAAAAGCTGCTGATATGTGAATGCAATTCATAACGTAGTTAGTTCAAATAACGGTTCATAGCCTACTTCTCCTTGGGACAATCACTTTTGAGTCTTGCTGCCCCTCCTCTGCATGTGCATTTAACACAAAATATTCACGATTGTTGAAGGATTGTTGTTGCCACGTAGAAGCATTGCATAGAACACGGCTGGCTGAATTGCTATTAAATCCGCTTAGCATCATGACCATGCTGTGCAAATTTGTTCAAAACTGCTGCAGTCAAGTTAACTCTGCTAAGGTCTCATCACAACATAACTTAGCTTGGTCTCCTCAATGTAGGCTAAGTTATGCAATCCAGCAGTATCTCAAAGCTAACGTTAGAATACTGTTCGGATGTCCAGTTTAGCATGCTTACTTACATCTGCTTGTCAATTTCGTTACTCATGTAGGGCTCATTTTATTGACTCTGAATGTTTGCAAAATCCCAATGTAAATGGAAAAGTGTTTTGCGGGCTCGTTATGAGAGAGCGGGGGCGGGGCAGGGAAAGGCTGCGTGCGTAAAAAGTGCAGCTCAATGAAAGGATTTTATCTTATTTTTAATTTAAATAGTACAACATAGAACATCAATGTGTGACGACCGGTTTTGAGTTCGTGGCGCCCCACCACCGATTAGTCAACGTATGGGAAACACTGAAGGTGTAAAATTCAAAATATTTGTCAGCACACGTTTTGGGTCTGACAAATCGACGCGCATATTTTGCGTCGACGTATTTTTTGCGTCGAAGTAATCGATTACGTCGACGCGTTGTCCCAGCCCTAGTGTTAAGTTATGTTTCCAATGTATGTTTAGGTTCATCAATATATGTATTGTGCACGTCTGTTTGTATGGGAGCTGGGTAACCCCCACCCCTCAATCATAGTGGTATCAACCAATTGGCCCCTAATTGGTTGGCTAGAGTTTAGAACTGTGACTGCTATTGCTTAAGAAACCGGTTGGTTGAATTTTGTTTTGTCAAGTCTTTTTGTTTGCACTGTAAATAAATCTGCACTCTCCACCAAAATCCATGTTTGCTTGCTGTGTCTTCACCCCATCATCACTTCACCTCCGTGAGTCCTAGCCGCTCATCCTGCATGTGGGTACGGCCCACAAGGGCCGTATTTTCACACACTTATATAAATGTTAGCAAACAAGCATTCACCTTTCAAATGTGAAACAAGCTGTAACATGCGTGCACTCCAAAGGGAAAAGTGACAACTAAGTAAATATTTCCAATATACACTGAGAATCTTAGCATACTTCTTTAGATTACCTGACAGCATGTGCAGGTATGTACAATAGACTAGTCTCATTCCACTAGAATGGTCTCATTCTGCCTGAAAAGAAAAGAAAAGAACCTGACATCTGGGGCATTTCCGGGCCTATGACACAAGGACACAGATTGTCGACATAAAGACGGCTACAAAACTATCACGCATGACCAAACAATGCTTGGGGGCTTTAAGGTGTCTGGAAGATAAAACTTTTCTGGAAGAAAAACACATAATAACTCTATCTCTGGCTTTAGGCGACTGAGATAAAGTTCTAGTTTATTGTGGCATGTTACTCATGAGAAGACAGTCAGTCCTTTTCTTCACTTTTCTCTCTGAAACGACAGCTGGTTACAGTTGAGACGGGAAAAGGTGCAGACTTGACCTGACGACCTGACAATATACCCCTCAGGCATGAGGCATTAAGATATGTGTGTGTAGGCTGGAGGCCACACACATGGTCCAGGGGGAAATACCAAATCCCCAAAGCAGGTTAGAGCAGACATACAGGGAGACAGAGACATACACAGACAGACAGAAACAGACACTCTCATACACTGATATCTCATTCCCAATGTGAAAACCTGTAATTCAACATTAATTACACTTTATGGTTGTATGGGAATGCAATCTAAACGTGTAGCATTAGCACTGGGCAAATGCTTTCTTTATGGGAACCGAGACCCATTACTGTATCGTTATGGGAGAGTGGTTGTGCATGCAAAAAAGTATCTAAACCTGGGTTTTTATAACTGGGACTTTAAATCACTGTAAAGCAAAATTAAGCACCACACAGTTTGCAGTCTTTGCTTTTCCAAACATATAGATCTTCAATTTAGGTTTACAGGGACTTGTGGTAACACACACACACACACACACACCTTAGTATAGGCAACACAGGCGACTACCATGGGCATCCAGGCTCACAGACCTTCATCAAACTAAACTCGAGAAGGTCCCGAAGGGCAACAAGAGTCCATTTCCCTATGTGCCACAGCAGTTATGTCAGCCCTCTGCAGGGCCCCTGATCCCTGCTGCTGACAGGATAAGCTGTGGCGACAGGTCTGGACGGATGAACTACACAGGTGAAGCCTATAAATCCATCCAAACCCATCCCAGACTTGGCACACACGACTTACGACAAGGAGGCATCGTTCTGCCGGGAGATGCAAACCAGCGGTACAGGAAAATCCAGAGTCGCTGCCAGAAATAGTGAGGGTGAGACAATGGATTTGCTGTGTTATGGGCCGTGGGAGAACCGATCCCTGTTTTGATTCGTCAGTGGACTGTTCAGGGCTTTGCTTTTATCCAGGGCAACCTCCACACCACCCACAAGTCATCTTCACTCAGCTTTCTTGTTTAATCGATAGCAGACATTTCAAAAGCTCAGGGCTCATGATATATGGAGCACATTCACACAGTGCTTCAGGAGTTCAAATACTACTCAAAGCTCCTTACAGTAAATGGGGTTCATTTGTCTACCTATAAGACTGACTATAAATGATTTGTGGGAGCAAGTGTTTGAACACGAGATGGTTCATTATCCAAATGAAGGCCACTTTGACATGACCACAAGGGGAGCTGAAGTCAAACCCAATGACCCATTCTCATCCCCTTCAACTCCTGAGCCTTGACTGCACCTGTGGCAGCAAACCCATCACCCGGTTAACTAATGGCCATCCTAAGTCATTGTTACATGAATCCTTCACATTCCATCCCATTTCATTCCATTCCATTCCATTCCAAGGCAGATGCTGAGCAAGACAGGTTACTGCAATTTGCTTTCGAGTCATGCACAGGTCTGAATGAACTTTTGTTGAACTTTGAATCATGGATTCATGTGATGCAAACATGTCTGGGAAATAGTAGGCAGAAGCTTAACACTGACACTTTGGCTGAAACATGAATAAAGATAATGTAGACCTATTTTCCCAAATTCATTGCAGGCTCTGAGGTGATTCTACACATTAATGAAACTAGTTACAGAGACTAGTTACTAAGTTACATTTTATTGGCTAAAGTGGCAGAACAGCATAATAACTACAAGATCATGGGTTTATTCCAAAGGAGCAATCATGGTAATAAAATGCATATGTAGCCATTACTGAAAGTTGATCTGTATTTGAAACCTCTACAATATGAAAAAATGTAGGCTAATTGTGTGGTCATGTCTTGCTTTTGACTTGAAGAGACAAAAAAAGCAAATCTTACAAACTCAGCAGACACTAACCAAATGTCAGACATACCGGTAATTTGACAACCCATCTTATTTGAGATGAAAGTGGCACCTCTGTCTGTCTCTTACCCAGTGACATAAAAACAATCATGTGGAAAGCTGACCTCTTCTGATAAACTGACAGCGACTGGCTTTGCATGTCGTCACGTAAGCCACTGTGGGATTAATCTAGGGTCCTTAACTTGTTCACGGTTCATGGTATCGCACTGTCAAGTGGATTACTGGCACTCTGATGGACTGGCCCACAATGCACCACTGTCCTCGCAATTGCTCCGAGCCACAGCTTGTCTTTGTTTCCGCTAACGATTTCTTTTTTTTCCCCTTTTTAAAATGGGTGGTCCATTACAACCTGCTCGCATGGAAGCCTCCCACTATCCCTCCATTTCACTTTCCCTGAGATCACCTGTTATTCTCCATCACACACCCCCCCCACCCCCAACCCTCCCTCTTTCCCTCTTTGTTTTGTTTTTTCTCTTAGTCACACTGCAATCATTTTTCCACTCTGAACTAGCATTCATGTGAGAGATTGAGCGTGAGTGGGTGAGTGGGTGGAGACAATAGCTACCACTAAAGGCTGCTGGGAATGCGCAGAGAGAACAACGCAGGTGGGGGTGGGTGGTGGGGGGGGGACCTGCAGATTGCCAGAACATTCTGCTGAACACATTTATTTTGATAAATGAGGGTCACCCACACCTTCCCCTTTTCCCCGTTCACAACGCAAAACTGCTATTGAGGCCGTGCATTTGAGGCCTTTGTGAGGAGGGTGCTTGAACGATCTTCACATGAAAGGGTGAGGGGAGGATGAGGAGGAGGAGGACAAGACTAATAGGCTAAGGGGCTAATGAGGCTTTGTTTGGAGAGAAGAGGGAAATTAATGTGTTGTTTGCAAGGTCCTCTAGGCTCCTGCAAAGGATGGGTTCTGCACATGAAGTTAATTTCACATCTCTCAGATCTTCGTTGTTACACAACCCAGAAGCGCTGGGCCTTATTGGCAGCGCATGCCTTCAAATCCTCCTGTCATATGCAGCACTTACCTCAAAAACCGGTCTCCTTGGCAACCCCCTTGCATGTGCAAATCCATCGTTAAGTGAAAAGAGCCGGACAATATGTGCATCACTGGCGGCCCTCCTGCAACCCAATTAGAGCACAGACGGAGGAAGTGTTTGATGACTTACTTGTGTCTGTGATTTCGCTTGGCATCAAAGGCAGCTCGCTTGCTTCACTGAACACCTCCAAGGTTGACCTGAAAGAAGAGAGATAGGGAGTTGAGGGGTGGGGTTGGTGGTTGTGGTATTTATTTATTTATTTATTTTAAATATCAAAACCTTCCTCTCAATCTATAAATCTGGCAGCATCTTAGGAAACACAAAGTCAAAAGCCTCCTTCTGATTGATGTACGCGTCCAAAAGGTTTCTGTGCCTAACACATGTGGGACACGTGTGAGCATAGGGAATGGGCTGAATGAACACAGTTGTGGAAAGCTTTACATCTCCAGTAGGAAACATTCAAACACCAGCCTTCACTTTGTGACCAGGGCTCCAGACTAACTTGTTGCATTGGTTGCACTGGTGCACCAGCACAAAATGTAGGTGCACCCAAATTTTTCATCGCAGCACCTTTAACATCACAATTTCAAGGTCCCCTTTTTATTGCTCTCCATATACATTCCGTGTCTGAGCTGTTGTCAGACCATGGAACAGGAATGACAGTATTGATTTGATTTGGGGCCTCCACCACCTTGACGACATCAGTAATATTGAATACTAGGGCTGGGCGATATATCGGTATTTCGACTACGACCAATATATTTTTGAAAACGATATGTAGTTGAGACAAATAATACCGGTATTATGTCAAATAATAGGCCATTTTATCAAAGCCACTTGCTCTTCTGTGTTCAGACCATTCAGATAGCCGCAGCTCTGCTCAACTGCGCCCCTTGCGTGTGCACGTTCTCCCTCGCAGCACTACAAACTTTCAAACATGACGGACACGGAGTCAGATTTTGTTTACCTTGATCAGAGGTTGGTGCTGATGCCTATTCCGTCGGCACATAAACGGCTAGACCGAGAATTCTCATTGTGAAATCAAAATTCCACTGGAGCTCCAAGCGGTTTTGTACACGCAGATTTAAGTTACAACACTGTTTACAGCTCTTCGACTCACAGTAAAATGTCATTTTTGGTACATAGCCTAGCTAATTTAAATACAGTGATGAATGCTTGCGTTTAGCGATATACAGTAGCAGATCTAAAGTCCTCAGGGAGACAACCTACACGCTGATTTTATTAAGAGGATATGCACACGACTCGCGAGCAGTTAGGGCATCATTTTTTATGATTCCTGAAACCCCATTCAATCGTGCATAGGGATTTTTCTTACGAACCGGAACATGCAAAAATGAACGCATACAAAACGACGGTAGCGTCTATCACACTCTTGATGAGTGACTCAGTTACGTTGTTTAAGTAGCCTAATTGTTTAAAACTATTTTTGTTGTTGATAGCAACATGTCTAGGCCATCATAGTCTACATTTGCTTGTCATCTAGGCCCTATCAAACCCTTACAGGTAAAAAAAACTGCATTGTGTGACAAAACTGCAGTTTTTTTCAATATTGTTGTGCCCAAAATAGCCTATTGCATTGTGCAGTACAATATAGGCCTGCGTTGTCAGTCAGGGTAAACTTTCGGTCTTTTGTTATTTGCACAGCTTTATCAGAGCAACTGTAGCCTATGCCTATTGTAGGTCTATGTTATTGTTTACACTTTTTTGCACAGCTCTGCTAGAGCAGTCTGAAATGAATATGATTAAAACTGGCTGTGTTGTCATAATTGTTGTGTTGAGTGAATATATGAAGCACTTCGCTCTTTCTGTTTGAAATATCAATATCGTATCGATATCGTATATCGCCAATCAGCCCCAAAATATCGGGATATAAGTCTTGGTCCATATCGCCCAGCCCTATTGAATACTGTGATCATTCACATCAGTGTCAATGTTATTACAGTGGTGGTGTGTAGGTCTAATTGAGTGCCTGTCACTTTAAGAGGAACGCCAAAGTAGCTTTCATTCTCATGGTCATTTGATAAAATAAATGTTCAAAAAACTAACAAGTCAAAAACATTTTTTTATGGGATCATAGAAGAGATAAGTGTCTTGCGATGTTAATTTCTATGATTTTGTTGAAATCATCACTACATTAATGATAGACATGACACGTGTCGTGAGCTAACAGTTACCTAGAAGGAACTCTCTCAAGATGTAAACGTTTGCCAATAGGTTGTGTAGCTTATTTCGGAAAACTCAACAGTAGGCCTAAATTAACTAAATTCCATAGCCTAGGCAACACAAACTTGAGAGGTGTAGGTCAAAATCAACATCGCTACTCGCTCGGATCACGACAGCTGTGTGCGTGTGAGGAGAAAAGACAAGCACACGACTGTCATTCTTAAATGTAGGCTATATCGATACTAATCAAAGTAGTCAAAGTAGAACAACCGCTTAGTTCGTGGAGAGACAGCAGATGCGAGTAAAGTCTAGGCGCTCAACTTTAAGACATTAGGTGCTCCAGTGCGACCCAGGAAAAATTGTAGTCGCACCTAGGGTTGCAAAATTCCGGGAATTTTCAAAGTTGGAAACTTTCCATGGGAATTAACGGGAATATACGGGAATTAATGGGAATAAACTGGGAATTTTTAATATGGCAAGTTAGTCTATAACAGGGAACTTAAATGTAGTGGACAAAACCACATCTTGCAGCATAATATTAGTTAAAACAACCTGATTTAATGCAATTTCAGTCAAACTTCTACCCTGCACATACGTCAATCCCACAGCATAGGCTACTAGACATAAAGGAAACCTCATGTGCATGGGGAAAATCAATTCCCAGTGAAAATGTCATCTCATGTATTCCCACAAATTGGTGTGAAACTGGGGGAAGTTTGCAAACAGAGTTGCCCAGTTATGGGCTTGTCGTCACTTTTGTCCTCATTTAAATGGGTGTACGTCATTTTGCATAAACTGTAATGGGACGATTAATCTGTCTGATTAAGCTTGACAATTTATATATAACTTACATAATCTATAAGGTTTGGTTGGGGTGGTATGTTGTGTCATTGTATTTTTATTTGTTTTACCATTTTCTGGGATTCTAACTGAACAAACTGATAGTCAGTCAATGTTCCAACCAATTGGATTTTGTTGTTGAGTGGCATGGTGTATCTTGGGCAGTTCAGTGGTTTCTGTGTTGCTATCTTAGCACGCTAGTAAACCATAGGCAGAGAATGGGGTTCCCGCTAGCATGGTAGCTAGCTTTGTATTCTAAGCTAAGCGAAAATACGAACAAACAAATCATATTGCTTATTACGAAACAAAATGTTAATGTCTGTATATGAAACAGTAGGAATTACCAAAAAGTCCCAGTTAATTCCCGTAAATTCCCATTAATTCTAGGGGTGTAAATATTAATCAATTCGTATCGATGCATCGATTATGCAGCCGGCGATTCAATGCATCGATTCGTCCGCAAGAGTATCGATTAATGTGTTTATTCTGCCGCCTGTTTGTTTGCCTATCTATTTTCAGCATCAGCTCCGACCTTTCTTTTTCTGTCTATGGCTCCGATGTAAGCGCACTACCTACTCCTAAGCTGCGGGTGGGTTTTTTTTATATGCAAAGACATGAGGCTGTATAACGAAGGCTTTAGATACCTGCTCCTACATTCCGAACTTTTGTTGATTTATTTGAAACTTCATAGATATCATGTAAAAATATTGAGTATTGAATCGTATCGAATCGTATCGTGGGGAATTCTGAAGTATCGAAAATAATCGAATCATTGGCTTAAGAAATCGATATTGTATCGAATCGTCATGAAGACTCCGATTTACACCCCTAATTAATTCCCATAGTTTTTTTTAATTCCATGAAAGTTTCCAATTTGGAATATTTCCAAAATTCCCCAGCTTAACTTCCCATGAAAAGTTTCCGGAAATTTACCGGATATTTTCCGCCCCTTTGCAACCCTAGTCGCACCCTTAAAAATGTTGGTCGCATTTGCGACCAAATTGGTCGCATTCTGGAGCCCTGCTTTGTGACTACACAAAAAAATCAGGAGAGAGAGAGAGAGAGAGAGAGAGAGAGAGAGAGAGAGAGAGAGAGAGAGAAAGAGAGAGAGAAAGAGAGAAAGAAAGAAAGAAAGAAAGAAAGAAAGAAAGATATGGGCCGTTTCTCATGAACTTGTGAACCGTTATGAAACGTCATCAATAACGGCCGAAGTAGCCTACGGTTCCAATTCAAATTTGGTCTAAAGTCAGAGTGGAGGAGAGGAAGAGAGAAGAGAGAAAGAAGAGTGAGAGAGAAAACTAGAAGCTAGAAGGGTATCACAATAGCTGCTACATAGGCTACACAAAGCCTCCACAGGCCCTAACAGAGAGAGAGAGAGAGAGAGAGAGAGAGAGAGAGAGAGAGAGAGAGAGAGAGAACGATAGACAGAAAACAGTAAAGAAGCCAAAAGGGTATTATACTAGCTGCTATACAAGCTGTGCAAAGCCCTCCCACAGGCCATGGTGTGCCTAAGCCTTCTACAGCTCTCACAACTCCAATCCCTCCACCCTGATCCACACGACCAGATCTCAGTCACGGCCTATCAGAGCCTTTCACAGGGGCTTCCTGAAGATGTAGCTGACATGCTTCCTCCTGTCGCTAGCTTCCCTTTCCCCTAACAGCCACATCCAATCCACCTCTGGGAGTGTGACTGACAATAGCTCTTCCCTCTGAGGGAACCTCTGAGCAGCCAGGTGCTCTGCTTGCAAACTTGAAACCTCATTTCAGTCAGAGACAGAGAGGGATTCAGGAGGTGCAACTTGGGGGTGAGCTGGTTCTCAGCACTGATGTCTCATCAAGAAGAAAGAAAAAACACAAGGATGAAAAAAAAAAGGCCTTTGGGATTACAGAGTGGAAGCATCCGTGGAACACTTGCTAATTAGTTCTGCTCTTCACATGTGCTGGCAACGTGTTGACGGCAACTCAGAAGTAAGGAGTAATATCGTAAGACAGAGTAATAAAAAAAATGAAAAAAAACTGCCATCCTGAGGCATCACCTAGGGGGCCTCAAGGATGATGCCAGACTTGCCCGGCCGGTAACCATGGCAACGGTAATCACAGCACCGCGACTGAAGGGGAACTCAGCGCAGCACTTGAGGAAGGGGAGGGGCACAACTGATTGTGCTTGCCTGTGTCACCGTGACCTTCGTGGGCTATAAAATATTAAAACAACAAGTGCCATCACTTTCTTTTTAACGTGCAATTTCCACCAGTTATCCAGATTCTATGCTTTCAAATAAATTTATTTAAACACTCACTCTCTCCCCCGGCTCCCTCTTACTGGGCATTTTATTTCTGATGACAGCACATGGATGAAAACCAATAGAGAAGGCCATCAACATTTAGCCTAGACTTTCTCTGGAACCTGCAGTTCACACATACACAGACACACACACACACACACACACACACAGACACAGACACACACGGCGTTGTTCCTCCTCTCCACTCAGTACAGGCGGAACAGTGTGTCCATCTGCTAGGGCGGCGGATAAGGGAGGTGCAAAGTGGTGCGGATATTTCAGGACTCGCGCTCCGAGGTTTGGCGCACTGGTAGTCGTTTATCACACGCCTGTTCATTTCCTCCCCATTGTCTGCGTTTGTTTCCTTGCGCCACACACACACACAAAGCAGCACAACGTGCACGCAAACAATGGAACACATTCACATCACACACACAAGCGATCCCTTGCACAACCATACAGGAATGTAATCAACGAAACACTACAGAGCTGAAACATGACACTTGTTGTGTGCTGAGAGTAGTATAAAAGCACTCGATATTAAATGTCGCAAACATCTCTGCCATTGACAAGACTTCTGAGCCAAAGACATAACCCTTTCAGAAAGGAAAGTGCCATGTTTTCCGGATCTTTTAATCCAGAGTGGCCATGGCATTGTGCAGTTCCCCAGAGGACTCCAATCCGTCTCAATGATTATAGTCAATTGCGTTATCTAAACATTTACCCTTCGGATCCTTCTCTTATTGACTTTGGAGAACACAGAGGGCCCTTTCAGAACCAATTTCCATCCCAAAGAATATATCCAGCAAACACACTTTAGAAATGGCAGCAATACAGCAGCTTCTGAAGGTATGCTTAAGGGCGCAAATTATTTGACACATTACCAAACGTTTCTGTAAGGTTAGCAACATGTTGAGCTAATTCATAATGACTATCTAAAAAAGGAAGAGTGACAAGAGAAGGTCCTTGTTAACTACTGCCCCCCCCCCCCCCAAAAAAAAAAAACCCTGATTTTTCCAACCTGAGGTCTTTACCTCTGCTTCAGGGGGCATTGTGGGACTGTATCCGAAAGCAAGGAGAGACTGACTGTACCCTGAGAAAAGGTCTGTCTGCATTCCTCTACTGAGTGGGAGAGGGAAGGAGAGAGAGAGAGAGAGAGAGAGAGAGAGCGAGAGAGAGAGAGAGAGAGAGGACTGGAGAAGATCTGTGAAACCCATAGTACTAACCCAGCCAAAACCACAGTATCCAACAGCTGCTCAGCACAGGATCCCTGGTGTTCTCAGGAAGGGAAAGCAGAGGAAAGGAAAGAAAAAAAAACACAGCAGCAGAAATTCTTTCACTGCGAGATTTATTTATTCCAGGCCCTTGAAAGTGTCTAAGGAACCGACCAGCTTTGTGTTCTTTGGCCACTTGCTGTCCCAGTCTATTGCTATCCTGAGGCTATTTTCATCCAAACTTCTGAGGGAGGGGAGACACGTTTTGTTGTCATGGAGTGTACTTGCAATCCTGGGTTTTTGCATGGCTGCATGGGTTCAAAGTTTTGAAAAGCCAGGCTCCTGTGAAAAAGCTTTTTTTAAAAGCTTGACATCCTGGATCTTATAAGGACACACAAATCAGGCCTTTAAAGACGTGGTTTGCGTTTGAAAGTCAAGCATGGCAAAGCTAGACCTGCAATATCCGTCTTCAATCTGCCAGATGAGCTCAGATTTCCAAACAAACTCCATACCTCCATACTGTATACTTCTGCCAAAGAATACCTCAGCAGGGAGACTCGAGCCACGTCAAGCTTTAAGTAGACACTTAGTCCATTAAAACAAACTGTCAAACACTTTTGTACTAGTGCCAGTGGGCCAGTCACTTACAATGGAGATGTCAAGGGCAGCAAGGGTGTCAGAATATGCCCCTGAGAAGTTCATCCTTCCTCAGTTCCCAACTGATTGGAAGCATCAGGGAGAGCGGTCCTGTCTTGATTTGCATGAAAACAGACCAGAGTTGACAGAAAGTATGCATCCTGCAGAACCCCTTGAGAACCGGTAATTAGACTCAGGTTACACTTCGTGAAGAAATCTGAGAGGAATCAAGCACTTCCTCTCAGCAGTCTTTACTGTGAAACTGAGCAAGACATAACAACTTGGTCAGGGTACTAAATCAATAGCATCCTTATTTAAGAGAACTATAGGAAGAGCCTAACACTGGCCTAGAAAGCTAGCTGTGGTTACATAAAGCAGCACATAACTGCAACTTACATTATCTCCACCAAGACGGCTTCCTTTTTTTTCTCCTCCTTCTTTAGTTCTGCCCACTCCAAAAGTGGGGAATCAGTGGGAGGCTCTTGCCGAGGCACAAAGAGTGCTAGTAGGTCTGAAAGGCTTGTGATTGTAGTGATTTAATCTCTTCTTCCCAAGATGTGACAAAAAAATAAAATAAGAGACAAAATGTAAGATTCTCTTCAAATCCTTCTGTGAAAAGCCATCAGCGCCGTGATGCCAGCCTTGTAACGCATGCAGCTACAGCCGAGGACAAACGCATTGAGTGAAAAATATATCTCTGTACAAAGTGTTGCTCTAACACTTCTTTGGAAGGGCTTTTCCTTCTTCTTCAGGCAATCAAGGCCCTGGAAATAATTAACACCTTTTATTGGCTTTATGCAACCTTCCCTGTGCAATTACCAGTGAAGGTTTGGGTGTGTGGTGGTGATGTGAGGCTTTATAGCTACAGAGCTGTGTCTCGTGTTGCTTGTGTGAAATCACCAACCTTGCACAGACCTGCTGTGGATCCCAAGAGGCATTTTAAATGCCCACAGGAAGTGGCACCTGAGCAGCCAATCACAATCTGCTCCAAAAAGCACATATTCTGAAGCAGCATGCCCCCACATCTAGCTGGTATGTCCCTTCAAGAAATTATATTTTTTAAAAATACAAGAACTGAAATGACAGACACCGCTAATTTCAGACGAAACAACAACTCAGGCAGTTTAGTGAGCTCCTCCACAATAGTCTTATGTAGTACCATATCCTAGGATTGGTTGCATCACATCTGACATACAGCGGTCCAGTTTAATTTCCCTTTCCATTTGAACATTACTGCAGATACTGATGTGTGCAGACACAATAGCAACTGACATGAGCTTTCATAGACATAGACTCAAGACAGGATATCCTCATCTATATAATAGGGCACCCAGATATATCAAAGGACCAGGAAATGTGCTTCGATTCTTGCCAAGTGAGATAAAAATCCAGGCCCTGATTTGGATGTATGCAAACTTGGGAAAAGAAATCCCATTCTTGTGCAGTTACAAAAACAAACAAAAAATCCTGAAGTATCTTAAGCGTTACCCACAGGCAAGAACACCCAGGCCACTTTTTTACAAGCTCTGGGCAGGATCAACAGTGTTTCACAGACCAGAGCCTTGACAAAACTACAACCGCAAAACTCAGGCTATCCTGGCCTGTAAAGGATAGGGGTGTGACCTAAAAGCAGCCTAAAGCAGCAACTGGTAACGTGAATCTTGTGTTCTTTTATACTCGTGACACTCTGATGCCTTTCTTTCGGCAGTGTGCCACCCATCCATCTTTTCTCCACAGCTCCCGTATTTAACTATACAATTACTGCAAAGCGTGCTTTTCTCAAGTTAAACAATAATGGTTTGTTTAAGTGTCAGAGAGATTTAGGAGGACAATGTAAAGAATCCACTATAGCAACACCAGTACCCTAGAGCCATGTTTAAAATGATATAGGCTACCCCCTCAAAGAATCTTCATTCATATTCACAAGACGGAAAGGTCATGTTTGTCCTGCAATCTTCCCCAACTACTTTCAACAATTCTTCAGGGCCTTCAAAACATAAGAGAAAAAAGACCTTGAAAGATACAACTAAAAAAAAGAAAAAAACCTAACCACACGCCTCAAGTTATGCATCGATAGTCGTTCTGTGTTCATCACAGCCGAGTCCATTCTGCTCCAGTGCGCCGTTTCTCTACAACGTGCTCCTGTTTACCATACCCAACACAGACCTCGGGCTGGGAGGCTACAGACTACAGAGTGCTGAGAGGCTTCACTGTTCAGGGCTCTGTCTCCATCTCTGTTCAGCCACTGCTGCAAACGGCAAGGGCCCCCACGAGAGACCCTCGCCAGCAGGGGTGGTCGTGCTAATGAAGGCCCTAAATCACTCGCACCCTGGGCAGAACCTCATAAAGAGGGCCTGGCTGGGCCTTGGTTGCCCCCAAGCCCTGGGATAGCCTACTGGGGATTCTTTTGGACTCTCTTTTTCAGATGTCTCCTGGCCCTTACAGAGTAACAACACCAACAGGGGGCACAGGGCAGTGATATACATCCCTGCAGCCATTCATTCCTGCCCCCCAAGAGTCCCATAATGACGTGATATATTACTCTAATTCAATACGTACACACCACAGCAACAACACCACCGCTATACATTACAGACCTTTATTCAGCACTGCAAAGAGAGCATGACTAGGGGCATGGTTGAAAGGGATGTCATCCGTAACAAACACTCACTCAAGACAGTGAGGGACTCCCGATCCATTTCATGTCACAGTTGAATTAATATAGCCTAATGTTAACCGCGACCGCGAGTGTCCGCGAGACCCTCTTACTATTAAGGCTCTTATGCATGTTGCTGCTGACAGCTTTGCCTGTCTAACGAATGTTATCTCCGCGATTTAAGATTTTTGTGCAATGTATAGGCACAGCACGCACTTTAATTTCCCTATTTTTATAATCGGCTAGCCTAACAAACGTATTTAATTTCAAAAAGCAACCTGGTCAATCGCTAACAACTAAATGCACCTAGGCCTACAACTCTACACATCCAAAAGGGTAGAAGCTTCCAGTAGGCTATCATAACTTTTTTTACCGTTTAGTCTGTGCATCGGCGCAACCTACGACGATGTGAATTAGTGACAGCTGTTGTCGCGGTAAACTTAAGCTCCTGTCTCTAAATAGTGTAGATAGGCCTACTTGCTATGTTGCTTGATTTTCTGTAATAAATGCAGTCTGTAGCCTAGGTTACTTCAGCAAACCCAGACCAGTTGTGGCATCAGTTTCGCTTTTAAAACACAACAGTGAAAGGCTTTTTATCGCAGTCTCACTTATCATTGATGAGCACAGGAGCAGGCTGACACCTGAGCATGTTGAAATGATCACCTTTGTGAAGAAGAATCTCCCCATCATGCTCAGACTGCAGCCAGGGCAAACAGTAGAAATTGAAGGGAGTATGGAGATGGAGCAGTAAAGTGTGGAGGAGATAGCAATACTGTAGAAGGCGTGACAGTTATTTGGGTTGTTATAGCCAATTCAGTGTGTGCGTGGTAATTTGACTATTTTCTACTCAGGTTTTGTGTGTGTTGCTTTTATATATAATTTAGAGATGCACCGATATGGAATTTTAGGGCCGATAACGATAACCAATATGTATTGGTTTGTTGTGGCCGATACCGATACGATAACCGATAATATTACTCTTGAAAAAAAATTGTGCAAAGTGATTTGGGGAAAGCATTTAATAAGCATAATTTTATTGCAGTAATTTTACCTACCACCAAATGATGGAAAGAACTCATAATAGTCCAATAGTGCGGCAGTCAACAACATAACAGTAGCCTAGCCCTACAGTATGTGTGGCTCCTTTAAGTGAACCTGACGTCAGTGAATTGCGAGTGAGTGGCTGGAGAGTATGAATCGTTTTAATTTAGGACTAAACGCTCATAAACGGCTCAGCTGGGAATAAGCTACAGTATAGTGACCAAATCAGAGTTTGTGAGGGAAACTTATGTTTAGTTTTAACTGAATAAAGCTGCAACTCCTCAGACTGTATCTTATGTCCGTATACTCTGTTGCGCACAACCTGCTGCAGCAGAAATGAAAGGGGTTAGAAGGTTTTAATAACTTATTATGATGACCTGTCTGGAACTGAAGCAGGAATGGTTAGCATATTTCTAGGTAATAATACAAAACCCAAGCTAACGTAATGCAAATATAATACTAAAACACAACTTAGAACTAGGCCTACTTATGTACTCGTCCCACTAACGAGTTTGCTTATTTGTTTCCCCGATCAGCGCGGTAAAGTGCAAACACACCAGCACAAGACGGCTCTAGATAGGGCTGAGCTCCGCTCTGGTAAGGTTAAATGGCGGATCATTCACGAGACGATTTGGAGATGCACAGATTCCCAAATGAACGCATATCCACAGATTTTGTTAGAGTGGTGAAATACATTCACACCGCTGACATTATATTGAGGAAAAAGTATAACCAAGCTCAAGTAGCTCAGTGTAGCCAGATGGACCTTACGTAGGCCTAAATTAGGACTTTAAAAAATATCGGCGCAAATTATCGGCCAGAATTCTGTTATCGGACTGATAATAATATTTTCATTTTTTCACTTATCGGCCAATAATATATCGGCCGCCGATATATCGTGCATCCCTAATATAATTTTATATTATTTACACTGATGGCTTTTTTAAGCCTTGGTTTACACTCTTGAGCAGAGCACTGATGCCAATTCAGTTTGTGTGGTTAATTGACTATTTATTTTCTACTCAGCTTTTCTGTGTGTTTTGCTTTTTTTATACAGTTGACAATATTGTTTGCACTGATGGCTTTTTAAGCCTTGGTTTACACTCTTGTTGTTCAAGAGCAGAGCACTGATGCCAATTCAGTTTGTGTGGTTAATTGACTATTTATTATTTTGTGTTTATTTAACCCTGTTAAGAATAAACAGGTCAGCTTCTCATTACCAACCACTGTGGATTATTCAAACTAACCTAATTAAGTTGGCTAGTTGTTCTTAAGAGTAAAACCCTTTTCAAAATGAGTATAACAACAAAATAAGTAAATATCTTTAATCTTTAATACATGCTTGGATCGGCCGGTATCGGCCGATGCTAAAAGCTACAATATCGGTATCGGATCGGAAGTGCAAAAAGCTGGATCGGGACATCCCTACCGTCCATACATCAGCTAGTGCTGAGTGGCATTTATTAGCCTTTCACCATCACCAGTCATTCCAAACCACCACCAGAATGAGCACAACACTACTAGAAAATAGCACCTCCAGAAAAGACTAGCTATTGACCTTGATGAAACAGCCGAGCTGAGAAGAAGCTGAAGCTGTGTGAAGCTGTGGCTATTAAAGGTGCACTATGAGTTCCTGCATGGTTTCAGCGTGATTTCATTTTTGTCTCAAATCGTAAGCATCTCTCCTTGATCCGCTAACTGCCTGCCCCCTGAATACACTGTGAAAAAGCCTGGTCTCGGGAGACAACACAGAGGCCGTAAACGCCAAACAAACACTAGGGGCACAGACTGTGCACCAAAATATAACAAACCACGTTCCAGCCAATCACCGACAAGATTGGGGAAGGGGGGGATAGGGGAAAGATGACTGTTTGGATATAATGGAAACCTATGGAGCTGCATCAAAGTTGGGAGCGAAAAGGGCTTATATTATACTTACTAAATCTTTAAACAAACGTGAATAAAAGGCACAAAATAAGGTTGGTGTAAGAATTATCTGTGTGTTCATGGGATTTAAGTGACCATTATTATTTCTATTTTTTGCTCTTTCCAGTTTACTAACAAGAGTGTCACGAATGTCGTCACAGTCAAGCTGCCTGTGGCTGACTATAACTAAGTTCGGCAAGCTTAACTTTACATGTCATAACATCAACTAAACATAAGTCACACCTTAATTCTATCACTTGTAATACAAGGGAAAAACATAGGCCAAAATCCACTCTGGAGCCTGTTTAATTCACAGAATTTCAAGCTCAAGCATCTACTTAGAAGTAATTAAGCAATCTTCTATTCCTCGTTTGTTCGCCTAACCATAACAAGGGCCAGATGTTTTGCTGGGCACTATGCTTCCTTAGAAAGACAAACTTTTCAACAAGTTCAGGAAGCTGACAGAGGGGGTCTGAATATTATGGGAACTGTTGATTGATCGTTTCAATGGCTTTCTCTGGATATACGATTCCAAACTTTAGGTGAAATATAAGCAGCATGGTGTGCCAACATTATAAGCATTCATATGGGAAGAGACCATGCTTTGACAACAAACTAGTCAAGCTGTAGAATGGAGAACTTTCATGGAAGGCTAACCCATTACAAATTCATGTGGTATTTCAAAGTGACAGCATGCTCTATTTAAAATTTCCTCAGACAGGCCGTAACTGTTTCCTCGCATCCATGTGTGGCTGTTCCGAGACCAAGACTGACAAGTCTGCATTTTTAATGGCCGTGAGAAAGAGGCATGCCTTCAGTAATCCCCGCTCTGCCGGAGTTAGGGGAACAGAGAGATGGAAAAAGGAGATGGAGACCACGGGGCCAGAGGCCATGTGACATTTTGACAGATGTGCGGCTATGCAGACCACCCCCCTCCATCATCACCACCACCACCACAATAAAACAAGAGCTCCCCTCAGAATGAAAGGGCTTGCCGCTAAGCTGCTTTCTGTCGGATGCCTTCACCCGTTCAGCCATCGTCCAGAAAGAGAGAAAGGCTGGGAAGACGAAGGGCAAGGTCTGGAGGTCAAGCCGCTGCCTGTCTACAGACATCTGGGCGGTTCCTCCCTGCTAAAAGATAAAAACAATAAAGCCCAGAGCCCACTGCTACGCTCCATCTTTCCTCCATCTTTTTGCACTGTTTCCGACCGGCCGCTGGCCGTCAAACTCATTCATGTCATCGGAGAAAGATGCAGCCAGCTACTAGGCGAAGGCGGAATGGCCCCCATGAGTGTTAGGCGATGCGAAGGCAGTAGCCCTTCGAAAAAGTGGTGATCTCTACGGTCAGGAATTCAGCTCTGCGTTAGATTAGGAGGAGAAGGGCCAGTCAGGGAATGGAAGTTAAATGTCGGGGTAGAAGGATTCCTGTTGCAAAGGCTTTGGAAAAGTTCCTCAGATTGATTGTAATTCCACAACCCCTGAGCTGTGTAGTCGATCTGTCAGCCTGCCTCCACAGCCACCTGTGTGGCCATTTTCATTTATTGGTTTAATCTCGACACGCTACACCCCTGGCAAGCACAACTACCCAGCTGGGTGGTGTGGGGGGGGCTTGGACACGTGGATCCACAAGATACTGTCTAGAAGTGGGACTGTGTGTGTGTGTGGGTGTGTGTGTGGGTGTGTGTGTGGGTGTGTGTGCGCGTGCGTGCGTGCGTGTGTGTGTGTGTGTGTGTGTTGGGGAGGGGGAGTAGGAGGTCAGCTCATTCCTGTTTGACATTTCTTCCAGTCCTGCTTCCAGATAGGGGGTGGGGGGATAAGGTTTTGATCATGGAGAATGGGGAGGGGGGGGGGGGAAGTCGTCCAAATGATTCTGGTCCACCTGGAAAAGGGACCGAGTATTTCGTCCAGATGATTTTTCTCTCTTCCACCATTTCAAATCTGCTCTTCCTTATATCCAGTTTCTGTCAATCTGCCTCTCTTTCTTCCACTCAATTCTTTCGCTCGGTCACTCTCTCAGTCTCTCTTTCTCTCTCTCTCTCTCTCTGTCTGTACGTATTCATGTTGTGCCATTTGCCTCTCTAGCTACGGAAATTACCGATGGGAGGAAATGGTCCAGAGACCAAGTCGATAATTATTCTCCTCCACCGCTGTGTCTGTGACTCATCAGTTTTTACCATCACGTGGCGCGCACACACACACACACGGTACACACGGTACACACACACACACACACACGGTACACACACACACACACACACACCTCTTTTGGTTCTGCCACCGAACCTGGAAAGCGAAAAGGCGTCGTTCCAGGTGCCGTGGAGCCCCAATCATTTGCACCTCTCCTCTGAGAGGGTAGAGGAAGGTGGCGCCTGGCAACCATGATGAAAATGAGCACTAATTATCCTCTTTAAGCACACACGAGAGAGAGAGAGAGAGAGAGAGAGAGAGAGAGAGAGAGAGAGAGGAGAGAAAAAACCTCCCTGTCATTACACTGTCAGGCCTTCATCGCTGCAACTTCACCACTGCGTAGTGCTACTGCTGCTGCTGCTATGGCAACGCTGCCAGAAGGAAGACGGTTCCGCGAGCATTCTTTCTCTCCCTCTCTTCCTGTTTTGTCTCACCTGAACCACATCCAGGCAGGTGTGTGTGGGTAGATTGATGATGAGAGGCTCCGTTTGGCACTCTGGGATCATAATCATAAAAGACAAAAACCTTGTTGGAGTGAATGAGGATCACCCCAAACACCACGACACCAATAAACCAAACCACCGCAGTGTAAACACACACAGATGATCACACAACTCGTCGTGTGCCTCATGCTTTCAAAATGATTTAATGTCACATGACTTTCCACCCCATTCATTCCCATAGCTGGGAAGCTGTGGTTGAGAGAGTAGAGACAGTGCACAACTGAATTTTTGGTTGGCAACGTTACATGGCATCCCCCATAAGCACCACTCTGAGCATGCTGTGGGTAAAGTTGTAGCCTAATTAATGATGTGAGAGAGCAGTGACTTGACAGTACACCCACTGACAACACTTCATATTTTTTAATATTCTGTCACTAGTCATGGGACCACTGCTTCGCCAGTACTAGGGCCAGCCCAATGCCAGTGGAAAACCCAAAATGAGGTACTTCAGTGACAATTACTTAGGCATGCACCAACAGCCAATCGGCTCATAGGGGTTCTACTGCCCCTCCCTGATGCCCTGATGCCCTGATGCTTTCTTCCAAATCACTGACCCAAAACCCTTCTGGCTGGGATGGGCTGGCCGAGCTTCTGGTTTGGCACTGTTGTCCATTGATGAGAAGCGGAGCTGTCTTTGACCTCTAAGGGTTTGCAAGAATCAGAAAGAAAGAAAGAAAGAAAGAAAGAAAGAAAGAGAGAGAGAAGGGGAGAGAGAATGAGAGAGTGAAAGAGACAGAGAGAGAGAGAAGAGAGAGAGCAGACTCTCAAAATCGTGAGACATCCCTGACAAGAATGCCGAAGCATCAGGTAGATTCCCTACCTACCCTATCAGCAGGAGGCAGAAAAACAATCAGCAGCACAAGACTGAAAAAATAACAGCTGCAATGTCTAAACTGGTACAGGCCTGTGTTTCTCTTACCAAACAGCAGTCATTAGTATTAGCATTAGCATTAGAGTGTTTGACTGAGATGACCAGGAGTCTGGATCTGATGATAATGACTTTTCAGGACGACAGAGAACAGGATATATGGGCCTGGAATAGCCGTGCACAATTTAGCTCAAGTTTATGCCATTTGCTAGTAGAGAGAGCACATACCAGATAGAGGACAGACACACCACTTCCATGTAAAGAAAGGGCATGTACACAGACAGTTGCTCAATCTCTCTCGCTCTGTCACACACTTACACACACACACACACACTACTTTCAGTCCTATCTGTCCAAACAATCATTAACCTGCTCCGCCTAATGTCAATGTTGACACGGTGTGTGTGTGTGTGTGTGTGTGTGTGTGTGTGTGTGTGTACACTGAGACACACATATGTTTGTGTCTGAGGGAGGGTGTGTGTACTGGAGAGTGTGTGTGTGTGTGTGGGGGGGGGTGGTGTATTGTGGGTACTGGGGCATACAGATTTGCTTTGTTCCAGAGTTTGCAGGGGGCTTTGCCTGGATAGAAAGGGATGACCTCACCACCATTGTGTCACCATAGCTCGCTCTCTGTCCACATTGTGTTGCCAAAAACATACTGTTCACGCATAGAGTTAATTGGGGCAAGTTAAATTACTACTACGGTCCCATCATCTATGGAAACGTCTGGAAGGTCTGGCCACAGAGATGTGTTTGCTTCCATCCAAAAGCAGCCGGCTTGCCTCACAAGCTACTATGATTCTCCTTATGAAATCTGCCATAGAAAACGGAAAATAATAAAGCCACTTCAAAGACAGTTTATACTGAACCAAGAAACACCGTTCCACCACTACCCACTTTAGCATGGGTATATTCTGGTGGCACCACCTGTGAGAGCCGGCAATGCCACTCACTGACCTGCACTCCACCAGTGGCCTCTGAGAAACCTTGACTGAACATGCCAACTGTGTTATCAAGGTTGGGAGCGCACATCTTAAGGAGTCCTCCCAACTTTCGTTTTCTAACAAACAGAAAGACCAGCTGAAACAAGTGCATTTAAAAACATCAGCAGAAGTGCAAAAAGAGTGCGAAGAACCACAAAATGGCTGAATGAAAAGCCTGCTGCGAGATTTCACGGTGACACTATCCCTGGTGACTGGAGCGGTGAGAGAATTCTAGAGTTGTCCAAAATATACCCAACTGCTGCCATCAGCAACAAACCCGCAAACCGTAGCAGTAAACACAGAAGCTGTGTCCATGCTGCATAGCTGGTGATCCGGAAGTGAGCTCTCTCTCTCCCTCTCTTTCTCTCTCTCTCCCTTTCTTTCTCTCTCTCTGCTAACATTCCCTTCCCAACCAGGCATGAGGTTAATGAGACTGGCATAAACCTTGCCATAACATCTCAGCCTAAAAGTTCACACCTCTGGATGAGTGCCACCTTTAACTTCAGGCACCTCCGGGTTCAAGCTACGCACACGATCTTTGAGAGTGCTGTTGTTTAGGAATTGTAGGAGGCGAAGATGTTGCTTCTTCATGACCTGTCTTTTAAACAAGTTTGCGCTACTCCTTAAATATGTGCGTACAAAATGAATAAATAAATAAATAAATGCAAACTAGAAAATAAGCAACTACCTGACAAATAAATAAATGATGCACTTAGGGACGCAGGAAAGTTTGAATTTCCAGAAAGGTCTTTCCAATGTACCTTTATGTTAATCGAAACCTTGAAAGAGGTAGGACTTGAATCCGCACAGATCCTGAATGCCCCTACATGGTGATGATGACAGAGGGAGTAGGTAAATAAAACCTCACTAGTCAAACAAAGCCACCAGGGATGAAACTCCAAACTGAACTCCAGTGTTCTCTCTGGTTTTCCCAACTGGAATCTCTCTGACGATAGTTCACTCGACCCAAACCGTTCCTCCTGCTACCCTGAAAAACCCTCAAAAAAGCAATAGCTTGGGGGGGTACAGGAGCCATGGGCAGGGTTGAGAGGGGAAGGGGCGAGTGTGTTGGGGAGTGTGTGGGGGTTTTAAGATGAGGTGAGAATGTTATCACAGGCCTACGTGGTCTAGCGGCTAAAGTGACTCACAAGAAGGCTGGTGACAGCGGCAGCAATGCTTGCTCAGGGATGACTCAGGGCATTGCACAACGCCATCAGTGCTATCAGCTGCTGGATATGAAAGAAATAATAATTGTGTAATGTGTTGGAGACGCGCTGGGGAGGTGGGTAGGGTTGCCACGAGCCCGCATAAGTGTGCCTCGTTCCCTCGCTCGGCTCTGGATGCCATCAAGCAAGCTGTGGAGCCCTCAGGGAGAAGATAGCGGACTAAAAAATAAATCAATCTGGGACACGCAATCAATGTGAAATTAGAATGGAGGAGCCTGCAATGTTGTTTGGGAGGCTTGTAAACGTGCAACACTGTTCTGGCACTGACACGAATGATGCTTGATATTGCGTCGTTGGAACCGCATTTCTCAGACAAGTGTCTAACTCCTGGTGATGAGGTAAATACTGGGTGACAGCAGAGGGACTCTGCACATGAATCACGAGGCGTGGCAGGTTAGTAGGCTACGAAAGAGACAGGAGAGGGAACTTCACTTCAGACAGACACTCTGTCATGTTACACGTAACATTATCCAGTCCAAGTCCAAACCTAGGTGACTCACTGTGATCTGTCATCATCACAACAATCCAGAATGCAGTGCACAAAAAGCAAATGCAAGCACATGGGCTAAGTTTAATATTATTAAATTTACTTTCAGTATTTATATTAACTTGTATTTAAATAGCAGAAGGAGATTTTTTGCCACACAGTGTAAGTCAAGTCAACTTTATTTACATAGCACATTTCATACACAGAGGTCATTTAATGTGCTTTACAGTGTAGTGCAGCCTAACCCTAGTAATTGAGTCATTACCTAAACAAACAAGATAAACGTCACTTAC
This sequence comes from Alosa pseudoharengus, assembly GCF_046254945.1. Classification (NCBI taxonomy): domain Eukaryota; kingdom Metazoa; phylum Chordata; class Actinopteri; order Clupeiformes; family Clupeidae; genus Alosa; species Alosa pseudoharengus. The sequence continues at coordinate 27,912,006 of NW_027468859.1, read as the reverse complement.
TTAAAGGAACGATTTGTAGGATTGTTACTGAACGTTCTGTAAGCCAAAATCAAAACACTGGTGAATGTTCTCAAGACTACCAGACGTGAGCCTCTTCTGGGTTGCCAGATGTAATATTAGCTAACGTTAGTTGACCTGCAGCTTAACGTTTCTCCAACCATGACCCAGCTACACATTACGGAAACAGTGAAAACAAAAAATACCTCTCTAACCAACGTAACATATTTAGCAGAAGTTAGCAATGCAGATGAAGTTTAGCCTAGGCTACCTGTCGTGGAGAAATATGGCCAGCTCTGAGTCAGACTTGATATTCTTCGCTTGACGAAGACGTCGCCATCTCAGGAAGCTCCTCCGATGTCCACTTAATTTGTTTCTTGTTTTAATTTTGGATATTTGCCTGCCTCTCGTAGGCGTTCATGACTACAACTGACAGCAAGTCGACAGTTGGCCTTTGCTAATTTGGCAACACAAATAGGAGGACACGCCAGACCATTATTAATACGCTATTCTAGAATTAATCGTTCAAAACATAAACGAAAATTCCAAGAGATTCCGCCCCGTAACTCATTTTTTTTCATGGGTTTTACGGGTTATAGTAATGTTGTCATATAAGCCAAATTTAATTAATCGTGTTTCCTTACTCTCTGACAACATATGGTGATCATTTTTGGAATGGTTACAGTTTATTTTCCATTATTTCCTACAATACTGGTCCTTTAAAATGTCACTTTGTCACTACTCCGACACTTCTTTTCAAAGAAGAACAGTTAGGCCTAAAGCATACTTTTATGTTGGTCCACCCATTCCTTGAAAGTCAAACCCATGTTAACCTTTTGCTCTACTACATGAACAAGTACAACACTCCGACCTTACCCCAAGACCCACACTAGAACACCCATAAGAACACACATGGGCACTCGGTCTGGCCAGCTGATCAGTGGAACAGTAAGTAAGTATAGTAGTATATATACTTTTTTGATCTTGTGAGGAAAATTTGGTCTCTGCATTTATCCCAATCTGTGAATTAGTGAAACACACTCAGCACACAGTGAACACACAGTGAGGTGAAGCACACACTAATCCCGACGCACTGCTACAGCGGCGCTCGGGGAGCAGTGAGGGGTTAGGTGCCTTGCTCAAGGGAACTTCAGCCGTTCCTACTAGTTGGGGTTCAAACCGGCAACCCTCCGGTTACAAGTCCGAAGCGACCTACACCCAAACGCTTACTGCAATGAGCACTGTTCTAATGCCTACACGTACAGTACGAGAGCTCTGTTGCCTCCCTGTCGCCTACTCAGGCTTCTTCGCCTCATCACATTTTATTTGTGCCTTATTTCCTGCGGGACAGACTAGGCCTCTCTGTGTGTGCATGGGAGGAGGGCACACCAGCAGGGGAAGTGCTAAAAAATAAAATATATAAAAAATATCTGTACTAATTATGCCATACATCCACATCCTGGCTCAGGGTTGCTGTCTGATTCATACTGAATATTAGTCAAAGCACTCAATTAAGCCTGATGACAAAAAAGGGCCAGTGAGAGCTAGGATAGCCCCCAGATCCAATCAAACACCCGGCCTGCAAATTTGCAAATGGTAACCCTGACAAGAGGCCTAGTCAGGATTCTCCAGCAGCTAACTCAGTCTAGGGCTTGCAAACATTCCTGAAGCAGGCATCTTCACTGACAAAGTCTGAAGCGGAGTGAGACACAACAGGGTTGTAATTGCCCAGCATTGCAACACTGTTTGAGGGGAGGAAGGTGCTCTTTGGGACTAATTTCAGCCTTTGAAAGAAGCGTGTCTTTCTCCATCATTTTTGCCAGAGCATCTGTTTGTCACAGAAATAACAGACCAGACTAGCAAAAGCACTAGCATCTCAGCTCTGCGGACAACGGTGGAGGCAGATGGCTGAGACAGTTGGTGTGAATTTTAGCTATGCTGCTGACACATCCCACCCTGCTACTTGCCATTCACAAGACAAAAGAGAGAGAAAAAGAGCAGAAAACCGTACAAAATGGCCATGTGATAAACAACTAGCCAAGACGAAACAAAACCAAAAAATATATATATATAGGCTGAAGTAGCCTGAATGAAAGGGCTGTGTACTTTCTTCCCCTGGGTACACAACATCCACTTAAGCCAAAAGGATCTGGGGACAGATTCGCCACAGGCCAAAGTGGCAAGGTAAAATTCTGAGTACAAGTGCTGGATGCCTGCTCAACTGCGAGCATCCTTGATGCCCTAAGGCCTTTCTCAACACGCCCAAGTGGGATATAAACACACCCATAGCCTTTGCAATTTGTCTCTCATCAGTGGTAGGCCTATCTGGAGCCACTTTGAGGGGACCCCTGAAGACATGTTGCTCACTTGACGGGGGGGGTGTGAGTGAGGGAGAGTTTACTTTCTTTTTTACAGCCCACTATTCCTTCAAGGGTAGTAATCCTCTTTGACTCCTCATTAAGCCATAAAAATCTCACGGAGGGAGGGAGAGAGAGAGAGAGGGAGAGAAGGAGGGAACGATAAACCGAGACAATCAGAAACCGGAGCAGGTTGACTTCACCGTGAAAAACAGAAATGACTCACAAATTCTTACCCTCGAGTATTTATACCAGCTACATGTCAGTTTCAAATGATACCACGGAACCACGCACGAAACTCTCAGGACACAGAGGTCCAAGGGGTGATTGAAAGCTGCAAAGCGTCTTGCTGACACACAAACAAACGCAAAGACGTTTCTGCAGGAAGGATAATGGGATAATGAATGGAGGAGACTCAATTGGGCTGTTCTTTTCTCAAGGGGGTTGAGTGGCAGGGAAAGTCTATGGCCTGGCAATACATCCTTATCTTTAACAAACTTTACAGAATGAATTGTAAATGGAACTAAATGTGATGCAATGAAACCTATGATGCTAAGATTTGGCTCAGCCTTGACAGAAAGAAACACATTATTTATATTCATTTGAGTCAGTGAGGCTGCTATGTTCAGCGTGCATTAGTGAACATTTCTTAAATTCAATATGCCATTGATTGCTCAAATGTCAATGCACTGAATATGCCAATAAAACATGTACCTTAGCCACACACGCACACGCAAACACACACACACACCTCAGATTTGAAGCAGACCTGACAGTTTTGCTTCTTTTTTACCCCAAAGCTTCCACTTAATCCTGGAACACCTATAGAATTTACAGCTACTCAACATCTGAAAAGCCCTTGATAATCCTTCCACTGCCAATCACACGCCCAGGCACCACCCCCCTTCCCTCTCCAATTTCCTTCGCTACATGGTGTTGCACAATATGTGCGCCTCCACCTACACAATTGCTCTGAATAGGCTAGTTAATACTGCAAAAAATACTGCGACACAGCCTCCAGATAAGTGCATCCTTGGCATTCTTAGATGTTCCCTTTTGCAAATGTGTTTTCATGTCACGGCAAAGACAAACCAGAGAAGAGCCTGCTTGATATGTTAGTTTGAATTAAAAACAACCCAGAGATGCAGGAGTTGGCATCTGAAAAATGTCTCCAGTCAGTCAGCTTGGCTGGTGATAGTTATTCTTTCCATGATAACTGCCTGTCGATTTGAAGGTGTTACCTATGGCAAAGTCTCGTAAACATATCAAACCAGAGATACACACAGGTTGGACAATGTCTACATATCACATCAGCATATTTTGATGAGTTCTAAAGCATAAGTCAAGACTGATAAGTCAGATATCTCTGTAAAACATGGATACAGCATTCAGTATTTCACCCAAACTCTGAAAAGAAACACACACACACAACGCACTCCTATGCATTCCTGGCTAAGATGGTATGCAAAGTAAACACTCGAGAGGGGCTACCACTTCATTCCACTGCCCCCAACCACCCCCTTCCCAACTCTAGCGCCACAGACTGACCACTACAGAGGGAACACCACCCATGCTCCCTACTGAGCAGAAGAACACAAATGCAAATGACCCCCACTAATCAGGAGATCTCATTCAAACCGGCGGCTTTGACGACCGCAATCACTCAAACCCTGACACTAGACAGCAAGTGCAATATGTTTGGCAGAGATGACGGCGTCAGCTTCTTCAGTTTCAAATTTCAGATAGTTTCAAGATTTGGTGGACTTTTCCAGTACTCTGATATTGACAGCTCTTAGCTCCCAAAAGATCTGGAGGTGGATGGCTATCATATAAACATTTAATCCCCCTAGGCATCCGTATCTACCACACCAGCGAGTTAATCTGATTGTCAGTTTCCTGTTGCCATGACGGACGAGCATTGTTTCCCCAGCCCTTTTAAAGACAACAATGCGCTATTCAGCCGATAATATGTGAACAGCCGGAGTAAAATGATATCGATAATGGCTGGTAGAGAGTTATATTGACATGACAGTCCTACCAGAAAGATTTTATGCGTCATCTTTTCACGGCATCTTTAGAGACATGCAATTGTGAACTTGCAGTCTACTTTGAAGATGGTTAGTAAATAGCAAAGTAAAGGAAGATCAGATCACCGTTATTTTTACCCCGTTAGCCAAAAACTTGCGCAAACAAGACAGATTTAACGTCACTCAGAAGCAGATGCTCAAATTTCGTTTAACCTTAACATGCAACGGCAGACTGACATCCTTCATGCCACTGTAAAGGTGAAAATAACAACTAACGTAAGTTGCTTGCTTGAGACTTCATCATGGAAGACCTGCAATCTTTAACCATGCTTTATCTAAGCAAAATCGCGGCAGCAGGTTATATTGATGGTGTTACAACACAGCATATCTAACGGTAAAATGTAAAAATTGACAGACCTCTTCACTTTACCTTGCAGAATATTAACATCTTCAAGTCCATCACTTGATAACGTATCACTTGAAGTTTGCCGTTACTCAACAAAAAGTAAATACCGCTAACGATAGCTATATCAACGAAGTTACCGTGAGCATCAGAAACCTAGCACGGACCAGGCACAGTCTAGCTACCCAACGTAACAATATGTGACAGACTTCGCGCCGTTAACTTTCTCTTAACTCACGTTCACATTTTTACGTTATCTTTTTAAGCGTGCAAACATCTAATCATTGTGATGTGCTGCTAGCTAGATATTCAGCAGTTACATACGATTTCTCAGTGAACGTTAACGTTACATCCAACCAGCAACTGAATTTCCCCAAACTAGCCAAGCCAAACGTCACAGGACGTAAATTTAGCATACTGTTTCTTCATTTGTGTGCAAAGCAATATAAGAAAAAATAACAAAGGAACAAGCAAATGTTTGTTTTGTAACAGAAATGTAAATGCGTACCGTTAGGACACTAACGTTAACACTCACCTTGACATGAGATACCTTTCCTTTCTTCCCTGGCGTTTAAAATCAGTGTTAAAACTCCAGCAACACCTCTGCCATGGACGTAGGTTGTCTGACAGGCGCGTTACATTAAATTAGTGCATGTGGCGCGGAGTCTCCTTCAACTTGTTTGTGTTACCATGAAATTTCCAATTGTTAGGTCTCACTCCATTCACTCGTCTGTCTAGCCCGGTGTCTCCCAAGCAATTGCCCAACTTCGGAGTTCATACAAAAGTTGCTACTCCGCCTCGCTACGCAGCTGGTGGAGAGATGAGGTCACTACAATCAACTCTTCCCATTCGAATCTCGCGATACACAAACAGTGAATGGAATGGACACGAGAAGGAAAAGCTGGGGTAGGCTAACCTACAAGTGACAGCTATGAGCTGTTTGAAATATAATTTCCCTGCATAAGGGGGAAGCCTACACTCTGAAGGAAACCTTCTTCTTCAAGTTATAATAGAGTCATTTAAACGTCATGCAACTGGTGGACAAATTGGCAAGAAGAAAAACTTTGGATCCATTTCTCATTTCAACCATATTAAATTGCTCCCCCTCTGAGGTAGCCCTCCCTCCCAAGGCATGTTCTAATAAGCAGAAACATCTAGAGTAGGCTAGGCTAGCCTATAATTTACAAGCGGGGTGGCACAGATTTTGAATGACTGAGACAGCTGGTTTAGGATTACGCAGATTTGACTATTTGTGAAATGTAATCTTACAGAAACACATGAAAATAAATTTGCAAAGTTTATGGATGCAACACGCAGCTCAACCACCCGCAGGCTACTGCGTAGGAACATGTCACAACCCAGCAGCAACACGATTATAGGCAGAGAGAATTATTGTAGGCTAGCCTACATACAATAGGCAGCTACATGAAGAATAGGAACGTGACAAGCGGCCAAACATTTGGATAAACCTTAATGCATTCTTAATGTCCGCCGCAGATTGTTTTGTGTCATGTCTTGTCCGTATTAGGTAATTTAGGCTTATTGGCTGTATCTCTCTGCTGTATGAGTGTTAAACTAGTTTTTGCAGGATGTGCTGAAAACAGCTTTTCGTTTGAAATCAGCCATAACATGTATTGCATAAACTAGTCTGACACAACGAAGTTAACAGGTAGCTTATGCTCCTGGTGCGAATTTCACGCACCCTCTAGAGGATGATCAGATCAGTGCAAGAGTGACCTCGTGGTGTGGAATTCCTCACTAGTGTTGCTCCTGTAGGCAATGGAATGAGAAGAATGGTCCCTTTGATTCGTCTTTTAAGCAGATCGCTTACTTTAATAGAAAATGACACATAAAAAGGCGACAACTTCATTTCACATACACAAGCCCATTGTTCCCATCAGAGACAAAGGACAGTAGTTCCCAAAAGAACAACTAATGCATGTGTCTGGCAAAATTATGACAATAATGATATTTCACATGGGTGCGATTACAAATTACAGGAACATAATATTTCATCATCATTTATGAGAAATGAGGACATAATTTGAGCCAAATTAAATTAGCCCTTTACAATTTGAAGTTGATATTCAATAGGCTACATATTCCGTGTCTCAAACAAATGCTTCAAGCAAAATTACCTCTCAAGTTTTAGGCTAAATTAACAAAAACCTGGGGGGGATCATCTGTGACTGGTATTGTATTATCTGTTCAGTCTTTTTAAATTTAGGAACACCTCAGAACAATTTAGGGACAGCTCAGAAGTCCACGCAGATAATTGCAGATTGTAGCCTATGCATCCTCCTGAGCAGAGGCTTTCCTGCTCATTACAGTTTTCCGCATTTGCATTCTTATTAATGGGCAAACAAGAGTCCCAGCCCTGTGGGCAATTTTAGTAACTGGTACAGTGCACTCAAGGGAGTCGATTAAGTAACAAGTTGACAAACAATGTAAACAAAACAAAACAACAAAGACTGTGTGCTATTATGCATTATTCTTGTGATGGTAGAGAATCTGACAGGCAGCTTTTCTTTCTGTGATGAAAAATACAAAGGTGGAGGGAACACCATGCCAAATATGAAAAAGATAATAAAGGCATGAGGCATTTGCTTCCCTATAGCCTCCTTGTTCTCTTACAAGCAGGGAGGTTGTCAAAAAATGACAGCCAAGTGGCCATGATGGAGCACATTTTTTACACATTACTTCCTGCTCATAAACTAGAGCGTTTTGAGTCAATAACAGGCTATTCATTGCTATTTTAGAAGGCTACTTCACAATAAGTGGCATTCTGACAACACAATGTGTCAGTTCTTCCTGTGAGTCACTGTTCCAGCACATAGCCTATGAAGAGATTAGCCAGTAGATTCTTCTGCAGCATGCCCACTCTGGTTCCTAAATGTAGGCACAGGGACAAACTCAAGCATTAATACCACCTGCATGCAGTCCTCAAGGCTCATAACCTTTCAAATAATGAAGGGCTTTACAACAGAGAGCAAAGGAAAAGAGAAACACACACACACACACATACATATAAATCCCACACTGAGGCTTGCTCTGATGGAGTGCGGTTGCTGATGTGGCCTGCTGTGTCAAGGTACAACCTGTGGAGAGTCTTGTTTCTCTTCATGATGCCATCACATAACGAGAGAGAGAGGAAGAAAGAGAGAGATGGAGAGAGGGAGAAAGAGAGATATGGCGAGGGGGGGAATTCAAGTTCTGCCATAAACACCATAACCCAATTCAATTTAATGATATTCTAAAAAGATAGACCCCACTATGCGACGCATAGTCAACAAATGTATGCTGTCAATAAACTCAGCTCATAGGGGGTAAAAGAGACAATCAGAATAGTGTCAACCAGGGTAGGAATTTCACGGCGGCCACGACGGCCATGGCCGTCGTAGCCCCTTGCGTTGGCCGTGAAGCCCCTTTGAAAATCATAGGTTTACAGGCCACGGTGGCCTTGGTGCCCCCTTCTTTCAATATTCTGCTTTGTCCTACTAATAGCGATTTTTATTTAGCCTGTGGCCTGTCAAAATAATCTTAGCATTCACAGCGCAAATTAATTTAGTCTTTTACGCAGTGGAGAAAGTGACAGCGCAAGAAAGTGCGTCCAAATTCAACCATTCTTCTCAGTTGAACTACTCGCGAAGTAGCTATTCATCACACAGACATCACAAGTATCACATGAAAGAGCTTTTTCTCAGCTTTTAAACGATGTTAGCCGATAATTGCTGTGTTAAACGGTTCGCGAGAAAAGTAAATAATATAATTCAATTTAATCATACATTCTACTGAAGCTTTTGCGTCCATGATCTCCCTACCCATTCATCTCGGTGGAATACTTCACGAACCCTTCTTTTAACACATGACAAACCACATATCAGAATAAACAGCAGACCTTACCGAACACAAAGGTGTAAAGCAGTCCCCTGTACAGTTAGCCGTTCCAGAGTAATCCAGTTTTGAATTTGCAGTAAATTTCGACATGCATGGATGTCTCCAAATTTGGGCTTTAAGTTTTACAATGTGTTTAAATTGTTCCACATGATTTCATAACGGGCCAAATACAAAATAAATGTTACAAATATCGCCTAGATATTGGTAAATCAGAGGACAGCTGACTAAGAGTTTGTGAAAGTAGCCTTAATGATCACAGAATGCTAAGCATGCATCTAGGCCAGGGGTGGGCAACTAATTTCCCCAAGGGGCCACATGACAAACTGGGACTGTTGAGGAGGGCCGGACCCAAAATACCGAACTCAAGTCTGAACTCAATTCTGTTCAATTATATTCTGTTCTTGTATAACATTAAGTAAATCATATGGTTTTGATTGCTACTCATAAGAACAGATGGAAAATGTAAGGGAGACGAAGGAAAAAATTAATATATGTCCAGTATTTAATCCTCATTCTCGAAAAAAGATTTTTGACATTGACATGTTTTTTTTTTTCAGTTTTCAAAGACTGATATAAAAAAGTAGTACAATATCTATATAATTAGGCTAGGGCTAGGCTATTTGAGTTTCTTAAAGCTGAGCTGTGCTACATTTAAATTGTTCAATACATGATTTCATAGCAGGCCAAATATAAAATACATTTTATATATAGCCTAGATATCTGTTTTTATTAGATGATCAGATGATTTACAGTTACATGTAATATGTCATGTTTCATGTTTTTGTAATGTTTCATACAGTGATGCAGGTCTACTGCAGTGAATAGGCTAAATACAACTTTGATCATTTTTATAGCCTACTACTGTATAGTTAACTTTGGCCTTGGTGCCCTGACATGTGGCCTTTGTGCCCCCCACCAAATATGCCCAACTGAAGGCCAACTGGCCTTGCCCCCAGAATGGTGAAATTCCAAGCCTGGTGTCAACTATTAAATCTGCCTTTTTTTAAATTCTTTTTTGTTCATTAACATCCATTTTTAGCAAAACAATTATTTTAAATGCAGCCAATAATCATCACTGTCGCTTAGAGGCTGATGAAACTGCAGGGAAGGTTTTGTCCACCTTTACATGCACAGTGGACTCTATAGGTCCAATTCCAGCGGTCTCCTCCAGGAGAGGAGAGAATTTAATGTGGTGCTCTGAGCCTCTTTTCTTCTTCCAGTCTTGTTAACATTCCAGAGCATACACACCTCCGCCACGCATAATGCGGGCATGACTCATGTTGGTGTGAAAGCAGAGTGAAGAGAAGGAGAGAGAGAGAGAGAGATAGGTGGGAGGATGACATCACGCCACTCAGCGAAAGTGCCTTGAAGCTGGACCCCCTCACCCACCGCCCCCGCCACATGCACGCACACAGACCCTTCTCTTGCCCATAAAAACAAATAAATACACAATAAATACACAACTCTACAAATTACATAAAAATAAAGTATCTCCTATACTGTGGTTGTCCTATTTCCCGGCTTATCTAAAATGCCCTGTGAAAAGAAGAAAAAAACTCCACAGTATGAAGCCAACCGGTAACGTGTGAGCCAATGGCGTGGCTGGATCTGGTTACGGTGGGATAGGATTGTCGGGGAAGGTGGCTTAGAGAAGGGGAGCCTTCCAGCCTTAGCTTGTGTTCTGGAGAGACAGCTCCCCCCCTCTCTCTCTTTATCTCTCTCTCTCTCTCTCTGCCGCGCGCTGTGTATCCAAAAAGTTCAGCTTGGGCCGTGATCCAAGCTCTGGGATGCCATGATAGCAACAATGGACAACAAGCGGCTGAATCATCTCAACTCCACCTCTGCATAACACACACACACTCATGCACACACATACACACTTGTACACACAGAGACATAGACAGAAACACACTATGAGCACCAAGGCACACACACACACACAGTCTCCAGCACATAGAGAACACACTCACACACACACACATACACACACGCACACAACCCAGCACACAGAGAACACACACACTCACACACACAGACACACACATACAAACACACAGTCTCCACCACAGATAGAACACAGCACATTTCCCGGAAACTTTATGAGAACCGGCAAGCTACGAGGATTAAGAAGTTTCTCAAATCTGCACTGCACTGCAGTACCCTTCTAATTTCTCCAGATATGCTGACATCTCCCCTTAACATTAGTGATTTAACATTTCATTAAAGGCAGGAAGCCATCTCAACACGTCGTCACGGCTTCCATTAGAGAAGTATCCCCCATTTCATTCTCATTCTTTCCTTTCCCCAGGCGCTCTGGGTGGCTCTTTCTCCACTGCCAGCTCAAAGGTGAGTGGGGACAGCAAGACAGGTGAGAGGTGCTGTTTTTGGCCCTGCTGGTGGGAGAGGCCATTTTAATTAAGACGGCTATATGTGTGTGTGTGTAGGAGAAATAGGGAAGCGAGAGACGTTCCTGGCCTTCACCTTGGCCTGAGATGCCTGCTGGGTACCCTCAGGTTGCCATCAGCACCTGTACCCAAACCTGGCAGCCGGACGCAATGTGTCCTGAGGATCTGTTCTTTTTTCTTGACACAGAAGGAGAGTGGAGGAGAAAGGCAGAGTATGCTGCACATTGGTATGTGTGAGAAGAAGAGATAGTGTGAGAGAAATAGAGAGATGAGAATAAACAGAGATAGAGGGTGTAAGAGAGAGATAAGGAGAAACAGAGAAATAGACAGTGTGAGAGAAATAGAGAGATGAGAATAAACAGAGATAGAGGGTGTAAGAGAGAGATAAGGAGAAACAGAGAAATAGACAGTGTGAGAGAAATAGAGAGATGAGGAGAAAAAGAGAAAGAGGGTGTGAGAGAAGTAGAGAGAGAATTATGTATTTCTAATGTTAGGCTTCATTTCATAAGAATATGGTACCCAACATTTCCACTGAGAGTTAAGTAAGAAATGAGGGACTATGTCCACTGTGTCATGACCACTTGAGTCCAAAAAGAATCGCAGTATCACACCATGTAGATTTTCACAAGTGTAGAGAAACATTTTTAATTAATGACACAAAGATATATTAGCATCTACAGCATTTTACATCATTCAGTATACAACACACTTTAATATCACTTGCAATCTGTTCTTGGTTTGCACTGGTTACATTGAATCATTGCAGTAGATGCATCCAAGCAAGTTCCATAATCACTGCTTCTGTGGTCTAGTCTCTAGTGAAATGGTTGCAATATACCATGATCAGTTGAGATTTAACTTCACTGAAGTTGGAATAGTGGATATGGATAAAAGACAGAACCAAGTCAATTTTGCTTTTACTGCACTGAAACAGGTCTCCATACTGTACATATAACCTTTAAAATCAATAAACTAAAACATTCTGATTTAACATATTTGATTTAAGTCAAATGTTTAAGGGGATATTAACTAAAATGTCTATTTTAACCATTGATCATACTGAACATATTTAAACCAAGCCACACTCAAAATGCATGACACTGGTGCAATATTATAATTACTTGAAAAATATGATATGAGTTGTGTACCACTTCTACATTCTCCTCAGCATGATGATCTGCAGTGCAAATGCTCAATTTCTGCTATACAACAGAAGCTGGGTCAGCAAGTTGCATTATTTGACGCCAAGGATGCAAACAGCAACTATACAAGCATTTGATGATTAAAACATTCCACTGAGGACATTTTGCAGTGACCCTTGTTTCAGCTGAAGGAGTTGCACAGTCATAAAACAGCTGTGGTGAAATTAGCTGCACAAAACAAACTGCGGTGTGGTTGCCTTTTTTTTCATGTAGACCACATCTGAACGTCAACCTGAAACTTACTATTATCTCAGATGCAACATTACACTCGAGTCAAAGCCCCAAGCGTTGGTGTTTTGTTTTGTGGGGGCATGAAGACAATCTAGTCGTTAATCACAAGCATTTCAAACTGCTGGAACCACAACAAACAGTCATATCTTTATTCATAGGACTCACTGCGCATACAGCTGATCTTCAAAAGGCCTTGCACACACACCACAGTGGAACAATCCAGGGAAACCCAGGCAGAAATGACCAGAAAAAACAAACAAAGAATCAGCTACATAATACCTGAACATCCTCTGACACCCACTCACCTTGGATTTGAGAATCCTGTCACCATATTTGAACTCCTCTGCATCCCTCACAGCCGTTAGAAAGCAGGCGAGGCCATCTAGTGGGCTAAATTGTGTATGGCACTGTGCAGGTGGCTAAGAGTGTGTTTCAGACCCACAGAAACCGCAGGAGAGGCACCTCTGTTCATTTAGTTCGCGGTGTCCTGGTGGAAGAGCAACTCAAGGCGCCGAACCCTGCTGACCTCAATCTGGACACGTCACAGCGAGACAGTGTGGAGACTAATGTTCATACCAGTGTAAATGTTTGTCCATAAAGAAAAATATAACAGGCCTTGATTGCATGAGGAGGCAATGTCATTTCCCGCTTTGTTTTTAACACCAGCAGGCTTTTTGTGAGTCTCCATGGCCATCGCCTATGCCTTCTTCCTCCTCCAGGGCGGCGATGTTGAGCTCGTCAGTCACAGATGCTCTCAGTACGTCCAGGTCTTTCCAGTTAGCCTGAAGGACCTGCTCGGCCAGCCGTGTGAAAGACTGAACCAACAGTCATGAGGATTAACAACACTGCTCAGGTACAATGAACAATAAACACATTTCTCTGTAGCTGAGTGTTGTTTATCATTGGTTATTACATGGAAGGTCCACTGCTAAATCTTGAACAGTATGTTGTATGGTGGTGTCTTCCTTTAAATTGTGGCACACATCTTGGCCAGGGCTACACGAACACAGTCAAGACAGCGGTCCTGCCCTACGCGCCACAGCTAAACAAAAGCATTACTCGTCTTTTCATTTATTTTAATATGCTGCAATGGTTCCCGTACACTTAACATTAAAGTAACATCTAGAAATCCCCCTTTTCAATTTTCAATATGCTTGGTAGCCATTAGCACTAAATGGGGTAATATGGTGCAATACCAGGCGTTCCGTGCGCTTCAGCAATGTCAGAGAATCTATTTTCTTCATTTTAAATCAGCATGGCATCAAAAGATAAGACCAAACTGATTATCTGTGATAAAAAACAACAACAAATATTCCTATGATTGTTAACAAGATTCTTTCCGGTGCATTACAGAGAATATTGGAGAGGTCAATGGGTTTATAAATAAAACCCATAAATAGTCATTCTATTTAATTGTCCAGCTTTGTCCTTTATAACAGGTGCTTCTAATACAGAGGTGACAGAGTGTGGTAGGACACCATAAAAACAGTGAAGCACATGGCAATCAGAGGACAGAGACATTGTTCAAATGTTTAACTGTAATACAATCCATACATCAGGCCTTGATGTCATGTAGCGTTAAAACAGCATCATAGAATTCATCAGACCTGGTGATACCATGCTTTCAGGGGAATCAATATTGTCTACTACAAAAACTTTACTTTTACACAGATAAATAATTAATAGTAATGCTCACAACATATCGCAGCCTTTTCTCAGCTAATTTACAATTATTCATAACTCTGACTTCTTTCGAGAAATTATAATCATTGCTATTCTGCAACTTCAAACAACGACCCGTCTCCTATTTGTATGCCTCTCTAGTTGTAGAGTGTTTCTCAGCCACCACAAAATCATTACAAACCTGGTTTAATATTATGCACAATGTCCACAATGTACGGGGCAGCCGTGGCCTACTGGTTAGCGTTTCGGACTTGTAATCGAACCCCGACCAGTAGGAACGGCTGCACTGCTCTCCGAGCGCCGCTGTAGTAGGCAGCTCACTGCGTCGGGATTAGTGTGTGCTTCACCTCACTGTGTGTTCACTGTGTGCTGAGTGTGTTTCACTAATTCACCAATTGGGTTAAATGCAGAGACCACTCACAGGATCAATAGAGTATATATACTTATACTTATGTTTATAGAATGGCATTAAGAAGGCTTACTTTCTATTGATATATAGCACTGATATAACAGTGTCTGTATCTCACCTTTCTACAAACAGGACATCTACAATCACAAGAATGCATTAAGTAAACTCAATGACTAGATTCAAACTAATTACTATACCTCCTTGATGTTGTGGTTGGTGAAGGCACTTGTCTCGTAGAAGTCCATTCCATAAGCTTTGGCAAGCTGCAGAAGAAATTCAGTTCCCTTTACTAAAGTGCTTTTCAGTTTTATTAATGAATGTACAGTATGTCTATTACTGTGGTTTAGTTACTATGGTTTTAGAAAATATGCCATCTTTCAAAATTATAATGTAAAGCAGATTGAGTTGCCTTGCGTACCAAATGTGCTATACAAATAAAGCTGTCATATATAATAAATACATACATAATCATACTAATGAATGAATGTATATTATTGTATTAATGACATGAAACAGCCGAAACTCACCTTGGTACCCTGCTCTGTAGCCACCTGTCTCTTATGCTCCTCGTCCGATTTGTTCCCTATGAGAATCTTCTGCACTTTGTCAGGAGCGTACTAAAGAGGAGAGAACACATGAACACAGGAGCGTACTAAAGAGGAGAGAACACATGAACACATGGACACAGGAGCATACTACAGAGAAGAGAACACATGAACACATGAACACAGGAGCATACTACAGAGAAGAGAACACATGAACACATGGACACAGGAGCATACTACAGAGAAGAGAACACATGAACACATGAACACAGGAGCATACTACAGAGGAGAGAACACAGGAGCTTACTAAGGAGGAGAGAACACAGGAGCGTACTAAGGAGGACAGAACACATGAACACAGGAGCATACTAAAGAGGTGAGAACACATGAACACATGGACACAGGAACATACTACGGAGGAGAGAACACAGGAGCGTACTAAGGAGGAGAGAACACAGGAGCGTACTAAGGAGGACAGAACACATGAACACAGGAGCGTACTAAGGAGGACAGAACACATGCACACAGGAGTGTACTAAGGAGGAGAGAACACAGGAGCGTACTAAGGAGGAGGGAACACATGCACACAGGAGTGTACTAAGGAGGAGGGAACACATGCACACAGGAGTGTACTAAGGAGGACAGAACACATGCACACAGGAGTGTACTAAGGAGGAGAGAACACAGGAGCGTACTAAGGAGGAGGGAACACATGAACACAGGAGTGTACTAAGGAGGACAGAACACATGCACACAGGAGTGTACTAAGGAGGAGAGAACACAGGAGCGTACTAAGGAGGAGGGAACACATGAACACAGGAGTGTACTAAGGAGGAGGGAACACATGAACACAGGAGTGTACTAAGGAGGACAGAACACATGCACACAGGAGCATACTACGGAGGAGAGAACACAGGAGCGTACTAAGGAGGACAGAACACACACAGTGGGGCCTCACTCGAGTGAACCAGTCATACAGGAAACCAAGCAGGCAACAGTCAGGAGCAATAGGTGAGATGGACAGACCCAGAAGAAGATCAGGTCAGACAGGAGGGGTGGGCAGGTATGCTTTGTATTTGTACTTTCCGAACTTTGAAGCAACATAATGTAGCTAGTTTACCTTAAAGTAAAGGCTTCAAACGCATGCTGATGGCACTCTGACTAACAATATGGGAAATGGAGACTGTGCACACAGAATGCCTGGTATTGTAAAGTAGTTGTTACGGGAGCATGACCCTTCTCGTCAGTTATGAACAAATTAGGGCACAATGTGGTAGTATGTGGTTAAATGACAAAAAAGGGGAATTCCTACATTGTCTTACTTTAAACATGGGATACTGAACATCATGATTTACGTATACTGATAACGTCAGAGCAACTAAAAACTGAACTGAGGTAAGTGACAAGCTCATTCCCAGATACCAGCTGACACAGAGCCCTAGGCCCCATGTGTGCCAGTGTAGGCCCAGTGCTTGCTGCCGTGACCCCGCGGCCTTACCTCATCCACATCACTGGCCCACTTCATAATGTGCTGGAAGGACCGCTCGCTCGTGATGTCATACACCAGGAAGATTCCCTGATGAGAGTAAGGAAGACGAGTGCATAATCGATACCGTTGTATGACTTCCTGACTCTTCCAATCAATCTTTAAATTGTGATACATGAACACATCCTAAAAATCACAGACCTAGAATTTCACACCTAGTGCAACATTTCTATGATCTCAACACATAGAATACATGGAACAAACCCGCAGTAGGCTAATAGGGCAATTCCATGCAAAACTGTCACGTCCATAACACTAACACAATGCCATGGTATGGTATGATGAGAATGATAATGACTTGAAATTTGAGCATTTGAACTTTTCACATAATCATTCACATCATACAAATACCATGGCGTTTAGTTGGCGTTATGGAGGTGACAGTTTTGCGTGGAATTGCCCAATAATAATAAAGTCCTCTGCTAATAATGAAAGGATAACATAGCAGCACAAGGGTTTGCTGCAGGGTTGCTTTGCCCTCACCTGTGCTCGTCTGTAGTACTGTTTGGTTATAGTCTGGTATCTCTCCTGGCCCGCCGTGTCCCTGCAGGAGGCAAACACACCATGCTCACAAGGTACGGTTCTAAGAGGGCACTTATCAGTGGTAGATGTAAATGCATCAAATATTCATTTGATGCATTTACATCAAATGCATCAGATATTCATGCATCCACTCACCATATCTGTATCCTTACTTTAATTCCATCTATCATTAAGGTCTTCATTTTGAAATCGACACCTGCAACACAAGACAAATGTGCTGTAATGTAGATAGCAAATCATATGGGTGTCTCTTCGACATACATATAAGTGGGGGAGGAATACCGGACATACAGAAAATAATAATAATAATAATAATAATAATAATAACAATAATAATAACTTAATGTAAACACAGTGAAAAATAATAATAATCAGCACACAAAAACACACAAAAACAAGAAAATTAAAACATAGTGATAGTAGAAGGGACATTAAAGTCCATAAGCTATCTTGAAAAAGTGGGTTTTAAGAGCCGTTTTGTATTGTGAGATGGAGTCGAGAGCGCGAATGTGTGAGGGGAGTGAGTTCCACAGTTTGAGTGCAGCATAGGAAAAGGCTTTTGCCCCCATTGTGGTGAGCCTGATGTTTGGTACTGACAATAATCCAGCTAGATGAACGTATAAGTCTGTGACATACTGTATGGAGGGCAGAGGTCATGAAGGGCTTTGAATGTCATCAACATTCTGCCAGACATATGCAAATGTAAACTCTGGTGGGGGTATATACCAACAGCTGATATGCACTGATTAGGCAACTCTATAGATAAGTGCAGAGTCATTGAGGCTGATCACGGTGCTGTAGTTTGCTTAGAGAGGCTGTATTGATCACTGACGAGAGGGGAGACTAGAATGCTGACAGCTGAAGAGGTATGGTTCCCTCTTCAAAACAACCACAGCCTCAGACTGCTTAAATGGCTTGTGCAATGCAATCAGATGTCCACCCAACCTTTATCATTTAAATGTGCTCTTAAATAATTGAACAATGTCAGATGTCATAACAAACTCAAGAAAAGTTAGAAAGAAAGATGGAACTAGCATTTATACTCAGTAAAGTGCACAGTTTGGACACTTTCTAGAGAAACTAGCTGTTCTATGTAGACATGATGACAATATAGAATTCAGAGGTACATTCAAAAACATGCTTCCCTCACTCTCACTCTCTTAATCGTATTCTCTCTCTCACTCTATTTCTCTCTCTCTCTCTCTCTCTCTCACTCTATTTCTCTCTCTCTCTCCTACATGTCCTACATCTATCTGTAGAGAACACCACTAAGGCAGCCGGAGCAAGCGTTTCATTTTCATTAGAAAGCATTCAGACAGTAACACAGGGCTGGGCTATCATTATCGTCAGTAGCTGTGTGGGCCCAAGGCAGTCAGTGGGTAAGGAAGATAAAAGTGAACAGTTGTCCTCCTCCCAGCTTTAATGACACTGGGGAGAGCCGAGGAGGAAGCGAGGCAATTTCTGCAATAACTTGGGGGATTCGTGTGAAAAAACAGCTAACGTGGTGTTTGGCCAGAGACAACTATCCTCAGAAGGGTGCCTACTAATTAATGAGCTCCATAAAACATAAACAAACCACCGTCCTCTGGCAGGACTCAGGATACTGATGGTTGTACATTTATAGGAAATAGAATAGAGTAGAATCTTTATTGTCCACTCACATGGATGTTCATATTTGGCCCGACTGACTCCTGGTAGCTACACACAAGTCTTCACAATAAATAACAACAACCACACAGACACTTCCTTCAACGGATGACTCTAGTCTCTGGTAGATATGCTAAACTGATCTTTCCCCTTTGGACTGGACAATCCTCCCGCTGGCCATGCAAAGTGTCCCAAGTCCCATACTGAGTCTGGATGACACTTCACTTGACTTTATGGCCAACAGACCCCTAACCCAGTAGTCTTGGGAAGAAGCTGCACTGACTTTTATGCTGGACAATGCTTAAACCAAGTCCAACCATACAGTGTACTATAAATTAACCTTTATAACTATGAACTCCAAATTATTACAGACATATGGTACCAGTTTAACTTATTTAGCTAAATGACGCAAATTCCTCAGGGCAGAAGTTTTCACTGAACTAATCAAATAAGATCAGGAAGACTACAAGCTTAAGCAAATATGGCAGTTCTAAATACCGCATGCAACTCTGACATTTGTAATTAGCATGTAACAGAAACAAGTCTGTTTTCAGATAATGGCAACTCCCCAAGCTATGGACAACTGGAGATTTTGTTTTTTTTTAGAAAATGGATCTGTGGCAACAGCTTGCTCTATTAGCATTTTGGTCTCTTGACAACTGGCTTAATACAACTGCTATCAAATGCATGGCTTAATACAACTGCTATCAAACCGTAGCAGACTGACAAGGCTTTAGAAATATCAAGCTAGTGCAAGTACAAGGGCACGCTCACATTTTAGCCCTGCATAGAAGACTAACCAAACAAGCTGTGACGATAACAACCTTGTAAGGTACGTTTTCAGTCCTTATAAACTGCAAGAGTGCCATTTCTTTACAACACAGCCTGAGTCAATCACTTTAAGATCTCATTTAGAAGACTCCTGACAACAGGGTAATTTGATTATGCATCTCAGCTCTACGTATCTCTGCTTGTTAATTAAAGGTGCAGTCACTGATTCTAGCAAAAAAAATGGTTGATTGATGTTTAAACCAAAAAACAACAACAACAAAACAAAACAATGAAATGGACCTTTCCCTTCAGTGGTCATAATGCGAACTGAGGTTTTTTTGGTGCACACATATAGAAAGGTAGAATACAGTAGATATGTGCAGAATTTAACAAAAAGGTGTACTGGATTACTGTTTGCCTTTACTTTGCCTTTAAAATGGATATTGGATGGCTTCTAAGCCTTTTAAATGTTCCTTACACATGAAATGAACATGGCATGAAACAGAGGGTGCTGTTCCTTCCTCATGAAAAGCACATCATGGATGTAACAGAGGATGACGTCTTTACACCTCAGTTCTCTGGCCTAATTAGACAGAAGGGCACTACTGAATATACATGATTTGATACTGAAGTGTCACGATTTTGTAGGTCCTCACTAGAAAAGGACAATGCAAGCTATAGAGCCTAAATAGGCTTAGGCATGGGGAGACTATTTTGGGATGATAGTTGGTGCGAGACCTGCACTACACCACCAAATGTAACAGCCGGGCCTTCCGCTGTGTTGTCATATGAGAGAAGTCCACTGACACGGACATGCACAGACTGGTGAACCGTACAGGAAACCCTATTTCTTGTGAGAGATAAGCAGCGTGCCAGACAGAGAGCCTCTGGAGAATGCTGCAACAGAGATGAAATATGATTCAAGCGGGTGGGGAAGGCTGGGCATAGGATTACACTGTTTACATTGGGACTTAGAGCTCGGGATCTGTCAGAATGGGGGTTTAAATAGGGGTGTGAATGAAGGAGTGGTAATCCACATCACTAACAAATATATATATTGAAATTGCTTTGTAAACATGTGACTCATCACACAGCTGGAAATGATAAAATGAAATATAGCCTATTAACAATATATAGAGATAGATAGATACTTTATTGATCCCCAAGGGGAAATTCAAAGGTCTCAGTAGCAGACATCACACACAACATGCACTTACAGCAGAAATGGTAAATATAAGTATAAGTATAAACAACAAAACTCCACTGTACAATAGAGACAGTAGAAGATAAGAAAAACTAACAAAAATTGTTAATATATGGTAACATGTTTCAATTTGTCATTTCAAGCTGTGTGATGAATCACATGTTAAAAAAAAACAATTAAGGCTAGTTTGAGAATGGAGATCAGTGCTGAAATGTGCAGATACTGAAGAAATATGTGAGCAGTGCCACTGGGCAGGCAAACACATGGCTTTTGCTTTGAAACTATATTATTTAAAACATTTTCTAATCACAGATATAGTAGTTTGTCAGCAAAAACAATAAAATTGCCTCTGTCTGAGTCCAGAGATAAAAGATGCTCCAAAGTACTGCCTTCTTAATTTATTGATTATCTGGATTATGTGCATTGTTTTTCAGGGACTGTATAAACTGCCTAAAACAGAGAAATAAGAGACATGGTGTTATTTTACCTTCAGAATATTTTATGTATAGCGAAGAGTCTTATTGAATGTTTGGTCAAGAACATAATAAAATCTGAAAAGTAGATTATAGGAAAGGAAATAACCTTGTCTTTCAATTGTTTGGGGGACTCCATTTGCAGTATGGCAGTCTTTTTAAATGAACAGACTATCCTCTTAAGTATTCAAGTTGTTCATACATGTTTTCTGATTTTAAAAACAGTAGACTGCCATGTTGATGATAATAATATAGGCTATAGTAACAGGCTAGGCTATAGGATAATAACAACAGGCCTATTCAATATATTATTGCAGGAGCTTTAACATGCAGTCCACGATTGTATGAGGTAAAGACATTAGTAAAGCAATTGTAGAATGAAACGAATGACTAATGAAAACATAATTTAGTACAGACTTTGAAATGAGAATTTTGGCATAGTCTCATCGTGTCATCGAAAGCATCCAATATTGCTCTCATCAGCCTATGCATACACCTGCAGTTCTATCGAAACAAGACCATAGCATTCAAGCAAAGACGCAATATCTACACATTCACACATCGTTGAAACCAGTTGTTATACAGTAACCCGCATTGACAAGGCCTCAAGATATTTTTACTATAACGGAAGGGAGTAAATTATAGGCGCGCCGACTGTATGCATTTGGGGGATTAGAGTAGGTCGGTTGGAGTCTTTAGGAAAACTGTAAATCAAAAGAACTTAATAATGCAATAGGCTACATGCGATCTTACCTATTGTGGAAATATGTGAAGGGTGAAATTCATTGTCCGTGAATCTGCATAATAAACAGGTTTTTCCGACTCCGGAGTCTCCAAGAAGCAATAGTCTGAACAGAACATCATATTGCTTAGCCATGATTTCATGCACGGACGTTTAGCTAACTCAGCGATGAATTTCTATGTGCTGTTACATATACACATTCCATGTCGGCTGCATGCAGCGCACGCTTATTATCTTGCGTTCCTTCCAAGAAGCTGTCAATCTGGTAGCATGACTAGAGGGCTATAAACGATCGGTGATGTAGGAGGGATTCCAATAACTCTGCCTGTAGTGGGTGCGGCGGCTAAGATGCGCTCAGCATCTGTTTCACTTGACAACACCGTCAAAATGGGTGGAGGGAGGAGGGCTGGAGCACAAGCAGACAAAAAGCTTCCACTCGGACTCCCCCCGCCCACCATTTTTACAGAGTTGAATTATGGAAATTATAGGCCATTGATATTCATTACTGGCAAAAAAAGGCTACAAAACGAGATCCGGTGTGATGGGCACAAATAATACAAATTTGACCAACAGAGGCAACATTTCAGGCGGACTTTTTTTTCTTTCAACTTTTAAGCTCAACATTATCTTGTTTGGCCTAGGGTAGGCCTACCTGAGATGTGTGCTGCTGTCTGAATTGCAGCCTCGTGACAAAATGTCGATTTATGACTGCTAAATTGCTGAAAGCCCAAAATGGAACATAATATATGCTATCATCAACAGCCTATCGATATTCCTATGGCATTATTCTTATGGCAAGTTATTTCAATATATTTGGAAACATGTGAGATAGACTGAGCTGTTATAGTGTGATACAGGATATGCAAAATGAAACAAATATATTTCTGTTAACGCGTGGAAGAGACAGATGACGGTCAAAATCCTTTTACAGCCACTGGTTATGAGTGATTTGAGTCTCTTCGCTTGCCGTACTGGCGTTTTCTAAGGCTCCTCCCACGCATGAGAGCTAACTCTTACTTCTGGTGGTTAAAATAAGAACATAATTGGCTTAACTTACTACTAAATTGTTAAATTTGTGATTAATGTTGTTATAATGGACACGATAGCTTCACCTTTACGATGCTTTGACGAGTGTCATTCACTGGAGCTGTTGAAAGATGACGGAATTCAAACCGTGACTTCAGCCGAACAGGTGAGTCAGATCCATTTGCTAGCTTGCTAACCTAACTAGTTAGCTTGCTAGCTCCAATTTCATGTTGCATGTTGTCAAATTCCTTGAGCTATTAGTTAACTGGTCGGCTAACTGGCCAACAGATGTACTGGACAGATTGTCTTTTACTCACACATGGAACGGAAATTACATATGCAATTGACAATTTTGTTATGTAGTGTGTAGAATCGCACGATTTAGCTGCAAATCTTGACATGAACGGTAAATTAGATAATCCAATCGTAAACTGTAGCTAACTGTAATTAATCAACTTCATAATCAACTAGTAGCTAAGGTTTTATCATTGCACCAACTACTATAGTTCTTCTCCTGTCTGAGTGAATGTCGCTGAAGAGCTTGCATTACTTTTAAATCAAATCTGATATCATATGTGGAAGCTCTTCTCTTATTTTGGCAAATCACGATTTTCTAATTCAAGGGTCACCACCACCATTATAGACAGCTAAACTAGCTGGCCAAGTAGATGGTTTACAAATAATGAAGAATTGGTGAGGGTAAAAGAGGTAATGGTTACAAGTCATAGATGCTACAGTTGCTCGAATGATCTAAGCCTCTAGACCTATTCTGTGACTGTATTTTGTGTAGCATTACCAAGTGCATCATGGACTTCTGAGTGTGTTGAACACACACACACACATACACATACACACACACACACAGTCTGATTATCATCCTCATAAATTGTTTCCTTTCAGAGAAAAGTAGAGCGCAGTATCCAAGAAGTACTCAGTGCTTACCAGCAAATGCACAGCACACCACAGTAAGTGTAATGTTCAATACTCATAACCATCCTGTCCATATACACTAAAGCCAATGTCCAAATGTAATTTACCCTTTTTCTCCGATTTCTTTCCAAAGCCATGGCCCATGGCTGGATATTGCGGATGTTTTCCTTTTACTGTCTGAGACATGCAGTTGTGGGAATTGGAAATTGATCTTAATGCCTTAATTAAAAAATGAGGAAAAATCCAACCTTTAAGGACACCAATTTTCTTTGTGAATGAAAAATGTATCGTAAATAAATAAATGTTCTTTAAAATACAGGGGGCAAGTATACACACCCCTATGTTAAATTCCCATAGAGGCAGGCAGGTTTTTATTTTTAAAGGCCAGTTATTTCATGGATCCAGGATACTATGCATCCTGATAAAGTTCCCTTGGCCTTTGGAATTAAAATAGCCCCACATCATCACATACCCTTCACCAGACCTAGAGATTGGCATTGAGATTGACATTAAATTTGCATTGAGAGATGATTTTATGGAAAATATCCCATGCCAATTTCCAAAAGATAATTTTTTTTATTACTCTTTTTAGTCCACTTTAGCGTGGGTTCATACATTTATGAACACAACTGTAGCTAGATGAATCTGCCAGTTGTCTCCTGAACAAATTCAAACACCTCTTCTACAATGATAAATGTACCTGCACAAAAAACATCACTATCATGTTGTTATTCCAGTTAGGAATAAGCGTCCCTGTCCAACTTGTTTTAACCAAAAGGCAAATTGTTATGTGATTTTCTTTGCCACAGCCTACTCACAACCCTTTGATCTGTCACTAATTACCAGTCAGTTATGAGGCTTTATTGTTTCCATGCCAACGGTTTCATAGGTGTAATGTGAGGAGCTATGCTGCTGTGGCCACCTTCAGGATGAATCATCTCTCCCTTCGACTGGATATTAAATGTTAACAGCCCACATACTATTGGTTTGAGCATTTGATAACCACGATTCCCCATAAAATGCACAATAATGCGTGGTAAAGTGGTATTATCTCAGGAGTTATTTTGGAGGTCACACTATACATTACACCTAACACTTACACTAACAGCCTAACAATGTGCCAGTGAGCTGGCAGCTAGCCTTGGCATTCCTCAAGGATGAGCTCAGATGATGGGAGTCTGTTATTTGGGTGTCGAGGCTGTTTCATTAGTCTTGACAAATGAGTGGAGATTAATGGTGGTGAAGCTGGTTCAGCCAGTGGTGCGCTTGCTTTGGTCCAGGCACCACGGCTGTGCCCTCTCTGAGCCGTAAGGCTGTAAGCCTGTGGAGGCGGCGAGTGTCTGAGGGAATGGTAGTGACTCATGCTCTTACACAGAGGTGCCAGTGATGCTTCGTCAGACAAAGACCTGTCAGCACCAGAAGGGCTTGTAATTGGGCAGGAGGGTGTATGATGTTAACACACACACACGCGCGCGCGCACAAACAAAACACATGCCTAATCAAATGGGCGAGTAGATCTGAGTCAGATTTTTTTTGTCTGACTTTTGTTTTCGTCTCTTACTTTTGTTTGAGCATAAACATGAAATAGTCCCTGCTATATATCTGCATGGGTATGGGTAGGAAATAGTCCCTGCTATAAATCTGCATGGGTATGAAATAGTCCCTGCTATAAATCTGCAAGGGTATGGGTATGAAATAGTCCCTGCTATAAATCTGCATGGGTATGAAATAGTCCCTGCTATAAATCTGCATGGGTATGAAATAGTCCCTGCTATAAATCTGCATGGGTAGGAAATAGTCCCTGCTATAAATCTGCATAGGTATGAAATAGTCCCTGCTATAAATCTGCATTGGTATGGGTATGAAATAGTCCCTGCTATAAATCTGCATGGTATGGATGTAAATTGTCAGGCACCTTTCAATTTGGTATTACAAGTATTGTGATTCTAAAGTTGTTTACAATACAATATATTTAATTTTTACTTTTGCGTTTTGTCTATAGTCTAAAGGTGTAAAGGAACATTTTGTCTTGTTGTACAGAACATAGCAGTAGCACACAGAGTACAGAGATTTTCCATAACCTGATGACTTAAGAATTGCTTGTGCAAATAATTTATTCTCACAACCCATATTTAATTTTATTTATTTTTTTAATCTGTTTCAGACCTACGTTACTGAGAGAGCAACACTACCAGTATCTTAAAAAGGGTTTACGCCATCTTACAGATGCATACGAGGTGCGTTTTCATCAGCATGAGAAGTTCTGGTGTTTGCCTGAAATGCATCTTGCACTCAGAGGGTGCTTTATGCGAATCTGGGATATGTGTAGCACTTGGTAGCACAAGTTCAGATGTACAGAAGGAGAACATCTACAAATATTGTCCTGACAGTTTTCAGTTTTTAATTAAAGATGTGTCTGAAATGTTGTACCTAGCTTGAACCAATGGAACTGTTTCACCCATGTCTGTACTGTAGCATCTGTAGAAAGGCATCATCTTGGATTATGAAAACATCTCTGGTCACTGGGTTCTGTCTGCAAGAGGGAGGCCAAATAAAATGATCACAAATGATGTAGGCCAAATAATCAGAATGTTTTGTTTTGAATTGAATGCTGCAATGTGGCCAGTACATCTAATTTTGGATGTAAGAACGCATTAGACCATTGGTCTTTTAAATGCATTGTTCATTTCATGAAATAAGTGTTAAATATAGACTTAATTGAAGTTTAATATAAAAAAGAATTAGATTTTAGCTTTTAGAATTAGTTTTCAAGCATGACAGAAGTGTACAGCCTTTCAAAGGCAAAGTAGAAAACATGAGGTTTACTGAAGGAGCCATTCCATTAGAATTTAACATTTAATGAACAAATGAGTCACTTAGTTACTAGAGGTGCGTTCAGATTTGGCAAACACTGGTGAACATGTTTTCTCTGAACAGTTAAATATGAACGATTTGGTGTTAAAATTCCCTTGTCACGGTAATTGTTACCTTCTGTCAAGATCACATCCAGCTCCACTGTATGTTCGCGGAGAACCACCTCCTATGACTGTTTGCGAGTGTTTGCAAACGTTCGCCTGTGTTAGCGAATTTGAACGCACCTCACGTTACCAGCTTCTAGCGATTTTGTTAGGTTACTAATATAGATTTCCTGCCACTCAGACGTGCAGTGTGTGGTTACTGGAAGTGATGTTGAGGTTCTAGGAAAAGTTATATTACAATTGAACTCAATGGGATCCTGATTAAACCTCAATGTTGAAAAATATTCCATATTCCATCCAAGAATAATATTCCATAATAATGTTCTTACCAGCCAAAGATGTGCTAATCCATGAATTTATATACAAAAGTGTCATTTTTATTAATGATTAGTACATTATAGATTCTTCTGTTGACATTTTTGGTCAATGTATGTTGGGAACATGTCCATGAACCCTCTGTCTTGGGGTGTATGTATGTCCATGCTGTGTGTCTTTGTGTGCATGAGCATTCTTGCCTTCTCATGTGTGAGTGCATGCGTACGTACGTGCGTGTGTGTGCCTGCATGTGTGTGTGTGTGTGTGTGTGTGCGCGTGCGCGCCTGTGTGTGTGTGAGTGTGTGTGTGTGTGTGTGTGTGTGCGCGTGCGCGCCTGTGTGTGTGTGTGTGTGTGCGTGCGTGCGTGCGCGCGCGCCTGCCTGCCTGTGTGTGTGTGTGCGTGCGCGCCTGCCTGCCTGTGTGTGTGTGTGTGTGCGTGCGTGCGCGCCTGCCTGCCTGTGTGTGCGTGTGTGTGTGCGTGCGTGCGCGCCTGCCTGCCTGTGTGTGTGTGTGTGTGTGTGTGTGGTGCGATGGCCGCTGACTCTGTGTGTTCTCTGGCCCACAGTGTCTGGACGCCAGCCGGCCCTGGCTCTGCTACTGGATCCTGCACAGCCTGGAGCTGCTGGAGGAGCCTGTGCCCGCCTCCATCGCCTCTGAGTGAGTCCACAGCCTGGCACTGCCACTGCCCAATGCCAACCCACACCCCGCCCCGCCTCTGCCCTTCCCTTCCCTTCCCCATTCCGACCCAGTCCCATCCCCTTCTGCCCTCTACCACAGGCTCGGTCAGCATGGCATGGAGGTGGACAGACTGTGTGTGTGTGTGTGTGTGTGTGTGTGTGTGTGTGTGTGTGTGTGTGTGTGTGTGTGTGTGGTGTGTGTGCGTGTGCGTGTGCGTGTGCGTGTGCGTGTGCGTGTGCGTGTGCGTGTGCGTGTGCGTGTGTGTGTGTTTTGCCTCCATTGTCATTGCAGATTTTTACTGTAGAGATGAGATGCTGGGCATACAGAAGGGGGTCGGATTTCAGATTTTGTTGCTTGCAACCATATGTGCTATTTCAGTTTGTCCATTTTGTATTTGTTGATGTACCAGTGTATGAATATGAACATCCCTGACACACACCTAGAAAGTGTAAGGGAATCAACTTGGAAAGCATAAGGACGTAAGATAGTTGAAAATTCTAAGAATGGATTGCAGAAAGCAAATGGTCCAAAGTCAAAAGCTTTTGTATTTGTTGGAAAAACAAATACAAAAGCTGTATGTGTGTATGAATATGAACATCCCTGACACACACCTAGAAAGTGTAAGGGAATCAACTTGGAAAGCATAAGGACGTAAGATAGTTGAAAATTCTAAGAATGGATTGCAGAAAGCAAATGGTTCAAAGTCAAAAGCTTTTGTATTTGTTGGAAAAACAATACAGTAATAGTCCAAATTCCCAAGTCAGGTGTTTGTGTTAAGTGTGGCTTAAATGGCTTAAGAGCTCAGAGGTGGCAGTAAGTAATACTGAATTTAAAATGACTCCTCAAACAGTGGGATTAAATGTAAAATGTTGGAAGAATATATAATGGCTGATGGGCGTCACCTTCCCCCAGGCGGAAGCGATCGGAGTGCAGAACTACATATATATATATATATATATATATATATATATATATATATGTAGGCAGAAAAGTACTGAAACATTGTGCAAATTAAGTACAAGGGCAGTGTTGGTATTTGAAGAAGTTCTTTGAAGTTGACCGTTAATACATTAAAATATTGTGACATTTATCTTCACTGATGGTAGCTGGCTATTGAATCTTTAATGCTCTTGCTGCACATGGTATAGCCCACATTAGCAGGCATTTGGCAGAACTGTTTGCTTCTCGCACGCAAGCACACGCACACACGCACACACGCACACGCACACGCACACACGCACACGCACACGCACACACACACACACACACACACACACACACCCACACCCCTTCACACCAAAACTGGAACACGATTCACAAGAGGCTGCTTCCCAGTTCAAAACCTGCAAATCTGCAAGCAATCATATTCTCAACCATCTCATACTGTCTACCAATATGGTCCCTCACCACAAAGGAAGTTACTGAACCCATCGCACGGTTATATTACCTGAGCTTTGAAAATTCACAGTAATCTTCCCAAATGGACACACCACTGCACTGCGCTCACTCAATCACATGCTCTGTCTTTTCAAAATTGTATTTACAGTCATGCTATTTCTTTTTATTTTCAACTCCAACACAGCACTTCACGGACACTCATCTCTCTTTTATCAACACATAACTTGCCTCAAGTGCGTGTCACTAGGTCAGTCTCCACGGCCCTCCACCCAGTGCCCTCATACAACAATGGCTTTGGCCAGAGGTCCTTCATACATCCGGCTACCAGAGTTTGGAATGGCATTCCTCAACACAGAGAATTACAATCCAGCACACAATAAAAAAAAAAAACTATAAACTGCTACTCTTCATTCTTCAATACATACACTTGCAAACACTGAACTCCATCACTGTCTGTGCTAAGTCTGATGTCTATATGTTTGCTTTGTGTTGTATGTAAATAAGATGTGTGATGTGTCCTGTCCCTGTTACTTGTTATATGTGCTGCAGAACAGGAACCTGCTGGAAATCAGTTTTTTTACTGAGCCAGGTCCGTTTTAAACTGTAACTTTGTTACTTTTAATACTTTCCTGTATAATAAATATGAAATGAAAATGAAATGAAATAGTTTCCTGCAGAATCAACCACTGACTTTTGTAATACAGTCTTTTTGCTCAGTCACCTTAGCCAGTGTGTTGACATCAATCTAGAATTCTAATGTAACATTTTAAAGGGACACTACACAGTAATTGTACAGTTGGATGTATTAAGGGATATTCCACCATTTGGGGAATTACACTCATTTTCCACCCTCCCTTGAGTTAAACAATTGATTTTTACCTTTCTCCAGTTCATCTAGCCGTTCTCTGAGTCTGGCAATACCACTTTTAGCTCCATCCTAGCATAGATCATTGTATCGGATTAGACCATTAGCATCTCGCCTGCTAGCATCACATTTAAAAGTGACTAAGATTTCCGGTAATTTTCCAATTTAAAACTTGTCTCCTCTAAAGTCAGAAAGTGTAATAAGACCAACGGAAAATGAAACGTGGCGATATATGGAACTATACTCTCATTCAGGCGTAATAATCCAGTCATTAACCAATTTGTCTGCTGCAGCTCAACCTTGTTGCTGGAAGTTAGCCTACAGTAGGGGTGTAACGGTTCATGTATTCGTATTGAACCGAAACGGTACGGGCGTCACGGTTCGGTGCATGAATTTACACGGAGAATACACGGTATAAAAATACATAAAACTCGTGTGCGGATTAATTAATGTCATGCGCAATTACTGTTAAGTAGCGAGAGTTAGGAAGTTCTTTAGCGACACCTAACGCTAATCTGTAGCCTCGCCTTAGCTCTGAAGCTCTGATTGGCGCCTATGTTTTTTTTTGTCAGGTCGTCAGTCGAGTCCGTCAGTCATTAGCAGCACTAAGGTTAGACCCACAAGAGTTAGAGGATCCGCTGGTCTATTTAAGATCGCAAGTTTGAGAACTTCAGTTACAGTAACGTTAGTACAGGCGAAAGAGTGGTGGATAAGATGAAACTGTGTGTCAGCGTTGTTCAGCAGTTATTGGGTATGTGAGTGGAATAAATGCTACACATATTCGAAGCCATCACCCAGATGATGTAGGCTACCAATCACTGAAACGAGGGGAAAAAAACTTCCCCTGCGCTTCAGCAGCCTTTGGATACACATACAAATAGGGCCAAAACCTATGGCTTAAATTAAATGATTTCGTAATGACAGAAAGCTATGTAAATCGCATGGTAATTACCTTTATGTTGGGGTAACTTGTAACTTCTCACATGAGGAGCTGGTAGTGTTAAGTGCATAGACAGTAAAATAAAGTGACAACGCTAACCAGGCTAATAAACAAACCATGCTAGTACGGTGAGTTAACGTCAAAGGGCAAAGTCACGTGACTTCTAGTTGTAGTCTGTTTATGAAATGAAAGGAGCAATTTCGTTTTTAAAAAAAAGGCAAAATAGTGTGATATTTTCACAGTTAGTAGGCTAGATTATTACTTTACACACAATGAAAAATATTGAGGCAAATTGTAGACCCTTCCATATACAACTAAACACAGATGTTGAAGGTCTTGCTTAAGTGGATTTTTAAAAATCATTTTTCTATGTAATTTGCACTTTCAGAAATAAGAGATGCTGTAGGCCTATTTTCAGTTTTATAGCTGATTGTCTTATTTTGTTTACAAGTTACAGATGGAGTCTGGGTACTTATTGTACTGTTTAGCCTATATCTTACACACTTCAGGCTGTTGCAGATAGCTCAGGGAAGAGACTGTATGACACTAGGTGGTACAGCCTGAGACATGCACAATAAAAAAAAATGCTTTCTGCATTTTTGTTTTGCTTTTCCCTCCATTGTACCGAACTCGTACCGAACTCGTACCGAACCGTGATGTCCGAACCGAGGTATGAACCGAACCGTGACTTCTGTGTACCGTTACACCCCTAGCCTACAGGGACTATTTTCAGGTGCTGCATGATATCATTGTGCTGCTGCGCCCATGGTGTTCCTAGATTATTACGCTGGAAGGAGAGTATAGTTCCATGTCAAATCGCATATATCGATATAGTTCAAATTTGCGCCGTGATCCTTGTTCCACGCAAGCCGCTGACCGGAGCTCTCTGCACTGAAACGTGAAACGGCACGCTACTTTTCTCATATAAATATATTTATTTCAGAAAAAGATTGGCCTATTTTATTTTATAGGCTATTTTTATTGAAGATATTTTTTTTTATTTAAATGTGCACCTTACAGAGCTTTGATTTCAAAAAAGGCACTCCAGTTTTATGTTTAGATTTTATTGTTATTTGAGTAGTGAGTTTTCAATAAAACTACTCATATTTGACTGAACATTTCATTTTACAGCTCTAACTTTGCGGAAAAAATATCGGGATATATATCGTATATCAATATTCAACCTAAATATATCGGGATATGACTTTTGGTCCATATCGCCCAGCCCTAATGCATAGCATTAAATACAGATATGTTGTTTCGGAGTTTCACCATGTCAAAACAAGTTGATAGATTTTGAAGACCTCATACGCTGATGCAGCAAATCACAAAATTCAGTTGTTTCGCTGTATAGATGAAACAATGTAGTCTTTGCTTCTGAATGAGACATTTGGAAGTAAATACACTGGTTGTAATGTCATGGATTGTCACAGTAAGATATCTTGTGTCTTTGATATCCAGTGTGTGTGACTTCCTGTCACGGTGCCAGACCCCGATGGGGGGGTTCGCTGGGGGCCCTGGCCAACACGCACACCTGGCCCCTACCTATGCGGCTGTCAACGCCCTCTGCATCATCGGCACGGAAGAGGCCTACAACGTCATCAACAGGTACACCTCCCACCCCACCCCTTGACTAAAGGCCAATGATGCCTTTGAATTCATTAAGCTCTGTTGCATGCTAGGTTTTGCTTTCTGGCTTTGCATTCTCTGCTCCATATGGAGTTCCCATAAGATCAGTTCAGCAGCCCCAGCTCCCGCTTCCATGGTAACCAGCTTTGGTGTCACCTCCTCTCATGCCCCCCCTCTCTTCCCCCTACAGGGAGAAGCTTCTGGACTTCCTGTTCTCCGTCAAGCAGCCAGATGGCTCCTTTGTGATGCACGTGGGTGGGGAGGTGGATGTCAGGTACGTTCTGTCACCATGGTTTCCGCGGATTGTGGCCAGCACACAGAGATAAAAGAGATTTTTTTCTCCCATACAAAAACACACAACAGGTTCCCTAAGGGACTCCTGTGCACATAGAAACAGGGAAGTAGTGATCATGTTATTGGTCATGCTATTGGTCAGCATTCTTCTGTTGCGGCCTTCTGGCGGCAAAGTTTACTAAATTATTTATAAGCGGAGCTTCAGAAAAGTTGTCGGGAATGAAGAAGAAGGAAGGCTACATTTTGGGGTGAGGAAGAAGCACATGTAAGACGGCATAGTAGCGACATAAGTGGCAGTATAGCTTAGGTAGTGATAAGGTTATTATATAAACATTCAGGGAAGGAACGTTTAGAACTTTTATAAAGTCGTTATTAATCAGAATATGCTGTGTGACATGTAAACCGGAATATGAACGGAATATTCTATTAACTACTCCATATTCCAATAACAAAACCATATTCACAATATTGTCTTATTCTGAATAAGGTCAATACTGGGAATATGGATGTCCATGTAAACATACTCATTGTAAGCTCAGTGAAGCAACCAGAAGGAACTATGAATGAAGGATATTTGTTTTTTTTGTTGCACTGCGCCAATTTGTGCTTGACCGAAACCACCAACTGTCATTAGTCTAACCCTTAAGCAAGGACCTGTTTGATGATCACCAAAACTGCTGGCAATACTCTTTAAAACACAATGACTAAGTCTACAAAATGATTGACCTTTCTCAGGCATACGTGTAATGTAGAGATGATTCATTCTCCTTCTGCGGCGGCAATGAAGGTGTGACGTGTACTAATGACCATGTTCATTTCTTAAATAGCCCTCACAAGGAATGGAATGTGTTAACACCCTCTCTAGACTCGCACAGGGCTTGTTTATTGAAAATGCATCCTGTTGATGTTTATTGACATTAGCATCATAGTGAATAGAAGAACGTCATGTCACAATTGAAATGCTAACGCAGAGTTTGACGATCTGCTGGGTCTTCCATTCTCTGTGTAACTGATACAATATAACAGGCAGTGCTGTCAGCTGGTGTCAGCTGTCGATAACGCTGTGTTCATTATTGCTCTGGGTTTTGTGTCTGGCAGGAGTGCGTACTGTGCCGCATCAGTGGCCTCCCTCACCAACATCATCACGCCCACTCTGTTCGAGGGAACGCACAACTGGATTCTGAGGTGTGTGGGCTCCACAGCACTGGGACAACTCTCTTTTGAACAACAGTCACCATTCCTACCGTCATTTCCCAACTATTAGCCACGGCTTATACATTGATTTTGCAGAATTTCTTCTTACTATGAGGTTAATACATGGGGGCAGTTAAATATGGTATTAATATGTTTTTGTTTCTTTTAACTTCCATAAAACACTGTCCTGCGGCTTATACACAATGCGGCTAATACACAGGAAACTACTGTTGTTGTTGTTGTTCGTTGTGTTTTAGTAGGATTTGTAACAGTGGCGGCAGATTGTGGCCAGCCTGTCAGTAGCAGAAGCTTAGTATTGCAGCCTGAGGACTGTGTTTGATTGTGGTGGGATTGTGTGTGTGCGTGTGTGTGTGCGTGTGTGTGTGTGCGCGTGTGTGCGTGCGTGTGTGTGTGTGTGTGTGTATGTCCGTGCGTGTGTGTGTGTGTGTCAGCTGTCAGAACTGGGAGGGGGGTCTAGGTGGCGTGCCAGGTCTGGAGGCCCATGGTGGCTACACCTTCTGTGGCACTGCGGCCATGGTGATCCTGGGCAAGGAGCACATGCTGGACCTCAAGGCCTTGCTAGTGAGTACATACCTGACCTCTCCACTCCACCCACCATCTCTCCCTCGATCACACACACACACATTCACACACTCACTCACTCTCTCTGCTGGCTTTTTTTCAGTTTTATCAGTGGAGGGATTTTTCATGTAACTCAAGCCTTGCTCTCTCCTATCCTCCTCTCTCTCTCTCTCTTTCTCTCTGTCTCTCTCTCTTTCTCTCTTTTTCTCTCTGGCCAATCATTCACATCATGCCCTAAGTCATGGGATTTGGTTGACGCTGCTCAGCTGTGACAGGGGCTTTCTCTAATGAGTTCTGTGCCACAGGTCACAGTCATGAGCACCAGGCTTCCCATAGTGGTCAGTCATAAAGGCCATTATATTTGCATATCTGATGTTTTCCTCCATGCTTACTGACCTACAGAAATGAAGTGTTTCTCCATGAAACCTACACACACACACACACACAGACATACATACACCTATGTTAACACCAGAACTGAAGGCTTAAGGGTGGGCTAAAAACAACTAAACTGAATCAGTTCATTACATGCATAAGAGTCATTTTGCTTTTTTTGCTGAGGAGGCTCTGCAAAGACCCATGCTGACATTTCAGACTCGTTCATTAGTGTTCAAGTCCCCAATCATATTGCTCAGGGGGTCTCGCCAAGTGTTTCTATAGTAACCTCTTGAAAAAAGCCAGAAACCCATTAACCGCGAGCGGACGGGTCAGCTTGGCCGCGTTGGAGCGGCACGCTTCCCGGTCTTTCTGGTCGTGTTTTCGTCAGGGCTGACATTTATTGAATTAATGCAACCAAGGACACGGGAAGGCTTCCGTTCCCCCAAGACCCTGTGGATGCAGCCCTCCACTGTGAGGGGGTCACCTGAAAAAGAAAACAAAGGAAAAAGGAATGCCTGAAAAAAAGCACATGTTACAAATGTTAGCATATTCAGTATCTATGTTGGTGTTGGTCAGAGGTGAGCAAGCACCCCGGCTTCAGAAAGTAAGGTCCTGCTATGTATCCCTTCTGTCTGTGCAGTTAACACAGGGGATCGCCCTAATGAGCTGAGCTAGCTGGCGAAAGAGTTGCGCTAACTAGTAGTAACTTATAGGAGTAATTTATTATGACCGCCGCTAGCGAAGCTAGGGATTTTTTTTTTTTTTTCCCGTCATCTACTTCCTGAAATTTTGGTCAACGATACCCGGGGCACCGAAACACCGGGGCACATGAAATTTGGTGGGTATGTAGCCCCACTAGACTTTTACTGAAAAATTTCGTTTGGTCCCCGGGGGCCACTCCCCCTCCGCGCTGGGCCCCCCGAAACCCAAAAAATGCAGTTTTTCCTAAATAACTACCTGAACCGTGGCACCGAGGATGAAGAAATTTGTATGGTATGTTGGTCTCAAGGGCCCACATCAACCTAGCCCATAATCACTCATTTGTGATTTGCACCCCCCCGGTAAAAAATGAAAATGCAATATCATTCTGCTTTAATCGCCCTTCTCTTCAGTTGAGACGTTCAGAACTGCACCAAATTTTATGTGTATGATTAACCTGACATTCTCTGGGGGTGTGCCAAGTTTCGTAGAATTTCATCCATGGGGGGGGTCTAAAAAATTAAGTTATGTGTACATTTAGTGACTGTACACTCATTGGCCTGTAGATGGTGGTGCACACATATACACACGCACACACACACACAGGCACAGTATACCATCAGTATCGGCAATTAGAACGGCCGATACATAATTACAAATTCTGTAGGATTAAAGGAAACCCAAATATTCATCATAATAATAATTTGCCTGCATTTCCAGTATTGGCGTCACGTAGTCGTTTGTCCACTAGATGGCGCATCGTTGCAGTGAGACGTAATTTTGTTGGAAGTTAATCTAAAGTGGGTTGGAAAGACACTACGCTTCCTACAAGGACAAGACAGTAGGCTACAGTAGTTTACCGCAGAGGACGTCTAAGGGTAGGATGATTTCTGCATGACATGTAATTACCTTGAGCTACTGTACAGTGGTTGGGTTCCATTTAGAAGTGTCTACTTCATTCGCCCTCTCGGTGATTCAGCTACTTGAAATGTATTACTACTGATATGCAAAACTGTTAACTTTTCGCAAAGAGGTGGCAGCTTGATACTGTAAGGTGTAAGCCATTGGTTCCAAAGGAGATTTTATTTGGGTCGCCAGCATAGCCTAGTGACAATTTGTGTTGTGTAATAGGCCTAGCATAGGGCCTACCTTATATAGCTTATAGTTTGTTAACAGTCACGGTTTTGTCATAACTCCCTCTATGCCTTTTTGCATTTAGAATAGCTCTAAAACCGGGGGGCGAACACGTCGCAGGGGGGGGTGCCAGTGCGTGGATATCTCAATCGCAAAATTAAACAATATTTCTATCGGGCGCCTACCATGGACTAGGCTGGGTGAAAATCAAAAGATTGCGTCAAAAGATTGAGCTTGGTCTGGCGAAAGCCATACTAACCATGGACCTCATAGTTGCAAAATGCAAGGGAACATGAATCAGCATATTATTTGCACAAACAATAACGGACAGTAGCTCTTCAACTTTGCCCGTTAAAATGTGTATGAACAGTCTCGCAACGCATTTCATGAAGGCCCTTTTGGACATGTCAGTTATTTGCACCACTGGGTAAAACGGCATTTTGTTTTAGACTACTGGTATTTAATTTGTGCATTGACAATAAAGCTGAATATCATATGAACTAGATGACTAAACGTATGCATATGTAGAAGAAGAAACATTCACAAAAATCCGTTACATGACCTCTCTTCTTGATAGCTGTTGAAAACTGCATGGAACTGACAGGGATTGTTTTGTTTAATAATAAATAAATAAATACATTATGCTGCTACCTTCTGCTTTTCCCAAATACAATGTAGCCTACAGGTGTACCTTTCATCAGTCTAGTTGCAATGGATGGACTGTGATGAACTGCCCTACTTGTGATTGTTTAGAGATTTTAAAGGTTTTACAATGCTGCAAATTTTTTGGCCCAGAAACAAATCTATTCACCTTTGCAGCGCCAGTAGGCTACTTTGTGTGCGGAATGTGTGCACACACACATTCCAAACAAATATACACAAAAGTTTCAAGAGTGGGGGATGGAGTAGAAGATGGAGACAAATTCATTAATATGATTTATTTTCGCGGAATGGATGTACAGGACTGAGCGGCGGTCATATTTTGTACCGCTATGCGGTACATCTAGTTTAGTAAATAGTTCAAAAACCAAGAACTTTTACAGTACTTTCTGAAATCGGGATGCTCACCACTGGTGTCGGTATTAGAAAGCTGAAGTGGATATCTGGTATGGATATTTTTCCGCATGCGTGGTGACCCCACGTCAGTAAGCGCTTGTCCCATTTCCCCCCTTCTCTTTACGTTCTTTAAAACCTGTATGCTGCCCTTTTTGTGCACCCTCCCCCTTCGTCCACTGCCCGTTCCACGCGCGCAGCGATGGGTGACCAGTAGGCAGATGCGCTTCGAGGGCGGCTTCCAGGGGCGCTGCAACAAGCTGGTGGACGGCTGCTACTCCTTCTGGCAGGCAGGGCTCCTGCCACTACTCCACCGGGCGCTCTATAAAGAAGGTAAGGAGGGCGGGGGCCGTCCAGAGTGTGTGTTGGTGTGTGTGTCTGTGTGTGTGTGTGTCGGTGTGTGTGTGTCGGTGTCTGTGTGTGTGTGTGTGTGTGTGTGTGTCGGTGTCTGTGTGTGTGTGTGTGTGTGTCGGTGTGTGTGTGTGTGTGTGTGTGTGGGGGGGGGGGGTTGACGGGAGTAGTTACTGACCATGAATTAGTGTTGCTGTGTGTTGTAGTTTTGCTGTGTTTGCAAAGCAAAGTCTATTCAGTAAAGGAAGTGGAAATAGTGGTTGTTTTGCTGTAGAAGAGGTGAAACTGGTGGTGGTGAAGGGCGCGTGTGTGTGTGTGTGCGTTTATGTGGGTGGGTCTATATGGCTATTTACAGAAAGTACAGAGGAGTTTACGGCAGATTGAGTGTCAAGTGTATTGGCATGAAAAAGCAGAAGTAGATATGAGCAGCAGCTCCGGTGCCATAATGCTGGTTAACTTCACATGCATGTGTGGGGCTGAGTTAGATTTGCAGCTCTATGGCCATATGGCCATAATGCTGGTTAACTTCACATGCATGTGTGGGGCTGAGTTAGATTTGTATTCTTATGACAACTAAGACAACTTCCACAATGATGACACATTTGAAACAAAGACAAAGAATATTAGGGAATAGGATTGAGGCTCCAGCCAAAACAAGATAACGTGTTATATTAAAAGTAAAAGGATGTGAAAGGATCAAAGGGGCAGCCATGGCCTACTGGTTAGGGCTTCGGGCTTGTAACCGAAGGGTTGCCGGTTCGATCCCCGACCCAGTAGGAAAAATGTGGGCGGGGGAAGTGGCTGAGCACTGCTCTCCCATGCCCACACACCCTAACTCCGGGTTAGTGTGTGCTTCACCTCACTGTGTGTACACTGTGTGCTGAGTGTGTTTCACTAATTCACGTATTGGGATAAATGCAGAGACCAAATTTCCCTCACGGGATCAAAAGAGTATATATATTATTATACTATACTTATACTAAAGCAAACCACTGTTTGCCGGGAAAAGTTATCACATTTTAAATCTATCATGTCTTGTGTCCATCTTACCTTGACCTCAGTGGTGTGTTTGTGTTTGCATGTATGTTTCCCCGTAGGGGACTCAACGCTCAGTCTGACCAACTGGATGTTTCAACAGCAGGCCTTGCAGGAGTACATCCTCCTGTGCTGCCAGAACCCAGCCGGCGGCCTGCTGGACAAGCCTGGCAAGTGAGTACGGCCAGCTGCCTCGGCCTCCTCTCCTTCACCCGTGCTCATGTCTCCCTGGACATACCCAGGACGGTGTCCGTTAGCTGTACATTACCTGGTGTAGTGGGTCAGTGCCATTTGTGAGGCTATTAGTCTAAATGTTGCAGTAGCTGCCTTGATGTACGCTGTAATTGTATTAACCAAGTACATTGAGGTACATTAGAGGACAACTGATATGCTTGATTGTTAATTATTTATTTGTTTGTTTGTTTTCTCTTTGTCTTGTGCTCTTTGGTAGGTCTAGAGACTTCTACCACACGTGCTACTGTCTGAGTGGGCTCTCTGTAGCGCAGCACTTTGGGAACAGGGATCTCCACCACGAGCTGGTTCTCGGCAACGGAGAGAACAAACTGGTGAGCGCCTGAGCAGTGACTGCTGCATGCAGCTAAAAACAGCATAAGACTTTGAGCCCTAATTTAAACAACGAGCTAAGTGCAAAAGCCTAAACTTAAATCTAATTGAATGACTACGCAAAATGTATTTGCTAATTCAATACCGTGAGCAAGCATCCTAAGTACAGACATCAGTGGATCAGCTCCGTGCTCTTGTTTAGTTCACACACGAGACACTTTGCTCATCGACTGACTTTGCCTGGCATTTCAATTAGGGCCCTTGGTGATTTTAATGTGCTTTAATGCATTAGCCTAATATATTCTTACTAAGGGCACAGCATAGAGCATTCCATCTAGCAACTGACGCAACGTGAAGTGCCGGTAACTGACCGACAGTAGCTGTGGGCCTTCTGCTTGTACTGGGCTGTGTGCAGTAGTTAATTATCCAACCGTGTCCCTACTCTGTTGCCTTGCTGTGTCTCCCAGGCCCCGACCCACCCCGTGTATAATATCTGCCCAGAGAAGGTGGCCCAAGCCATACAGCACTTCCACAAGCTACCCGTGCCAGAGGGGCCCCAGGCGGCAGCCACAGGAAGCCCCATGGACCAGCTGTAGGCCGGGGACCGCTGACCGCTGGAGCATGCTGACCGGGGCGCAACGCAGCTGGAGGAGACGGGCCCTTTTAGATGTTGAAGTTACGGCGCCTCCGCTCGGAGTAGGTCCACCCGGAGACACATGGCAAAGTCCAGCAGCCGCTGGAGGAAAGACTTTTGGTTAGCTCGAGTCATGAGACTCATAACCGGGGATGGAGGGCATGGCAGATAAAAACTTGGTTCGAGTCAAGTGGCCATTTGTGTTTTTTTTTTTGTATGCGTTTTACAACCTGTCAACCAGTCTAAAAACTGACCCGATTCTTGCAAATAAAACATCAATTGCTTCACTACAGTGATAATCTACTGTCTGTTGGTGTAATGGTCAGTAGCATCACTTTGAGGTATATAGTGCATTCATACTGCAGCTCAG
Organism: Alosa pseudoharengus; assembly: GCF_046254945.1. Classification (NCBI taxonomy): domain Eukaryota; kingdom Metazoa; phylum Chordata; class Actinopteri; order Clupeiformes; family Clupeidae; genus Alosa; species Alosa pseudoharengus. Next base: position 27,870,877 of record NW_027468859.1, on the reverse strand, counting down.
AGGCTCCTACCCCAAGTGTCACTAAGCTGCTTTTAGACATAGGTGTAAGTCTGCATGTTCTGCGGATGTCAAGCGGTTTGGCCGTGTAACTGAACAACATAACAGGGTACCCCCAGAATTGTCAGACCTAAATTTAAGACTTTTTAAGACCTTTTTAATACCACTTCAGATGAAATTTAATACCTGCATCGCACCCATTCGGATAGAATAAATAATATTAAAGGTAAGATTAAACCTCATAATCATAGGCGGATTATGAATTTTCAGTCCCCTGGCCCCAGATGTATTAAGGGCCCCCCACTAATTGTCGTATGTGTGGGAGGGGGTTTTGGGGGTCCTCCCCCAGAAATGTTTTAATTTGTTTGATGTGATTTCCAGTATTCTGGTGCATTTTGGGGATGGCCAATACTAAATTCAATCAGATTCATAGCCTACATCCTGATTTGTTGATATTGAGGCAATGATTCCATGCAAAGGCTTGGGCTTCAGGGCCCCCTGACCCCCTGGGCCTGGGCCCGGTAGGCCCGTGCAGTAATCCATCCCTGCAAATAATTACTGTTTACAAGTGTTTGCACATGCCAACATGAACATGACAGCAGTCCACTGGCAACGCAAAAATTTGTTGCGGTAGTAACGTGACTGAATGTCCTGCTTCATGGACAAATTCACACGGAATAGAACCTAGTTGATTGGGATTAAAGTGAAAAAAAAAAAACTTTTTTCAGGCCATAAGTCATACGTTGTTCATATCTACCTATAGAGATAGCAACCCTTTTGTGGTCGCGACTTATTGGTTTTTAATGTACAAAAAGATGCAAACAGCAAAGTAAAGCACCAAATAAAGACCAAAACGAGGCTACAGGGTACTCTTAAGTTACTATATAATTAATGCCACCTACAGGTGAATGCATAGAACATAACAATCCTATGGTTTGTGTACCCTGTAGCCTCGTTTTAGCCGCCAATGGCCGCCATGTGAATAAACAAATTGAGAGTGTTCTTGATTGCGATTGAGTTTTCCTGATGAACAAAACTATATTTCAATACCATCCCTGACCATTGCTGATTAGCCATTGCTGTTCTATTCCACTGCAGCAATATTGTAGCTTTAACTTACACTCTTATTTAATTACTTCAGGCCAAAAGTATTTAAAGGGGAGATTTTTTTCTTGTTAATATGCAATTCAACACCAAGTAAAATCTATAAAATCAAGTTTGCAAGACTTCACATTTCCTCATCAAAGTAACGAATCAGAACAGTCTAGATATTGTTCATATTTCCATTTGTTGCCTCATCCGCATTTAATGAAAACATGGTAATTTTGAGTTTGACAGACAACTCAGTTTTCCAATGAGCAGCAATACTGTGTGTGCTCATGCAGGAGGTCAGCGCATCTGATAACGACAATCTGGAGAGGGCGCTTTTGTCTTCAGCAACAGATTGTATAAGGTTGACAAGAGGTTGCGATATGGTGAGGGACAGGTCATGTTGCGCTATGAAAGAACATGCGTAGCCTACTTAGCGCAAAAACGATCAGCCATAGATAAACGTACACAAATCATGACGCTAATATGCGAGGTTGTGGTAGGCCTACTGGTTATGGTTTTGTGCTATACATTAATAATAGCAAAGTTTTAAGTTGACTTTTTTAATTGCATGGTTATTTTTTGTCAACATACGCTACTACTGTCGTTAAAAGTGAGGCCTAAGCAGGCTACAAGGCTGTCTGTGCGCCATAAACACGACTGACCCCCTTACTCAACATAAAATAATAATGTCGCGAACTGTTAACACGCTCAGTCAAAACCTTCCGTCGCAAATTGTGAAAAACATTGTTGTACATGTCATAACAGACGGGAGGCATAGGCTACGGTTTATATTGCGTCGCTTTACACATAATGTTAGTTGCATTGATTAAAAACTGTAACAATAATAGTACATCGGGTGGCATAGCAGGCTATCTGTTCAAGTCATAGGTGACACCCAAAATGAATGACCTCCCCTGACAAGAGTTCCCGATAGTAAGAAATTGTCTACATTGATGCATGGAAAGAACACAGCCTCCGAATTCGCACATAGAGCTCACAATAGCATAGGCCTATCAAAAAAAACGGATTGGGCAACCTCATCAGCTGTCTCAATTGTGTCACTATAATCCAACTTTTAGACCGTCCTCCAGACGTGTTCTTTTTTTTTTAAGCAACCGCCCCAGGCCAATGAGACAAGCGTGTAGGCTACAACATAAACAAAGCGAAACTCATGGCTGACGTATCTTCTTGAGAGATCTCTGAGACACAGAAAGTTCTCAAGAACACTATTAGGCCTAGGTCTTTAAACATTTACCATCACACACATTCATTCATCGGACCTAATATTTGTAGTTGCCTTAAAAAAAGGAAAAGAAAAGGTGATAGACCCCCCCCCCCCTCCTATTTTTTTTCTTGCCGGATCTGCATCAATCTCAAATATGACATTTCTAAAATCAAATTGACGGAAATCCGTCGTACGACGGAGAACTTTAATCCTTGTGATTTACGCTACGTGAGGATATTAGACTAAATCTACTGATCATTAAAAAAATTAAGACCTCCGTGAAAAAATTCCAGACTTTGAGGTGAAATTCAATACTTTTTAAGGCCTTAATTTAGGAAAATGAAATGTCCGCGGGTACCCTGACATAACCGGACATTTGGAACTCAGAACTTAGCCGGCTCTTACACTACTCCCCTGCTAGTATTTCCAAAGGACATTATGTAAATGAGCTCATGTCTGAACAAAGCGAAGAACATGCAGAGATTCTGTTCATGTGTGTGTTCAACCACACAGAAATGCTGTTCACGTACATCAGTTGCGCATCTTAGCATATCTGAATCACCTGAAGGGTCGGACCTTCGCTTGACAAAGATCCGTGTATACTGTGGAGGACATGTCTGAAAGCAGCTTCTGAAAGCCCATTTAATAGGATGGAGGGCTTGAAAGGATAATGTGTTATATAGATCCCTTGACCGGTATGCTTCCTGCAATGGAGGTTGTGGATTTCAGAACAGTGCAGTGTGTCCCAGTTGGCATGCAGTGCCAGTAACTGTTGTTAGCTTCCATGCTAGTGCCCCCATTCACCATAAACCAAGATTTTAGATTAAAGGTTGTATCAGCGATAGCGGGGATACGTCACTTCTGTTGATGTTCAAACAAAACAGAGCTAGTTCGCTACTCTCCCCCCTCCCTCCCGTGCAATTAAAACTCTCCTAAACGTGCATCTTGTCAGTTATTGGTTGAAACACTTTATTTTGCTTTTGAGTGGGTTGCCAACCCTTGTTGGTACTTTTTTTGTTTGTACAGATGTCAGCCTAGGGTGCCTACAGAGACGCGTTTTTGACCGCCTACGTATGGGGCAGACAGCTAGCGGATCGTTAGGAAAGATTAAATGAATGTGATCATTTATGTTTGGGCCTGAAATGGCTGATACAACCTTTAAATCCAGTGTTTTGAACCCTGACAGTGCTCTGCAGGTCAGTCTGGAAAGGATCCCACTGACGTCTGTTTCTGAATCCCCAAAAACCCAAGAATGTGTATTTTCTCTGGAATTGAGTAAACAACTGCATTTAAAACCTTTGTTTACATTAAAGATGTGTTTCCTGCACTTCTGAAACAATTTGGTTAGAGTTTAATGCACCAATTTCCAAGTTAAATTTCACTGCTCGTTAGTCATCGGGAAGTCATATAGCGGGACGATTGGAAATGGGTGTCAATGGGATGCTTCCCATTGAAATTTGTTGAAGCTTGTGTTTTTCCTCAAACATTAGATATTATGCTTTCAATAAACCACAAGTCATGGACCACTTGTAAAGGATAAAATAGTTTTTTTTTTTATTTATAGTCTCATAGTAAAGGTAGGCCTCAACTTGCAAGACAGTTGTTGGCAGTATGTACAACATACCTGTAGTTTCCATGGAATGGAATTAAACAAACAAAATACCTATTTAGTATACTCTAAATGTCCTAAATGGAAAAAAAACACAAATGGTAAAAGATACATACATACATACACTCAAGACACGCGCGCACACACACACACGCTCACACCTCCAACAGGCAAAATGCTTTTATGGGGGAGGTTCTTTAAACCCCTTAAATTTAAACCCGCAACATTTAAAAGTTTACCTTGTAAAGCAAAAACACAACAGCTACCATTCCTTTTTTTTTACCTCAATCAAAAAAATGTGACTTGACATTCTACGTTTTTCATAACACGAGAGAAGTACATCTAGCACACCAGCAGTGTTCCCAAGTATGCGTGACCAATACAAATTGTACAACATATTCAGAGGCTTTGAAAGTAATCCAAATTTTTTTTTTTTTTTTCAATTACAAAACCCTTAAATCTAAACTGAAATAAGCCATCTAAATTCATTCTCTACATCAAGCTAAATGGACAAAAGCACAAGTTTGGGAAAAATGTCTCTACTCCATGACATCAATTTCAAAATAAAAGGAATTTCACTTTTCTTTATCCATTAACAAACGTGTTCAACCATTTTGGAGAATACTGAGGTGAGCTTGCTTACAGGTCAATCATTGCTGCTATGTAGAATCACATTCTTTTGTGGAAAAAAATATTCCATTTATCTTTGTTGTTTGTTTCTAAGGTAAACTGCTCCTGGGTGACAGTTTGTAGTGGGCTGTGTGTGTCGTTCTTAACAGGTTCTTTTAAGATTACCAAAACAGGAAACAAAACAAAAAGGGATGACGCGTAAACGAAAGTTAATTTTTTTTTTATCCCCTCGCAGTGCTTGGAGATACACGTCTCTCCCCAGCTCCTCCGGACTCCACGTGGAGGTTAATGGGAGCAGATTTTTAAGGAAGGAAGGAGAAATCAAAAAGGCAAAAAAGATGCATGGGGTCCGTAAGAAACGAAGCTGCCTCATCCGGCAATCTGGACAGTCCTGTTTGTTGTTGCCAAGACGCCGCTGCTGGGAGTGGGGGCTCAGACAGAGCCGATGAAAAGGGGGAGGAGGTGACCAAACTCAAACGAAAACAAAACAGGAAGTTACACGAAACTCATTTCCTTTCTTCAGAGAAATTAAAATGGCGAAGATGTCGTCCTCCTGTAGGCTGGCTTTTTTGCCCCCTCTTCTGGAGTAAGATTTTTTTTTTTTGGGGGGGGGGGGGGGGGGTGACCGGAGAGGGATGGACAGAGCTGGGAAGCGGAGTGGAGAGTCTGGGGGGGTGGGGGTGGATTTGACGGGGGCTGAAGAAAGCAATAGGGGCCATTTTACCCCCTCCTCCTCCTCCACTCACTGGATGTGAGGGGTCTTTAGCTGGCCTCGGCGCGGAGCTTCTTTCGCGTGGGCGGCTCCTCAGGCTCGGACTCGGAGCTGGACCCAGAGCCGCCGTCGAACGCGGACACGGTGCTGCCCTTGGCGTTGGTGTAGCGGCTGCCGTCCGATGAATTGTAGCTGCCCTGCAGCCCCTTCACCTTCTCCAGTGCACGGACTGCAGGGCCAGGGAGAGAGAGAGAGGGAGGGAGAGAGAGAGAGAGAGAGGGAGGATGGGAGGAGTGATTGAAAGAGGGGAGATGGGGAGATTAGGAAGAAATGAGTAGGAGAAGAGTATTGTACAGTGTTGTTAAATGATTGAAAATCATGATACAAAAGGCCACATGTTAAAATGTGTCTGTCTAAAAAGGACTTGGTGTAAGGTTGTTCAGCATCTATCCCAATTATAGCAGGAATGTTCACTGTATGACAGAAATATCTGCATATTAAGGGATTACTACAATTCCTTAGAAGATGAGAAACATAGTAAGAAACTCTGTATGGAACAGAGAACCGGGATGGGCAGAGCTCATGGGGAACCCCACCTGTGCCAAAGTCCTCCTCGCATAGGAACTCACCTTGCTGCTCCAACAAGGCGTTCTGTCTCTTGAGGTCGTCAATATCCTGCTGGTGTGTGTGGTTTTTCCGCCTCATGTACTGGATGTACTCTGTGGCTTTGTCTAGGATCTGAGCTCGAGATGCCTATTTGATAGATTACCATCAACAACAAGTCAACGAACTAAAAACAAAAACAACACGATACATGGCTACAACGCTACATCGCTACACTGCTCCTCAACACACTACCAACACTGGCTAGTGCACTGCAAGGAGAGGGCCAAATGTGGGGAACAAACTCATACACAACTGTCTTCAGATGGCTATACAGTGTTCCACATCTTCCTAAGATAGTTTGAACGTCATAACCTTCCGTTATCATTCTCCCTGTTCACCACACTGAAGTGATTCATTGAAGTGAGTCAGGAGGATTCGCTTACGTACGCACATTCATTTATCGATGCAGCTGTTACATTATTCGTGAAAACAGGACGTAGATAAGTCTATGAATAGGGTCACAAAGATGATTCTTGCCAAGTAAGATCTGAGTAGTCAAAATAGTGAATGAACTGCCATAGTAGACCAACAGGCAATGTCCAATTGTACAAACGTTTCAATCATGCACCAGAAGCACATGCACAGAAAGGCACTGTTTTGTTTTGACTGACTGACTCACTTATCACTCACTCCAATCATGGTTTTCAAGTTTATTTACTTGTGTGCTGTAAAGCCCTGATGGCTATCTGTTTGGGCTTACAGTCTGTTCAAACTCCCTCAAGCCAAGAGCTTCAAAACAGGAAGGAGCAACAAATGTCTTGTAATTACGTTCTGGCACGAGACCATGATTTACTCCAGGTTGATTGTTTCTGGCTAAAGGATCACTCCTCGCCTCTCTAAACATACAATAACAACCATTCTCAACGACATGACCCCCATTACAAATACAATACCAACCATTCCCAACAACATGACCCCCATTACAAATACAATACCAACCATTCTCAACGACATGACCCCCATTACAAATACAATACCAACCATTCTCAACTACATGACCCCCATTACAAAGTTTCCACAGACACCACCATCTTTCATAAACAATCATCAACATTTCCAATGCAAACTAACTGGACATGAGGACAGGTGTTCCTGAAAGCAAATAGACTTTGTTATCAGCTCTACAATAACCTCTCCCCCCTTTACTTCCCCAATTCACAACTTCCAACACTAATTTTACACATACACTTGCCCCCACATCTGGTAAAACACATAAGCTTTAGTGATGCATAAATAGAATAAAAAAAGATGAAAAAAGGATTTTTTTTTACCGAAGGTTTACCAACCTTTTCCCCTTGCAAGGCAGGGACGGAATCGCGCAGGCTGTGAAAACTGTCTTTGATGTGGTCCCTGCGCTTGCGTTCCAGCGCATTGTGATGTGCCCGTTTGTCTGCCTGCAACGACAGAGAACCACACATGCATTCAGCCAAAGGCCCACGAGACACACACACACACACACACACACACGCACGCCAGGCCCTCTCATCCAGTCTGCGCCAAAGAGGGGTAGGGGGTCGGGTTGGGAGCGGATTGTCGACACGGTGGTGACGACGCATTGAATAGAGTTTGGGTAAACTAACAGAATCCCTGAGCAAAACATTTTTTCCCTAACCTATTAATGGAGGAGGTCTGAAAGTGATCAGCCAAATGCCTCCAAGCAGCCCAGGGGCTTGGCCCTCTGTGGTCAAACCAGCTCTGGTTGAGTCAGCCAGCAAGCCAGACACAGAAAAAAGTGCCTTTGTCCTTTACTTCAATGGCAGCCTAAACTGATTGTTACAAATATGTAATTTATTAAACAGATCATACGTTCTTAATTAAGGAGGAACAAGCATCAATTTTTTTCCAGCTCACTAGAGACAATCCCCAACAGTGCTTTGGACACCTTGTGCATGAGTAAGAGACAAGTTGATTAACAGGGCACTTGTCTTTGGGACAGACGGTCTCATTGCAAGACTACCCCACACAGCCATTGCTCAATACCACAGCAAATCCAGATCAGTCATAAACAAACATGTGACTGGTATTAAAGGCACGTGCTACTTTGGTGGACTCCTCTAAAGCAAACTAAATAAAACTTTAAAAGCGACCTGGAAAAACAGACGTGCTTCAATGCATGAGAATGGTTAGGTTTTGTGTAGACGGATGTCTGGATGTTTGGGGAGGGATGTAAACACATAGGCTACTCTAGCAAAGCCAACACCCCCAAAAGAATATGAATCTCTGACGGACTAGGCAGTTGGTGCTGGCACAAGATGTTATCTCTTGAGGGGGGAAGACAAACCAGTCACAAAGCAGAGAGGGGATATCCCAAGATATTTCAGGATACTTAATTTAACTCAGTCACCTCTGAACACCTTCAAACTACATTCATTATGACCATTTCAAGGTACAAGGAAGGGTGTTGACTTAGGCAAAGTCAGTCAATCGTTCATTCATTGCATATGCATGAAATGAAGAACATTAGTTGGCATATGTGGTTTTTAAAGATTGTTTTTAAAAAAATAAATAAATAAAAAAGCATAATCTAATACAAGTGTTAAACACACTTTGATTTCCAACGATTACATGTTATGCAACAACGTTTATTACGGGGAAAAACGTTTCTGCAATGTCTCTCAGTGATGACCACATTGAGTTATTTCCATGCAGCTCGACCATATCGGACAGCTCTGTTTTTCCTCCCCACAACAGATACGTCACTACTATAAGCTGCCCTCAAGCTCGCGTGTTGGTCTATTATTATTGCTATATTTTTACTATATTGCAAATCGCCGCTAGTAACATTTAACAACATATCACTATTTGTTTTAATTGAGATTCGGTGTTGAAAGAATATGATAAATGTGTGACACGAGGATAAATATAAGTCGCGGTCATCCTGCGTGCAGCACGTTAAGTCATTCGAAGCTCACCGACCAAGCTAGCAGCATCGGATCCGCGCAATATCCACTGCTTTTGGTGTGGTTTGTAGCGCTGGTATGTTAACTATCGGTTTAGCGAAAATCGTAACCCTCCTGACAAACAGTAACGAGTAAGTCCTGACAATATGACCGATCCCATCCCATTTCACCATAAACAAACACTTTTGAGTGAATTTAACGTTAGCTGTGTTTGCTGTTCGAGTAACGTTAGACTGATTCAGTGGACACAGCGCCGAGACGACAGTCGACCGACATATCCAACTAAACCCCCATCTCCCTAAGCTTCAGACGTTCACAACATCCTCTCTTTTGACCTAACGAGGATGAGTCGGATCATAAAGTGGATGTACTGATGGCCAACACGAATGGAGAACGAGCAGGCTGTCTATTCTATACATATTTCAATTACAGAGAACCCCTCCACCAAAGCTAAATATATCGATACATTTCTTTCGATTTCATAACCGCCTTGAAACTTAGTTGCAAGCTGGGTAGCCAACGTTATGTTTATCAACGTCACCTACCCGGAAATTAACTGTAAGTTAGCTAGAACTACAACAAATACAATTGAAAATATAATATTTAAACGTCTATTTTGGATAAATAGCTCCGTTAATTACGCACCCCAGAGTTAAATCTCGGCGATTCTTCCTGTAAAAGAACAGAACAGAGATGTATTGACACGTTAGCACAATTGTTTAAAAAGACTGCTAGCTGTAATCTGCTTACACTTGCTATATGAGAAATTCAATATACTGTCAAACTTATAATTCTTAAAAAATAATTCTGTCGTGTACAGCAGTCAATATTTCCCACCATAAAACCTTAACATAACGTTACCACTAGCTGCTATACTAGTCCAACTGGGTATCCATCAACCAACAAGCCGTCTCCGACTCGAATATCGAAAACTCAGTGCATCAGTTAGCTAGCTAACGTAATTTCTCTAGGAACTAGCTAGCTGTCTGGGTAACGTAGCTAGCTACATTTTCTGGGTGACCATAGAATACACATCTACCTAGCTAAGAAAACTTAGAAATAACCCAATAAAGAAATTGATACTCACGTCACTATCGACCTCGATGTCATCGTTATCGCTCATCCTTCGATGGAATACTTTATCTAAACGAAACAAGGACTCGAAAACAACATGTAGCTAGGTGCAACCTTATCCAAATGAACGGTAAAGTCTCACTGCAGAAGCGAAACGAGATCAACGAACTCCCCACACGTGACTCGCCCATGTACCACTAAACGACACGCCTATGCGACTGTCGAGGTTGCATGTGGATTTTGTAGTTTTTATTGTTGAAAAGTTACCGTGTGAAGATTAAAGTATTACTGAAGTGAAAACTACAATCCCAGTGTTCTGGTTCAGTGGACGCTCTGAACAAACGTAACATGTATGTTGTTGTACTGGGAATTGTAGTTCAGACAGAATACGTCAGAAAGTCCTTAAATGAGACACGTGGACGTGTAGGCTAAGATAAAAGCAGGGGTCTATAACAATCATATCGGTGCAGCTTTCTATCCATCTCAATTGTAATGTAGGCTATAACTCTTATAGCCTACTTCTTCTAATTATTATCTGGTAGGCTATGACATTTAAAACCTGTCAATCAAACAAGGTATCCTATAAAGAGATAAAGAGAGATTTTTTTTATTTTTATTTTATTATTTACATTGACGTTTATTTAGCAGAAATGAGCAATACACCCTAGGTTGTTGTTAGACCGGAGTTTCGCTGACAGAGCCGTTTCAGTGGAGTGGCCAGCTGGATTGATTAGGATCAAAGAGGTCATTCCATGAGAGGAATTCTGTGACCTGTTTGGAAGCCCTTTCGATAATTAATTATTCGATGATTTTATTATATGATAAGCCTATTATTTATTGGTATTCTTTTTTTTTATTGTCGTGTTCTTATACTAATTGACTGTAGGCCTAGTAATCTTTTGTTGTTATTAATGTAGAATAAGGGCATAATGATGTAGGAAAGCCTATAAAAATGATGCAAAGGCCATCACAACAAACAATGTGTTTTCTGACACTGATGTATTGTCTCCTAACCATTACAGATCAAGGTCGTGAGGAAGCTCTGATTGAAAGCCATACTGTTTCCCCCCACCAAATCTTGTCCTAGATAAAGAGCTTACAGTACATACTGGATTATTAAAGCTGATGGATCAGTTAATGTGTACAAACAAGAACAGTGCAATGTCTATTCCCTTGAGAGGACCACATTTATGTGTGTGTGTGTGTGTGTGCACCCAGCAAAATGAGTGAGACAGAACAGGATCAGAGACATACAAGAGAACAGTCAATCTAAACCATACAGGATTGTCAGGAATAATGCTGTTTGCTTGAAGCAAAAGCAACCCTGTCATCATATTTATATTGTCATAATGTCATCATCTTTCATTTTCTGATGGTGCTCGAAATTGGGATTACATCTTGAATTCAAAGCTAATCATGTTATTTTGATGACTATTTTACATTCAGAAGCAAAAAATTGCATGAGCTATGCATACATTCATTTTTTGCCCAATTAGATTATTTTGTTTTTATGGAAAACATGCAAAATATAAGCTAATGAAAAAGCTACAACTTTGTCGTTATGACCATAAATCTGTAAACCTCTAACAGAGTTAAGTATAATTTGTTGTGTATAACGATGGAAAACCAATCCTTTTCCGTTTTATCCTCTACTCACCATATGTCATGATGTTGAATGATGCAGGCTATTATCTATGTGTTACAGTAATGTTTTTATAGGCCTATGGTTTTGTTGGACATTCTGTCTTTGCAAGCATAATGTTAGCACTGAATAGCTTTCAATAAAGAAGCATTAAAAAAATCGGGGGGGAAATTAATGAAAAAGAGAATGAAAATATTACTCTGATAATACACAGCGCCATTACTGTTGGTGTTGTGCTATTTGCTATAGTTATATTTGGGATACAATTATTACACACTCACAGTTACACACACACGCACACACACACACACACACACACACACACACACACACACACACACCTCCTGTTTGCCAGCAGTGACTGAGTTACAGTGTTTTTAATCCCTTATCCAATCATGCCTTGGGAAGCTGGCTTGATTGATTGATATCCTTGGAAGGTTTAACCTAATCATGCCTCATGAGATGATTAATTGATTGATATATTGATAGAGTACACAAATATTTACATTACATTACATTAAAGATTTTTAAAACAATTCTCCCAACAATTTAAAACAATTTAAAGGTAGAAGAAAAAGTGCATCAGGGAGTGCTGTTTTTATAGAGTCAGGTGTCAGTTCTGGTCAGGTGATAAGTGCTAGAATTAGCAAGGCTAGTTGTAAGTAGCGCTTTGAGAGGAGATACTTTCTGAAGAGCTGGGACTTCAGGAGTTTTTGAAGATTTAGAGGGATGACCCTGCATACAGTAGGTACTGGTAATATTTAGATGGGATGACAATAAGAAAAAAAACATTGGTTTCTCATGTGCTTGACCCTCCACCACTTTACAGTTTTTCTGGATCGCTTTAAAGTTTTTCTCGATCGCTTTAATGCTTCTGTCAACTCTAATATCACATTTTCAAAACAATTAACACGCAGGTCTAAACAAAGCACTCTGGTCAAAATGACACATTTAGCTTGCAAAAGGCTTTTACTCTCTCAAAACATTTAAAACATGCAGCAAAAGCAAATTTTGCCTTCAAACAACACATCTTGTAGTCAAATCACTGTGTGTCATTACACACTGGACAACAAAGCGCAAAATATAGTTCTCAAAATTAGGGGTTTCAGCCTTCATTTTTGCTATGTCTATGCCATTTCTTCCTTATTGTTTGGTATCAGAAAAACTGTTAAAAGACTAAATGTATTTAATAAAAATTAATTGTATTCATTCCTCCCAAGATGTAACTGCATTGACATGTAAGACCTACAGTAAACATAGACAAGACAAATTAATTGAACTACAACTTTTTTTTTTATTTAAATAGACCTACAGTAAACAATAGACTTGTCAGCTTTTGTACCGTTTTCTTCACCAAATAGGCAATACAGTACTTATTTTAAATGTGCCTTAAATCCACACTTGCAAATAGCAACACAGAACATACATGGTATCTCTTATGGATAATGAGTGATTGCTAATTGAAGAATTGTGAGCTAAAACAGCTAAATAGCTAAAACACAATTTTGCAAACTAATCTGGTTTTATCAAAACACTTAACACAATTCACAAAATCATAAACCCAAACTGTAAAATACCTCATACATCCTGCAAAATGAAGCACTGCAAGCAAAACTATAGCATTATCAAAATCAAACTTTTGCACCAAATGGTACACTTCATTCATACCAAATTTGTGTCTAACCAACTACAGTACTGTTGGGCATAATGAAAAGCATGCACTCTCATCTTTAGTATGCTTTGCCATAATACTAAAATAGTTAATACTAAATTAACTAGCTTTGCCATAATACTAAAATAGTAGAAAATTCTTCAGATTGTTCACATGCACAGAAATATTTGCAGATACACACATGCTGTTTAAACATTTATTTTTTATTTTTCACCAAACAAGTCAGTTCAACATATGCACAAATATAAGCCAATTAGTTCATGTAGTGTCATTTTGAATGGCAGTGTTTTGAAACGGCAAACATGTGCCTTTATGTCAGATTGTTGTGTCTTGCAGTGAACCGTGTTCAGTGCATTTAGTAAAAAGTGGCATTTTGAATGGCAAAATGTGTGTGAAGCAGAACATGTTAGAATTTGTTACTTGAGAAGAGAGGTTTTGCTCTCTGTGTCAGTTTAAATAATTGTGCATGTCATTTTAGTGTTTTAGCAATTAGAGAAAACTGTAGTTTGCAAGCAATATCTATATATTAGCTGAATACATGTTTTCTATTTGTTTCACAGAGTTAATCCAGAGGAGTCTTTGTATGAGAACTCTGTTAAATGATTTGAAAGAGATGACTTCTGCTCTGCTAAGAAGGTGAAGATCAAGATCAAGTGGATCCCAGTTTCATTAAGGGCATCTAAGCAATTGAGAAAAACTGTAAATTACAAAGCCAGAGGGCACACATGTGGATTGATAGCTTATAGAAGATGACATTTACATTGGATTTATTCAGCTCACAGAGGCTTTCGTCCAGTCACTTACAACAACTCACAAGATCAGGTGTGACATCTCTCTCAACACTAGATGGCGTTTATGCTTTAGGGCTGTGAAACTGAGACTGAGGTGATTACAATCATCTTGTATGCTACTGAGTGGCATTCAGAACTTATTGGCCAAAATGGGGAGCTTAAGCAGCCAACAAATTGACTTGAGAAACAAACTACAGCACCACTGGCACAGATGATATCAGCAATATTCTTCAGAAGTTCATGCGTTTTCAGAAACTCAGTGGGAAACCAACACAGTGGCAAAACCTAATTTTGCTTGATGCCTTGCATACCCTTCAGGGAGCGCTGCCTTGAAGTCGACGGTGGGGGCCAAAAACACATATACCCCTCAGCTAACCTAAACTACCCCCATGTTTGTAACTGTGAGAGAGGAACCAAAAGATGTGTTATCTTATGTGGTCTAATATGTTGACTTTTTCACAGTGACTAGTTTCAAACATCTCTCTGACTCACTTTGGATCCTATTGCAAAGTTCCATGGTTTGGTGTTCACTCACAGAATCTACAATAAACTGACAAAGGCGTCTGCCAAATCCCATAAACATATAACTATAACCATAACTGTGTATGATCTGATGATATATACAAAGCACATCAGTTTAGCAACATTTGTTCCTCTGTCTTTGACAGTTGGAGCATGAAGAGGGATCACATGTTCAGACATCCGTGATAACAGACATCAGACATCTATCCTACAGTACATAGTTCAGTGTGTTGAAGCAATCTGTCAGTATTTATGATTCCCATAATTATTAGCCTTTGAGCGTGTATATAACTTGGGACGTACCGGTGCAATTCAGTACGAAATTCTGCAGCAAAGGAGTGTAAGGATTACTCCAGCACAGGTAATCTTTTCATATTCAATTCAGTTTCATTGACTGTTCTGTCATGACTGCTTCCAAATACAAAAAAGAGCAAACAAACAAACTTGTTGAAAAATTGTTGTGGTCATGGCTTGCACCAGAGGCAATATAGGACTGAAGGACTTTGCTATCACACATAGTTGGGAGTCTTAATTAGCTTAAACCTGTTAACTGAATACTTCAGACATTTATTGAAACACATTTGGATCAAGGGGTGAACAATGAGATATTGAATGACAATGATAGAGACAACTCTGCTTTTCAAGAACAGACCACTGAAAGGTTTGCAGATGGATAAAGGTGCACACACTGAAAAAAATGACATGCAAGAATTACTTAATTTTATTTAGGTAACCATTTGCACTCAATTTAATTTAGCTACATCCAGCCATATAGATTTAGTTGAATTTGCTTAATATTTTCTTGCAATTAAAGCTAAACTAAATTGAGTAGTTACAACTAAATCAAGCCAAGCAAACTCCAATCAAATATTTTGAGTAAAAATTAGTATTAGGTAACCATTTGCACACAATTTAATTTAGCTACATCCAGCCATATAGATTTAGTTGAATTTGCTTAATATTCTCTAATGCAAGAATTACTTAATTTTTTTTAGGTAACCATTTGCACTCAATTTAATTTAGCTACATCCCGCCATATAGATTTAGTTGAATTTGCTTAATATTCTCTAATGCAAGAATTACTTAATTTTTTTTAGGTAACCATTTGCACTCAATGTAATTTAGCTACATCCAGCCATATAGATTTAGTTGAATTTGCTTAATATTTGTATATAATTTCATTGGTAAAAATTAAGTTAAACTTCAAATTCAGGTTAAATAGTATTAACTTAAATCTCAAACAGAAATGATATAACTGTCTTTATTAAAACAAATGTTCAACACAGAAACACACATATGAACACACATTGTGACCCTTTGCTCTAAAAAATAATAATTTTCCCGCTCTCAAACCAAAGCAAAGGCAGTAGTGCCAAAGAGAGAGAGTGTGAGCACCAAAAGAGAGAAAGAAAGATTCAATAAATGGTTGTGAACCTTTGACCAAAGCCAAACACCTTACCAGTGAGTGATTGTGTGTGTGTGTGTGTGCGTGCGTGCGTGTGTAAGTAAATGTGCCGAGATAGAATGACAGAAAGACAGTGAGAAAGAAAGAATGAGAGAAAGACAGTGAGAAAGAAAGAAAGGTTCACAACCATTTATTGAATCTTTCAAATCAAGTCAATCATGACTGTGTGTGTGTGTAAAAGTGTGCCGAGAGAGAGAGGACGAACGATAAAGACAGAGAGAGAAAGAGAGAGACAGCAGGGAAGAGAAAGAAGAGGCCCACTTGCCCATCTAATGATTTGGTTCTTAAGATTGAGAACCTTGGGTAGGAGCTTATCACCATCCATCTGAATGACAACTTTTTGCATGAATTTGTAATAGTATTGAAGAGTTCAACATTGATTCAATGTGTATATGACCCCTAGCTTCACCAAAGTCCTTTTAGGCAAGTCCCTGCACTCGGCAGCCATAATGCAATGCTTTTTTGGCACTCATCGGGCATCCTATTTGGCAGAAATGCGTGTGCGCAAGGCTTCACGACACCAACCTTACTCCAGCACCGAGTTCACAACACATGATTGGAGGATTTTTTGAGTGCTGTGTCTCCTCATTAGAAAGTCTCTGGCTTCACTGCACAGCCTTGTGCAACAGACCAAGGTTCCTCCAAAATGATGCCTCCATCCACAACGATGCCGATGTCCTCATGTTCCAAGGGGTGGTTTTCTCTTGACACCTCCTTGCCATGGATATCCTGTACAAAATTTAAAAAGCTGCTTTAGGTTGACGCTTGAGAAAAGGTACGAGCTGGGAGCTGGCTTAAAGGTTTTTGGCTTAAAAATTGGCATAAAAATGCAATTTTTATTGCAATTTCAACATGCCCTTGGTTAGTGTTACTTACCATGTACATGTATGAGAGAATCATCATCTTCACCAAAATAAAGGCACGGGGTCTTGATGGCTGCCTCCCTCCTCAGATGTACAGTCTCTGTCTGTTCAGATACAGGGATATTAATTATTTTGTGAAAATACAATCAATACTCTAAATAATAATAACCTCTATTTATAAAGCACTTTTAATACGGAAGATTCAGTTCAGAGTGCTTTGCAACAGAAAACAGGCATTTGGCAAGCATTTCTTTCCCCTGTATTGGTTGAAACACACCCCATAATCACGTCCCAACGAAGCAGCGCCAGACTTAAATTCTGACAGGAATTGAGTATAACGACATCAGGCTAATAAGTGAGTGTACCAGTTGGGGAAGGAACAATGTGAGCAACGGGAAAATGAGTGAGTGGGTAAATGTATGACGACTCATGTAGTCGTATCAACCCTGAGGAGTCCAGTTATAGTTAGACACAAAATTATAATGCCTCTATCTGTCGCTATGTTGTAATAAGGAACATAAGAGCAATGTGTGAGTAGGGTGACTATAAGTGATGGCAGTTGCAAATAGCAGAAACAGATCCAATGTGATCATTGTATGTAATATGTAAGAGAAGTAAACAATAATAGTAATACAAACTTACACCTTGCAAAATCCTCAAATGTTTGGTCATTTTATGTCCTTTAAACCTTCTTCTGGAACTTATGACCTTCTTCTTCTGGAAAACGGCGGTCACTGGACATCCAAGGTTACGCATCTTTGACCTGTAGCTTGCCTGAATACCCAAGCATTTCCTGATCCAGTCATCAAGCAAGGACATTTCTCAATACCTGTAACTAAAGAGGATAGAAACACATTTATAATATAAATATAAAGTATACATTTATGAAATATACTTATTTAATACATACACAAATGGTACTAGTTAATCAAACGATTTTGACACTTCATTTAATTGACATTTGACACATTATCTTACAATCTACCAACAATAGCTACACAGCCCTGCTTGTTGGTCTGACTGTCCCCTTGAAGGGAAAACATTTCGAATTTCAACACCATGGAACAAATAAAATGTTCAAGCAATATCTGCTTAACAGGTGCGTAGCATCAGCCTGTCCAGATCTTGCACTGCTGTTGAGTTTGAGAAATGCCACCACCACCACCATGCATATTCAGCGCTGGCGATGACATGAAATAGTGGTACTCCATTACTGACAGAATAAATAAACACGTTTCTAAACCTAGCGTAAATGTGGCTTTTGCCCAACATTGTCCGAGTTATGACCTGACCTAATCACTCACAAAACATGCGTCCTATTTCTTTCCTTTTTACATACCTTGGCCTGCATTCTGAGTCTCCAAACAAATGTATTTTGCAAACTCGGCATTGCTCAAGTTAAGTGTCAGTTGACTCCACAGGGGTCGGTGAAAACGTGTTTGGTCTGCTGCATAACGTGTTCGGTTAGCTAACTAGCAACGTTAAGGTCAACCATATTTCAGGCAAGATCTGTGTTCCAATTCAGTTAGCAGCTAATGTTAACTGTACAAACTTTAATGGGTCCACTGAGTTTCAACGACCTAAATTGTCTAACATTAAGGTATATATTCATTTTGAAGTTATTCAATCAATTACGCCGAGGAGGTAATAAAAGTAAACTTTAAGATGAACTTGTTAGCCCAGTTAACATTATATTGGAGTAGAACTGCTAGGTAAAGTTAACTTTAGCTAGCTTGCTAGACGATTTCTTAAATATTCAAGAAAACAGCTCTATCGTGTCAAATAAGGCAATTAAAGACACTCCAAATTTGTAATGGTAAACTGACTGTCAAATGACGTTTAATAATATACCACTTACCGTTAAAAGTCAAAAGCGAAGATTTCAAGTGCAGATCCCTTCAAGCCAACGGAACCGTTTGCAAAATGGAGGACAATCATCTTTTGGCAGCCAAATAAACGCATGCGCAGCACTGCCTCTGAAGCAAAACCCTTTTTTCTTGCAGATATTACTTAACTGAAATTAGTTTTTTGTAAAACACAAACAAATCTGAAGCAAACCCCTTTTTTTCTTGCAGATATTACTTATCTGAAATGAGTTTTTGCAAAACACAAACAAATTGAGTATATAAATACAGTTTCATTTAAGAAAAAATTACTACATGTCAAAATCACTTTTTTCAGTGCATTGTTGTGTGAACTGCTCCTGTACAAACCATGATTTTCAGTACTGCAGACTTGTTGTGAAGGATGTGGTTTTCTTGAGTAGGTGGCAAGCTGTGGGCAGAGCGAACAGCCGGGGCAGAATCTGTGGACCTGTGGAAAACATAGAACCATGAACCACTATTGTGTTTTTTCACAGACTGTGTCATTGTGCAGTTTAGTTATTACAGTTTGATTATCTAATTGTTTTGGTAAAGGAAGTCAATCAACACGTATAAGGCTACACTGTTAAATGTGGCTGTAGGTTTTGCAGTACAGTAGGCTACAGCTAAATTCTACAGTATGATACAATATCATGTCTTTACAGCACAATGTTGTAGTTAATGTTGCATTCTGGGTAATATTATTGACGCGGGATTATATTACAGTACATTTTCCCGCATACTGTAACTTTGCTGCCACCTTGCTGTAATATCGAGAACGAAGTTCTGCCAACCGACGACTTTACTCCTCTTCTGAAGACATGACCCATAGTGGAATGAGCGCAATTCATTGAAATTTGGTGAGTTTGGTTTTCGCATTCATTAAGTAGTTTTACCCCGGCATTGTGTAGATTTTTGTTTAGTAAAAAGACGAGCATAGCTTGTTTGCTGGTATCAAAGCTGGTGTCGATAGCAAAGTATTGTCTCTGGCTTAAGCATAGCTAGCTTTAACAACAAGGTAGGCATAGCCTATTGGTTTAAATTAATCATTTAGTCCTCATCGAGATCATTTGTAATCATCTAGTCCTCTTTATGCCTTCCTTTTAACTTGTGTAAGTTTACAGTTAAAAATATCGACTTGTCGTTGAAAAGTATTGTCTGTTGTTATTAGCTACCAGCTAACTTCAAGGACTAGCCTAAGTAAATTGAAAACGATGTCGACGACTCTCGTCCCCACTTAGAGCAGACATTGACGATTCTCGTCAGATATTTTAGCACTTCAAAACTAATAGTAAATGTATTTGCCCCTTTTTAATAGTTGTCTTATATAATTTATTTTTCCATTTTACTATCCTGGCGACATACATCTGTATATTGTGAAGTCTGTTATATAGCCCGTTGGCTCTCGTCTAAGCACAGCTAACCCTAGTTTGAATTAACAGCAAGGTAGGCCTAACGTTATTTGTTTAAACTAAGATCATCTATCCTTCTTTATGCAGTCCTTTTAATCTGTACAAATTTAGTATAGCGTATTGTCTGCTATTTTTAATGGACTAAACGAAAACGATGATAATCTTGTCCACAAAGCCAGCATACACTGACTTTCGAAAATTATTTTAGCACTTCAAAACAGACAGTACATGTATTTGGCCCTGTTTAACAGTTGTCTGATATAGTTTATTTTTTCATGCTACTATCCTGGTGACATTACTAACGTACATATTGTGAAGTTCGTCATGTATTTGTATTTTTTTTTTTCTGGGTTAGAAATGGTCTAACCCCTGCAAGGTAGCATCTGCTAGGCTAGAACATGTAGGCTATTAGGATTGTGACATTTCCCTCTAAAAATTAAAAAATATATACATTTTCTTTTTTAAAACCTATCTTTTTGTAAACCTAGCTTTTGGAAATAATTGAAGAAAGTCTACAAGTGAGGTTGTCAACAGGGTTTTAACTTTTGCCTTTTTCTGTCTTTGTCTACAGTGGTTGGAGTAGAGTGAGAAGAATTGAATTCTGGCTGATGTAAGTATTGCTCTACAAAGACGTCTAACATTTCATTTTTTTGTAAGTAATAGCATGACAAATTAACAAACTGTAATGCACATGTTTTTTTGTTTTGTTTTGTTTTATACAGGTCACTGAAACCGTGGCAGACGTAGAGGGGCACGAGAGATTGCCTGACACACCCAGACTCATTATGCTTGGTAAGTAAGTTTTTCCTCTTCATTTGTATGTAAACTTTATTATTTAGCAATGGAATGGTTTTATAAAAGCCATATTACACTTGTGGTTGTGAGGTTGTTCTTGGATCTCCTTATGTGTTTGGTTACCTTTGTCTGAACTACACCCGAGAGGATATCCACGAACAACCTCACTCCCACTTGTGCTACATTGCATAAATATTATTAATCTTCATTAATCTGAATTTGATAGAATATGGGTATGGGTATTCCACTGCTTTTTTTTTTAAAGGATCCCTGGTTAGCAGAATCTTGGTCCTATCTTTTTGCAGTCTCTTCCACAGTTTGGCAGCTATAGTTGGGTTCTGAAACCATCTCTGTACCTCTGTTCTTTGAGTCTGGTGAGTGCTGCTGGTAGGTAAAAGAACCACAGCATTTGGGACAACAGTGACCAAATTTGCTAATGCTAACAGATGAAAATGAAACTTCTTTGCCCTTATCAGTTAGTGCTGGCTGATGTTTCACCATTTGGTCTATGTTGTACCAAGTCTTGTAGTTTTCATACCTTCTGACAGCACTTAGTAATGTGAAACAACAGGGTTATGGGTTGGTTGATAATACCTTAAACCACTGCTTTGTCATCAAGGATTTTCAGATATTCTCTATAGGGTGTACATCTGAACTCGGTCTGTTATTGCATTGTTTCAGTTTTCAGTATTTTTGAAGTTCGTATTCAAAATAAAGTACATTGTTTTGTTTTAGGACCCTCGCTCATGACAGCAAAAAGATGGGTGGTGCCCATTGAAGGAAGAGTTGCTATTACATTCACTGGATCAGACAGTTTTCCTGCTGCTTTCGCCACTCTTTTTGCATCGTATTACGTCTTAAACATGGAATACCAAGAGTCAGCTGCATGCACTTTGGAGCTTGTTCAGAGGTAAGTTATATTCTGTATGTTTTATTTTTATCAATTGTAAAATTATAGACTGGAAGTTAAAATGTAATATCACATTATAGATTTCTGGTGAGAATTAATCCGGAAGATGGAAAGAAATGCACAGCCCGACAGGAAGTGAGCAAGAAGACCGGACGAATTGTCCAGAAAAAAGCACCACCCATCAACTCCCACGTTAATAACTTAATTCGCTCCTTGCTGGACTTTGAATGGCAGACCTCTAACTAAGCAGTTACATCTAACAGGTTTTGTGTGTGTGTGTGTGTGTGTGAGAGAGAGAGAGGGGGGGGGGGGTTAAATGTTTGTGTGTGCATGTATGTATGTGATACCACTTGTGTGAGCAGCTCAGAGAAGAAAGGGGGGAAAAAGCAGGGGAGAGAGGTGTCTTTGAGTGCCACTGATTGTGTGTGACGTCACAGTGCCAGATGAAAAACAAAATGAAAAAAAGATAAGAAGAGAAGGAAGGTGTGTGTGTGTGTACGTGGAGGAGAACCTGTTTCAAACTTTTGTTTGTTTAAATACTTGAAGTAATACTAGTTCTGTTTGAAACTTGACAGTCTGCTCTGTACTTTTTAAAATGTAAAATTATTGAAGCAACAACTGTCCAAAATGTTGCCTTTGCATGAGTAAGAAGAGTGACTCTCGTTAATGGTTTTAATGCAATATGTGTGTGTGTGTGTGTGTGTGTGTGTGTGTGTGTGTGTGTGTGTGTGTGTGTGTGTGTGTGTGTGGCTATAGGTAGAGGAGGACCTGTGTTTCAAACTAATGTAATTAGTTGTTTAAATACTTGATTAAATACTAGCTCTGCTTTAAACTAAAATAATTGAAGCAACACCTTAATGTTGAAATCGTTGCCTTTGCAGAGAGTCTCGGTCGGTCTCTCTGCGTAGCAAAAGTTAATGATATTGTAATGTGTTTCAGTGTTTTTGATGTGTTTCAGTGTTTCAGCTTGTATAAAATGAATGAAATATCTTCAAGAATGATAAATAAAAGTGTTTCATGTAAGATTGTTCTGTGTGACTTAACATTTCACTTGTTTAAATACTTAAACTGAATATTGTTATCATAATATGTAAGTGTTGGTTGATAGATAAATACATTGATTAATAAATAAATGCAATTGAGGAATACTAAATTAAATAAATAAAAAAAAACAGTAACAAAAAACAGTACTGTACTGTATAGTACAGTACAGTACAACCTTGTAGTAAAACAGCAATCACATGATTAATGTAAACTGTATTACAGTACTGTATCGCACCTTAATTCTACGGTAAAGTTCTGGCAACCGTGCTGCCTGTACTGTACTGTAATTTTACAGGGAATTTTCTAAGAGTGTATGGTTGAGTTGATGATAGCTTTGATCACACACAGCTAGCTGTTTACTTAACAATGCTCTTTTCATTCTTTTCAAGTCTCTAGGGTTGACTGAGTTGGTGGGTAGACAGTAAGAGTGAGAGCTTATGAAATCTGTTGTAGTTTTATAGTTTACAGGTAATTAGTAGCCGCCACAGATCAGGTGCCTACAGGAGTAGGCAGTAAGACAGATGTTCTTACGGTGTCATATGCACATGCTTACTGTATTTTGCAAATTTTGTGACCAGGTGTTCAGAGCATTATATAGCAAAAATGTCTACTCAAAATGGGTCTACTCTGCAGGTTCTGGTCAGTGACCTTGTTATCAACCAAATGATGAAATCAAGCTGTTGTGAGTACACAGTACCCCAGATCTATCAATATGTCCTTACAACTATTTCAGCTCAGCAGTTGACTGGGCGTTTATCTAAGTAGACCCAATAAGTCTGGATACAAGTCTCGACAGGATGTTGCTCAAAGATGCCAATCTGTCGAGTTGTGTAGTTTCTTCAAAGAATGAGAGAGAGAAACAGAGAGAGAGAGAGAGAGAATCAGTCAGTCAGTCAATGACATCTCTGACAAACTTGTTTCCCAGGAAGTCGAGTTGACAGAATCGTAAATGCAGAGGTAGGACAGACAGCTTTTTTATGTTGTTAAATTATATGGTAACCATACCTGCAGGCTTTTATTGTTTTTTCACTTTTTCACTTTCACTCTCAGGGCATTTTGTTATTTCTCAATACTAATTTAGGCTTTTAAGCAATTTTGGACTTGTTTCTTAACATTGAACAGTTTATATTCTACTTGCACTATATATGACCAATTTACACCATCTATAAACCTGCTGTTTTGCTTTGCTCTACATTTTATTTTATTTTACTTTATGTATGTATGTATGTATGTATGTATGTATGTATGTATGTATGTTATTATAGCCTTACAGCCACTACACTACCACCACCCTTCTACATGCTAAAAAAGTAACAAAAAAACAAATCAAGATAAACAAATCAATTTTTTGTCTGATAGATGTTTTTTTGTGCTTTTTTTACTTTTCTTTGTGTTCACCACATCGGCAAGGGCTTATTGCCTTTTGCTTATAAGGAATTTCCTATAGGAAATCTTATAAGATATTCTCATCACCTTAAATGTCAGTTTTTCTATGATAACATCGCATTTATTCATTTAGCAGATGCTTTTTATCCAAAGCCACTTACAACTAAGGTGCAGAGGAGACCTTAGCAATTACTGCAGCATTTGTCAGTATATTACATTTACATTTACATTTATTCATCTGGCGGACACATTTGTCCAAACCGATTTACAGAAATAACATTTAGGCTATTAACATTTAAGCATTTTATCATTTAAATTACAGGGCTACTGCTAAAGCATTAGAATAAGGTTTAACTACAGTGCAGAGGAGAATATAGCTAGGAGTTATCACTGTATCTGTCAATACTAACTATAGGATATGTGTGCCTATATTAAAGCTGCAGTTGGCAAGATGTTTTTGATCACATTCACTGAAACCGACACTATGCTCCGACAGAACAACATAAATCAGCCGCTTTTAGAAAAAACCCACACTTCTACCTCCACCTAGAGCCTGCTATTTGTTTTGCAAAAATCCACAGCTCCCAGTTCTTCTGGTCCAATGAGAGCAGGGCTGTGTGAGATCTGACTGTCAATCACAGTCTGGTGCTGTCTGATGCGCACTGACAGTTGTAAACATTCAACATTTTGGCTAAGTCCCCTCAATCTGTCAGACTTTCCAACTGCAGCTTTAAGTAGGCTACTAGTAGAAGTATGGAAGAGGATGAGTGGTAGAATAGAAGAGAAGAGAGGGAAGCGGAGTGGGGGTGGGGGGGGGGTAAGTGCATATTACAGTAGGTGTGTGAGGTTGTCAGAAGTGCTACACTCTCAAAAATAGGGGTACAGTTGGGGTATATTTTTGTTCTTTTAGGTACAAGCTAGGAAATTAGTTTTTTAAAGATAGAGAGGGACGCCCCTGCTCTGATGGAGCTTAGCAGATCGTTCCACCATCGGGGGACCACAGATGAAAAAATACTTTTTTGCCGTGGGAGTGGGGGCAGCAGTGCCAGACAACGTTCTTTGGAGGAGCTCAGCGGCTGAGGGGTAACATAAGCTTTTATGAGAGCACTTAAAGCTGCAGTTGGCAAGATTGTTTTGATCATATTCACTGAAACTGAAACTTGTGCACTGACGAGCACAAACTCAATGAGAGGGTGCTCGGTGGTAGTGGGGGAGGGGCATGAGAGTTGTAAACATTAAACATTTTGGCTAAGTCCCTCAATCTGTCAGACTTGCCAACTGCAGCTTTAAGTAAGGCCACGTCCACACAAAACCGACGGGTATATTTTTTCTTACCGCTTTCACACCTTGTAACCGACACCAGTAAAAAAAGGCTTGTGTCCACACAAAGAGGTGAAATTGACAGAAAGAGCTCTAGTGCATAAGCCAGACCAGTCAATGGTGCCGTGACAGTGCAGAGGCTTCGCATTAATTTGCAAAGAAAAGACAAAAACATTCCAAAAGCAGTCGCGTGAGATAAGGGACTATGGAAAATTCAGTTCAATTCAACTGTAAAACTAATAATGTTCATTTTCAGAGTATGTGACTGCTATGTGGAAATGCTTTAAATTTTTCGTTACATTGGAGAAATTAACATGTGTTAGTAGTCATAGGTTGTAGTAAGCTAAACTAAGTAAAGTTAAAGGTATGCTATGCAGGTTCTGGCGACTGCAGAGTTTCCTCTAGAGTCGCAATATATTTATATTTTACTAGTCATTGTAAATAGCCTACTTTTCGTGGGTTGTCCCCTCTGTACACAATGAAAATGCTTTTGTTGTGGAGGTGAAGGATTAACAACAGGCAAAAACTATCTCTAAAGAGCTATATCTACTGTCAAGGTAATGTTTCACGATTCTCGCGAGATGTCTTCGGGCCGCTGTTCTTGAAGCGGTTTTACCACACAAGCTGGAAGGCCTATGAGCAGGGCATATACGTTGCAGTAGGCCTAGTCAAAGCATGATATAACCATGGTCTGTAGGCTACTAGGAGCTGAGTGGCGTGTTGGTTTAGGTACGGTCAGAGTATATATACAGCTCTGGGCACGGTCTGATTGTCCTTGAATAGTGAGAACCGACACGACCGGGCGGCAGAGGCAACATGGTCCGTGAAGGTTAGCTGGTCATCAGTCATGACGCCTAAGTTTCTTGCCGCCTTGGTAGGTGCAAGAGAGAGGGTGTCAGTTTTGATGTTGATGTGATGTATGGTTTGTTTGGCTGGGAAGACCAGTAGATCAGTCTTAGAGAGGTTTAGCTGGAGGTGATGTTCTTTCATCCAAGCAGATATACCAGAGAGACAGTTCGAGATCCGTGCCGAGACTGTGGCAACATCAGGCCGGAAGGATAGATAAAGTTGTGTATCATCTGCTAGCAGTGATATGAGAAGCGGATGACTGGGCCCAATGTGGTTTATTTCTGATGTATGATCTATTACTATATGATATACAAATATGTCTCTCTTGATTCCCTTATGTTCTTAATGTAGCTGAAGGGGAAAGTAGACCATTTTCCAAGATGGGGCACAGAATAAATCACACAGACTCCCTCTATGGCGGGTTCAATCTTCTGAACGCTGATGACCTCCTCAACATCACAGCCCCCAATAACAACTCCATAGCATTCCAGCGGCCTATTCCCGAAGCGGCCGACAAGATCATCAGCGTTGTCATCGTCGTCATCCTCTTCATCACCATGGTGTCTCTTGGCTGCACCATGGAGCTGGACAAGATCAAAGGACACATGCGTCGGCCCAAAGGAGTGGCCATCGCCCTGGTGGCCCAGTACGGCATCATGCCGCTGACGGCGTTTGGCCTGGCCAAGTTGCTCCAGATGAACCCCATGGAGGCGGTGACGGTGCTCATATGTGGATGCTGTCCCGGGGGCAACCTCTCCAACATCCTGGCACTGGCTCTGCAGGGTGACATGAACCTCAGGTACCTACAGTATATGTGGACATTCTGTAGTTTATTCAATTAATGGAATAATTAGTTAACAGTTAGTTATTAGTTGATGTTATTTCAGATATATACAGGAGAGGTGTTAAAGTCTTTGTACTATAGGCAGGGGATTTCCCACAGCGACTATTCAACAGCCAAGCCTAATTAACATCAAAAACAACAACGCAAAATTTGTGGCTGTTTATGATACGATTGGCAACAAGACAATAATCAGTTGTCTTGTTCAGGGGGACATGTTACTATGAACTACTACAAACTGTGCTTAAAATGTCCCTTCCCCCATAATAAAGACATACATTGTTACAATAGCCAGTAACATTTTACAATAAGGGTACACAATTTAGCATTAGTTAAGTATTAGTTAAGCATTAACAAATACTGTTTTCAACATAACTCTAGAAAAGAGCTTACCAAGAGGTGCCTGAAGAGATTTAACCATTGCACACACGTCTGTCTACCAGTTGGCAAACAGTAGGCCTATATATAAGTCTGAATAACATTGAATTGCCAATGAAATAAGTGAGGTATTCACCTAAAGTAAAATTAACATAATCTCTAGTTCATCATGAATTCATTATGAGTTAGTGTAATGCTTGTACCTTATGAATTCATCATGAGTTCAGTATGTACACATTAGGAATTCATCATATATAACAAAGGAAAACACACTGATAACACCTACTAAATAAGACTCTAATGAGGAAAAGCACA
Organism: Alosa pseudoharengus; assembly: GCF_046254945.1. Taxonomy (NCBI): domain Eukaryota; kingdom Metazoa; phylum Chordata; class Actinopteri; order Clupeiformes; family Clupeidae; genus Alosa; species Alosa pseudoharengus. Next base: position 27,842,905 of record NW_027468859.1, on the reverse strand, counting down.
TTTGTTAATCCTTAAGTAATGTTGAAAAATACTTAACAGTGATGAATTAAGTTTGTTAATGCTTAACTAATACTTAACTAATGCTAAATTGTGCTTAACTAAAACTTAACTAATGCTAAATTGTGTACCCTTATTGTAAAGTGTTACTAGCACTTTTCAAGAGACTCAACGATGCTTCACAATTTCACAAAGATACATAAGTTACAAACAAACACACAAGGTACAGGAACCAAGTTACATAAACAGAAAATACACAGAAAATACACAGGTACATGGACAAAGCAGGAAATACACAGGTATGGACAAAGCGGAAGACAAAACTAGAGGGCAGGGCAATGAGAAGTTAAAGTTGGGGGAGTCAGTTAACAGGACAGGTGAGTTTGAAGAGGTGAGTTTTGAGGGCATGTTTGAAGAATGGTAGGGTGCACTGATAGTACATCTTTTGTGCCTCTGTGGACTAGGAATGCATTCAGAGCATGGTTTAATCATCTCAGATTTTGTGTTTTGCCAATGCCAACGCCCACAGACAGCTGTAAATGGTGTGGGTTAGTTATGATAAAGAATTAAATCCTATTTAAGCCAGAGAAAGAACAACCCTGTTTTACCAGTTTTCAACAACCTTGCATGTAAATTAAGTGTGACTATTGCTCTTACATCATTAAATGTCCCAACAACAATTGATGGGAACATTAACAGATCCTAACTTTACACGATGGGCTGCTGGCTAGTTACGTATAGGAGTTGACAGATCTCACATGACCTGTGACATATGTGGCTTTTTAAGATGCCTCCATGCTCTGCATCAAAACTAACATGCAAGTTCGTATTCATGGCATGGAGTGTTTTATTAGTCAAAGAAAAACCGAATGAGCAAACTCATTAAGCTATACTCACACACGTCGTTACATGCACACACACACACACACACACACACACACACACACACACACACACACACTCTTATTTACAGGTGGTCTTGGGTGTTTCTGAGGAAAACCAACACGAAATCTGATCAACCAACACAAAATCTGATAGACAGATTTTATTCTCAGATAATCTATGGTGATGCCCATCGCATGCCAGTACATGTTTTCAGGTAGGCAGTGTGTGGTTTATGGATGGGGGTGGAGGGATTTGGTCTCCCCCATGTTTAAACTTTATGGCTACGGCTATATGCTGCAACACCTGGGCAGCAGTCAGTGGTAACAGCAACAAACTCAAATCAAACTGTATGAAAGGACGAACAAATGTAATAAAAGAATGAATCGATTAATGAATTAATAAATGCACACATCATCAAAATGAATGTTTTAAAAGGGTGAGAATGACAGAAAAACTTGAGCAAAGTCAAGAAGATATTTGACATGTTAAGGCATATTTGAATGCAGTATATTTCCATGAGGTGAATGACCTCCTTGCTGATAAAAAAGCCCACTGAAAATAATTGATTAATAGCACTTATCACACCACAGATTTATTAGTCTGCTTACCAACCTTTAGGTCAATAACCCCTTTAACTGGGGATCGGCTGAGAATTTCAGAACAGTGCGTAACACCTTTTCTGTGGCTCAGTACCAGCGTCAACAGATATATCTGTGTCAGGATGACCTTAACAGCTGTTCTTGGCCCACCCTAGTACTGGCATTGTCTAGAAAAGCAAGAGTCAAATCCACTTGCACCTACGTACATACACATACATGCACTATACGTGCACTATACATACATACTGTACACTCTAAGAAATGGAAGTACCAGTGTGTACCTAAGTCGGTACAAATGCTTGTCGCTGGGGCAGTACCCTTTTGAAGTACAATAATGTACCCATGAATGCAGGTACATTTGTGTACCCTAGCCATCTGTACCCATCAAGGTACACTTGTGTACCTGCAATGACTAAAATGTACCTGTATATATCATTATCATATAGTACCCTTAAGAGGTACTAATCTGTACTTCAAAGGTACAACCCCAGTGAAAATTTAAGGTGGAACTAAAATATATGCACAACCAATAAGTACATGTAAATGTTTATTCTGGGGGGGTATTACACACAATACTCCACATGAATACAGGTACAATAAATGTTAACATGTTCATATTAAAAACACATTCATATCAAAACATCAAAGTATCTTATATCCATATCAATATACATATTCACGTAAAACATGTTATGACTGTAAGTGTAAATAATAAAACACTTTGGTTTACAATATTTTGCCTGAGTAGCCACATTGTGTTTATATGCAGAAGGAAAAAATATATTAATTTGCACGATAGCACTAATAACACCTTTATGTGATCTATAAAATACCAATATTTGAGTTAGTAATTACTCCAACAAACCTTGTATGCTTTCAAGTTCATGTTAATACTCGTGTATGAGTGATGAAAATACAGTATCTGCTTGCCATAACCATTACACGTTGCAATTAACAAAGTCCTTGCAGTAACTTAGTAGCTATGATCTTAGATCTCATTCACAGTGCATACAGTACACCATAGAATTGAGTGAACAATATGTGTGATGTAATGAGTCATAAAGCAACATTTTAGAGTAGTATCTCAGAAAACAATGTGCCAGCCATTGGGAAATATTAGCAAGCCTGTAAAAATGTACAATATATTGTTACAATGTTCATTACCTCACCAATAAATCAATCAATCAGAAAATACACTCCAATCCTTCCAATCATGAGGCGAGCCATTAAAAAGGCAAGAGTCTCAAAAGGCACCAAAGTTCAATTTCAAAAACTGGCAGAAATCCAACATATTCTTCAGGAGAGTGTGCTAAGTAAAGGTCAACAGCAGTGGAGGCTGCTGTTTTCCCCTCTCTTCCAACTTCTGTTCCTCTGCATATATCCACTTTGACTTAGACTGGAACCTTACTTGATCTACAGGACGTTCACATATTTTCAATAGCAGTGGTAGCCTCACCAATGACAGCAGGGGTTTTACATCTGTTGGAAGCAAAATGCAAACACAAACCTCAGAATAAGATTTTTTTTCAACCACACAAATAAATAGCCTCAGACAGATTGTGTAAAATACCTTGTCTAATACATGTATGTAACTATATGAATCTGCTCACCTGGCATAGATCAGCGTTGATTCATTACAAGTTCCATGGACCGGCTGACTCTCCCAAACTTCTCCTTACTCCTTTTCACCATATCTTCATGAACGAAAGCTGCCTGCTCCACTATATGTTTGAGAGACAAATGCCATGCAATAGAATAATATAATTAAACAAAATGACACAACAATGAAATAGCACAAAGATACTCTTAACCAATATATAAATTGCTATTGGACAAAAAAAAATCTAAAAGTTGTCTGTATTATTATAATTTGCATAATGTATTATGCAATACTTTTGTATGTATTTAACATCAATAAGAAAAATACCAATACAAAAAAAACACCAAGTTGGGTAACTTACGTAGCCATTAGATCCTTTAGGAAAGGTAAGCTTACTTCCAAGTGGCCATATTCTGCCTTGGTGGGTATCTGTGAGAAGGATTAATGTTAGATTTATTACGTTAGACCATTATCAAGCTCTGAGTAACTTTATAACATTATAGAATGGTTCTGAGTTGCTCCCTCTAGCTTCTAACTAGATAAGCAATGACAAACAGGATGTTCTGGTGAACATAGGCAACTCAACTAATTCATTTTCACCTAAACAAAATGACAGTGTTGAGAGTGATCATGCTTACTGCATGTTTGCACATACCAGGCTTCTTTCACCTGCACTACCGTTGATATTAAACCAGCCTTTCAGGGAAGTTAGCAAGTATGTATGGCTAACAGTGCTAGGATATGCTCATATATCTATGGGCTAAGCTAGTTAGGATAATGATTGCTAGTGAAAGTTGGCTTCCACAAAAACTTAACATTGACATGGGAAATAGTAGATAAAACACACACACAAATCATTTCCTTACCATTTATCACGATAGTCATGCATTATTGAAGGAGTTTGAATTCCATTTAAAAATATCTGAATTCATAGCTAATCTAGGCTAAGTTGATAGCGAATGCTAATGTTAGCCTTTAAGCCAACAATCTGACTCCATTACTGTAACAGTAGGCTATTTACAATTTACAAACCGAATTTCGATAAATTGCAACTACACCTTACCTCTGAATAGCTTTGCCTCCTCTTCCACAAAGATTATTCCATCCTGCACATGTGTTTTCTCACACCAAGCTCCTCACTGAAAGTTGCTCCATTTCTTGGTGTGTGAGATGAACAAAAAGGGGAAAAATAACGGTTGCTCCCGTCCCGAATCTCCTCCCCCAACAACTTTTGAGTGACAGGCCATGTACTTTTTGTACCCTTAGGTACAAATATGGTCCCTTTGCGAAAAGGTACATTAATGATCCAGGAACGGTACATATTAGTACTTTAGGGGCTCAATTTTGTTCCCTTTAAGGTACAGGGTCAAAAGTTGTACCTAAAAGAACAAAAATGTACCCCAACCGTACCCCTATTTTTGAGAGTGTACATACATATATACACACATACATACATACATACATACATACATACATACATACATACATACATACATACATGCATACACAACATACATACATACATACATACATACATACACAACATACATACATGCACTACATATACATACATACATACATAAATATGTCAACACACACAAATATCTATTTTATGTGCATCACAAAGATCTATTCTGTGTGTGCATGTGTATGTGGTCTATTGTACATGACATGGCAGTAGTATATTTACTGTACATCTGTTCATTTAACACACTTTTATCTAAAACAATAGTTCAGGAAGGGTTAACAAGTGTCATGGTGCAGGTGCTCCTTGAAGTATAAGCCACAATCTCAAGTACAAAACTGCTGCATTGATTAATACTGTTTGAGTAATATTGAGTAATACTTTTCTCAAGTGTTTTTTCTCACTTTGAGTTTTTCTATAACACTTTGAATTTTATTAATCCATAATATGCTAACATTAAATAAGTGAGCACAAGACATGACACAAACACGACACTCTCAATGAGCGATAACTGTAAGACTAAGCTATACATTGTGCAAACTATATGCGAACAGTAAACTCAAGTGGAGTGGAAGTTGTTAGACATACTAGTTGCATATGTCTGTATGCAGTCAAAGAACAAAACCCTAAAGAAAATTCCTGCACCCACGTAGCAACAATAACAAACTCAATCTGACCTAAACATTGATTTTAAAATTTTAACATGTAAATGAATGAATAGATGTACAAATAAAGTACACATGGACAGATGTTTACAAAGGATGCAGAAGAGAGAATAAAAAAAAAAGTGTTCGTAGAGTAGGAAGGTATAGAGAAATTTGAATGCATATTTTTGTGAGGTGAATGACCTCCCTGCTGTTACACTGTGCAATAAAAAATAATTGGCTGACCGTACATATCAGACTAGATATTAGCCTGCTTACTGATAGGTCAATGACCGCTTTAACTGAGAACCAACTGGCAGTATTGGACAACAGCTTGAGATAGCTCAGCTACATTCACTGCTGCATAATTATTCAAGTAGTTAAAACCACTTTCAGCTTACTACTTAAATCTACAGGTTCCCCTGTACTGCCAACTGGACACTGAAGAACACAGTATAAGTCATATCTGATGAGAATGAGTGGGGGACATTGTAGTGTCCTTTTTTAAGTGGATCTTATCAGTGACTAAATACTGTTGCATTCATAACAGATGCCCTTGGCCTATTAGCTTTCCCAAACAGTCCTTGACTTTCCTTGACCTTATCTGCAGTAAAGCGTAAAGCAAGAGTTGCATATCCAGACAGCACACATTCAATGCATGCATTCGCAACACAACACACCTATACCCCCCCCCCCCCCACACACACACACACACACACACACATACACAGAAATAGAGAGTAAGAGATAGAGAGAGAGAGACATTTTTAGCATTTTTAGCCAAAGCGACTAACATGGTATACAGTTTAAGCTTTTTAAAGCAATTCTCTCAATAATTCTAGGATTTAAAAAAGGTAGAAGGTAGAAGAATTTAAAAAAGGTAGAGTAGAATAAGAATACGTGTATCAGAGAGTGCTGTTTTTAAACAGTCACGTGTCAGTTCTAGTCAGGTGGTAAGTCTAGGATCAGCAAGACTAGTTGTAAGTAGTGCTACGAAAGGAGATGTTCTCTGACAAGATGGGTCTTCAGGATTTTTTTGAAGTAAGTGACCATGACATGATGTCAGCAGTCAATTGTGTTTTCATTTTTCATACAAGTTAATACATTGCTCAAGAAGGGTATACATAACCCCAATAACACAGAACGTTTATAGGGAACGTTAGTTTATGGTTCTCTAAAGGTTAGTTCGAACCAAACTAAAAGGTTATAACGTTCCCTAAATATTAAGGCAGGGGTTCTCAAAGTTTTGATTGGTGAGGGCCAATTCAGGAACCCAACATTAACTGAGGGCCGCCAAAGGGGCGGGGGGAGAAAAAGAAAAAAAAAACCTGGAAAAAAAATCCCATTTGTAATCATTTGAATTAACCTGGCCCTAGCCAGATGAATGTCGTTCCGCTTAGCTCCGCCTAGCTTCACTCACATCCATCTGGAACCTCTTCCATTGAGAGTGATTTCTCCAACCAACTTTATGGTTCAGCCAATCAGGACGCAGGGCGGGAGTTTCATAGATGTGACATAGCGTAGAAGCGACTGTGAGACTGTTATCAGCGTCACGGGTTGGCTTTGATGAGAGTGGTTGAAGTAGCACGTCAATAGATGACGGACAAGTGGCTTATTCAATCATATGCAAGCATTTTTTGATTAAGTCCAGCCTTCTGAAGCAACACTTCAATGGATCGGTTCCAGATGGATGAGTGGAGCTAGGCGGAGCGAAATTCATCTGGCTAGGGCCAGGTTACATTTGAATGACCAGGTTGCATACAGTTTATATTTATTGCATTAAACACATTTTAATTCATAACTGAGGCTAAACCTGGCAAAACTTGTGAAAATCTTAAGAAAAATTGCAATGCACACACAATCTCTGGGGTTCTCTACCCTCAACAGACAAATTTGGTATATAACAGTTCTGGTTGCAGTCCATTTCAAGTACAAGCTTATTTAGAACAAACAGTCTCAGTGTGCTTTGCTTCTTATCAGCATAGGCCTTATTCAGGGGCAATTCCAGCTACCAAAGGACCACAGGAAAACCTGCAACCACTAAACAGAGATTCATTCTTTTCAAAGCACACAGTACAGTTTTAACAGTTTTACAGATGTTATCAGATGTTATTGCGGGCCACCAGAAATGTTCCCGCGGGCCACACTTTGAGAACCTATGTATTAAGGGAACCAACCAACTAAGTGTCCGATGCTCTCCGGAGTCCAACCCATGACCCACTTGAGCAACAGGACATACACATTTGGCAAGTATCATTGTATTGCATCTACGCCAGATTGGACATAATAAAAACAAGGGAAACTCACTGTCCTTTGCTATTATTATGTGATAAAACAAGCAGTAAAGTCAACAGCTCACTGTCTGAATGACTGATCACTGGTATCAGAGTCAGATATGACAACAGAGGCAAAGCCCATCTTGTGTTGTAAACTCACATTTGAAGCTGCCAACTGGCAATCTGCTTACTCAGACCACAGGTCAGTACAGGTGTGATATGGGCCATAATGAGCCCTTAAGATCCCGTTTACATATTTAAACAACAATGTGTCTTGGGTGATCCGAACAGAAGTAGTCAGTTCTAATCTATTGGTATCTAATGGTAAACAGTCACCAAGATGCATTGTCATCTGATCACTCAAACCACTTGCTGAGGGGGTCTGAGACACATTTGCCCACGTAGCTTTAGTGGTGTAAACACTAATGTGGGCTGATGGGATTCTAATGGCTGTGCTGTTGGCAGTATGTAGCCTATGCTGTAGGCCTACAATTGCACACACACACACACACACACACACACACACACACACAAACACACACACACACACACACACACACACACACACACACACACACACACACAGAGAGAGATAGACACACACACACACACACACACACACACACACACACACACACACCCCCCCCCCTAGAAATATCACACTGTTGGCAAATGGTTTTTTTCTCTGGCAGAGAAAGGGAGTGCAGAGGGAGTGCAAAACACTGACTTGACTTGCACAATAATCTTCTCCTGAGCCATCATGTATGTCACACTTGTAGAATACCATTGAATTATAAAATGCCAATTTAAAAGCAGATGTACAGATTTGTCATTATTTCTGAGAAATTACGCACTACCTTCTCTCTCCACCCGTCCTCTCCTGTAGCATTTGATCAGTGCTCTTTTTAAGTTGAACTAGGGTAGGGCTTAACTACTAACTACTACAAACTATTGTTAACTAGAATACATTGTATACAAGGGCATAACATTGTCTATCTTATGTGATCATGTAAACATTATTCAAACCAAAATAATTGCTATTTTTAACTAGACAAATCAGTTTGGCTCTTTTAATCATCTCATGCCACCGTTTATCATTACTGGCATCATCATGTCCCAGCCCCTCTGTGCAGAGACGTTTCCACGGCTATAACTAAGTAACGACTCCCCATAATACTTTCCGTGTTGTGTCTCTCTGTGTATGTGTTACAATGCCTTTTTGGTGTGTCGTGTCTCTCTGTGTATGTCACAATGCCTGTGTTGTGTACCTCTGTGTGTATGTATCACCATGCTTGTGTTGTGTGTTGTGTCTCCCTGTGTGTATGTATCACCATGCTTGTGTGTTGTGTCTGTGTGTGTGTGTCACCATGCCTGTGTTTGTTGCTGTGTCTGCTGCAGTATTGTCATGACTGCCTGCTCCACGCTGCTTGCCCTGGGCATGATGCCACTGCTGCTCTTCCTGTACTGCCAGGGCATCACCGGTCTGGAGAGCGCCGTGCCCTACACGGGCATCACCATCGCCCTCGTCATGACCCTCCTGCCCTGTGCCATCGGCGTGTACCTCAACCACCGCGTGCCACAGTACTCCAAACTCATCACAAAGGTGAGACGCCTGGCCAAACCTTTTTCCACGGCAACCAGTCTGACGAGAAATAGTAGGGATTACCACTGCCACTTCTAAACAGAAGTTTGGGAGGAGTGTGATCAAATTGGCCCTGCCTATACAGCGTCACTCTCATGTCAACTCACTTATGCCGCTGTCAACCCACCATCCTCCCATCTTCCTTGGTTAGGAACAGCATAGGGGTGCATGCATGGATCCTGCTCGACTCCTGCCTGCGCAGTATACTCCTGCACCATCACTGCATTATACTTGACACTGGCTAGAGAGCTTGCCCAACATGCTTTTTGTTTGCTTACTTCTCTTTTTTGCATTTTTTTTGTGAACAGGCATTAGAGGCTTACATTGGTCCTTAGTCACACACCTGTGCTTTCCCTAGTATTTCATGACAAAATAGCTGCTGTCTGTGAAAAAGGTCTTTTAAGACCTTGGTAATGTAGATACATTTTCAGTCCTCTGTCATAGCATTGATGCAGCCATGTCATGGCTGCATGAAACAGTCTTATTTATTATTTGTTATTAAGATCCATGTCACAGTAACATTATGTTATGGCATGGTCTCTGATGAAGATGCAATGTTGGATGCAGTCCAAACATGTGTTCCGGTGATGCCCTTATGTTACGACACTTACTGAGAACCGGAAATCATCTGCCACAAAGAATTTTGACAGTGTATGGCATAACCTAGACACAGAAAGTTCAAGTGAATTAGTTTTCTTAACTTGTTCCTGTCTTTTCTCTTTCAACCATCCACTGCTGACAAAACATACTCATGGTGAGGTGTGTGTGGGGTGTGATACTGCAACACTCTCGGAATTCTGATTCGGATCAAATCATTCTTTTGTGTTGGGGAAGGTGGGGCTGAGCATAATGCTGGTGGCCGGTGTGTCCATTGGCATCCTCGCTAGCATAACAGTGGGAAGCACAGCGCTGGCCGTGGCTTCGTCTCGACTGATGATTACAGCAGCACTGATGCCACTGATTGGCTACACATTTGGCTACATTCTATCTGCCATCTTCAGGCTAAATTCTTCGTAAGTAGTCACTACATATGACGACCCATATTTGAAATAAAAGATGCTTTGAGTTTTGTGTTTTCCAATAGCTATAGGCTTTCTCCCCTCTCCAAGAACTCTTCAGGCCTGTGTATCGTCAGTCCACTCCAAACTTAATCCATACAATTACTATGAGCTAATTTTGTCAATTAAGAAACAAAACATCCATTTCAAGAGCCCATTCACTAAAATATGTATTTAAAAGATGTTTACATAAAAACATGTAAGTCCTTTTTTTCAAACCCTAGCAGAACCATAAACAACCCATTAACATTACAAAAAGCATGCTGTCACAGCCATCTTATAACCAAAGACCTCTAGAATAATTGCTTGTGTAGCTTACATTCTACATTCTTCTCACAGATGCAGAAGGACTATTGCCATGGAGACGGGTTGTCAGAACATCCAGCTATGCTCCACTATACTTAAGGTGGCCTTCCCCCCAGACAGTATTGGTCCACTGTACTTATTCCCAATTGTCTACATCGTCTTCCAGGTGACAGAGGCACTCGTGTTCATCTTGATTTTCAGATGCCACCAGAGGTTTGTGGCATCCAAACAAGGTGAGTGCTACCGTGGAAATGATCCAATTTATGTTCCCTAGAGCAAGATGAAGCTCATGAGAGTCAGGTTTGAGAGGACCCTTTACTAACATGAATGACATAAACGCTGATTCATCTGGGCCAAGTTTGTCTCTCCACTTTTAAGTCACTGACATATTCACCTGTAAGGAACTGTTGAAAATAAATAATAAAAATAAACAATCGATCACTGGAAACAAACTGTAACACTCCCCCCCCCCAATTTAACCATTTAACCACTTTTAATGAATGTTTGAAGCATTTGAATGTTGAGTGTAATTGACTACTTTTATTATTTTGCTTTTTAGTGAAGGATGTGTACATTGGGGTGGAAAGCCCTACTGAAGGAGCTGAAAAGTGCCAGAGGCCACAGTGACGTTTCTATGACTGATGTAAGCCCTGCCCTGTGATCACTGTGGCACATTGCTGGACTGAGAGATGCCTTTGGGAGACCATGTTCACATTCGGCACTCCTGGTGCCAGCAAGAATGCAAGTCTACTGGATTTTTCATCCGTGACGTCCCCCAAATCCTGCATCACCGAAGATCATGTTTCTAGTAGAGCTTGACCGATATGGGATTTTAAAGACCAATATTTATTTCCATATTTGAGGATTTCAAAAAGCGATAATCGATATATTGGCCGACATTCTTTTTTAACAGTGTAAACATCTCCACATATGTGTCAAAAGACTATTTTGAACACTTGAAAGTTTTCAATGTACAAAAACAATAATTAAAATAAAAGCAAGCTCTATACGCGCAAGATATATTTGGATGGCAACCCATCTTTAATGTTGCATATCTCTATATTTGATCCAAGGTGTTTCTGAAAATACAAACTGACAGTAGCCTAGCTCTATAATTTTGAACAATCTGTTTTAGAGCTTTTTGTTTTTCTGTTTTGGTGCATTTTGGGGATGGCCAATACTAAATTCAATCGGATTCATAGCCTACATCCTGATGTGTTGATATTGAAGCAATGATTCCATGCAAAGGCTTGGGCTTCAGGGCCCCCTGACCCCCTGGGCCTGGGCCCGGTAGGCCCATGCAGTAATCCATCCCTGGCCAAGTATACCTGAGTACAAGGAATTTGGTCTCTGCATATTTGGCTTTCCTTTAATGTTATTTAATTAAAATGTAGGCTATTTATCGGCCGTTATAAATAGATAGATGGGCATAGAGCTACTGTCCGATTTATCGGTCGGGCTTTAGTTTCTAGACATCAACATCGAACTGACTGGAAATCACATTTTTTGTTTTTCTTAAATTACTGTTTATAATGTGTATATATATTGTTGCACCAAATTGCAACCTTTATTTTAAACAACATTGTTTAAGCATGCATTGTTTCAGTGTGTTTACTACTAGCTGTTCTAACTATTCGTTTATGAGGAACTAAGAAAGAAAGGAAGGAATAGGAGTCGGTTGTCATAACTGAAGTCTTTTATTTTATTGTGAAATACCAGAGATACAGAAAATTATGTACAATATCAGCTCAGTTAATAAACTGAACTAAACATCCCAAACCTGAGTGAGGCTGGCCGGATGAACAGAGGATGGCAGAGCAAACAACAAGAAACAAACAAACGAACACACCAACAAAGTCTGATGTTCTGTAGCTGTCCTGTCACCGCTAGGAACCAAGGAGACCAGCGGCGGCCAATGAAAATCCAAGGCCCTTTAGGCTCTGTGCGTGGGCATCCTCATGCTATGACTGAGGAAAGACCCTGGCGGCAAACCAGCTGACCCCGCATTCGACCAGCACCCACTCCGCACAAAGACATTACCCAAAGACTATATGAGCCACCATCTATACTCTATGGGAATGAACACCAGCAAACCACTCTTTTATTAAAAAAACAAAACAACAAAATCAGCAAATTAATTCAAGCAAATTTAGAAACTAGTAAGTGACTCCATTATACGCTTTTAAGAGGACAAATCGCAAATTATGTCGGACTGAATACATTTTCCACACAGACGTATAAAAATCAAACAATACTTTGTAGTTGTTCCATACACAACACTTTAACACCAGTTTAAATTATTCTCCTATATTCCATCAATCATTACAAATAAAAATGTTTTTAAAGAAAAGTAAAAATGAGGGCAAAAAAAAAAAAAGTACCATACTCACCACATAAGACCCAAATCAGAACAACTGAACCTTTTGTAGATCGAAGTTCACTTTTGTGCCAATGCCTACAGTATAAGGAGTCCACGAGACTGGAGAACTCTGGTGGAGAACAGTTATCACACCAATGGTAGTCGTTTACCTCTGAATGAGCCTCCAAACAATTTCACAGTCACGTTGCTTCGTTAGTGTAAAAATGAAATCCCTGGGGTGTGCACTTATTTAAAAACAAAAAAGATTGGGCAAAGTAAAAGACTACCTGTCTCTGAGTGGTTGTGGGGTTTTTTTGCAGTTAAAGGAAACGTACACATATCCAAACATGGTTCCACCTGACCACTGGAAAATTACTGATATATGGGGGGGGGGGGGGCACGAGCAAATGGCTGTTCATGAGAAAACACCCAGCTGGAGGAGCCAGTTTGGCTGATATCAAGTGTGTGTGTGTGTGTGTGTGTGAGAGAGTGTGTTTGAGCGCACACGTGTGTGTGTGTGTGTGTGTGTGAGTGTATGCGTGGGGGTGGTCCTCAGTGGCGACTGTCGGAGGACGGGGAGAGGGAACGGGAGTGCGAGCGGGAGCGGGAGCGAGAGCGAGAGGGGGAGCGGGCCGGGGAGACGGGCGCGCGCTGCACGGCGGGGGTCGGCGGGGAGCCGGACTCGGCCCGCGCCGGACGCTTGGAGGACTCCTTGGGCCGGGCCGGGGAGGCGCTGGCCGAGCGTGAGCGGCTCCTGGAGCGCGAGCGGTAGGACTTCCTGCTGCGGGAGCGGGAACGAGAGCGGGACGGGGAGCGTCCGCGGGAACGAGAGCGCGAAGAGCTCTCGGAACGAGAACGAGACCTGGACCTGCGGGACGGGAAAACAGACAGAAGAGAAAGAGGAGAGTGGGGAGTGAGATCTATCCAAATCCAAATCACACCGCCTCTCTGCAAAATCCTTTCAGAGCCATTCGTCAACATTATATGACTGAGCACTCCACTATTCCTGACTAACAGATCTGAAGATGGTATGATGATCAACCTACCTCTTTTTGTTGGCCTCAATGAGACGGATTTTCCTCCCATTGATCTCTTTCCCAGACAATTTGTCCAGGGCATTCTTCAGATCACTGGAAGAGGCAAACTCAACAACGCTGTGGAAAAGATACCCATACATGTCAGGACTTCAAATATCCTCCCTGAAGAAAGTATCATTTACATACATCTAGCAGATATTTAGCAATATGCATGCTAAAAGTTTACCAAAAAATGTGCTTAGCACATCATTTTTAGCAATTAGCAATAGCAACTAGCAATATTGTTATTAGCAATTATTGCAAAAATAAGATTACACATCTTATGTTTAGTTATTTAGTTATCAACAGCTTATTAGTTATAAGCACATCAAATGCTAGAATGAACTAGTAATGTTTAAGATCAAGTGTTTAAAAATATTGGTGTATAATTGGCCATAACAGGCCATCTTGCCCAACTATTTTAGAGAAACAAACACAGGTATTGGTAAAACTGACACGCAATTGTGTGGTGTGAATCCAACAAAGAAATTTACCCTTCGTTGAGTTTGGGCCGGTGGGCATCAGCAAATGTCACTTCTCCAGCTTGCCTCATGAAATCCTTCAAATCCTACACACATACAAGACCGTTAGTCAGTCATCAGCATAGCTACGCTACTCCAGGTCATGTGCCAAGTATTAACAAAAGGAGAGAAAGATTTGGTTAGGTACGAAAGTACTTCTACAAAGACTAACCACAGATGGGTGAAGAGAAGGGGTCCAATAATTAGAAGAAAAAAAAAATCAAAAGCCAGTTTCCAACCCAAAATGAGCTGAAATTGAGTAATTTTGTCATAGCTTGCATTTATATTGTTACAGTGGCTCCAAGCCAGTGAAAAAAATGACAAGATAACACGATGCTTCTAATGGAAGACGGAAGACAACTGCTACCTTAGAGGAAATTGTAGCTAAAATGGAATGGAACTATGAGTCTGATTCAAATCAGTAAAAAAATAAATTAAAAAAAACATCTAAAAAATTTTCAGTTAAAAAAAAAAATGTTTTGGACCCCCTCTCACCCCTCAGTGTACACAATTTTACAGAGAGCAGCAGAAGATCTGATTGGAGCAGCCTGCTGTACTGTACAGAGCCCCTGCATCTAATTGGACAGGAGGGCAGAGGGCACCTTTCTGGGCCCTGCCCTCGTTGCCCCCCGTCAGTGCAGAGTGAACAGGGGTGAAGAGAGTAAACTAATACCTGGGAGCCCTTCGGACAGGGCCACTGGGTCTCTCCTAGACCATAACATCACACCGCAGAGGCTAGCGCCGGCCACCTGGAGGGGACTCACTCAGGGTTTTTGTGGTACCACCAGCGAAGGGGGATGTAGGGGGGGATGGGTGGGGTGGGGGTTGGTTGTAGGGGGGGGTAGGTAGGTAGGTGGGGGTAGGGGGGGGGGGGGGATGGGTGGAGGTTGAGGGAGTTGGTGGTAAGGTAGGTAGATATCGATCGAAGCCTCTCAAATTACCGACACGCCTCGATCAACACACCAGCAAGCGACCCGTTCTGTTTGCGCTCTCCCCTCTCTCTCTTTGCCACATCTGCTTTGTGTCTCGCTCGCTCTGCTCTGGGGCGACATGGCATGGCACGGCACGGCACGGCTCGGCTCGGCAGCGCCAGCAGGCACCCCCAGCCTTCCACCCCTCTCTCTCTCGCTCTTTCGCTCGCTCTCTCTCTCTCTCTCTCTCTCCGCTGGGAGGCGGCGGAGGGGGCAGGCGGGCGAGGGGATGGGATGGCACATTGGAGGTGGCAGCCAGCGGGGCTCGAGAGCGAGAGTGTGGGGCTCCCCAAAGCGAGCGCTCATACGACCAGCAGGAGGCAACTAGGAGTGGGGCACACTGCCTGGCACGACTGGCACAACCCACACAGAGGGACCCTGAAGGGGTTTACTCCACCATAAGCGAGCTCTTCCATACGACACAACAGTCAAGCTGGCAAATAAAGGGGTGAACAATTGGTTAAAACAGAGACAAATAGTCACTAATTTGATTTTTTCTTTCCAATCTCAATCTAATAACACTGGCTGAATGCTAGTTAACATGAGGGCAGTTATAGAAGAGGCTATGTGTGGGATTGTTGGTTAATAAACAGCCTATGCGCCACTGTAGCAACTGGCCCAAGTCTGGCCATCAGGCGTCTACTTTATTTAGATCACTTTACAATTTGATCTTTTGCTTTGATGATATTGTGGTCTCTCTCGTCTTAAAAATTTGTACCATTTCATTCTGCCATATCAGCAACACAGAGTGATCATAACATACATTTTGAAGTGGCTACTTTGTTGAGGGAGAACTCACCTGCCAACTGACTCTTGAAGACAGGTTCTCCACAATGAGCCGGTTCTCGGTGCGCATAGGAGGGGGGTTCCGACTGCAGAACAAGAAAAGAACTAATGGTTGCTTTGTCTATCAACGGAGGTAGATATTCTAGCGCATCCATGACTCTTTCCATTTAGTTTTTTTTTGCACTTTTATCCGAAGCAACGTCCAGCTATAACTGTCGGGATTTCTGGGTGCACGTACAGACTAGTACTAAGCTATGTCCTTACCTACGACTGTCCTGGGAGCCTCGGCCGTAGCGGGCTGGGAAGCGGCCACCACCACCACCACTGGCACCACCGCCACCTCTTCCTCTCCCCCCTCGCAGGCGCACACGAGCATGCTCAATAGTCACCCTGAAAGGAAACACAACATTATTCAGCCATATGCCATGAGGGAGACAGGGACGGGTAAAGGATATATGCAGGGTCAGGGGATGGGCAAAAATGCATCAAAATGTATTTTCAAATTTTAAGTGTATCAATATAAACTAGAACATGCAGTAGCCTTGTCGTGTATCAAAATAGAATACTTTATTTTTGTACTTTGAAAATACTAAAAATACTTCTTCAAGAGAGTCTGAAATCACTTTGCAAACCTTCCATCTATCTGTTTTTATCCATTCCTTCACTAGAGTATTGACTCTGTTAATGAAGTCGGCAGTGTTTGAGAGCAACTGCTTTTCTCTGCATACAAGACATGCCACAAATCTGCAACCAGTCAACCTAGCCTAAATTTCCTAAATGTGTGCAAAAACTCACAACTGAACTTCAGTGATCTAAACTAACCCTTGAACCTATTGAGAGCATTGGAATGTGGGCTTAAGGTGAACTATTTGGGAAATGTTGCTGGGAATCAACATAACTGATTCCATGTGTTCTGATTCTCATCATGAGCCACCCCTCTGGTGATTATGCAGAAGTTCTCCAGAAACAAATTGTTGCCCAATTTCAGTGGGAACATGTTGAAACAACAATACTCTGGGATGTTGTCCAAACTGTTCAGAAAGTTGCCTTGTAGGTGCATTCAAATTTGTTGAACGCAGGATTGCCAACTCTCACTCAGACACGTACGCTTTTATATCTGTTCAAATTCAAAAATGATCCCAACACTACACTGACTTTTCCTCAAAGTTCTTGCAAAAACAGGCAAACCTTTAAGTGTGGGTGAGCAAGTTACCATATGATTGAGTGAGTTGGTGTGAGAGCAGGAGTGTACTGAATATGTGTGTGTGTTTTACAGGGACTCTTTACAAGGGTCTCTTAAGATCACATAGATGATTCACCAAGAGTATTTTGCAGTGTTTTTACACAACTACAAAAATATGCACCATTAAAGTATTTTGATACAAAGAGCAAAGCCACTTTCTTCAAATCAGTAAAATTCAAATATACAGTTTAAATTCATGCATTATACATACTGCCCATGCACACCCACGGTTTGGCCATGGGCACGAGGCCGCTGGGCAATTTTATGCAAAGCGTGGAGTGATTACTGGCAGTGCGAATGAGGCAATCAGTGCATCAGGAAATTACTCTGTTGTTAGTGGCTCACCTTTCATTACATAGTTCTTTGCCATCAAGTTCATAAACAGCATCTTCAGCATCTCTTGGGTCATCAAACTCCTGTGGAACAATGATCTCAGGATATTAGGGTAACCTTATAATACAGTATTTTAGGCAGTGAGATTGTTTGTAGTGGATCGTGAGATAATTGCAGCCCACATTGGAGGAGGGCCAAGCAAAAGTCAAGCAAGCAAATATTAATAAATAAACACTTCCGGCGTCGAAATGTCTTCAATTGCTATTAAATGCAGCCCAAAAACTTAACTGGAATGAGTACATAAGCAGTAATATATACATCACATCTTCACTTACCACAAAACCGAATCCACGTTTCAGATCAATGTCACGGATTCTGCCATATCCTTTGAAGAAGCGTTCGACATCTTTTTCCCTGGCAGAGGGATTCAGGCGTCCAATAAAGATGCGACACCCGTTCATTTTCTCAGCAGTCCTTGGTGAGTGCCCCTATAGGAATAAGACCATGATCACAATGCGTTTCAGTTTTCAGAAACTGTGATCAAAGAAGAATGCTAGTTCTAGCTCAAATGCAAAATGCACTATCGAATCCTGCGATATCAAAACATACGTAACGTAAGCTAACATTGTAAAACAAACAGTTCCAAGTTAGCCACCTGGTGGCTTGCTAACGTTTAGCTGCTACCGATTTGACCTATTTCCTAATACCATCGACTTGGAAATCGGGCAGAGCATCATAGTCTTTATGAGGGTTAACGCATCCTGCACATTCTGTCTAGCTATCAATGAATATAATAACACATATTAACGTTATGCAACAAAACAACCAATTCTGGCCTGCTAGCTAGCCGAGAAACCTTAGCCCTAAATTTGAACACGATGCGTGGATTTCATCCACAGCCTAAATTCATGTAGAGATACGAACATATGGTACATACAAACATTCAGCATTATGTCGACTGACATTAGGACACCGATCTGCAATTCTTACCTCTCCAGCCATTAACGTTAATGTTAATTTTGATGGGGGAAATACGCGGCCTAAATACCTACCCGAAATAAGCAGCCCTCCTTAAAGCCCGAATTACAAAATGGAGTCTGTTTTCGCTCGTCTAGTACAGTCTAGCACGATTCAATGCAAGGGCATTCGATTCTACCACAGATCCAGGGACAGTATATTCAGCATTCCCAAGACGCTTCTGTGATGTGACGGAGATCTGCGCTGGTCAAAAACCATAACTGGCATCGTTATCCAATACGGTAAATGTACTACTTAAAAATGAATTATGTTAGTGTTTTCAATTGTTGTTGTAGGCCTACTTGTAATAATACATGACATAATTTAAACCATGATCCCCAGCGAATGGACTCGCCCAATAAACGTTACCGCCCCCACCACACTCAAAACAGTGGTTCCTTAAAATGGGTTTCTTTTGTTTCAAACACATTTTGAACACCTATAAACGCTGTATTTTAAGTTTATCGAGGTAGCAGATTTAGAGGATTAGAAATCTTATAACTGGAAGCACATTAATGGACCTACACCAAGGCATTTTTGTAGATGCTTTTACGCACAACCCTCATGTAAAATCACTAGACCGACAATGGTCCTTTTAGACTTCCATTAACATTAGTGCAGAAGACTTATTTATCTCCTATTTCGGACATCCTTTAAGAACCATCTTAAGAAAATTATCTGGGAAGTGAAGGGCTTCACGACTAGATTCAACCACTAGATGGAGTAAGGTGACCTTTAAATTCGCATCTATGGAATAGATTCTATTCAGCTGGTAAAATTGAATTAGGCTACTTGTCTTTCTAAATTTAAATAGATTGAAGATCCCAAAGAAAATCTCTAGTTTAATCAGTATTTGTTGAAAGCAAAACACCAGAAAAATTACCTGAATAACATAGATTTACTAGACATAGCAGTCATCATTCTTTTATAAAAAATGCAAAGTGCACGTCACACATTTCCAAAGAAAGCTTTTATTAGAAATAGTTATATACACACGTACATTGTAGAATTAAATTAAACTTTATACAAATATTAAAATACTATCTTCACACCCATCACAATGTACAGAGGGAAAATAAAGTAAAAGCAGTGAAATGGGATAAAATGGGGAGAAAAATAGTTTTGTTCCGTTCCATCAGAGGGCAAGCACCGCACAACGGTGACTCAGGACTAGAAATGAGATCTCTTCAATCTCTGAAATGTAACAAAGGAAAGAAAAAATATATAATCAGGTGCTCTGACATGGTTTCATTTTTTTTTTTAAATCACAGTCACTGGAAAAGTGTTTGGGGTGGACAATAAACAGATATGTGGACATTCTTGAGTCGTGTCCCTGGAAAGCAGAGTGAAACAAACATCCCCTCCCTTAAAAAAAAAAAGACAGAAAACAGAAAAAGAACAGAAATACCCACGGGACAGTGTTAGAAAACTAACATACGTCCATTTGGGTGACAATGACAGTGTTTATGCATAGAAAACTAACATAAGGCCATTTGGGAGACAATGACTGTTCTCAAGATCATGAAGCAAACCAGACAGGAAAAGAAAATTCAGAAATAATTTTGTAACTTATAAAATGTTGTTCTTAAGGCAACATCACTATTTTTGCCTTCATATACCCATTGACAGGCAAAAACAAAAAAAAAAGCTAAGGGGTTTGAATACCAAGTTTCCTATGGTTTTTCCTCTGCTGTCACCAAACAAGGAACAGCAATCACAGCAAAAAAAAAAAAAAAAACACAACCAAGTTTTCTCGGGGTGGCTGATCAACAACTGTTAATTCATCACAAGGCAATTCCATTAACTTGGAAAGACAGTCCCCTCCAGTTTACACTTGACTTGACACACACACACACACACACACACACACAAGGGTAAGATACTGATAAAGTCCACTCTTTACTGCAGTGTGCTGCAGTAGTGTCAAACGTATGTCCGCTGCTATGCTCACGAGCATCAGGGGCACAGACCAAGCACTCCTCCAAAGCAGCCACCCTGAACTGATTCACCCATCTGATACCG
The DNA here is from genome assembly GCF_046254945.1 of Alosa pseudoharengus. NCBI lineage: Eukaryota > Metazoa > Chordata > Actinopteri > Clupeiformes > Clupeidae > Alosa > Alosa pseudoharengus. The sequence continues at coordinate 27,822,105 of NW_027468859.1, read as the reverse complement.
GCTCCCATCACGAGGTCCCTGTCAGAAGATGCTTCCTGGAACCCACCACTGCCATCTACAATCAATTTGGAATTTACATGCGTCGGAATGAAAACCAGGGGGCTTTGGAACAGCCTGTTCATATGGACTGAAACCAACCAAAGTGGCGAAGCGACTTTGTAATCGTTGATGACAATCACTCTTAACTTTTTTTGTTTTGTTTTGCTCCAGTTGACACTATTATTATTATTATTATTTTAGAGTGAACAGCTTTTCAGTTGCCATCATAACTCCATGAGTAAATCTTGTTTCATACTATTAGTAGGTAAGCACATCACAATAGGTTGTTTTTTAATTCCTCATCCGGTGTTGATAAGGGAGGGGAAAAAGCTGATTTCGCTTACAACTAATAATGGCTGGCATAATGCTTAAGCATTTAAAATCCAGCGCAGATGAACAGTGTAGATGAGGAACCACGTCATAACATGCTAGCTAGGGGTAGGTGGAGGGGAATGGGGGGAGTCATCCAGTCAGTCTGATAGGACAGCGATCCAATTTCTCTGATAGGATCATAAATATTGCAGTTTAATCCCATACAGAGACACAACTTCAGACTGATAATCACAGCCTTAATGAGAAAAACTCACACACACACACGGAACCCATATGAAATGATGGCATTCCATAACAGTGACAATGGTGAGAGAAAAACTGGCATTCAGAAGCACACAGACATTTTTTCTCCACATTTAGAAAAACACACCAAAATAAACACCATTAAAAGAAACCATAATCATGCCATAGAAGTAGCACAGCACATATACGTGTGTGTGTGTGTGTGTGTGTGTGTGTGACCAAACCAAAATCAAAAGGCCAGCATTTCTTTTGGTGCAGTGAGTGAGAATCATTCCTTGCAGGCGCAACACTAACAGGATCCCACGTTACTAAAGCAGACGTAGCCAGTGGTGCATCTTGGGAAATGGAGTGCCAAGTTCATGCTTCTCTTTTCCTTACTGTCTCCCCAGTGATGAAGCTTTCCTGTGAGGCAGGCTAACAGCTGCATGCAACGTACAGAAATGACGACAGGGCCCAGGCTTGTGACTCGGTAGAGAACATCCCATCATCTCTCCTCATTCTCCCTCAGAACTTCACACCCACACTGAGACGGGCTGAGCGTTCCATCGTTTTCTTGATACAAGCAGTGTTCTAATATGAAAGGTTTGATTTTTTGACATTTCATGTCATACAGCCCGGTGCAAGCCTTTAACGACAGAGCTATTGGTAAAAAGTTGCATTTCTGAAGAAGAAAAATACTTGATACAAATAATAAAAAAAATAAAACCTTGGGTGACTTTTTCCTATGTATGCCTTTGTACATATCTCATATGTTAAAGTGTATAATTCTATGCTGTTTGCCGGTGGTCATTTGTGTGAGCGGACGTCTTTTTTTCTGGGACAGCAATGGCTGAGCGAATGACAGCTGTAACCTACAGCTGTCAGGCCTCATAGTCTGGGAGTTTCCTTTTTTTTCTTTTTTGGGAAGGTGGTCATTGCAGTGTACAGATAGAGCGAAGAGCAGGCCCTGGCCAGCATCGTCCTGGCCCAAGGGGGTCAGAGGAGAAGGGTCAGGGGTCCGGGGTGCTCGGAGAAAAAGGCTCCAGAGGCCATAGTCCTCGTTGGCATCAGCAGGGTGAGGGGGTGTTGTTTGCGAATAGGCCTTAGGCTTCCTTCAACAAAGGAATATCTACAAGAGAAATAGAGGGATGAGGGGGTGAAGACATTAGAGATCACATAACACAAGTGTACTTTTATAAAGGTGTGAATGTTGGAAAGTGAACGTTCTAAAGAATATCTGGGTTCAATGAATTCAACCAAATGGGGGTCACATACCGTCAGCAAAGTCCTCGGAGGAGGTGAGGGAGAGCAGACTGTGCTGGTCGCTGCTCTCCGAATCATGGGGCAGTGGGCCAGCAGCGGCGCTGGCGCCCGACGAACTAGGCTGCTCAGCGGCCCAGGAGCAGGGCGAGGGGGGCGAGGGGGACGACGAGGACGAGCAGGAGGGCGCCGGGTGCACCAGCACCGTCTCGGCGTGACGCAGGGAGCGCGAGGAACTGGCGGAGGACGAGGACGAGGAGGTGCAAGGGAGGAGGCGACAGTCGGCCTGGGAGCCGCCGTCGGATTGGGGGCCCTCGGAGAGCACGATTTGCACGCGGGACTCCTGGGGCGCGGAGGAGGAGGAGGCGGCTGTGGCCACGCCGCTGCTGCCATACACGGCCTCCTCGTAGGAGGGCAGCGACACCTGCACCCCCTCCACTACGATGGAGGACGGCTGGCCCGACACACCTTGCTCACGTCTACAAGGGGCAAATAGAAAGAAAGAGAAGAGACAAAGAGAGAATGAGTTGCATACATTAAATGTTTAATGTGGGAGGCAGAATTTGGAAGGGGCAAACAATTCAACTCACGTCAACTCAATTCAATTTTATTGAATAGCACCTTCCAGCAACAGACACCGCATCAAAGCAATTAAAGGCACGCAAACGCACACACAAACAGCGCGTGAGGAAGTGTTACTGCGGCCATCCGCCTGACCGGTCCCTAATAGCAAGGCTCAGTGCTGTGGAGATTACGCAACAGGGGATTAGAGGGCACAGGCCAGCCCCCGGGGAGAGCCGAGTTCAGCCCAGCCCGGCTCCGTGCAGCGCAGCGAGCGAGCGCCAACTGTACTTAGAGGCGGCATAATCACAGGAAATGGACGTGATCTAGTCTCAGATGCACAACATTAATCTCACTTTTTTCCTTGGTATGGTGTTTAGATTTATTTATTTGTTTTTTGTTTGTTTGTTTGTTTTTAAGTGCATTTATCTATCAATCCATCCATCCATCTCCACTCCTAAGCTAAGCATTTCAAAAGTGTAATAAAAGAGCTACACAAAATGCAAGTCTAGCAGTTGAAGGGAAGTCAATATAAAATATCAACATGAGCTTTCAAAGGGGCGGCGTTCCGAATCGAAGTTCACAATATTTCATTGCATTACATCATCAAACTGCACTCAATGGCTGATTTCTATTTGTTGCATTATACTTGCATGAGCAGGTAGAGACAATTTTGGGGGAAGTTATGAGAGGAAGAAAATTGCATGGAAATAACCATTCTAGCTCTTTTATATTTAAAGAAATATTTTATTATACCATCTCCCTACACTTCCCTTCTCTGTGAAATCATTATTGTGCTGATTTTTACAATCATACAATTAACAGTTAATGAGTCTATACCAAGTAAATAGTTGACAAAGTATGCGACTGTAACTTTTGGTGATATAGCTGGCGATATAGTGTTATGAAAACATTTTCTCAGGGTGGTGCAGAACTAGCATAACAAGGAATTTAAACATGATACCAACACCACTCACCAATAAAACCTACGTTCAAAATATCCTGATTACAGGGTTCCTACACATTTTCCATTTCAAAATTCCATACTTTTTCCATACTAAAATTTTCAAACTTCTCGGTACATCTTTCTGACCATATTCTATGTCAATGGAGCGTTCTACTAGCATTGTGAAGAGCTGTATAATAATGTTTATTATTAACTTGGTAGCCCTTGGATACTTTTCGTTGGGGGAAGTGCTGTGTTGGAAGGTGCACTCACATTTTTAGTTCTCTGTAGATACAAGCATAGCCTACATATGTTGGAGACTAGTGCACTGCTGGCAAAGGCCTCAGAAATCACCATAAACAATATTATTTGTTTGCAATAACAGTTTATCAGATAATGCAGTATCCATGTCTTGGTATCTTTTACAAAATCAAAAAAGTCTACCAGGGTTTTAGCCGAAAATAGCAAAGCTACGCAAACATACCAGTGCACAATGGTGTAGGGCACTTGCATAGAACAGGGGTTCTCGATTTGGTTTTGGTACCAGGGTCCCCTTGTGGGAGAAATTTTTTTCTGAGGACCCCCATATAATTGTATGTTGATGATGTGGACTGACAGTTAAGCTACACAACAGTAGAAATGGTTCATTATGACCTGAGTGAAGTGATTAGTACTGTAGATGCAATAGTCTGGAAACACAAATATTTCTCCATACCCTTTGTTTCTTTTTTCCATACTTATCCAATACTTAGCAATGCCTGGAAATTACTAAAATCAAATTCCATACTTTTCCAGGTTTTCCATACTGCGTAGGAACCCTGTGATTATTGTTGCATTGAGTCCCCAATTAGGTCACAATGATTACTGAAAATTCAGTGATTAAGGAAATTTGAATGCATCAGCGTTTGAGTTTTAAATCTTTCAGTCGTCCCAAACACTAAACCCACAAAAAAATGAAATCCTAAAAAAGAAAAGAGATGTCAGAAAGCTAATGAGCTTTCAGGCGTTGTTGCCGCGGTGGCACCTACCGGCTGTGGTGCAGGGACTTGAGTTTGGGCTGCAGCAGCACGAACAGCACCACCAGCAGCAGGATGAGGGCCACGGAGCTGGCGGTGGACGCCACGATGGACAGGGCCGGCATGGCCAGCGGCGAGTGCTCGTCCTTCCCTGTCAGGGCACACAAGACGCAGACACGGCAGCAGGTGAGATGATGGGGAGGTGAGGTGAGGGGAGGGGAGGGGAGCGCGCAGCAGCAGGCATGCGGTGAGCCTCACAGAGCGGAGGTGAACTGGAACACATGTGCAACACAGCTGAGACGGCGTGTTCACGAAACGTAAACAAAAGCGAGTGTTTGTAAACAGTTTTTCCCGCTTGCCTCAAATTTGCCGTGAATGTTTGCCTAACTGTTTGTCAAATTTAAACGCACCTCTGACAAAGCTTAACGAGATGATGCATAGAGCAACTTTTTCTAATACCAATAGGGAAAGTTGGAAATACCAACGTTACTCAATTCCAGTGGGAAAGTTGGGAATATCGATTTTGCCCAATGACGGTCAATACTTATGTGAAAGACTAAAACAAATTGTCCTGTGTAATGATCACCCTTCCACCACTAAGGTCGTGGATATCATTACCCAGAAAGCACAGCACACAGAGAAAAATGTATAGTCAAACTGTGTAACACTATAAAGTGCATTGCTTTTCGTGCTGTTAAAAGGATTCGGGTTTGGGTCAAGAGGAAGGACTCACCTTGACTTTGGTGGCAGCTGACTTGCATGGCCGAGTCCCACTCCCCATTCTGGCAGGTGCGGTAATTGTACTCTCCTTTCAGGGCGAAGCCCTCATCGCAGAAGTACTCGATGACGGTGCCCTGGGTCAGCCGATGACAAGGGGACGGGTGGCAGGTATAGCCACCGTTCTCTGGCTCGCTGGGCGGCTGGCAATCTAAAGAAGGATGGATTCGCAAATTTAATCAAAATGGCGTCGTGTGAAACTTCAAAGCTCATTTGGGGAGGAGCAGCAGCAGGGGGCTCAGTGACTATAGGGGGGTGTGCTAGATATCGCTCAGAAACACATGGTTGTTTCCCATAAAGACACAGTATGGTGGAGGACATGACACTAATCTTGCAGAAAAAAAAACACAATTCAGTTTGTCAGCTCAAAATGGGCCTGTTGCCTGCAAGTTGATCTGAACGATGCAAAATAATATTATTTAAACAACCAGGCTACCAAACTTGGATTGCACACAACCTGAATACATTTTGTGAACTTAATTGGATTTAGTGCCACACATGGATGTGGAACTGACAAAACATGACTAATTAGGCTTTTTGCCTCAAAAATATCAAATCAAAGGGAAAATACATTATCTACAGATATTTGTCTGTGAGCAGCATATGCAGCCTTTGCATGATTCATCAAGACAAGTGATGCTTCAAAAAGAAACCAATTAGCAAGGAGAGGAGTCAGGAGGAAAACAACAGGCAGGCTGGCAGCAGGGTGACGCGGTGCTGGCTCACCGTCTGTGCGTATGCAGAGGGGAGGCTCGTAGGACCAGTGTCCCGAGGCGGCGCACGTGATGACGCTGGGCCCGTCCAGCATGTAGCCCGGGTCGCAGCTGTACTGCAGCACCATGCCCACAGGGACCGAGCCCCGATTGGTCTCCGTCAGGTTCACCCAGCCGTGCTGCACGCCCGAGGGCCGGGGGCATCCTGCAGGGGGGGGGGGGGCAGGAGGAGAGGGAGGAGGAGAGCCAGTGTTAGCATGTTAGCCTGCTAGCGCCACAGAACACTGCTTTAAATCAGAGGTAAAACACCCCCACACAACAGATCTCCTCACATCTAACTGATGGACTTAGAGGACAGAGCTACTGACATTGTTTTATTATCCATCACCAAGCAACGCTCTTACAAGGAACGTTTCAACAGTGGATATTTAGAAGGTCTTTTATTAAATTAAATGACAAGGCACGTTGCCTAGTAGATTTTGAAATGAAACATCTGGTTGTATGATTTGATTTCATCAGCTAAGTGGCTAACATATGAAAAGAAAGTAACACAAATGTGCTCTGATTGGGTTCACATTACAACCACTCAAGGTCAATATTTGAGTTATCTTAGCAGAGAGAATCTCTTCACAGCACCACCACGAACGACACAAAGAACAGCCTTGTCTCTTCTGCATTGGGCAATAGTCAGGCACGCTATTCCTAGTATGTCACAAATGCAACTTTAATCTCCATTTTCCCAGAGCTGCTGCTGATAGGCACGAGGAGGAGAGACTGACCCTGCACCATGTTGTCTTGGATCAGGTGACAGCTAATCAGCAAGCCCAGGTCCCACTCGCCATTCTGGCAGGTGCGGTACTTGTACTCCCCCCTGAGCGTGTACCCTTCGTCGCAGTAGTACTCGATAGCCGTGCCCTGGGTAAACTGACGGCAGGGGGAGGGGTGGCAGGTGTAACCCCCGTTCTCTGGCTTGCTGGGCGGTCGACAAGCTACAGATGGAGAAAAAACAAGAACCCAATTTACGGGGCCTCCCCTTCGCTATGAATGAGTGTACCCATTTAACCCAGTGGAATTGGCTGAATGGCTAAATGCTAGCGACAGACCCTCGCTGAAAGCTGTAGCATTTACTGAACTACTGTTGTGGCAGGATCAATATGCAGACGCTGATTGAAACATCACGCCAGGAAAGAGCAATGCCAATGGCTGTGAGGGGAGGGTGCTGGCTCACCGTCTGTGCGTATGCAGAGGGGAGGCTCGTAGGACCAGTGTCCCGAGGCGGCGCACGTGATGACGCTGGGCCCGTCCAGCATGTAGCCCGGGTAGCAGCTGTACTGCAGCAGTGTGCCCACGGGGACCGAGCCCCGATTGGTCTCCGTCAGGTTCACCCAGCCGTGCTGCACGCCCGAGGGCCGGGGGCATCCTGCAGGGGGGGGGGGGGGCAGGAGGAGGAGGAGGAGAAGGAGGAGGAAGGCGTTAGCGGTAGCTTGCTCACTCTTGGGAATGGTTAGGAGAAAGATGCAGTCGGGGGATACGACAGTCAGGGGGACAAGACTAGCTTCCACTCATCAGCACACTGACCCTTGGTGGATTCAGTGCAAAGTAGAAATTGCAACAATTAATTTACCAAGACAGGTCTCAAAATTAAATGTTCAATGGACCGATAGAATCACATAGCCATGCTTTGCCAGACTGTATCTTCACTGCAGTAGTGGGGTACAGTCTGGAAGCCCTGCATTAAAGGGACATTTGGGTCGCAGATTTTCTGGCGCACCAATCAACGAGTTAAGATTGGGTTAGAACAGGCTGGGCCCAACAACTGTGTCGTGCTATGAAAATTCTCAGCCCTTGAGAAATCTGTGCTTTGTGTTTTTCAACACTGATCCACACACATTTTTTTTTTACACAAATTAAGTAGATGTGGACTACAGCACATGTAGTCTAACAACAAAAAAACAGAACAAAGTAAAATGGAATACTTCCAAACCACAAGGCACAAAATGAAAACAACAACAAAAAAAAGAATGTTTTGTAATCTAAAATGCATGTAGTGACATAACCTTCATGCCATTCCAGTCAGGTAGATGTTTTTGTGACGCAAGGGAAAAGCAATGAGGAAGCATATTTCCGCCACGTCCACACAACCAAAATCAATAAAAACAAACAAGAAAAAAACAGCACACGCATCCTTTTGCAGTCATCCAACAATACAACACCATGCTCATCGCCATCGTCTGCTCCTCTGCACAGAACCACGTCAAACAGCCAGGGGGTGTTCACACACACAAAAACACAAAGGGTGTGGGTGTGCATGTGCGTGCGCGCACACACACACACACACACACACACACACACACACACACACACACACACACACACACACACACAGAACCCTTTGTCCTCTATCTGCCTTTAAGGCAGAGCTATAATCACTCACCACGACCACAGCAGCAGACAACCCCTTTTCAATGAGGTGACACAAACAGACAAACACAAAAACAAACGCTGGCTGTGATCGAGGAGAGGACCTTTAGTGCAATCTAGCCTAATCTGCTCTCTCGGCACTCCTTAAGCTGAGAGATCAGGCGATTAAGATGGGCTCAGTAAGATCTGGCGCAACCAACACCCTTGTTACAACGGACAGCCCCCCCACCCCCCCCCTCTTCCCGACCCACGTCCCCAAGTATGCTACTTTCTACACAGTCTATAGGGAAGGGAAGCCCATCAAGATCCTGTGGGGGTCCAAACCTGAGCATGGGATGCGTTTTGCACAGCCCCTGCTCTCAGGCCAGCTGATACAATGCACCAAGGCCAAATGTGTCGAGCACGGAGAGGCCAGCTGATACAATGCACCAAGGCCAAATGTGTCGAGCACGGAGAGGCCAGCTGATACAATGCACCAAGGCCAAATGTGTCGAGCACGGAGAGGCCAGCTGATACAATGCACCAAGGCCAAATGTGTCAAGCACGGAGAGGCCAGCTGATACAATGGTGATGGTGGGAGGACCGTGGCCGTGACACAATGGCATGCTTGTGTCAGTGTCCCTCCTCCCTTTTTTCGAAGGACAAAAACGGACCGATGTTACTCTTAACTCCTTCTCCAAGCTGTCCCACATTCTGTGCTCAAGGCCAATGACACAGGAAATAGAAAATAAACTAGCCATCAGCCATCTCGGCCCGGTCACACTTCAGATTCAGTTGTTGTTGTGGTTGTGCACATAGCCCCTTGCTTACTCACCTCACTTTCACAGCCTTTGCCTGACCTTACCTAAATAATAGGACCATGTTTGATTACTACAGCTTTCAATTTCAAATATGAATCATTCATCACCTAAAGAACAACTCTCAATATGGTTTGTGGCTGTCAAGCTCAACTAAAATTAAACTCTGAAGTCCTCAAGACTACAGACCTTGAATACTGTGATGGCTTGCTAAAGAGAGCATACAAAGACAGCAGGAGAGCAAAGGGCGAAAGATTAATACACGCCAGTGGGAAGGGAACAGGTCTTGGCAAGTGATATGATTTTTTTTCCACCGTAGGGAGTTGAGATAAAACAATGGCGGATGGGAACATTGTGGTGGAATTCTGTGGAAGGGAGGGGCTGAGGTACGGAGTGTGACAAGTGACACAGAGCATAAGGCAGTCAAATGATCCCCATCTCTGCTGGAAATCTAAAAAAAAAAAGACGATTACGTGGTTAAATAAATGCTGTAATCGCAAACTTCTCACATTTAGCGATAGTCATTTCCTGCCCCAAGCAAGCCTCTCCAGCAAGTGTTGGAATAGGGACTAGGAGTGGGGGAAAACAAACAACAAACAAACAAGCCAGCTAAACAGGAATGAAGCAAGCCGACTCTCCACAGTCTTCCTCCATCTGTCAACACTGGCTACCGAGCTCCACATTCTGGGATTTCGGGGCAAACCGAAATCGTAATTATCCCTCATTACAGGCAGCGGCTTCCCCTAAAGCTGCGCACCGGAGGCGCGGCAATTCGTGGCTGCAACGCGGAGCGGCTTTGGGCTTTGTTGGGGTATTCACAACACCACCGTGTCGGGGCCTGGCTAGGATTAGGGCTCCAACTGGGACAAAAGCCTCTGTAAATTCACCCCCCCCCCCACCCACTGGGTGTCCCATGGAAAATATGTTTTGGTTCAGGATTCCCACTGGATGTTTTTATGTCCCCTCTTTGTTTCCCCCCCCCCCAGTGTTTGTTGTTTTTGTTCCCTCTCATTGTTAATCTGATGGCTTTGCCCACCAAGCTGTCAGTTAAGACTGTGAGTGCACATGTGTATGTATATGTATGTGTGGATGTGTGGATGTGTAAAAGTGTGCCCATGGGGGGTGAGCACTCCCCTTTTAGGGGTGGGGGGGCATAACTGTCTGTACAATGGGAGGGTGGGAGGGGCTGGGGTTCCATAACATTGGATTTGTTATCAAAGCTGAGGGGTTTAAATGGTCAGAAAGAGGTTTAAATCCTGAAAACATACGTTAGGCGACACTACCCAGGGGGCGATGAGTACTAAGGCATCGCAGGCCAGCAGTGGATAGAGCACAAAGGAACAGCCCAGCGCAAAATAAATAAATGAAGCACCAACTAAAACAGAACACACACACACACACACACACACACACACACACGCACACACGCACACACACACACACGCACACACACACACACACACACACACACACACACACACACACACACACACACACACACACACACACACACACACACACACACACACACACACACACACACACACACACACACACACACACACACACACACACACACACACACACACACACACACACACACACACACACACACACACACACACACACACACACACACACACACACACCACTGATAGCACAAGTGTGTGGGAGTAAAACCCCCTTGGTTCTTAACTCAACACGGCGGTTGTGTGTGGGGAAAAAGTGCTAATGGCCGTCTCTGTTTCACAGGGCTGTAAGATGAGCCCAGATCTGCACAGAGGGGGCCGGGGGGAGCAGCCTCTGCTTCGGTCTCCGATTTCAGAGCGCCCATGGCACATCAGACAGACATATTGCATCGGGCCTGAGTCATCTAAAGTCGGTGCGACTATGAGTGAGAGAGTGAGAGAGAGTGAGAGAGAGAGAGAGAGAGAGAGAGAGAGAGAGAGACAGGGAATGAGTATAGGCACATCATGTGCATCTGAGTACACGTGCAGCTGTGTGTAAGAATGTGCTGGCTATGTATGTATGCGCCTTAGACAATCATGCATACGTGCAGACACGCGCACACACACATACACACAAAAAGAGTGCTATAGCAGCTGCAGAGAAAAGAGGGGCACTTCTTTGGAGAGACTGACGTGTGTGGCTGGAATGTGAGGGAAGGGGGGGGGGGGGGGGCTAGCGGCAGGTTAGCACATGCTAATACGTAGAGCAGTCAGCCACAAGAGCAGTAGATCCTTGCTCACCCGAAGAAAGGCAGACAGGCTTGGCTGGCGGACCATGGCCAACTTTTACAGCACTCTCGCTCACACACACACAGGCTCCTGTTCTACTGCCAGGCTGCTGACTTGTGCGCAGACCTCAGCACTTACGAGACGGTCCTGTGAATTATCCCTGCTGCTGCTGCTGCTCCTAAATAGCGATGGGGTCCAAACCGCAAAGCAGCAATTTGGCTTTAGATGTTTAAACCAAACTCAAAGTCACTCCTCTCTCCTCTGCAGTCTTCCTGCGCCATATGCTTTTATGTTTATTTTAGTAAGACATTCAAAACTTCTTGGCATGAAAGAAATAATGAGGTTACTTACAGCAGAGTACAGTTTAGTAAAATAATACAGAGCCCCAACACTTCAGTTTTTCAGCCCTACACAGTAACATCAACACACCCCCGCACACGCACACAGACCCCCGCACAGACACACGTCTGCAGGATATCCCTTTTCTTCACTGTCCCCCACCCCTCTAAACAAAAAGAAAGAAAGAAAGAAAGAAAGAAAGAAAGAACGAACGAACAAATCCAAATGGTCTGGGTTGGGGCCTCCACGTGCTGCTCTTTGTGTCCGCTCACCGCCGGGGTCACCGACTGACAGACTTTAGCAGCTTGTTGCCCTCCCTGCCCCTGCCTCTCTCCACACAACAAAACACACGGCCGTCCGTTGGAGAGGGATGTGGTGGGGGGGGGGGTGGTTACAAGAGCTTTTCAAATGTCCCCCCACAACTTCCCCCGTTTGCTTCTCCTAGAGGCAGCAGATGGAGGTCCTTACTACACGAACACAGCTGTGGGGCAAATACCTCCTCAGCTCTCTAGCCGCCCCCAAAACAAAAGGCAGAGTGCTGGGGCCAGGAATCATGACATGTGTGTCTGTTCGGCTCAGACCCCCTCCCTCCCTCCCTCCCTCCCTCCCTCCCTCGCTCGCTCCTGGTGCCATTGGTTCTAAACTCCCAGCTGGCGCCTCTGCTCCATCCAGTCTCCTCCGCGTTTGACCTCAGCAGGGACTATGTGGTTGCACCCTGGGGGTCAAAGGTCACACGGAGCTGTGGAGGTTACGGTCGAGGCGGAGCAGGGGCAGAGAGGTTGCACCCTCCCTCGCAGATGCAGTGTCCTCGGACTGCGGCAGCTTTGCCCAGAGCTATATTGGGACGGCGACACATGGCAGTGGTGTGCTCAGTGCGGTCAAGCTGTCCCCTCCTCTCCCCACCTCTCATATGCAATGCCAGGGGGATTTTTATGGCTTGATGATTACTTGGGGGACGGGGAACGTCACATCAAACGCCACTATATCGGGCCTGGTCAAGCGGACACGCTGTTTAGCCACTCTGAACTTTCCATGTATTAGGTGTGTGTGTGTGTGTGGGGGGTGGGGGGTGTACAATGACAAACACACGTCTCAAACCTAGAACTTTAGTCTTAAGAGGAAGCTGTGGTGGAGACATCTCATGACCAGCAAGGAGAAACACACATATCCATTGACGTGTTGGAGGGCCCCTTACCTCAGTGATGACACACACACACACACACAGCGGTCATAAGCACATCAAAGCCTTTGGAATTGGAGAGAGCTGGGGTTAATGTGGATGAGAGCAGAGCAGAACAGTGCAGAGCAGAGTAGAGCAGAGCAGAGCAGAGCAGAGCAGAGCAGAGCAGAGCAGAGCAGAACAGAACAGAACAGAACAGAACAGAACAGAACAGAACAGAGCAGAACAGAACAGAACAGAGCAGAGCAGAGCAGAACAGCACAGAACAGAACAGAGCAGAACAGAGCAGAGCAGAGCAGAACAGCACAGAACAGAACAGAGCAGAACAGAACAGAACAGAACAGAACAGAACAGAGCAGAACAGAGCAGAACAGAGCAGAGCAGAGCAGAACAGAACAGAACAGCACAGAACAGAGCAGAACAGAACAGAACAGAACAGAACAGAGCAGAACAGAGCAGAGCAGAGCAGAGCAGAGCAGAGCAGAGCAGAACAGCACAGCACAGAACAGAACAGAACAGAGGGGCGTTGTGTTAAACAGGGAGCAGCACAAGCAGATGTGCCTCGCCTTCACTCAACAGTTCTCATCAGCGCTAATCTTTTCATTACCAACAGATCTCAACAGCTCCAAAAAGTGGAGTTTTCTGCCCTCCTTCTGGGCAACTGCATGGAATCACTGGTGACATACGGTAGCATCGAGCACACAGGTTAAATGTTTACCTTGCATAGTAAACTAGATGTTGCGTTCCGTTTAAGCTATGTGTTTATGAGGGTTAGGGTTATGAGTTATCAAACAGTCTCTGTATGTAAAGAGGACTACAGCCCATTTAGTTGATGCTCATATGCTCACAAATGGCTGTAGGCTGGAGCGCAGCCCATTTGATTTATTTAAATATAAATATCCTTCTGACTTTCACTTTTACTGTCCATCTGCTAACAGGGGCCGTGCCAGCATCGAGGCAGGCTGAGTCCACAGTCACGTTGCTGAGGCAGGTTTCAGCAGACCGGTTATTTACCATGCCTGCACATACATACACACGACAAGGGCGAGCAATAGTCTCCTTAACTTCTCTCTACTGACTTAAACACTATAGCAATGCTACAACATTAACAGTAAGAACCAGGAATTAAATCAGGAATTAAAGTCAGTCATTCAGTCATGCATTCACCAGCTGGTGTTGTTGACGTGACTGACCGGTAAGATGCTTCTTAGGAAACCATGATTATCAGAAGAAAGATCAAAACCATTGTATTTGAGGTCGGAATAGATAGGCTAGTAATGATATTCACAAATATTACATCCAGAGACAGATAAAAGACTATCGGCACAGTGGAAAGTGATGGAGGAGGACAGCAAAGCAGTGACAAAGCGAGCGTGCTTGAACATGATGTCTTCATGTCTGGATTTGAGCGTCAGTGCCTTCCCAGACCCGAGACATGCTGTCCTGTTTTTACACTGACTGTTCCTCTCCCTCCCCATCATACTGTGAGTCACCATGACCACAGCCATTTCACAATGCTGTTAGCGTACAGCCGCGCGCATGCCATGCATGGACATTAAAGGGGCCCGTTGAGCCATTCCTGCCCCTCCAGTGCCGTTTCAGCCGTGCTCCCCTCTGTCTGAAGTGCGAGGTCCAGAGAAAAAACATTCCCAGGCACAAGCGCTGGACTGGAGTGCTTCCTCCAGCATGGGGGCACGTGGTGTTCTCACTGAGAACGGCCTCAGGATAACCCATACCAGGAGCACGGGAGGAGGGCCCGCTTTGCAAACACAAGCAGGTCATTGAGGGCATTTGAGAACTGGGCAGATGTAGGTGTGGAAAGAGGGAAAGAGAGAGGGAAAGAAAAGCAAGGAGCTGACTGACAGACAGACAGAGAGAGAGAAAGAAAGAAAGAAAGAAAGAAAGAAAGAAAGAAAGAAAGAAAGAAAGAAAAAGAAACATGTTTGCAAGATGGTTGAGAAGGTTACTAAAATGCAAGAGCCGGGAGACAAAAGACAGGCAGACAAGAGTGTCATTGACATGGGTCGGTAGTGAGTAAATCACCTGCAGGCTTTCATGTTCTTGTGCCCACTAGCCAACTCAGAACAGAACAAAATGTACCATCTCTGTGGCAACATCCTGGCAGCAGCCTGCCTCAATGTTACTCACTTAGTTCAAGGCACAATGATAAGACAGACCAGCAACAGAGGGCAAAGCAGCAAGCATGTATTTTTTTTTCTGTTTTATGGTCTTACAAGTGTTACACAAGTGTTCTTGTTATTTACGGCGTCCCTATAAAGTGCTGTGTGCATTTGTGGTCTTTCAAGTTTGTGATCCGTCAATGTCACTGTGGTGTTTATTTAAAGCAGTAACACTTTAAGCATTACTTTTAAATGTGAGTTTTGAACTCACTGACCTACATTATGTTTGTGTGACCTGTCCATAAACCTTTTCTTTTCAGCTACAGTTGGCATTTTTAGGAATTCCAGCTTTGATGGCGCTTGCACTGAAGTATAAATATTTAGTATGAAGTACAATTGTGGTTTTGGGTTTCAATAACTCCCTGGATTTGTTTTGAAAATAACTTTTACGTTGGTCAGTGGTGGTATTCTCTCTCTCCCTCTCCCATTTACCAGGCTCTCCCAAGGGAGGGGCAATAGCAGACAGGCTGACAGACAGACAGACAGACAGACCACTGGGATTCAGGAGGCTAAATTTAGAAAACTCATTAGTAGGAGCACTTTCAATCAAGCCTCAATACTTCTCAGCAGCGAGCGACCAAAACAATTAATTACCTCTTCAATTCCCAATCTGACCTGACCAAAGCCAACCCAGGCATTGCAAAGAGTAGGCGCCAGGCTGGCATCACATTATTTTGTGGTATCAGGGAGGCCAAGTGTAAGACAAGTGACGGATGTACTCAGAATCCAGATAGAGATAATAGAATGGATCAGAAGTGAATGCCCAGAGGTGGCGTGTATAAAACTCCCTTTCACTTTCATTACAGCAACAGACTGAGTCTCACCACTTGGCCACTGTTGTTGACTCTTTAGTAGCGCAAGCTTCTACTGGGCTAAGGACAAGGCTAATTATGAGAGAGAGAGAGAGAGAGAGAGAGAGAGAGAGAGAGAGAGAGACTCTACTGTCTGCGGTGTGCTCTGGAGGGCTTCACACAAACACACACTGGCATACAACCGCACCGACGTCCGAGGATCTTCAGGTGCTGCCACCAACACTGGGGAATGCAGTAGGTTCCAGAAGCAGGCACTATCTGCAGTACCACTGTTCAGCCAATCAGATGATCAGGCCGATGTTGCAAATGGCACACCGCCTGGCCAGGCCAGTATAGAGAAAGCAATAGCAGGTCTTCAAACGAGATGGGCGAAACATTACTCTACCTGTCGCCATGTCTCTTTAGAACTTTTCTTTTGGGGTTACAGGGCACAGAGAAGTGGCTGGCATGGCGTGCGGATGATTAAATGCCCTCAAGTCCAGTCCAGGCCTTGGCCGGGCCTGCCAAGCTCTCCAGCGCGATAAGCTGAGTGCCGGGACAGCAGCTGCGGCCAGTGCAGAGCCCTGGGCGTCTGGCTGGCAGCAGAGCGGTGAATGGGCGTGCTTCATCATCCGGCCCGCTGCCCAGTCTGAGAGGGGCCCTTTCACAGCACCACTCGCAGCAATCTGGAGAGGCCCTGGACAGCAGTCCACTCCCAAAACACACACACACACACATACACACACACACACACACACTCACACAAAGCCAGACCACACAGCGAGTCCCTACCATGCTAGTGTACTCACAGGGTGGTGCAAGAAAACAAATACACCCCTACCAACCAGCCACCCTACACGACAAATACACACCTACCAACCAGCCACCCTACACGACAAATACACACCTACCAACCAGCCACCCTACACGACAAATACACACCTACCAACCAGCCACCCTACACGACAAATACACACAGAGTTCGTAAAGAACACAAATACGGTATGTATATAGGCACACTGAGGAAAGCCACAAAGGCACAGTAACAGAGGAGCTTGTGTACCCCTAAACACACACACACACACACACACACGCCCAGTCAGTGTGTAAATGGTGATGCAAGTATGAGCGGGCTGCTGCTTAGCCTTCTATGCCAGCAGTAGGAGAAGCCTTCCTCCCCTGAGCTTAGTGCTGGTGGTGTGGTGTGCACTCTGCTTCTTGCAATCGAAACAGATCCAACACACACACACACACACCAAAAAAAACGTAAATCTGCTAAATAAGCATCTGGCTTCCTGCACCAGTTGATGGTGTTTGCGACTAGCGTCTGCATTAACCGCTGCCGTGCAGGGAGAAGTGCACTGCAGAACCTACAAGAGGCCAAAGCCCATCTGCTGCATCAACTACACAGTTTCCTTTTTAATTGGTCGCCATCAAAGAGAGCTGAGGCTGCGGAAGGCGAGACCCACCACAGCAGCAGCCCTTGTGCTAAAGTTAGCGTAATCAAAGGCAGACCGTGGCTTAATTAGCACCCTATATTTATGATGGCTTCCCTTTCACTGAAGTCATTCCAGAGGTGCTAACAGTGTGACAACCCCTAGAGCCACACTCAGCCCTTGTGTGATGTGGTGGTTATGAAACACCAGATGAAAATGTTATACGAGAGCAAGTATTTTACAATTTGACTAAAGCTTTTTAAATTTTTTATTTTATTAAAAACCTAGCTTTGCTTTTGTCATACATGCTAATAGCTAACTGATGGCTAATATTAAGTATAAATCATTTAGGTTACATATATAAAACTGTTCATGACAATGCAACTTTAGTGTCAGTGAAACAATATGTCGAACAGAATTGCATTGTAGGAATCCACAGATCACTTTCCACACAATATACAATATAATTGTAGGTCACAACACCAAGTCTTCTTTTACCTGTTCACCCAACACCCATCCAGTCAGTGTTTATAATTCTAATGATGATTTGCGAACATACTTGGAATCAGTGCAGTCACTGAGTTCATGTCATGTCTGAACTGGATCCCTCACCCCAATCAGGCTGTATGGGCCCTGCGGTGCATGGGGCTATGGGTGGTGCTGGGGGTGGGGTGGGGGTGTGGGTGGGTGCTGATGGGAAAGTAGTGAACTTCTACTGAGGGGCCACGGATCTGAAAACACTGACTTCAATTCTGCTGCTGTGGCTCAGTGGGAAGCCATTTCCTGTTCTCTTACCAACACACACACACACACACACACACACACACACACCCACACACACACACACACACACACACACACACACACACACACACACACACACACACACACACACACACAAACACAAACACAAACACAAACACACAAACACACACTGAGTGTTACTGTTATTATTTAAAGTCTTTAAACTAAGTGTCCTTACTGTTTACTCTGTTCATTTGACAGCTGAAGTCTCTAATCTCAGAATCTCAACAAAAGAACCTATGGCAACCTAACGTCAAGTATTTCTGCTGAAACGGAAGTCTTCTAAGTTAGCTCATTGAAAAAGGATCCACTGTCATCCAGAACCATAAAACTGTCCCCATTTTATTTTTCAGCCACTTTCCATTCTCCCTGAAGCAATTTCCTCCCAAACATCCCCGTGTTGACCCAATACAATTGATTTAGCTCTCGCCAGCTCTCATTTGTTGCGATGACACAAGACTGAAACTAGGAAAATGACCGCTGTCTGCCTGTCCATGCGGTCTTGACTGTGCAATGCAGGAATAAATGTCACCTGCCTCCTTCTGCTTTCTCTTATTAGCCAATTGGTGTGTACTTTCCTATATCATAAAAAAGTGCATCGAGACATCAAGTCTGGCGTCTGTAGGGACATGTCAATCTCAGTTCCTCCTTGGATGTTAAATGACACAAAATAGATTTGTTTCACAAGGATATGAATTAGGAATGCATGAGAACAACTCAAGCATCCTGAAAGTCCTTTGGATTTGATTAAGAAATGGAACGTGAACCATTTTCTAAACAGGCTAAATTGTGAATTTCTGAAGCATGCCACTGTTCTGTATTTAGCAAGCTAAATTCAAAACAGCTCTTGCATTACCTTTTGATTCTCAAAACATGGTTGTTTGGTTGACTCCTGCCTCAACAAATAGGCTTTATTTCCTCATCCCCCTAAAAATGAAGCTTAATTTGTATATTTAGGAGCTTTGCGCATAAGCTGGTAGTCGTGTAATGGAATTTGTACATTTCATATTCAGAGAAATCTCGAGAACAGTAAGGCCATGCCAGGGGATTACTCTACAGTATCTCCTACAGTAAATTATGCATGCAGTCAGGGGAAGGGGGCGGGAGCGGGGGAGATGTGCTGAGGGCAGAGCAAAGGCTTAGCTCCGAGGCACACTGAACAGCAGACAATGAGCTAGCAGAGGACCTCAAATCTGCTGACCATCAACTAATGACCTTTTTTTTTTTAATGGGATTCTTTCCATCTGGTCTTTTGTTTGTGTGTATAATGTGTCTGTGTGGGTGTGAGAGAGAGAGAGAGAGAGAGAGAGAGAGAGAGAGAGAGCAAGAGAGCGAGCGAGAGAGAGAGAGAGAGAGAGAGAGAGAGTGAGTGTGGGAAGGGTGCACAGATTCACATTTAAATGCTTTACACACTCTCACTCGGAGCGCGTGGAGCACCATGAGAGATCACGTGCCACCATTCTGCACAGAGCAGATAAAGGAACGTTAAGCGTTAATGTAAATTGGTGTCGCTAGGGATGCAACGTTTTTATTTTCCATCCATTTCTTTCCCACTGCCACTCTCTCTAAATCTACCCCTCTATCTAGCTAGCAGTCTGTCAGTGCGCATGTGCAGGCGTGTCTCGTGCAGCAGGCTGCATTGCGTAAGGGGATGGGTGACTCCCGCCAGCCCTTGGAGCATCAGTGCACACAAGGACAGAGAGGAGAGTTGGTGTTTGTAAGCGGATGCATCAATATCAGGGGTGTTTTGTTTGTGTTTATTTCCATTTGGTTTGCATCTATCTTTGGGTAGAGGCAGAGAGTGCATTTAAAAATAGATGAAAAAGCATGAAATAGTCTTTAAATAACGATGGAATCAATCCTTGCCTTTGAAAAAGGTCTCACCCCTTAGAGGAGCGGAGACCATATTGCCACACCCGAGGAGCACATCATCACGGTGCCAGGGCAAGGACATTTGTCACCGCTCACTACATGAGCGCGCGCACACACACAGCGGGGAAAGATGGGGGAGGGGTGGGTTACAGGGAGCGAGATTGCACACGCGCACGCACACACACACACACACACACACACAGTTCCTAAGAAGGCTCCTCTGCTGCCTCCCTGCAGCCATAGTTCTCCATCAAACTGTGTAAACAGCAATAAGACCCATTTTACCTCTTTATCGCTGACGCACACACACGCACAGCACTCACTTCCCAGAAGCAGACAAAACACCCACTCAGCTCACAAAATTCACCAGAAACTTGAACCAGAATCAAAAGGTCCAGATCTCTACAATGACTCACATAACATGGCTCCAATTACAGACAACAGACACATGCACACCAACACATGCATTGGTGTGTTTTGATTGTGTGTAGCTACATAGGCTACAAAATGCTCCGCACACATCTGGTATGTATGTGTGAACAGGGTAAAAGCGTTAGATGGGTGTCATGTGTGTGAAATAGGGTAAGAGTAGCTGTTTACTCATATATTTCTGTGTGTGTGTGTGTGTGTGTGTGTGTGTGCGTGCCATTTGTCTGTGTGTGTGGCATTTGTCTGTGTGTGTCATTTGTCTGTGTGTGTGTGTGTGTGTGTGTGCGTGTGGCATTTGTCTGTGTGTGTGTGTGTGTGTGTGTGTGTGGAGTGTATGTGTGTGCATTAGCAGCCCTATCTGGCAGAGCAGGAGTCTGTGGCAGCTCTTACCTGACGCGTGGGCCCTGGTGAGTGTGGCCAGCAGTAGCACGACGGGCACTGCCAGCCTGGGCGAGACTGAGCGCGGGGCCAGAGGGCTGGGCACTGCCACCATGCCGCCACTCATCTTCCACACGCCTGCCAAGCAGTGGAGGTGCGGGTCCGCTCTGGCTCAACCTGTGTATGGAGGGCAGGAGAGGGCAGGGGAGGGGAGGGGAGGCCACCCAGTCAGTTGTGATGAAGGACATTTAAAGACACACTAATGAATGGACCCATGTGATTAGCATTAAAAAAAAAAAGTGAACGCTGTTTAGCTACATTATGTGCCTGTGTACATCAAAAAAAGCAAAAAAAGAACATTTAGTTTCCATGAAATTGGCAGACGGCTTTAATGTATGGTTGAGAAAATCCCAGATCTCAAGAGCACTGCTGATTCTGAGAGAAGTTCATTCAACACAGGGTGACTCGAGGGGAAAACTGCTTTAGTGGGAAATGAAATGTCCTTTTGCCAAGAACAACTAGGGAGGGGAGAGGACACCGACACATGGTGATGTTTATGATGAGACATCTTATGATGAAACATGTTTAAACAACACACACACACTCAGAGAGCGGGGGAGGGAGAGAGAGAGTCCTATGAGAAACCCTGTGATAATGCCAGATGTACTTTACTGAAAATGCAGGGAGGTACACTTAGGAGAATAGATTTTTGATTGATGCAATAAAAAAAAAAGAATGAAATGCTACTATTTTGCTAATGAGCTCCAGGTGTGGAGGTCAGACAGATTGAACAGCAGATCCGCTTTAATCCAGCAGCAGCATGAAGCAGGCAGTAAACGACACTGCTTTCCCCGCTCACGCCAGTTACGAACGGCTCAAAACAGCCAGGAAGGCATTACAGAGGTCATTTTTACTGCACACGGCAACTGGGGCTCTGCAAGTAGCAAACAGAAAAGACCACACTTTAGACTTAAAAATAAATCACACTGTGCGTGTGTGGCCACTTAGGCATGCATAAGTGATAAAAAGGGTGATGTGATTACCGTAGAAGTAATTTGTGAGCAGGAATGGAATGGCAAAGTGGCCTTGCCATAGCCTACCTGATGTAATAAGTGCTTAAGCCATCCCAACAGTGTGCAGCTATTTTTGGTGGCAATTTAAAAACGTAGGTTTAGCCTTAACTGTTTTGTGAACAGATGAACAACAAATGCACCTTTGTTGTGGTCAGGTTTTAGCTCACCAGAACGGATGTGTTGTACTGTAGGATAGGGCATAGTTGATGGTGTTTAGCAGATATCACAATGTATTATTCATCATTATTATCATTGAATGTATGCAAGAAGATGGCCAATGGTTGTGACCAAATGAACAATATGAAAAAGATTCAGGTTTGACTGGGAAAGCCCTAAGTCCTAAGACAAATGCCTCTAGACCACCAGTACTCATAATAAGGACAAATGAGCATCCACTCTCATTGCTGTCACATAGGATATGTGTATCAATAGCTTACATGAGCCATCACGTTGCCACTGGCAACAGAACACTGAGGTTCTGTGTCCGGCAGCACTACACTAATGTGGCTTCCTGTTGTGAGTGAAAGGTGGAAAAAATATTGTTTATGCCATGTGCGCTACACCTCACGAGAGGTGTATTGAAGACTAACCTCCTGAGTGCAGTGAGTAGAACAGGGGTCAAGGAGGAGGGCCAGTGCACACATGGTGTAGTTACAGGTGACTATAAATGGTGACTGCATTTAACTCAGATTTTGGCCATGATTTGTGCCACTTCATTAAAGGGATATTCCACCATTTGGGGAAATACACTCATTTTCCACCTCCCCTTGAGTTAAACATTTGAGTTTTACCTTTCCCCAGTTCATCCAGCCGTTCTCTGAGTCTAACAGTAGCACTTTTAGCTCCAGCTCATTGAATCAGATTAGACCGTTAGCTTATAGCAGAGATGCTAACGGTCTAATCTGATTCAATGAGCTGGAGCTAAAAGTGCTACTGTTAGACTCAGAGAACGGCTGGATGAACTGGGGAAAGGTAAAACTCAATTGTTTAACTCGAGGGGAGGTGGAAAATGAGTATTTCCCCAAATGGTGGAGTATCGCTTTAACGTGGGGAAATGACCCTCTCATCAGGCTTGTTTAAGTCGCCCGCTTTTTATATTTGTTCATTTTTGCAATGTAAGAAGGTAATACTTCTGACCCTTTTCCGTACTATATGATAGTAATCAACCGAACCTACCATGCAATATGTTTTGTCAAAAGAGTAAGATTAATCAATCCATGCAGTCACTGACATTGACAATATCAATGAAAATGAAAATTCCTATGCCCTTCTGAATAATGCTGTTAGATTAGCTAGGCTTATATGCACAAGTGCTGAAGTTCAAGGCAGTATTCTCTTCCCAACCCAGATATGCACAGGACAAGCTATTCAGGATTCTTGATTATTAGACCTAGGTCATTGGTACCGTTGGCATATTTACATGTGACTGCTGACAGCAACTTGGCCCACATAAATCTGGTGAAAAAGGAAGAATCATATAGCTATTCTTGTTGCAAACCTTAACAGAGAAAGCCATCAGAAGATGCATGCTATTCCTGGCTAACAGGAAATTGTGTCGTTGCTTTATCTTCCCAGAGTATTCTTGTCTTTAGACAGGAGTTGCGAAAACTTTTTTTCCCCCAGACATCTAAGACATATTAAGATTGCAGTCTGACAACAGCAGATTTTACAACTGAAGGTACTTTTTTGAATGGGGTACACAATACAATGCAGGCTTTGCCAAGATGTTAAGAGGCTAGACAATTTCAACTGATGGATCTAATGACAAAGCCCAAATCTGACAGTATATGCTTTCACTCTAAAAGTAATGAGTAGCTGTTAATCATGTCTACTTAAAGCAAACAATGCTGGATGACGATGAACCTACTAATGGTCATGTTAGAATAGTTTCAGATTTGCTAACCTCCTGAGTTATCTATCTTCTACTAAGACCTTTGAACTTTGGGGGGCTTGAAATTTAGGCCATGTCAGCCTGATAAACTTCTTTTACTATGGTTTCCAAGTAAAAGTCAAAAATTAAATTCAAGCAAACCTTTCATAATGCCATTCATTTCTACCGATACCAGTAAAATGTATAGTAATTCCATGTGCACGCCAAGGTCAAAGTTTTTCAGTGAAAGAAAACATTGTTTTCTATAACCATCATAATAAATATACAGCCCTTTGCCATTGCATATACTCCACTACACACTCAAGTCAACTAGCAGGTCAGTGTCATGAGTGACTAATCCATATCAAAATAACCACAATAATAGACTAAAATCTTTACACATGATGCTGCTTGACCATCTTCAACAGACATGCCTGTCTCTAGTCACCAAGGTATGGGGCACTGCAAAAATGTGTACGGATCAGACTTCAAGAGGCTGTGTTTTAAACCCAACTCATGTGTTGAAGAGAAACCAGTCCGACCAGAACAAAACCACATGCCCCAAACACACAAGACGTGGCATCAAAATGGTGGACAGAGAGTCCCTTCCAAGTCTGCGGCCCAAATCCACAATCCCACATAATCTATGGGTGTGTTTCTTTTCCATTTTTAAAGAGAAGGCCAGGAAGACTTTCACTTCTAAGGCACAAAAGTGATATGTTTTCAATGGCATGTGCCTGCTGCCAGGGACTCCCCAAAAGGGAAGAAGTGTGGTTGGTAAGGGTTGTGTCTGAGAAGAGAGACAGGCTCAGTTTGGTAGTGATATTGAGTCCACCCACCAACATAGAACCATCTATAATAGCACCTTGACAAATACTTTTGGTTTCATTAAGTCATTACACAGATGTGATCTGCACCATGCACAAGAGAGAGCCTTTGTCATATAGCATTTAAGTTGGTTCCAAGGATCCCTCCACCCCAACACAAGTTTTATGAGGAGTGAAAACACATGGAGGGATGTGCAAGCAGAGAACATCAGGGGGGTGAAAAGGACTTGACATAGGACACTGCTTTCAGTCAGTCAAAATAACAGGAACTTAACAGTTCGCAG
Source organism: Alosa pseudoharengus (assembly GCF_046254945.1). Classification (NCBI taxonomy): domain Eukaryota; kingdom Metazoa; phylum Chordata; class Actinopteri; order Clupeiformes; family Clupeidae; genus Alosa; species Alosa pseudoharengus. The sequence continues at coordinate 27,797,320 of NW_027468859.1, read as the reverse complement.
TTTCCAATTTAGAAAGACCTGGACAGTTAGCCTAAATGTGGGGCATACGAATGAATTAAATGGAGATATTATGGGATTTTGATCTCTTACAATAACTATTTACAAATTGCTTCTTAACGATGCACTTTCACCAGATAACATGAAACGATAGGCTTTACTAGTCTAGAGGCTACAGATCTTCTGAATACTCATGGCGACTTGTAAAACCGTATGCATACAGCACATTTCTATTCAGAATGGAGGAGGATAATAGTTGCAGCAGTAACTAACATTAGAGGGGGAAAATCCTCCCATGGCATCTCCCGAGCCCGAGCAGAGTCGGTCACACGCTCCGACACGTGCGAAATGTACTGAGGGCGAAGCTACAAAACAAAGAGGGCTTGCGCGTATCATCCAATACATCCTGTTTCACAGCATAACACGGGCTCTATCACTATATCATATATGTCAAGTGTTTTTTTCCGGGCGATCAAAAAGCACACAATGGAAATTGTTTTGAATGTCAGCAAACTTCCAATGTTGCCAGCTGCCTACAGATTGAACCCTAACTTAGAGAAAACAACAAAAGTGTTAGTACCGAATCAAGTCAGGCGTAACAGTGGTCACCATCCTAGTCTACAGGCTAACAATATTTTCATAGTTGCTTTAACACAATTTATCAGACCTCTTAGGAGAAAATTAATTGAAGTTGATTTAACGCGAACAAGGTTCAGGAACAGCAATAACGTAAGCAGTACCATCGCCTAAAATGTATTCACCTCCACCCACAGCAGTTGCAAAAACAGCAAGGTTGCTTCCTATTTAAAAGGAAAATTGTCAAAACAAATGGCTACTACGGTGAGATTGCTCGCAACAATAGCGACATTGTGTTCTTTTCCCAAGCTACGAATTGTCAATGTCAATAGAAAGTTCAAAAATGTGTTAAATTGTTACTGTCCAACGTACTGGCAGAATGTTTTCTTTCAGATTGCTGGAAGCTCGATAAGTGAACGACTAAACGGTAATATTAATCCATTATTTTGCTACCAAACACCAACATTGGCCATAACGTTAACAGAGCTCAGAGCCTCACAATTTTCTAACGTTAATATAACGTTAACGTAACCCATTCCTTAACGTTACATATTCTGTTAACGTTAAGCTTGAGAGGAGAATTCAATAGTATTCTATTCTGAGACGGATTCCCACAGCACAGACTGAGTAAATTTGTCGGCTGTGTGGCGTAAACTCGGGCTAGCAAAAAGCAAGCAAAAGGCAACAAATGTAAACGTTAGCAGCTAGCCTATTAGCAAAACCTGCTACAATTCTCGATACATACCAGTTTAAAGGCTATGTAAAAGCCCTCCTCCCTTCTTTCACTTGTGGAACATGTAGTCAGTTGTCCAAGGGAGTGTTTCGAAATAAATAAATGTAAAATCCTGTCTCGGTAAAATGGTCACGTTGCTGGTTCCTTGAGGTATCTTTCGTCCTTTACCCTCTCCCTTGCTCGGACAGGATTATTTGCTGAGCTTGTTAGCAAGGCAACGTTGATGAGGGACTACAGGGAACTCCACCAGCTGCCTCGCTCTGATATCGTTTCCATGGGAACTATGGTTGGTAGGTGAGTGCAAAGCTCTGGGTGAGGTTGTTGGTTGTTGGTGGAGGAGGGGTTTGTGTTTCCCGTAACATAACAAAAATAACTAGATATTAGGAGTCTGTCAGATATGTGATGTATCTCCGAGATTAATGTAGGCTACTAACGTTGCAGTAAAATACTTTTCTATCTCGTCTACTGGTGGGCTTTTTGGACTAGGCCTATGTCCCGTTATTTAACAGATTGATCAATTTTGAGGACTATCTGCTAGCCTGCTGCTGTAGTAGGCCTAGGTCTAATAGGTTTCTGTGATCTGTGAATGAATTTAATTGTAGGCCCCGATAGGTGTCTGTAGTCTATTGTTGGCTAGGTGGCGCTATAGCAGGTTATTTATTTTGTCGACCGAGAGGAATTCACTTCAGATGAAGTTTGGATGCCTAGGAATTCAAGTTTCTTGTAGGCTATATGTTGTCCAAGCGGTTTTTAACATGTCTTTACATTCACCAGTGTTAAAAGTTCTGCCTGTGCACAGTTTTTTTGACCAGCCTGTTCATTTTAAAGTCACTGGTCTTATGCCGAAACAGACTGTGGAGCTGCATTCCCAACTTACCGACGACAAAGGCATCATCTTCCAAGCTTGGGCCATCTACAGCGCAGACATAAATGGAGAGATCGACCTGGAAACATGCCCATCCATAGGTGGTAGCTTTAAAGGCACTCAGGCGATGGGACTGCTTACGTCGATGAGATCTGTTGTGCCTCATCATAAGCTATTGAAGAAAGATGCATCGACGCCTATATTTGTAGATGTTGAGCTGATAGGCAATGGACAGGTCCTTGGTAAAGAAACTCTGGAGAGGCGCTTTATGGCGGATGGAGTGCGAAAGATTCCTTTGGAAAATGACGAGATAATCGGCACACTATTTCTACCGCCAGGTCAGTCACTTAATTAATGACATGGCTAAGGAGCTGGGCTAGCATGCATGCAGTAGTGTTGTGAGTTCGGTTCCCTGCATCATTGTGCCCTTGAGCAAGGCACATAAACCCGAGTTGCTCTGGGGAGATTGGCCCTTGTAATGTTAATTGACGTGTGTATGTCGCTTCCAAAGCATCAGCCAAATGAATTAAAACGAATAAGCAAAAAGTGTCATCAGTGTCAGGCTCTCATTGAATATGAAATAACTAGAAATAGATCCATGGTTAGAAGTTTCATTTGTGATCAGAAGTTATAGGGATATGGTATAGCCTAAAATGCCACGAGTAATTCACAGAAAGTTTGAACAGATTATAGGACTCAATGAAATGAAAACTCTGCCTTTGATGCAAAATCACTAAATTTGGCTGTAATACAGTGCTCTAAGGAATAATTTACCATTCAATGTATTTGCTTTCATGGGACCTGAACCATTCCCTGGCATTTTGGATGTGTATATTTTTGGTGGTGGCTTGAATGAGCTCCGAGCAAGCTTGTTGGCAAATAAAAGGTTTGCGGTCATGGCATTGGCCTATTATGGCCATAAGGATTTGCCCGAAGCCCTAAATAAACTGGACTTGCTGGCTCAGTTAAAACTAACTATTTGAAGTCTATTTGAAATATTTACTAGAACATGCCAATTACCCATTTGCAGTCTAAACTACAGAATTATCTACAAATGGCACTTTACATTTCTAAATGTTCATATAATTATTCATAAATTGTAAATAATTTTCTTAAATTCACAACTTAAAACTGTAGAAATAATATTTAAATGTGAAAATGATTTGTACAAGTAATTGTCAATATTACAAATGTAGCCTACTACACTTACAAATCTATTCTACAGGATGATTTGTAGGGTAGCTGTTTTAACTACTCCTTCAGAGTTGCCTCGGTGGCCTCCCCCAAAAGTGTTCTTGCACAGTCACTCAGTTTGTGGGGATCGCCTGCTCTAGACAGCTCTACACATTTGCCATTTTCCTACATTTCTTAATGATGGATTTCACTTAACTCCAGGGGATGTTTTTTTGTATCCATCCCCTGACTTTTCAATAACCTTTTCTCGGAGTTGCACAGTGGAATTGTAGCTAGGAATACTGATTAACCAGTGCATTCCAGACACAGGTGTCTTTATTCTACTTAACACATTCACTGCAATCAGGCGATCTTCATTTAAAATATTGTGAGGCTACTAGCACCAATTAGCTGGACTGCTGTTGAGTTAGAGGTCAGTCACTTAAGAGGGTGAATAGTATCACTAGTGGCGCCTGCACAATCCAATCACGTTTGAGAGGGAAACAACAAATTGAGGGTTTCCGAGATTTTTCTTTTTTCCTTTTTTTTAGAAGAAGTAACGGGTACTCACGGTTATGGATAGAAATGTAGTGGAGTAAAGAGTACAATATTTGCCTCTCAAATGTACTTGAGTAAAGTCATGAGTACTCTCCAAAAATGATACTCGAGTAAAGTACAGATCCCTCAAAACTGTAGCCTACTCAAGTACTGTACTCAAGTAAATGTACTCCGTTACTGTCCGGCTCTGCTTTACACACTAGACATTTACGCGTAAGACAAGATGGAGCAGTAGTCGCCAGCGTTCGTGACAAGACAAACAAACAAATTTACAAAAGACGCACAAGACAAAAGATGCCTGATGGAGCGGCGTAATCGCCAGCGTACCTGAGACACCTAACGGTAGACATACAAGACAGACAACAAACAAAAATTAACAAGTAATAAAATAAATAAATAAATAAATAAGAAATTAAAATAAAGAAAAGTCCGTGTTAACTTAACGTTAGTCTCAGTCCAATGGCAATGATATGGCGTATATAGCCTAGGCCTACACATAGGCCTATAGATAGAATTGGTTTGATTAGACTAGGTCCAGGCCTATTTAGTCCACATAATTTCAATGCCTACGTTGTATTTCCAACCCAGAACACACGGAGGCGCAAATTATATAGGCCTACTATGGCAAGCGATTTTATCATTTACCCGCTAAGTTTGACTATCTGGAATTAACATTGTAGATATCAACAACGTCTTTCTGACTAGTCGCAATTACATTTTGGATAGTTGGAATTGTCATTCAAGATATCTGTAACGTAATTGTGACTAGTCGAAACGTCAGAGATATCTAGATGACTAGGCAAAACTGAATTACAGATATCTGTCATCACGTCATTGAAAACAACATTCAACTCGTCACACATCTTAAATGGCAATTGCATATCTTTAATTCAGTTTTGACTAGGCAGAATGAAAGGTGAATATATCTCAAACGTCATTATGACTAGTGCAAATTATTGTGCAAGACGGTGCTCTTTAGTTCCGTAGCAGAGCCCATCTACATATTAGACATTCTCTGTCAGCTAATTTTCCCTCCCCAACATAATCGAAGAAAAAGTGGGCTTATTTCCTTATTTCTATGAATGGAAGAAGAATAAGCAGGCTGTAATGTCTTGTTGACATCTAAAATAACTAAAACTCAGGGACACCGTGCAGGTTTAGACTCACGTTATCAACTGGCTTGATCTCTGTTTCGTAGTAGGCCTATGCTAAATGCACCAGCACCATCTACAGGAAATTCCATTCATAATGGTGTTGTTGGCTGTAATCGAAAAAATCAAAGCAACATTGAATCATCAATTCTTGCTGCCAGCTCCTGTCTTGCATAGGCTGCAGCATTAAAAAGACGATTAAAAACTCCTTCGCCCTCTGGCTGCTCTGACATGGTGCTAATTACAAAGTTAACAGTTAACAGGTGCTATGTGATTTGATGATTTGAACAACAACACGCTCTTCTCCCGCCTAAAGTGGGATGCGGGCCTAATTTGCATAGCAATACAGATATCTCTAACGTCATTTCGCCTAGTCAAAACTCTAATTCAAGATATCTATAATTACATTTTGACTAGGCAGAATGAAAGTTATAGATATCTCCAATTTCAGATATCTCTAATCAAAACTCATTCAAGATATCTATAACTTGATAATAGATATCTACAATCAAATTATGACTATCCCTAACTCCAGTTTGAGATATCTACAACGTCATTTTGACTAGTCAAAATTCCATTTACAGATATCTACAATGTCATTTCGCCTAGTCAAAACTTAATTCAAGATATCTGAAAAGGAACATGTAGATATCTTGAATTGAAGTGAATTAAAGATATCTTCAACTGGAGTTATGACTAGTCAGAATCAAATTGTAGATATCTCTAACTGGAATTACAGATATCTACAATTCAATTGCAGATATCCGTAATTCACATAGTGGATATCTGCAACTGAATTGTAGATATCCGTAATGATAAACCCCATAGAAATGAATGGCAAATGTGGCGTCATTTGTCCTAGGAAGAATGTCTTTGTGGATATCTGAAATGACGATTATGGATAGGAAGAATTCAGTTGCGGATATCTAAAATGTTCGTTTTGACTAGGCAAAACTGAATTACAGATATCTGCAATACATATCCAGTCTAGCGGGAAAATGTTAAAATCGCTTGCCATACAAATGTGGCGTCATTTGTCCTAGGAAGAATGTCTTTGTGGATATCTGAAATGACGATTATGAATAGGAAGAATTCAGTTGCGGATATCTAAAATGTTCGTTTTGACTAGGCAAAACTGAATTACAGATATCTGCAATACATATCCAGTCTAGCGGGAAAATGTTAAAATCGCTTGCCATAGTTATGACTAGTCAGAATCAAATTGTAGATATCTCTAACTGGAATTACACATAGTGGATATCTGCAACTGAAGTAGATATCCGTAATGATAAACCCCATAGAAATGAATGGCAAATGTGGCGTCATTTGTCCTAGGAAGAATGTCTTTGTGGATATCTGAAATGACAATTATGGATAGGAAGAATTCAATTGCGGACATCTAAAATGTTCGTTTTGACTAGGCAAAACTGATTTACAGATATCTGCAATACATATCAGTCTAGCGGGTAAACGTTAAAATCGCTTGCCATAGGCCTACTTCAACTGTTTCTTCCTTACGGTGAACAGGAAGAAGTAGCCTAAACAAACACGCGGCGGCGCTACTGCCAGAGCTAGCTACTGCTCTTGTTACTTGGAAAATGCAACCAGATGTTGTTTGCCCACTGCCATAAAAACAACAAGAAGAAGGAAGTGGGAAAATAAGAAAATGGCTTTTTCGAACAGGAGTTGTCGGGCAGCATATAGGAAATGTTTGGCTGCAAAGCTAAGTGAGGACTCAAAGGTGTCCCTACAACTTTCACCTTGGCCATGCAGTTATTTTGACGAGCCTGTTCACATGGAAGTCACCGGACTCCCCCCTGAGCAATCTGTGGAGTTGCGATCCAAACTTACAGACAGCAAAGGCGTTTCCTTCGAAGCATTTGCCACTTTTTGTTCTGACAAAAACGGACACATCGACTTGGATAGATGTCCATCGATGGGTGGGAGCTACAGTGGAATTGATTCTATGGGGTTGTTTTCGTTGATGCGACCACTTGTTCCACACAGTACGCTAACCAAGAGGGACGTGTCAGCGCCACTGTCAGTTGACATTGAGGTGATATGCGATGGACAGGTTGTTGCCCAAGAAACCCTTGAGAGGCGATTCATGGCGGATGGTGTGCAAAACTTTCCCTTGGAAGGTGGCAATATAAGAGGTTCACTGTTTGTGCCACCTGGTCAGTCTGAAGGATTTTTTCTCTTGCAGCAATGTCATATGCATTACATTTTTCTAAGGGCTTCCATAGCATAGCCTAGGCTACTTAACATGTTTTCTAGAAATGCTTAATAGGCGTTTTAGCGCAGAATGACTTTAACAGATTGTAAGAACAGTAAATACCATAAACACCATTGAGGTTTCAGGAAAAACTGAAATGTGTGTCAAATTCCAACAGCTAACCAAACGGGACAGTGGGACTTAATACCTAGGAAAGGGGTCAAGTTAGCCTTCTGGTCAATCAAACAAAACAAATCCTGTGTTGGATTAAGAACTTCTAGAACTGTCACTGATTCTATGCGAGTAGTAGGCCCACTGCCGCGCTAACAGGTGCAAAAGTTGGGACGTTTTGTAAAATGTGCATAAGAAAGAATGCACTGATTAACAAAGTATGTTAACCCTGTATTTACTGGAACCATGAATGGGGATCAAAAAGAGCATCCCAGAGAGTCTCTCATCACAAAGTAATGATGTGGAGATATGCATGTGCAAACTGTGGGCAAATGATGAAACAATATAAGAATAATGTTTCTTATCATGAAATTGTGAAGGATTTGAGGATTTCATCATCTACAGTGCAGGGCTGAAAAAAAATAATATTGGATGGCCGTGGTCTTTTGGACCTCAGATAGCACTGCATTAAAACCAAGCCCTTTTTCTGTAAAGAAAATCATTGTAGGCTATGGGCTCAGGAAATTGTCAGATAACCATTGCCTATGAACACAGTTTAATGCTCTATTCAAAACTGCTAACTCTATACAAAGAATACAGTGTTTCCCACAGAATTGAATTCTATTTGTGGTGGTAGGTTTGCGGAATTAACTCGAATGCAACAGTTTTTAACAAATTAGTGCAGCGCGGTTATGATTCTAACCAGATTTAAGCACAATTTAGTACAACCAGGAAAATCATTGTGTAGTGGTCAATGTTGATATTGTGGTGGGCCGCCACAAATAAGTCAATGTATGGAAAACACTGGAATACATTTTATTTAGACAGGATACAGAAATGCTACCATCTTATCTGAGCCTGAGCTCATTTAAAATGGACTGATGTAAAGTGGAAAAGGGACCTGTGGTTAGACCAATCAAAATGTGCAATTCCTTTTGGAAATCATAGAGTCCTATCTGGGCTAAAGAGGAAAGGGACTATTCAACTATCCAACTTGTTATAATGCTTAGTTCAAAACCCAGCATCCATGATGGTGTGGAGGTGCATTAGTGCCTATGGCATGAGCATTTTGCAATTCTGAATGATGAACACAGGTTTTAAGGAACATACTGTATACTGTCATCCAGACAACGTCTTTTCAGGGAAGACTTTGAATATTTGAAGAAAATAATAATAATAAAAAAAACAAAATTAAAATTAACATAATTCTGCACATATTTAAAGTAGCCTGAGTGCTAAAATGGCCTGTCTGCAGTCCAGACCTGTTTATGGGTGCATGATGGAATGTAAAACATGATTTAAAAAGTCCCCAGATTGTTGATCCTATATCGGGCAGGAATGGGACCACATTTCATTCTCAAAACTCAAGCAATTGGTCTGGTCTCAGTTCCTAAACATTGATATAATTTTGTTAAATGAAGTGGTGAAGCAACACAGTGGTAAAAATGCCCCTGTCCCAACTTTTTTAAGACATGTTGCTGGCATTTAATTAAAAATGAACATATTTTCCCCAAAAATCAATACAATTTCTCTCCTTCAACAGTTGATATGTTGCCTTTGAACTATTCTCAAATAAATATTGGGTTGACATGATTTGTAAATCATAGCATTCTTTTTTTATTCACATTTTACAAAGCGTCCCAACTTTTTCGGGTTGTATATCAGGCAGGAATATTTCATCCAAAAATTGTCAAAAGCTGTTGAATTCATGTTATTTCCTATTTTTACAGAATCTCGTATATTAAAACCCGCGCCTTGTGCATGATTCAGCCTAATTGACAAGTCTTTCTTTTCACAGGACCTGGTCCATTCCCTGCCATTCTGGACATACCCCACTTAGGTGGCGCTTTGACAGAATTACGAGCAAGCCTATTAGCGAATAAAGGTTATGTGGTCATGGCTTTGGCATATCATGGTTATCAGGATTTGCCCAAAGTTTTGAGGAAGCTTGACTTGGAGTACTTGGAGGAAGCCGTGGCATTCTTGCGGGCTCACCCCAAGGTTAGTGTCGGAAGGATACTGAATCTAACATTTTTCATTTAACAACACTCTTGTTTATCACAGTGTGCATCTTTCCAAAGACATTGAAAGAAAGTGAACAAAAATATCAATCTAAAGCTTTTCCAGATAATACAGTGTTAAAGGTCAATGTGAGTGCAACAAGCTGACTCACTAGCTTAGGACCTCAAACTTCTTTCACATGTGACACAAATCAAAAAATAAAGTCTTAAATCCAATATTTCTGGTTCTTTATATAATGTCAACTGAGATGATACAATTTAAAACTTAAATTCAAATACATTTTAAAATGAAATGTGACGGTCAAAAGACTGTGATGCTCTATGGTCCAGGGCTTCTGCATCACACAAACTATTTAAATATTTAGCCGAGCTTACATATTCATGTTATTTTTTCTATCTCTAAACAAGCCTACAAAAACTTGCATCTACATATTAGAAAATGAACTTACATTTCTGCAAAATATATTTTTCATAAACATATTCAATTATTGCACAGAAATGGTTCTAACAGTCAAAATGTTTTTGTTTTGCAGAAGATTTCTATCAATGGCATAACAATGTTCTTCATTTCAACTGCATGTAATTTCTCTCAATCGTTTCTTTAATAAAAAAAAATTCTCAGGTAAAGGGACCAGGCATAGGGATCCTCTCCATCTCCAAGGGTGGGGATCTAGCACTTGCAATGTCAGCATTCCTTCCTGGGATCTCTGCAACTGTCTCCATCAATGGATGTAATGCTGCCACTGCCTTTCCCATCCATTACAAAGGCATGGTGATCCCCCCTCTCAACATCGACACGGGCAAAATAATCCTCAGAAAGGATGGACTTCTGGATCCAAGGGATGGAGTTCCAGATCCTATGCTGGAAGAGAACCGGAACTCTGTGATTCCCATTGAGCGTGCCAGCTGCCACTTCCTGTTTGTGGCCGCTGAAGACGACAGGAACTGGAACAGTCTTTTATTCAGTGAACAGGCTGCTCAACGACTCCAGGACCACGGGAAAGACAACTATGAGCTGGTGCGGTACCCGAAGGCAGGTCACTTCCTGGATGTTCCCTACATGCCCCACTGCCCCTCCAGTTTCCATCCAGTAGCAGGCGCTGTGGTGGCATTTGGAGGGGAGCCCAAGGCTCATGCTGAGGCCCAGGTTGATCTATGGAAGAGGGTCCAGCAGTTTTTCAGAAGGCATTTAAATAATGATCATTCCAAATGGAAAGCCATGCTGTAGTGTGTTTTATAATGTGTATAGTAAATGTTGTTTGGCTTGGTAATTGCACATGACTGTATGGATTCATTTGAGTGTCATACATTTGAGCAGTGTTGGGCAAGTTACTTCAAAATCGAAATGTATTATGCATTACTTATTACTGTCATTTCAAAGTAATTTGTTACATTATAATATTACTGTCTCTGAATTGTAAGGCATTACACTACTATTGCATTACTTTTAAGTTACTTTCACCAAAATATCTGGAAATATGGATTTGCCATTCGAAATGCAGTTTATTACGCTCAATCATAGTCAGAATTTTGTTAAGAACCGACAAAAGGTCAAAGTCTGGTAAATTGTGATATAAATACTGTAATTCTAAGGCCTAGGCCTGCTCATTAAAATCAATAGAGAGCCTACTATATTGTAAATCAAAGCTTAAAGAAACTGTATGTAAGATTGTGGCCAAAACTGGTACTGCAATCACTTTCAAACTACTGTAGAGCGGTGTATCCCCTTCCCCTCCCCTCTGACTGGCAGAGCTGGCAACACGGATGCCGAAACACTACTGACTTTGTGATTAGTAGATAGGTGGAGGGTGGCGCATCAGGCCAAAACACAACATGACAACATCAATATCAGTTGAGGGCTGCAACTCCACTTTTTAAATGACAATATCTTGGCCAGACTACTGTTGTCAGTGATATAAGTATTTGAAATAACATGATTTCTTAATGTCTAGTGACATATCAGGGCCGTTTATGATTAATTGAAATACATTTCTTACATACGGTTCCTTTAATAAAGACATGTCAAGATGGTGGCCTACTGATCATTTTGGTGCCCTAAGTGAGTGGTTTTAAGTGAGTGACATTTAAATAATAACTCAAAAACCTGAAGTAAAATAAAAGGTCTATTATTTACAGACCATTACTGTGTGTTTTTAAACATTCATGCTGTTTTCTTATAAATGGTGCACTGTTACTTTAAGTGCATTGATCTTTACGTTCTCATAATGCCTTTTTGCCAGCTCTTGTTTACAAGCCTTGTTTGTTGAGTTACATTGATAGCACAATATTAACAATAATATGCACAATGTTAAGTTGTTTTAAGCAGCCTTCATTGCTTTGGAAAGTATGTAATAACATGTTGCTTCACATTTCGTTTTGCAAATAAAAGTGAATTATGAGCCTGGTATCCACCTAGCTAGGCCCTATCTGAATGGATTATTTTTTTGTCAACTCGGCATATCATGTGCTTCATGTAAATGCTTGGAAAACAAATTATTGAAGACCCACCAATTCCATTCTAGCACTACGTGGTGGAGATTGAGAGAACCCAAAAAGTATCAAACTTGCATGTACCATGGTGTTAGTGCATTGTGACATTGTAAACGCTATTGATGAAGAGTGAAATGCAGTTTGCAGTAAAGCTACTATTCATTGGTTACATGTGGGTGCCCCCTCTGTCCTTTGGTGCCCTACGCAAAGTGCGTGATGCGCGTGGTGGGAGCGGTGGCACTGCCAGGCTACACAATCTTTTTTCTGCATTTCTATCCCTTTATTCTCTTTAAGTTCAATTGTGAATTCAAGTTCACAGCTCAAAGCTGACATGCACAAGAAGTTTGTGTTTAATCAAGAATCAAAAAGATTAGCGTGGCACCACTTTAGATGTTTCATTAAATGACTTGTGCTATTTCGCGAGGCATAGTGAGATCTTTCGGTTTCGCACAAAGTGCACTAACTATTATGTTCTTCATATCCTTATCTCTGAGCGTAGGCTTATGTCCATCCCGCAAATAGAGTCCGCTGCAGCCACAGTCATCTTCAACCAGTATCAGGAGATAACATTCTACTATTTTGCGCGGATTTTTTCTTCTCTGTTGTTCTCACGGTGGTGTTTGCGAATATGTATCAAAACAAAACACTGCTTAATTTTTGGTTAAAATGCATTGTAACGCGCGTTACTGAAGTTTGTACCGAGTAAAATATTACCCAATTTTTTTTGTAATGCCTTACATTACCGCGTTACCGCAAACAGCAATATATTACAGTAATTACATTACTTTTGTAACGCATTACTCCCAACACTGCATTTGAGTGTATGTGACATACTTACATTGACATTTACATTTAGTCATTTAACTGAGACTTTTATCCAAGGTGTCTTAAAACAAAATGGTGGTGGTTAGTGAGGTTCCCCCTTCACTGTGAAGTGCTTCACTTGTGAAAAGCGCTATATAAATGTAATGTGTTGGTAAAACAATCAAGGTACAGTGTTACAACTTAGTGAACCAATAAATACTACTTGCATACAATCAAGTAACAGTTCTAGAAGGGTGACAGTCTAGTGGTAAGTGCTAGATAGTGCTCGGAGAGGAGGTACTCTCTGAAGAGCTGGATCAGGAGTTTTTTGAAGATAGAGGGATGCCCCTGTTCTGGTAGGAACTGGTAGTGTGTTCCACGAAACGGGGAACAACGGAATAGAAAAGTTTAGATTGCCCTCAGAATACTGGTGGCAGAGTCAGGCGTCGTTCATTGGAGGAGTGCAGTGGTTGGGAGCTAACATGTGCCCGTATGAGGGCATATCAAGTAAGTGTGTGCAGAACCAGAGACTACTTTGTAGCAAGTTTCTCGTTACCCTGGTGGGGGCAATAGATAGGGGGTCAATTTTGATGTTAATGTCATGGTGTGTAGTTGGTTTAGGCAGGGGTGATCAGCAGTTCAGTTTCCCAAAAGGTTCAGCTGAAGGTGACATGCCTTCATCCATGAAGATATGTCTGAGAGACATTCAGAAATCCGTGCAGAGACCGAGGGGTCGTCAGGTGGAAATGACAGATAGATTTGTGTGTCACCTGCATGGCAGTGATATGAGAAGCCATGCAAGCGGATAATCGGACCCAGCGAGGTAGGTAGTGTAAATAGCAAAGAGAAGGCGCCCCAGGGCTCGGTACCTTGTGGTGAGGTAGTGAGATAGGGACAACTGTCCAAGCCAGGACACGTTGAATGAGCGTCCTGTGAGGTAGGATTCAAACCAGGAAAGAGCCGAGCCAGAGAGGCCCATGTTTGACAGTATGGAGAGAAGGATGCGGTGGTTGACTATCAAAGGCAGCTGATAAGTCAAGCAGAATAAGGACCTATGACCGTGCTGTCAGGCTTCTGTCACAGACAACAGAGCTGTTTTGTTTGAGTGGCCACCCCTGAAACCAAATTGATTTGGATCAAGAAGGTTATTCTGTTAAAGGAATTCTAAGACCTGTTTGGTAACCGCCCGTTCGATAGCTTTGGATAGGAAGTGGAGGCAGGACGGTAGTTCTCAACCTGAGCAGGGTTGAGAGAGGTTTTCTTAAGTAGTGGTGTTACCAGACTAGTCAGCAAAGCATTTATCACATGCACGATAGCTGGTGTTTTGGTAGGGCTAATGGACTGAAGTAGGTTAGTAGGTATAGGGTCCAACGGGCATGTAGTAGGACGACTACATATCAGGGGTCTGGATACCTCATTCTCAGAGAGAGGTGCAAATGAGGGAAATTAACTGTTATCAACCGGCAAAGGTTGCGGAGGTGCAGTAGCTAATTCGGTTGCGCCCTTAGCTGGGGGAGACAGAGAGAGACATGTCGTAGGACCACTACACGTTTCAGTGTTGGTGGTGCCCTTCAGCAGAGGAGACAGGTTGAGACCGAGCTGGTCAGAGAATTGGCTGCTGATTGTCACCACTCTGTCTGTGAAAAATGAGGCAAAGGTATCAGCAGTGAAGCAGGTGGGAGGAGGAGGAGGAGGGTTAGTGATTTGAAGGTAGAAAAATGTTTCTGGGTGTCTTTGACACTGCTAATTTTGTCATTGTAAAAAGCTGTCTTCACAGTAACGATCCTGACTGAGAAGGATTTTTGGAGTGTCATATAGCTTGTGAGGTCATTGGCTAGTTTGGATTTGAGCTTTACAAAGTTAATATTTTTACTGACGGGTGCAGCACCAGCTGTGGTGTACAGTTTTGTTATAAGTTATTATACCTTTGTGGCTTTTTTTTAGTTACTTACAGTTTAGTTACTTTACTTACATTTTTAGTCAGTCGCTTTTCTCTTTTTACGGAATGCAGGGTCTCAATAGGCTTGGTGAGTTCACTGGATTTGCTTGAGTGTGTATGACATAGGCCCATTTGCTGAGGGTTGCTGTGGCTGTTGTTTTTTAAGTTGATTACCTTTATGTGTTATGTTCACAGTACTTCTCCAAAAATCAGGTCACCACACAACTGTATACTACTTTTAGTATAGCCTGTAGCCTACTATATAGAGACTGACATTGGAATTGTAACTATACTCTAGATTTTCACAAAGGGCTAGGACATTTAGGACACTATATGCTCTCTAGGACATAAACACTACTTTTCAAACCCAAACCCAGTATTGATGACAATGGATTTGAACTATTTCAGAGGTCTGTATTTTCTGATAGCCTAGTGATTCTCTTCCAGTTGTGTTTTATTTAAAAAAAAAAAAAAAAAAAAAAAGAAATTAATTCATTTTACTGAATGGCTTGGCTTTTACTAAATCATAATATGATGCATAAATGGTAGCCTATTTTGTCTTTAATGTATATCTTATGTAGACTGAACAAAATATTGAAAAATAAAGTTTATTTCCCAGTGAAAACAAACATCCGTCCTGGGAATGTATCTTCAAAAAGTTCAGCATTTACTGATGAAAAAAGAAGCTATGATAGCCTATTACTGTTGTGAGATGTAGGTGTAAGTGTTTGCATTTGACACATGAAATAATAAATAAAGTGAGTTTCTGTTTGTGTTATTGGGTTCTTAAAAATGTCTAGCTGTTCCTGAAATCATACCCGCTGCCATTCCTACCCAAAACACAAGGCGGCGCAAATGATGCTTCAAACGTGATAGGCTACCTTACGAAGAACAGGACGAGGGACGTGAACCAAAGATTGTTAAGGCTCTGCCAGAGCCCGTCTACGGAGAGCCTTGCCACTCCGTATTAAGTCCCATTGTACCAAATTTTGGTTGCAGTTCCACCAGAGTTCCACTGGGGGCGATCGCCATGAGTGCAGAATGAATGGGAGTCAATGGAGCTAGACGGCTAAATTTGCCTCTTTCACCTGATTGTCGTTGACAAATCTCAGATTTTATTGTAGTTTGTATAACTTCAACATGGGTTATAGGTCAAAAGTTGAATGAACGAGTACTTATGTCCTTTTGATTTCTTACAGGTTGGGTCGTTGTTGCCCATAACACGCTAGCATTGTGCTAATGAATGACGTCATTGACACGTTTGAAAGGCTTTTTAGAACAATTAAGTGACTTTAAAAAATATAATATTCAACCAAGTGTATTTTCTTTGCCTCCCCTTTCGAAAACAAGATTCAAATTACTTGGAAAAAAATTATATCCCGAGAAAAGTGGATTTTGAGGGGTACAGCTCCATAGACCTCCATGCATTCTGCACTCGTGGACGAGCGCCCTCATGTGGAACCACAGAAGGAACTGCAACCAGTTCAGAACAGTTTAGAAACCGGAAGTTTTCCGAGAGTGGCAGTTCTCCCCTTATTAGACATTCTCTGGCTCCGCCTCATAGACTGTAGTCTATGCTCCGCCTTAAAGGAACACGCCACCCAAAATCAGTGGTAATATATGTTCTTACCTTAACTTTCACGAGTTGAGTCATACCTCTCCCGCGCCGGTAGGTGCACTCAAACGCTCTGTCGCGTGGCACGAATGTGTTAGCATGTTGCTATGCTAGCGGGCTCTGCCGTGGCCATAGAGAGAGGAACATAGCAGTAATCAAACACCTCCCCGTTTTCCCTACTTAGATACAGTTGCACGAGTAGTTGATAAAAATGTGAACGTCACACACCTTGAAACGTGGCGATTTTCCAAGCGAATAAACAGGAGAACTACAATGTGTGGCGCAATAGCACATAGACCCTCAGCCTCTCCCTCCCCTTTGACCGAGAGAGAGGCACACACACTAGAGATGAGCTGATGGGCTATTATTTCAACCATAACTGCATAGCAAAACTTATCAGCCATCCATCAGCACCAAAGTTTCAAAACTGCACCCGCCCACCATCCGTTGGTTGTTTTAATGTAGGCTATATGGGTGATGCAGCGCTGCTGACGTGAGGCTAGAAAGCCCTTGCCTGTTCTAGAAAGACTGATCTAATGCAGCAAATATATTAAAAGGCTAAAGTCGTACATTGGCTAGGCCTATCCCCAGAATATCAGCAGCAAACACGGTCTCTGTCGCACAAAACAGTCTCCAAATAAAACGCACATCGGCCTGTTGCCTATTCTGCCAGCTTGTGACAATATATCGTCCATAATGCTTGATTGCATTGCATTCTCCACATTTTTAGCTAAATTTTCATGTACCACATCAGCATTTTTGTTCAGTGAATCTTTTGTAAATTGCTTTACAATTACCATCGGGCCTATAGGCCTATTGCCTGGCTTGCCTCAGCTTCAGTCACGTCCTTTTACAATTTTATCATTGTAATAAAAAACGCAATTTGCCACATAATTTCAGCATGCTCCTGGCCTACTAATTAATGCCTATTGTACTTTATTTTTTGCAAAAAGAAAGAAATCCTTGATAAGATAACAAGTCATTCACATTATAGGCTACTTTACACACTGTTATGTCAGGTTGACTGACAAGCCTGTTCTGAAGACTCCCATTCATTTTGACTGCACGAGCGCGTCTTTTTCACACAGACATCGCAATTCATTTTATAGCAGGCCATCGGACAAATATGACACCTCGATATTAAAGAAACTCCGACTCCATTCATTCTGAAAGTCCACCGCACAACAGTGCAACGTGTATGTTCACATTTTTAGTAACAACCGCCAAACTTGCTTGCTTGCCTTACACATCTAAGTTTTCCGACTATTTTTCTTACCTTCTTTTTCCGCTGTGGATGTTATTGAGTTTGTAGAAGTTTTAGCTCTTACGTTCTGAACATCTCGCACTGCCATCGCCCGATGTCATTTCTGAGTCATATCACTCTCTGTCTCTCTTTTAAATGCCTATTCCCTGAATGGTAGGCTACAATTATGTGTTTTATATATAGGCTAATATCTAAACAAAATAACCCAGGCAGTCTCATCTAGGATATAACACAGGTTGAAGTCAACGTCAAGTTGGTTCTATTTAGGGAGGTGAATGTGTGTAAACATCTGTAGATGACTCAGAAATGACATCGGAAGACAAGGAGTGAATAGTGGCAAGAGGCAAGCCGAAGTCTGCTGACAAGGGCCCGATGGTAATTGTAAAGCAATTTACAAAAGATTCACTGAACAAAAATGCTGGCCTAGCCAATGTACGACTTTAGCCTTTTAATATATTTGCTGCATTAGATCAGTCTTTCTAGAACAGGCAAGGGCTTTCTAGCCTCACGTCAGCAGCGCTGCATCACCCATATAGCCTACATTAAAACAACCAACGGATGGTGGGCGGGTGCGGTTTTGAAAATTGGTCAACAAACTTTGGTGCTGATGGATGGCTGATGGATGATAAGTTTTGCTATGCAGTTATGGTTGAAATAATAGCCCATCAGCGCATCTCTAGTGTGTGTGCCTCTCTCTCGCTCAGAGGGGAGGGAGAGGCTGAGGGTCGATCCAGCATGGATTCTAAACTCTGTGGTGGATAGGATCTACAATTAGGTGTTAATAATATTACCACGCTAGGGCGAAGTACTCCCAAGTGCTATTGCGCCACACATTGTAGTTCTTCTGTTTATTCGCTTGGAAAATCGCCACGTTTCATGTTGTGTGACGTACACATTTTTATCAACTACTCATGCAACTGTATTTAAGTAGGGAAAACGGGGAGGTGTTTGATTACTGCTATGTTCCTCTCTCTACGGCCACGGCAGAGCCCGCTAGCATAGCAACATGCTAACACATTCGCGCCGCGCGACAGAGCGTTTGAGTGCACCTACCGGCGCGGGAGAGGTATGACTCAACTTGTGAAAGTTAAGGTAAGAACATTACTGATTTTGGGTGGCGTGTTCCTTTAACAATCTTTGCGTGAACCATGACGGCGCTAGTTCCGTGGACCTAGCGACAGTAAGCGACAGTACGCGACAATAGCGGGCAATATGGCGCGAAAAGCGTCAAAATAAAGGTACAGACAAACGATCAGATAAAGTAGGTTAAAATTCGTAAATGCATGTGCAAATGTTGTAATTCTAGCAGAATTGTCTTGCTAACATCCTTGAAATTGAACAGAAGTGATCTCACGCAACACCTTTCTCAATGCAATAAGACAAACCAGAGCCCGTCACAGTTTAATTATATTGGTGTAGAAAAAATATAGCATTCTAATTTGTATTTTCGATTTAAATGTCTTATTTAATTGTTTTCTAAATGTACTTTCCCTTTGGTAACACAATACAGTTTTAAATTAATAATTTTTAAATATATTCATTACTTTTTCATTGAAAAAGTAATGAATATGTTCTGACTTTTATTTTGAATGATTCGCGAATGGCGGCCATATTGGAATTTTCTTTTACTGTCGCTAGTTTCACACTACTGACGGCGCTAACAAGCGTTTAGTGTCATACCAGAGAATGTCTAATAAGCCGTAGACGGGCTCTGGTCATACCATCTACAATATTTGCGAAACTCTTGTCCAGGAGTTGCGAAAAATAGAAAATGACTTTCTTGAACAGGAGTTGTAGGGCAGCATACAGGAAATGTCTGGCTGTAAATCTGAGTGTGGACTCAAGGGTGTCCTTACAACTTTCACCTTGGCCATGCAGTTTTTTTGACGAGCCTGTTCACATCAAAGTCTCCGGACTCCCCCCTGAGCAACCTGTGGAGTTGCGATCTAAACTTACAGATAGCAAAGGCGTTTCATTCGAAGCCTCGGTCACATTTTGTTCTGACAAAAATGGACACATCGAGTTGGATAGATGTCCATCGACCGGTGGGAGCTACCGTGGAATTGATTCTATGGGGTTGTTTACGTCGATGCGGCCACTTGTTCCACACAGTAGGCTAACCAAGAGGGATGTGTCAGCGCCACTGTCAGTTGACATTGAGGTGATATGCGATGGACAGGTTGTTGCCCAAGAAACCCTTGAGAGACGATTCATGGCTGATGGTGTGCAGAAATTTCCCTTGGAAGGTGGCAATATAAGAGGTTCACTGTTTGTGCCACCTGGTCAGTCTGAACAATATTTTCTCTGTCAAGTTCACTTGACATGGTCAACAAAAAGACAAAGCCTAGCATATATAAAGCACTTTCGTAGTAGACCTATAGCCTTATTTTTTTTCTTGAAAGTTAGAATTTGGATCAATCAAACAAAGCAAATCATGTCTTGGAAAAACTAGCCTATTCTTATTATCCTGACTATGTCTAGTAGGTTTAGGACCTAAACTAGGTTCATGCCTAGGTGTAGCCTATTCATGGGTTTCCTCAGGTCCCTTTCCACAGGTGTATAAGCACCTTAATTATCAATGCAGACTGCATGGTGCTTGATCTGTGGAAAGGGACCTGATGAAACCCATGAATAAGGAATTATTTTGATGGTAGGCCTAATGATCAGATCACTTCTCAATCTGCTATAGGCATAGGCCTAGCTCAGTCTACGTGCAGTAAATAGTTCTAGTATTTATTTTTTTAAGTGGAGTAGAACTACTAGGGCTACTGTATGTCGCTGCTTGTTGACATCTTATTATCATGTAGTTCTAGCCTATGATCGCTTTGATTCTTCGCTTTGAACTTTGATTCTTTTTTATGTCGCAATCGGTTATCTCCGTTCAGCTGCGCTTGTGGTTCAGCTGTGGGCACGCAATTAGCGGCAGGGATGGGCGGTGATGAGCGATGTTTATGTAGCCTATGAAGTGACAGCTTAGTAAATTCCACAAAATATGGCAAAGCACAACGTTCGCTGCCTAAAAAAACTCAATAGCCTATTAGCGCCTTCTGTGTAGCCCTACGTCCAGCCCTGAGTGTTGGCCTGGTTGCTAGCTTCTTCAAACTTCTGCAAACTCAGCTGGGTTTTGTAACAATTGCAGCAGGCGAGTGCAATTGACCGGCATAAAATCGGCATGTCTCAGACTGACCGGCCGGTCGCCGGTCATGGCCGATCACGTGAAAATCGGCCAATTCCGGTCACCAGCCGATCTATCGGTGCATCTCTATAAACCTGATTTACATTTACATTTTATTCACATTCTACAAAGCGTCTCAACTTTTTCGGAATTCGGGTTGTAAATCAGGCAGGAATATTTCATCCAAAAATGTCAAAAGTTGAATTCATGTTATTTCCTGTTTTTACAGAATCTCGTATAGGCTATATTAAAACCAGCGCCTTGTGCATGATTTAGCCTAACTGATAAAAGTCTGTTTTCACAGGACCTGGTCCGTTCCCTGCCATTCTGGACATACCCCACTTAGGTGGCGCTTTGACAGAGTTACGAGCAAGCCTATTAGCCAATAAAGGTTATGTGGTCATGGCTTTAGCATATCATGGTTATCAGGATTTGCCCAAAGTTTTGAGGAAGCTTGACCTGGAGTACTTGGAGGAAGCCATGGCATTCTTGCGGGCTCACCCCAAGGTTAGTGTTGGAAGAATGCTCAATTAACCACAGTTTCCTTCTAAAAATGTCCTTCAACTCTCTTCTTCAGCTGTGTGCATCTTTCCTAAGTCATTAAAGGAAAGTGAACAAAACAGCAATCTGCAGGGGGTTAGAGACTAGGCCTATAGAAAGTTTTAGGTTAAGTTTAAGGTTAAAATTTTGATTGATTTGATTTCAATCAACAGCACAAACATGCTCTTTAATCATTTTAACTGCATACTGTATGATATGTCATTTCTCTGAAACAATTCTTTAATATTTGTTTTTTTCTCAGGTAAAAGGACCAGACATAGGGATCCTCTCCATCTCCAAGAGTGGAGATCTAGCACTTGCAATGTCAGCATTCCTTCCTGGGATCTCTGCAACTGTCTCCATCAATGGTTCCAATGGTGCCACTGTCTGTCCCACCCACTACAAAGGCATGGTGATCCCCCCTCTCAACATCGACACGGGCAAAATAATCCTCAGAAAGGATGGACTTCTGGATGTAAGGGACGGCCTTCTAGATCCTATGCTGGAAGAGAACCGGAACTCTGTGATTCCCATTGAGCGTGCCAGCTGCCACTTCCTGTTTGTGGCCGCTGAAGACGACAGGAACTGGAACAGTCTTTTATTCAGTGAACAGGCTGCTCAACGACTTCGGGACCACGGGAAAGACAACTATGAACTGGTGCGGTACCCGAAGGCAGGTCACTTCCTGGATGTTCCCTACATGCCCCACTGCCCCTCCAGTTTCCATCCAGCAGTAGGCGCTGTGGTGGTCCTAGGAGGGGAGCCAAAGGCTCATGCTGAGGCCCAGGTTGATCTGTGGAAGAGGGTCCAGCAGTTTTTCAGAAGGCATCTGTAGATAACACACTACCCATAATGCCATGTTGTTGTATATTTACTAAGGCTGTCAATCGATTAAAAAAAATATCTAACTAATTACATACTCTGCGATTAATTAATCTAAATTAATCGCATGTATCCATTTTTGCTATGAACATCTTAAAAACAAATTGGCAGATGAGTGAGTCAATGAAGAGCCAAACCAACATTATAGACTTTAAAGTTCAACGTCTCACCGGGAAAAAATATATTCTGGAATGCCGTATCCAGGCCTGACATGACAATATCCGCACATGCATGTAGACTGTTTTTTTTTGCCTGTAAAAGGGCTATTTCTTTCTCTTCTTACCCTTACTCTTCCCCCTCCAAGTCCTCCTCTTGCTCCTCATTGTCCTCTTCCTCTAAGTTCACCTCCTTGTCCTTGTCATCCTCTCCCTCTCACTTCTTCACCTTTGCGTCCTCTTCCTCCTCTTCTTCCTCCTACTTCTTCACCTCCACGTCCTATTCTTCGGCCTCCTCTAATTCTTACTCTTCTCACTCTTCATGGTCCCTCCATTGTACCCATTGTACATTACCTGTGGCTTATTTATAGTGCTTAGGCTGATTGCAAAGTAAACTAATTATCTAAAACTGTTTTTACATGAGAAATTGTGCCAGAGAGTAGGCAAAATAGTGTAAATAATAGCAATACATGTGTATAGATTTTCTAGGAGTGTATTAATCATTTGGAAATTGAGTGTAAAGCAGTGAGTTGTGTTTACAGTTCCGCAAAAAGAGTGCTGTGCAATGGATTGTGCCTACAGTTGTGCAAAGTGTGTGTTACAAAATTGCAAACTGAGTGCAAAGCAGTGTTTGTGCTTCTAGTTTTGCGAACTCAGTGAGTGGTTTTGCTATAAGTATTAATAGTTTTAGAAATTGTGCTATAAGAATCACGGTTGTGTTTAAGCATTCAGAAAAAAACTGTAATGAAATAAGAAACAATAGTGCACAAATTTTTATTTTGCCTGCACAATCGTGCATAAAAATTATACAAGAAAGTAACATTTACCCAGCAGGAGGAACCAGAGAGGGTTCAAGCGGAGCAATCAAAGGACCTTTGGAGGAACTCTACTGATTCTGCTACTTTCAGCAATGGCCTTGATGTGTTTGTGGAACCAGTACTGCAGGAATGCCATGGTGATACATACTGGCAACTGCCATCCCAAGCTGAATAGGCTTACAATGAATCCTGCAGTAGGCTCAAGATCATCGCTTCTGTGAGATTCCAAGTACGGCTGGACAGGAAGGGCTTTGTATCCTGTGTTGTCAAGAGAGAGAACTTTCTGGCTCCCTCAACCAGAAGCTACAGCAGGTCATCTTTAATGCCGAGCTGAACACCTTGGAATGCATCCGGTATTTCAATTTCTGTTTGGTCTGATCACTGATTTGATTGATTGATTTGATTTGATTGATCAGGTGATTTAAGACTATGTCGTCAATGTGAATGGTTGCTTTCTCTGGAACACTGAGGAACATGGTTTTGTTGGGGATTGGAATTTTGATGTTTACGTTTCTCTCCATCACATATCATAATTCTACTGTTTGGAGTGTTTACAAGCCATTTATTACCTACTCTTACTACTCTTGTTACCGTGTTGTTATCCTCGATGGTCATAGTAGGCTACCTGTGCATTCTTCATCAGGGGTGGATAGTACACCAAGCCTATGGAAAAAAGTATACAAACTATGCTAACTATCATAGTTTTAAGTGAATGACGAATTGATCTAGTGTTAAAGTGTTTGAAATACACCAAGTAACAGTCAAGTGTCCAAAGTGAAAGAAACATTCATATTTTTTTTATATTGATCTAGGCCTATTTAGTTTGTTTATTTACTTACTTGCAGATTACTTGTATTATTCCTAAATAAACGAAAAGATTTCACACGTGATTCTACATTTGTAAAGGGACAATTGGGTGTGAGTCAGTAACATGATCTTTCAGGCCTGAAGTGAAGTGAAAGTGCGCCATCTCATGGCCAAAAACATTTCATGTCCATAGACCTTTTTCCACTTTCGCATAGTAGTAGGGCAAGTGCAGCAGAATCAAAACCTTATTTAATGTATTTACTTACACTCTATCTGATTATGTGCAAGAAAGTTATATACTGTATGTC
Source organism: Alosa pseudoharengus (assembly GCF_046254945.1). Classification (NCBI taxonomy): domain Eukaryota; kingdom Metazoa; phylum Chordata; class Actinopteri; order Clupeiformes; family Clupeidae; genus Alosa; species Alosa pseudoharengus. The sequence continues at coordinate 27,773,063 of NW_027468859.1, read as the reverse complement.
TTCCTGCATCAGCTCCTCAGCAGGAATGTGACAGCAGCCTTCAACGGAACAAGCTCCGTCTGTACGATGTGTATCAAAGTATCAAAACTGCTTTTTTGTATCAAAATTGCAGTTTTGGAGGACATATTTGCAGTTCTTATTGCAGAAATGCAGTATTTTGGACGTGAAATTACTACTGTACTGTAGTATAACTGAGTCCTTCTGTTGACAGTTGATATGGACTAATGTGAAATTGTTAGCGCAATGATTCAAGTACAAGAGGAACTGCAGGTGCATGAGCTCTGCTCTGCCCCTTATGCAGACTCCACATCCAGCTGTTTCCACCAATCTCTCTTACTTGTACACTTTTATATAGTGTCCCACTGCTTTACGGCTCTCATCTTTTTTTTCTTTTCTTGAATTTCCCCTGGGGATCAATAAAGTATCTATCTATCTATCTCTCTATCTATCTCTCTATCTATCTATCTATCTATCTATCTATCTATCTATCTCTCTATCTATCTAGAATAGATAAGAAAACTGGTTGATAACATTTTGTTTTGGTTTCTCCTTTTCATGTCACAGGACTGAGGTGAGCAATACTGCAATGTAATGACTTAGTGGATGACACCAAATGGACTTCGTGTGAACTTTCAAACCTATTACCAGGAAATTTGCCAAAATGTCTACCTCTAGTATTTCCGTACACATACGACCAGCTCATTCTTATTTTGATGAGCCAGTACAGATCCTAACTCAAGGGCTCGTTCCTCAACAGACGGTGACATTGATGGCTAAAGTGAAAGATGACAAAAGTGAGATCTTCCAGTCCTCTGCTGAGTGCCGGGCTAATGAAAACGGAGAAGTGGATTTGAATTGCTGTCCCTCTCTTGAGGGTGCCTACACTGGTGTTGAGCCTATGGGCCTGTTTTGGTCATTGTTACCATTGACCCCTCATAATAGATTCACATGGTGGGATGCATCAAGGCCCGTGTTAGTGGATATTGAGGTGGTCAGTCATGAAAGACCTGGGCATGTCCTTGCCAAGGAGTCACACAAAAGGCACTTCATGAAGGAAGGTGTCCAAAGGGTTGTGGTAACAGATGGTAGAATACGCGGCACTCTTTTTATTCCACCAGGTGAGTCATGCTGCATTTTATGGCAAGGTAGAACCATGCATGTAATCATTCACAAATTCATAATCTGTATGCAGCTGTTTTTGGAAAAGTAATGTGATAATAGATAATAGTATTATTATTATTATCAGTATCATCTTTATCATTGTTAATGTAAGCTATTTGACTTTGCTTTTAAACTATTATTGTTATTGATAAAGTAATGTTTAAGTTGGTCACTTTGGACAAAAGTGTTGTAGTGAGAAATTCCAGAGTGTATGTATTTTACCATTTGTTTTGATCATCTCCACCCAAGGCAACTTATTTTGTCTTTGAGTTTGTACGTTGGCGCTGCTGATGTACGCGCTGTATCAACTCCCGGATTCGCTACAATAAACCTCGAGTTTTTGTCTTTGCCACTGCTCGGTTTGGATTCTCTCCACTTTGTTGTTAGGGTTACACTTTACTTGACAGTATCGACATAAGAGTGACATGACACTGTCATGAACGTGTCATAAACAAGTCATGAATGTTTATGACATAACACTTCTGTTAATAAGTGACATTTGTTTTTTGTCATAACAAGTTAGGGTTAGGATTAGGGTTAGGAATAGAGTTAGAGGTCAGGATTAGGGTTAGAGCTAGGGTTCATTGTGTCATGACAGTGTCATAAGTTCATGACAGTGTCATGTCACTCTTATGTCGATACTGTCATGTAAAGTGTTACCATTGTTAGTGTTTATTTTTTACACTACAGTGTCTGCTATGAAACAAAGACAGAAAAAAACATATCAACAACAGGATAGTAATAATAATATAATACTTTTTCTCCGCTTGCAGGGCCAGGACCCTTCCCTGGCATTGTGGATCTTTACTTTCTAGGCGGTGGCCCATCAGAACCGAGAGCCAGTTTGCTGGCCAATAAAGGCTTTGTGGTACTCGCTCTGGCTCTTTACCGCTACAAGGATTTGCCTAAAAAAGTTGACAAACTAGATCTGGAGTACTTTGAAGAGGGAGTATGTTTCTTGCAGAAACACCCCAAAGTGAGTAACAAAAATACATTGTCTTCATGCGCAGTGTATAACAGTGATGTATTTGATATACTATATATTTGTATGGTAAATAATCAGATACATGTCTTGCTTTTTCTGTTTTGTTGAAGGTGAAAAGCTCTGGAGTTGGAGTTATTTCAATCTCCAAGAGTGGAGATCTAGCTCTCTCAATGGCATCATTCCTTTCAGGTATCAAAGCAGTTGTCACCATTAATGGTTGCTGTGCCAACACCCTATTTCCCCTCAAATACAAAGATACCATCATCCCTGCTCTCATGGCTGACGTAAAGTAACCCTGACCGAGCAAGGACTTTTGGACATCAGCAAGGGCATGACAGATCACACGGCCAATGAGAACCTGGCCTCTGTTATTCCCGTTGAGCGTGCCGACTGCAATTTCATGTTTGTAGCATCTGAAGACGACATGAACTGAGACAGTGTCTTTTTCGCAGAACTAGCTGCCCAACGACTGAGAGACAGTGGGAAAGAGAACTTTGAGATAGTGAGGTACCCCAAGGCAGGACACTTTGTGGATGTTCCCTACATGCCCTTCTACCCATTCTATCCATGCGGCAGTGGGTAAAGTGGTGACGTTTGGAGGATAGGCTAAAACTAACGCACACGCTCAGGTAGACTTGTGGGGGAGAGTTCAGGAGTTTTTCCGGAAGCATTTAGACACAGGCAATGCTCAGCATAAAACAATGCTGTAATACATTACAAGGCACACATTATTCTCTCATAATCTTTTCAATAAATCAAACATTTTTGGCACTCACTTCAGTACACTTTCTCATGGTATTTTGGTGTGACGCCTTTTACATAAATAGGCAGAAATGAAATTACTTTTTTCTTACTTTTTTTTTTTAAATATTACCTTTAAACCTATGTTGCATGTTGCAGTGAGTAGGCCTTTGTTATAAGGGTGCTATCATATAGCAATGTGGGTCATTGTTGTGCTAAGTGCATGAAACCACATAGTGTGACACCATATCATATTGTGTGACAGGGTTTTTCTCATACCATGAATAATTTTTTTGTCAATATTACCTTTAAATCTATGTAACCATGTTGCAGCGAGTGGTTGTTAGGGTGCTATATCATATAACCCCAAAACAGAGTGTAAAATGTGAATAAAAACAGAATGTAATAATCTGCAAATCTCTTAAACTCATATTTAGTTGCAAAAACGACAGACAACATATCAAATGTTGAAAATGACACATTTGACTAGTTCATGGAAAATATATGTTAATTTTGAATTTGATACCAGCAACATGTTTCAAAAAAAGTTGGGACGAGGGTAACAAAATGCTGGAAAAGTTGTGTAATGAGAAAGAAAACAAAAGGAGGAATGTTTCACAGCTAATTATGGTAACTGGCAACATGATTGGGTATGACAAAGAGCATCCCAGAGAGGCAGGGTCTCTTAGAAGCAAAGATGTAGGGGTATTCATCACTCTGTGTAAACCTGTGTGCACAAATGATGAAACAATGCCATTTTAATGCTTCGAAATTGTGACGTATTTAGGGAGTTCATCATCTACAGGACTATTATCTATACTATATTATTAAAACATTCAGAGAAGTCTTTGCAAACAGGGGAAATAGCTGAAACACAAATTGGATGGTCGTGGTCTTTTGGACCTCAGATGGCACTGCATCAACACAAGACCTGTTTCCAGTGGTATGATTCATCCACTGGGATGACACCAAATCAGAAGCCAAGTATATTTATGTGGGCGACTAAAAGCTTTGGTCGCCGAGAGGCTGAGTAGGGGAGACTAACTTGCCCGACGCGCTGTCCAATAATTTCCAATATAGCTTCCAAGAAAGTTAAGTTCCTTTATTGTAGTAAAATCGGCATCTTGAAAATATCCACCACAGTTCAATGTCTATCAATTCATAAACATCAATAAATCCAGAAGTAAAATCCACAAGTTTCATGTAGTCCACAACAGCAATAATTCCATTCAACAGGTTAAAATATCAAATGCGGTCAGCAAAAAGTAAGGCTTCCCCCATCACCCCCTCTCTGTTCATTCACAAAAACACTTAGCAAGTGAGCAGGTGATATTATAATTTTGCCGCTACTAACACCATGTGACCCAATTACTGTGAGTAACCACAGGTGCACAACACAGACATCATCTGACCCCAACATTCCGGCCCCTAATTATTACAGTTATTACACAGTAATAATTACAATACATCACAAATTCTGCATAAGACAATACAAAAACATTCAAGCGTGGTTCTTTTTGTTGGTTCCTTTTGTTTGCTTTTTTAATGTTTTTTATTTCAGTCATTGGCCAGAGGTTACCAGCACATAGCCAATTATCAATGCGTCAGTAATGTCAGTCATTGGCCAGAGGTTACCAGCACATAGCCAAATATCAATGTGTCAGTAATGTCAGTCATTAGCCAGAGGTTACCAGCACATAGCCAAATATCAATGCGTCAGTAATGTCTCGTGAGTCCTGAGGTCATGTCGAATGATGTGCTCTTTGTGCAGATCCTCTGGATATGAGGTTATTCATAAAACCAGCGTAATCTTTGTCTTTGGAAACCTTTGTCCCTGGTGATCCTCCCCTTCCAGTTAATTGCACGTTGCTCTGCGGTCTTACTATTATTAGAGATTGTCGAATCTCTGTCTAATGGCCCACTCACCGTCCAACCAAGCACAGTCTTGATGGCATATGGACCTTTATTAACACTCTGAATGACCTCCAAAGGTTCCAAGGCTTGGGGCATGTTCATACCTATCAAAAGCTCTACCTCTGCTTCTATATCAGGCAGATGAACCTGCTTCAAGTGTGGCCAGTCGCTCAGATCCTGCTGTCTTGAGATGTTACATCTGTTAACGGGCATTCTACGCTGTGTGAAAAGATTTGGCATTTCCAAAAACAAGTTGCCATCCAATCCAGACACCTCCAAGTCTGAAACAATACAGCTGTCCACAATCTTTTCTTGTCCCATTGTACGCAAGCGAATCCTCGTTTTTCTCCCAGAAAGATTCAACCTATCCATGAGACCCACTGTGCAAAAGGATGCTGAACTCCCTTGGTCTAGAAAGGCGTATGTTTCGATTATTTTTTGGCCTTTCTTTGACTTTACCTTTACTGGGACGATGGCAAGCTTGCGGCCCCAGTAAGACCACTTGTCTGGACTGCAACAAGAGAACGATCTGCATCGTGATTAAGATAATCATCATTCCTCTCTCGGTGGATGTGGAGTATACTTGGATGTCTTAAGTTACAGATTTTACATGAGAGGCGTTTCCTACATTCTTTACTGATGTGCCCAGGACACATGCAGCCGAAACAGATACTATTCCTTTTAAGAAAGGCAATCTTCTCATCGTGTGGCTTGTCATCCAGTAGAGTGCACAACTGAAGTATGTGTGCACCTTTGCAGTAGAGGCATTTCCCTTCAGGTAAGTATCCATTTCTAACATTTTCCTCTGTTTGACGCTCTTGCTCCACGGACGTGACAGTCGTGGCAAAGCTACTTCCTCTAGCCTTTGGCTGAGGTGAGTGCCTTCTTCTGACACCATCTTTAGCAGTTGCTTGAGTAGGTGGAACTTCACATAAATTCCCAAAGACCGGATCTGTGGCAATTTTCACTTGACGCTCAAGGAAGACAACAATGTCAACAAATGCAGCTCTGCGGTGATGCTTCCCCTGAATATCCCATGCCACTGTTCGCCACTTATCTTTTAACTCATAAGGCAATCGTTTAATCACAGCAAGCATATTGGAGGGAGTATTTAATTCATTAAGACCTTGAACCTCATCCATTGCATTGCAACACCGACGCAAAAAGAGACTATATGCCTGAAGAGACTTCACATCCTCTGATCTAATTAATCTCCATAAATGTATTATATCCAAGTATGCTGATGCAATGACATACTCGTTTCCAAAATGTCCATATAACAAAGTCTTTGCCTTCATGTATCCAGTACCATCGGCCATATGTTGACAGCTTCTAACAAGTTCATTAGGTTGCCCCCTGGTGTACTGTGCTAGGTAATGCAGGCAGTCGTCAGAGTTGTCAGCCTTTGCCTCTATGACCTTTTCAAATAATCGCATAAAAGTATGGAAGTGCAGAGGGTCACCGTCAAATGTTTGAATGTCTCTTTTTGGGAGTTGTGAAAGACTTTGTTGACGCACCAACATACTAGTTATTATGACCGCCGCTAGCGAAGCGGTCATATAGGGATTGTCAAAGTTTTTTGTTTTTTTTTCCCCGTCATCTACTTCCTGAATTTTTGGTCAACGATACCCGGGACACCGAACCACCGGGGCACATGAAATTTGGTGGTTATGTAGCCCCACTAGACTTTTACGGAAAAATTCCGTTTCGTCCCCGGGGGCCACTCCACCCCCGTGCTGGGCCCCCCGAACCGCAAAAAAAGCAGTTTTTCCTAAATAACTACCTGAACCGTGGCACTGAGGATGAAGAATCTTTTATGGTATGTTGGTCTCAAGGGCCCACATCAACCTGGCCCATAATCACTCATTTGTGATTTGCACCCCCCCGGTAAAAAATGAAAATGCAATATTATTCTGCTTTAATTGCCCCTATCTTCAGTTAAGATGTTCAGAACTGCACCAAATTTTATGTGTATGATTGACCTGGCATTCTCTGGGAGTATGCCAAGTTTTGTAGAATTTCATCCATGGGGGGGTCTAAAAAAATTAGGTTTTGTGTACATTTAGTGACTGTACACTCATTGGCCTGTAGATGGCGGTGCACACATATACACATGCACACACACACACAGGCACCCACATACTATCGGTATTAGAACGGCCGATACATAATTACAAATTCAGTAGGATTAAAAGAAAGCCAAAATAAATATTCATCATCATCATCATGGCTGCATTTCCAGTATTGGCGATAAGTAGTCGTTTGTCCACTAGATGGCGCATCGTTGCAGTGAGATGTAATTTTGTTGGAAGTTAGAAGTGTTTTGGAAAAACAATGGACACTTCCTACAAGGACTGTTTACCGCAGAGAACGTCTAATAAGGATAGGACAATGTTCACATGAAATGTAATTCCCATTTCTTCTTGAAGCCGAAATAAATCTGATGTTTATCGGACATGCTTGGTTTTTACTGCAGGTACGTTAATCTTATAATATCAATAAGGACCTAGGTAATGTTACCGTTAGTGTTGGTTGAGTGATGGAGGCCAATTTGATTGATTGCATCTGTAGAAAACTATAAATGTGGTTATACCAAGCAAATTGATAGCAGCACTGTAATTGTATCTTTCGACTGTCATTTGTTGCACGTGCTACAAAAATCATTCTGTTTGTTAGTTACAGTTTTGTCATAACTCCCTGATGCATTTTTGCATTTAGAATAGCCAGAGCGTGGATATCTCAATCGGAAAATTAAACAATATCGGGTGCCTATGTGTAACAGGACAAGGTCCACGCCCCTTGCTTAACCCAGTAATGCCATTGCGAGTGGCTCTTTCCATTCGGAGGTGAGCCAATTAGCGTAGGGAAGTGGCTACATAAATTGTAACTTTTAATTTGAAGGCTGACGTCACAGCTGCATACTGTTGGTTGTCCACCTGACTCCTGCCTTCACCGCGGGATCCCTTGTGCTCTTTTGGCCTCCTGCTCACTGTGCATGCATCCAGTGACATTCCTGGATTTGCTGTCGGCTGCTGAACATGGGCCTCATAGCCGACCTCAGCTGATTGCAGAGCTTGCGGTAACACAAGGAGCGGCAACATCAAGGCATCTTGGTTCAAGTTCCGAACGCTGCTGTTTTGTTTGGTTTTGTTTTCACCTAAGTTGTGATGGTCGATTTTACATCTATTGTATGTTTGTATACATTTTAACTTTCACACGGGAGAACAACTGTATACCGACGGACGCTCTCGTCCAGTAGTCCTTGTATAAACAATGATGTTCACCACAGCTGATTTCATACTGTGCAGTGTGTGTGTGTTAGGAGTATTGGCTACTCTGATTTTCCTCTCTTGTCAGACAGGAGCTGCAGGCCAACTGGGGTGGCGGGCTATCTCGAGGTGGTGGTGTCCCTTCACTTTTCTTTTTTTTTGCTGTGGTGCAATTTGAGAATTCAATATTGACATGTTCACGTGTGGTGTGTCTGTAGACCCTCCCTCGGATAAACTCTCCAGCCCTGGGTAAGCTCCAGCCCTGTTCCTGGCTCCTCCCACCCCTCCTTAGCCAGTACTCTGATGAGCTCATTCTGGTGTATACTTACAACCGGACCCGCGTCACACAGAGCAGGTTGTTTGCGCCATGCCCCTTTTGAGGGGAAAACATTCCCTCAGAACAAGCCAAAGTGAACCGGTAGACATGCCGAAAAGTTGCAGGTGGGTTAGGCTACAGCTTTGTTGGCAAATAAATATTAGCCTAGTTATTAAATATTTATGAAATTATAATATCGTTCATTAGTCTTCAAAAGACAAACCACTAACGTTACACCAAAAATGAATCAGACCAAAGAAAACAGAAATCTAGGCTAACACTTAACGGCTATGACAGAAATTATCATATCTCAGAATTATCTAACTAACATACTTTACATCTGAGCCTGTGAGTCAACTACACTACATTAAAATTCAAATATGAAGGCAAAAATACAGGAAAACAATTTAGTTACTTACCTGGAGACTCGATGAGATAGGCTACGAGTAAATGTCCGGGTACTGAGTGGGGTTGTTGCACCACTTCGTAGCCTACTCGGGAGACTGAAGGGACATGTTTTTTATATAATTGAATTAAGCTTTTGTAGGTATCTTTCACGGTCAACGACCGGCAAAGTGGTTATGTATTGAGTGGTCATATTGATTTGTGGTATTTTTTGTTATTATTTACTCCTGCGATTTCTGTACGAATTACGTTTATTGACCCTAATTTGCGTTGGAGTTAATGAGAGGGGTTGTTTGTTTTCCCCCGAAAGGGGCGGGAACGTTGTCACGAGTCAAGTTCCCGGATGTGCCGGTCTAACGTATGTGTGTGTGTCATGTGTGTCCAGGCCTTGTAGGCCGTTTGTGTCAGTGCCTTAGTGCCAAAAGGTCTGACTGTCTGGAGAGAACTCACTCCCTATGTGTTTTTAATATTTGTTAATAAAGACAGTGTATTTTTGGAACCACGCCTCTGGTTTTCTGTGACCACGAACCTGTGTTGCCTGGTTGGGCTTCATGTACCCAGTTACAGTACAATTGATTGAAGATTCTGAGGGGCAGGGCCTCAGATGGCGTAGTCGACATTTCTATTAGAGAGCTAACCTACCACTTGCAACATATGGACTAGGCTGGGTGAACCCAGCCTGATCTGCCCGCTATTTATTTTTTGATTTCTTAAAAGATTGAGCTTGGTCTGGTGAAAGCCAGACTAGCCATGGACCTCAGTTACACAATGCAAGGGAACATGAATCAGCCTATATTTGCACGAACAATATCGGACAACAGCTCTTCAACTTTGGCCCGTTAAAATGTGTATGAACAGTCTAGCGACGCATTTCATCAAGGCCCATTTGGTCATGTCAGTTATTTGCACCACTGGTTAGATGTGAAACAGCATTTCGTTTTAGACTACTGTTACTTAATTTATGCATTAATAATAACGTTTCAGACTACTGTTACTTAATTTGTGCATTGACAATATTACATGAACTAAAGATGACTAAAATCTTATGTAGAAGAAGAAACATTCACAAAAAATCCATCCATCCAAAAATGACCTTTGTTTTTGATAGCTGTTGAAAATGGCATGGAACTGACAGAGATGTTTTTGTTTATTTATAAATAAATACATAAATAAATAAATAAATAAATAAATAAATAAAATTATGCTGATACCTTTTGCTTTTCCCAAATACAATGTAGCCTACAGGTGTAAGTGACCTTTCATCAATCCAGTTGCAATGGATGAACTGTGATGAACTGCCCTACTTGTGATTGTTTAGAGATTTTATAACAATGCTACATCTTCTTTGGCTATTCTACAATCTATTCACCTTTTCAGCACCAGTAGGCTACTTTCTGTGCAGCCGCACACACACACTCAGGCATGCCAAACAAACATACACAAAAGTTTCAAGAGTGGGGGATGGAGTAAAATATGGAGACAAATTGAAGTGTGATTTATTTTCGCGGAACGGATGTACAGGACTGAGTGGCGGTCATATTATGTACCGCTATCTAGTTTGTTTTCAAGTAGCAGGGAATTCAAGCCAAACCGTTGCAACTCTGCCATCAATCATTATGTTAAGCCCACCTACCGACTCTATACACGATTTCATTGGCCCGGCGAAGTCTGGGGATCTGGAGCTTACAAGCCAACGGAGAGTTGCTAGACTAGCCCTGGCGCGTCTAGATTTCTAGGCTAGCGCGTCTAGATTTCTAGGCTACAACTGCTCCAGACGAAGAATATAAATAGCCAAAATGGAACGCATGAATACTTCCACAGCCACGTGGTTCAGTGGTTAACACACTTGCATTCGGCCGGAGATTTTTATATCTGCCAGTTACAGATGTTTTGTTATTTCAGTTTCATAGTACATTATCCTTTGGAATATGCTGGAGAGGAAAATGCTACAATGGTTTTAAAATGTAGGCTATGCTTATGGCCCAGGGTTTTTTGGGGAACATGTTGTAGGGAAATAAAGGATACATGAATGAAGCAGGTTAGACTAGTCAGGTTCAACATGCCAGTGGGGTTGACAAGCGTGTGTACATGCAAAGAAAGTAGTAGGCCTACAAGAAAGTATTTATTGAAGTAGTAGGCCTACAAGAAAGTAATTATTGAAGTAGTAGGCCTACAAGAAAATATTTATTGACGTTTCCTTGACGTTTCAGTCAATTCACACACACGCACGCACGCACGCACACACACACACACACAATTCTAAAGGATGGAAAGCTTTCTGACCCCGACATACGCAGTTTCTGTGACGTGGACCGTTGAAGGGGTCTTTCTATACAGTTTGGAGCAAGGCACTTTTATTTTGAAGATTTTTTTTATGTACAGAAATGACCTATAGACTCTTAACTCAATGTTGCGTAACCTACAGTAGCGCTGATCTGCAGGCAGACCCTCTTCGTAAAAAGTATGATAACGTCCTGTCAAAGAGACTGTCAGATGTTGTACAGAGCTTTTTACTTTTTACATCTGAAACCTCTTACGAGAGTATCTGTTAGAATGTCTGCTTCTGATAGGCCTACTGCTGTAGGTCTACATTTTATACCAACGCGTTGTCATTTTGATGACACAGTACAGGTCATTGTGCGCGGACTCTTTCCTAAACAAATGGTGAAGTTGGTGGCTGAAGTTAAAGATGACAAAGGTATGATTTTCCGGTCGTCTGCAGTACACAGAGCTACCGAACATGGAGAAGTGGATTTAAATAGCTCTCCCTCTCTGGGTGGAACATATAATGGAACTGAGCCTATGGGACTTTTTTGGTCGTTGGGCCCATTGACCCCTCACAATAAATTCACATGGTGGGATGCATCAAGGCCTGTGTTAGTGGATGTTAAGGTGGTCAGTCACGAAAGACCGGAACATGTTCTTGCCAAGGAGACACACCAAAGGCGCTTCATGAAGGAAGGTGTCCAGAGGGTTGTCGTGACAGACGGTAGAATACGGGGAGCTCTTTTTATTCCACCAGGTAAGCCTATTTCATGCAAAGACAGAACAATTCGTGACAAAGACAGAAATAATGCATGCAGGAATGACTTCGAACTGCAAATTATATGCACTCGAAGCTATGCATAGTTTTGAGCTATTTGTAGCCTACACGCAGAGCCCTTATGGCACATTATATTGCGCTAAGGGCCCTCTGCGTCCACTAGGGGTGCCCGAAATGACTGGGAACTTTTTTACACTTTCAACCTGTCATGATTCACTGATCGTGAGTCGTCTCGTCCTTCATATACATTCCAAAATAAATCATGTGTTTCTCCCTTGATGCACATCAAATAAAACTCTGCCGGATCTTTCCCTAGTGACATCAAAGCACAGAATATCACTACCCTAAGTTCTTTGGTATTGAAGTTGAAACATTGCTGAAAAATAGATAGAGATAGATAGATACTTTATTGATTGCTATGTGAATGGTTGGATTTAATATCCTGTATTCATCATAAAACGTAAAACAGTGTTTCATCTGCACTTAGATATCATCATCAAAAGTATACATTTTTATTATTATTCTTAATAAAGTATTTCATACAGTAGACTACTCGCTGTTGTCTGAATATTGTCGATTACTCTGTTTGCCTAATCACAGCAACAAAAAAGTTAACATTTAATCAGGATATTGAGGGTATCAATAAATGACCAATAACTTGTCCTTCGCTTGCAGGGCCAGGACCCTTCCCTGGCATTGTGGATCTTTACACTCTAGGCGGTGGCCCATCAGAACCGAGAGCCAGTTTGCTGGCCAATAAAGGCTTTTGTGTACTCGCTCTGGCTTTTTACCGCTACAAGGATTTGCCTAAAAAAGTTGACAAACTAGATCTGGAGTACTTTGAAGAGGGAGTATGTTTCTTGCAGAAACACCCCAAAGTGAGTAACAAAAATACATTGTCTTCATGCGCAGTGTATAATACAGTAACAGTGATGTATTTGATATGCTATATATTAACTAATCAGATACATGTCTTGCTTTTTCTGTTTTGTTGAAGGTGAAAGGCTCTGGAGTTGGAGTTATTTCAATCTCCAAGAGTGGAGATCTAGCTCTCTCAATGGCATCATTCCTGTCAGGTATCAAAGCAGTTGTCACCATTAATGGTTGCTGTGCCAACACCCTCTTTCCCCTCAAATACAAAGATACCATCATCCCTGCTCTCATGGCTGACGTAAAGAAAGTAACCCTGACCGAGCAAGGACTTTTGGACATCAGCAAGTGCATGACAGATCCCACGGCCAATGAGAACCTGGCCTCTGTTATTCCCGTTGAGTGTGCCGACTGCAATTTCATGTTTGTGGCATCTGAAGACGACATGAACTGGGACAGTGTCTTTTTCGCAGAACTAGCTGCCCAACGACTGAGAGACAGTGGGAAGGAGAACTTTGAGATAGTGAGGTACCCCAAGGCAGGACACTTTGTGGACGTTCCCTACATGCCCTTCTACCCCTCTGGCATCCATGCGGCAGTGGGTAAAGTGGTGACGTTTGGAGGAGAGGCTAAAACTAACGCACACACTCAGGTAGACTTATGGGGGAGAGTTCAGGAGTTTTTCCGGAAGCATTTAGACACAGGCAACGCTCAGCATAAAGCAATGCTGTGATACAGGGATTCCCAAACTGTGGTACGCGTCGCGTACCCCCGGTGGTACGCGAGCTGCCACTAGGGGGTACGCAAGATGAAAAGGGCAATGGCGGAAAGGAGTTAAAAATGATTAATTAATTAATTAATACTCTAATTAATTCATAAATAATACATAATTTCGAATCAGGTTATAATGATATGGAAACGTGAAATTAAAGGAAATCATTTGTAAACTCTATAATAGGGTATGTTTTCATTAAAAAATAAGCTACACATAATAGGCAACACGTGATTTCCTGCAGGCAGCCAGAATATCTGGCGCGTTAGTTTCGTTGAAGTATAGGCTAGGTAGAAGGCTGCGTAAACATGGAAAACTGGCTAAAAACAGGGACACTGTCCAAAAGGCCTAGTTAAAGCGATCGAAGAGGAGAAGCGAGAGAAACAGAGCAGGACACAGGTAATGATGGAATGGGATGGGGGCAGACTAATGAAGGTCGAGATGGAGCGCAGGGGGATAAAAGAAAGAACAAGACAGAAAAGACTGCGCGAAGAAAACGAAAGTATGATGAGGCATATAGCCCTAGGCTTCACGTGGATTGGGAGACAGACTGCCCAAAGCCACAGTGCGTGCTTTGCAGTGAGATGCTATCTAACCATTCTAATGTGGTTCTCCACACTGTTTTTTTTTAACGTGAGAGCTCATAGACCAGTTGCACATTTTGATTATGTTATCATGTAGGGCGGCTAATTAAACAACGATGCCTGGAATGCGTCAATAGAATGAGTTACTTTTTTATGTGTTGGATGGTGGGGGTACGCGAGCCGAGTCAGGATGTAGAAGGTGGTCCGCGGGGAAAAAAGTTTGGGAACCGCTGCTGTAATACATTACAAGGCACACATTATTCTCTCATAATCTTTTCAATAAATCAAACATTTTTGGCACTCACTTCAGTACACTTTCTCATGGTCTTTTGGTGTGACGCCTTTTACATAAATAGGCCAAAATGAAATTACTTTTTTCTCAATATTACCTTTAAACCTATGTTACCATGTTGCAGTGAGTAGGCCTATGTTATAAGGGTGCTATCATATAGCAATGTTGGTCATTGTTGTGCTAAGTGCATGAAACCACATATAGTGTGACACCATATCATATTGTGTGACAGGGTTTTTCTCATACCATGAATAATTTTTTTGTCAATATTACCTTTAAATCTATGTAACCATGTTGCAGCGAGTGGTTGTTAGGGTGCTATATCATATAACCCCAAAACAGAAAAAGTTGGGACGTTGTGTAAAATGTGAATAAAAACAGAATGTAATAATCTGCAAATCTCTTAAACTCATATTTAGTTGCAAAAAGGACACAGACAACATATCAAATGTTGAAAATGAAACATTTGACTAGTTCATGGGAAATATATGTTAATTTTGAATTTGATACCAGCAACAGGTTTAAAAAAAAGTTGGGACGAGGGTAACAAAATGCTGGAAAAGTTGTGTAATGAGAAAGAAAACAAAAGGAGGAATGTTTCACAACTAGGGTAACTGGCAACATGATTGGGTATGAAAAAGAGCATCCCAGAGAGGCAGGGTCTCTTAGAAGTAAAGATGTAGGTGTATTCATCACTCTGTGTAAACCTGTGTGCACAAATGATGAAAACATGCCATTTTAATGCTTCTTACATGAATTTGTGACGTATTTAGGGAGTTCATCATTTACAGGACTATTATCTATACTATATTATTAAAACATTCAGAGTCTTTGCAAACAGGGGAAATAGCTGAAAAACAAATTGGATGGTCGTGGTCTTTTGGACCTCAGATGGCACTGCATCAACACAAGACCTGTTTCCAGACCTATCATTGTATGGGCTCAGGAAAACCTCTGATAACCATTGTCTATGTGCCCAGTTTGCAGCCAAAATTGTAACAGCTACAATTGTATTGAGACATGATACAGAACATACCACCCTCTTATCTGGCCCTGAGCTTGTTTAAAATGGACTAAGGTCCTGTGGTTAGACCATTCAATGTTTGCCATTCTTTTTGGAAATCATGGACTCATCTGGGCTAAAGAGGAGAGGGCCTATCCAAGTATCCAACTAAACCCAACATCTATGACGGTGTGGAGGAGCATTAATGCCTACAGCATGGGCATCTTGCACATTTGGCAAAGCACAATCAATTCTGAATGATGTATACAGGTTTTGAACAACATATACTGCCATCCAGGCAATGTCTTTTCCAGGGACGACCTTGAATATTTCAGGAAAACGATGCCAAAATGAATTCTGCACATACGTGTATTTAGAATATTTCTCCATAGAGGAAGAGTCCAGGTGCTAAGATGGCCTGTCTGCAGTCCAGATTTGTCAAATTAGGTGCATAATGGAATGAAAAGCATGACTAAGAATACCCCATACTGTTTAGCAACTGAAATCCTATATAGGGGATTAATGGGACATTTCATTCTCAAAACTGCAGCAAATGTTTCCTCAGTTCCTAAACATTTACAATTGTGTTAAATGAAGAGGAGAAGCAGCACAGTGGTAAACATGCTCCCGTCCCAACTTTTTTTGAAACATGTTGCTGGCATCAAATTCAAAAGTAACATATACTTTAAAATAGTCCAAATTTTCATTTTCATTTACATTTGATATGTTGTCCTTTTTGCTGCTAAATATGGGTTTACGAGACTTGTATATTCTGTTTTTTATTTTTGTTTTGGGGTTGTACAACAACATCGTTAATCTACTCTTATCACCCAGAGAAGAAATACTCTAAGAATAAGAATAGAAATACTCTAAGAATATTAAACTAATAGTTACGTTTAATGCATGTGTTGTCATATTTAACATGTTTTAACTCTTATTATTTAAGATGTACACCTGCACACACTTCATGTTTAATGTTAAATATCCATAGCAGTCTGAGAAAATACATCATGACTTTAAAGGCAACAGTAGAATGAATGTTGTCTTTATTATTGTATTGATCATTTAATCTGATTATTTTTACAGGTATGTTTAAAATAAATAAATAAATATTTGAATATATTGTTGATTTTTGAGACATTCAGAGAAATGATTCTTCAGTTCTGTGTCTTAAACCCAAGTGGTATACAAATATGCTGTTTTACACTGTTGTGATTTTAACTGTGAACCTATATGTGATTTACCTGTCTTAAACTGATTGTCTGTGAAATACATACACATTTCTGCATTTACAGATTGTTATGTGGTATGATTCATCCACTGGGATGACACCAAATCAGAAGCCAAGTATATTGAAAGATTGAGGACATGACTGTGAGTTGACAAAAAACAATGCAAAATGTAACAAATTTGCGCAAGGAAATAGGTAATTCTATGAAACGGGCGTCATTTGATGAGATGCATAAGGCACAAACTAGAGCCAAAGTGTGTTTCTAAAGCCTAAAGCTTATAATTCAAGAGTTCTTGTTAACATGATGTAAAAGGAAATACTATTCCTAAAGAGTATCACACCATTTTTAACCATTTTCCACAAGTGCATTGCCATTACCATGTGTCCAGGTTGACCAACATGACATTTACAGCTAAAATATCACCACATAAATGTGATTCTTATCAAACTTATGGGTTATTCAAATATATTTTCCTGATGACATTACACATACCAGTAGTTATTATTACCCCCAGCTTGTCTGTTCATAATTCTGAGAAATTCTTGAATTGTGTGCATGTATGCGTGTACATGTTTATGTGTGTGTGTGTGTGCATGCATGTGCTTGTGTGTGTGCCTGTGTGTGCGTCTGTGTGTGTTGTTACGGCTGCATGTATTCCAAGTGCTGTTTGTCCCTGTTCTCTCCCCTCTCTACCTCTGCTCAGGTGTGATGCAGATAATTGCCTTGATTGGGAGCACCTGGCCCTGATTGATCAGGAGTTAAAGGCTCCAGGATCCAGTTCCTGAGGGAAGGCTTTTGGCGTGGGGACTGCTGGCTGTCTTGCTGCCTCTCAGCCTGGGATTTCGTCTTGTCTTTTGATTTGGACGTTGTGTCATGTCTATGTAGTGTTTTGTTATGGTTTATCTTCATGTAGAGATGGGCAGAACGAGGCTTTGTGAAACAACGAAATGTTCGAAGCAATTGCGCCGGAATTGTGTCGAGGCTTCGAAACAATCAGACACACGTAACTCCATGGTGACATCTAGTGGCCAGTTTTGCTAACATCACATTTTGACCGTGAAACACAACTGCTCCAGACGAAGAATATAAATAGCCAACATGGAATGCGTGATTACGTCCACAGCCACGTGGTTCAGTGGTTAACACACTTGCATTCGGCCTGAGCGGCCGGTGTTCGACTCCCTGCTCGTGCTTAAAAAGTTCAGACTAGTATATGCCTTCAGTAACTAGAACATTTTTATATCTGCCAGTTACAGATGTTTTGTTATTTCAGTTTCATAGTACATTATCCTTTGGAATATGCTGGAGAGGAAAATGCTACAATGGTTTTAAAATGTAGGCTATGCTTATGGCCCAGGTTTTTTTTTGGGAACATGTTGTAGGGAAATAAAGAATGCATGAATGAAGCAGGTTAGACTAATCAGGTTCAACATGGGAAAAATAAACAACACATTTTTTGTATGTCAACATACATTTTTATTTAGGAATAACAGTTGTTCTGCCGTCTTGGCATTTAATCTGTTTCTTGTTTTTGAATAAACCTCCCCAGCCTTGGAAAAACATCTTTCACAAGGCACACTTGTTGCTGGCATGCACAAATATTTTTTTGCCATCACACTTAGGTTTGGATAAACCACTCTCCTCTCCTGCCAGTATTTCAAAGGGTCACTAGACTATATCTATCTAAACTATCGCTCACTGTCGGTCTCTAGCGTGTCAATTAATCTATATCACTAACCTATCAATCACAAGAATGCACTATCAATCGCTATATGTCGCTACATCTCTCAAAATCTCTCTCCTCACAAAAAAACCACAAAGATAGGATGTGTTTGAATGACTTTCGCGCGGTAAGTGTGCCACCTGTCCAAACCAAATAGAGCTGCACAGTCCCGCCCACAGCCAAAACGCGGTTAGGTGCCGGATGTAAGATTCCCATTCATTTGTCCCATTGACGTTTGGAAAAATCCCTATCTAAAGAGTTTTACAGCATGTCTTAGGCTAACCAGCTACGGCATAACTCATAAGCATACAACATATCATTTCGAGTGAAAAAACGAAGAGAAAATCCAAAAAAAGTCAAAGGTACAAGACTGTGTACATATTTTCATTTCCGAGCGAAGGAACTACTCATCCCATAAACCACCGGGCCTCACTGAAAAATATATAAGCAGCACGAAATCGTTCATTTCCAACCGGCGACAGCAGCGAAACCTTTCCTCCAAACAGTGATTTTTATATAGTGAATGTGCAGTTAATAGCAGTTATTTCAGGAGTAATCGTGTAAATAATAGTGTTTTGATATTGAATTTTATATTTATCATCGTGTATTTTATATCGTGTGTGTGAAAGCGGTTAACGTTAATGGCAGTGCTTCGTAACGTTACCTGACTCATCCTATGCTGTCATCACTGCTCAGTCGGGCTGATGCATGGTCTGCTCTTGGACCACCATATTCAGTTTATTAATTTGCCGTGAATTATTACACAAAATGTTCATTAAATGCACGAAGTATTCCTAGGTTAATGATTAATATGAATCATACAGTATGAAGGCTACCTAGCTAATGTTAACTAGCACTGCTAGCAGCATTAACATTACAACCTCCCTGCTTAGCTAACTCACCACAACTTTGTAACGTTAGGTCTTGTCCCTCATGCTGCTGACCCTTACAAAACCCACAAACTGACTCTCGGACACACAACAGTCAATAATGTGACCCGATTTAAAGTGGCTTTCACCCCTTTGGACACTCACTAAAACATAATATTCATACCTGTGTTGCAGCATGTAGGCTAATGTTAGCTGCATTATGTAATGACATACAATGTCGGAAATGCTGTCGGCTAGTGCTAGCCTACCTGAAAAGTTTGAGTGTTTGAACTAACATTTACAGTGGTCTATTTGATAGTGTATTGGCCCTGACTAAATTCGTGTGATGTATAAACCCCAATTCTTGTTGATACAAGTACCAATATTCGTCAAGAAAGTTTTTAATCACATTAAGATTTTCGCCATAGGCAGTAAAAAACTCCTCCATCTTTGTCAATATTTTTCCGCTGAGAAAGTTTCAAACTATGACCATAACGGCCTTTCCACCAATCAGAGGCATCACTGTGGGATTGTGGGATTGTTCAGGATTGTGGGTAATGAAGTACTTATCCAAGAGTTCGCGAATAAAAGGCATTTATCTCAAAACAAGGTTAGTGCCCCACGAACTCTTGGTGTCTATAGGAGCATATACAATCGCTTAGTACAACCGTAGCTGGTTTTAAGTCTACCACGTGCAGTTAAGTTTTTATGGCTTACACCGCAATTGTCAATGGAGAAATTGCATTGACTTTTTACATCCGGCATCGGCTGTGGGCGGGACTGTGCAGCTCTATTGAAACACCACGAAGCCTCACTTAGCCATGGTCACGTGACATGGGCGTTTTGAACCACACTTCAAAACACTTTTCGAAACACTTGCGTTTCGGAAGCTCGACACTGTTTCGAAACGTTAGCTTCGAGCGTCACATCCCTATCTTCATGTAATAAATCCCACTGGTTGGGTACATTTTATAAGGTGTTACTGATATTTATTAGGATTTGGGGTCAGTGGTGGGTTTTTGTTCACCCCTAAAGGGCCACGTAAAGGTGGGGTGTAACAGTGTGCATGTGCATGTATGCGTACATATGTCTACTGTATATGTGTCATAGGCTACGTATGATTACTGTGAATGTATATGTGCATGGGCGGACTGGCCATCTGGCATACCGGGCATTTTCCCGGTGGGCCGACGCACCT
The DNA here is from genome assembly GCF_046254945.1 of Alosa pseudoharengus. NCBI lineage: Eukaryota > Metazoa > Chordata > Actinopteri > Clupeiformes > Clupeidae > Alosa > Alosa pseudoharengus. The sequence goes on along the minus strand of NW_027468859.1, from coordinate 27,752,686 downwards.
TTTGGGCCGATAGAATAGGCTATATATATAATTTAATTATTTTGACCAACGATCGGCCCAAACGAAGGACAATCAGCGGCCCATTGGTTACATTTCAATATTGACACTGGACTGATCCAATAACAGCTCACGTCAGGCCCCACCCCTCCCATTTTGGCTCAGAGCCAGGATTCTGTGAGCGCATCAAAAGTTAATCGAAGTTGCCTACACGAAATTGCGGCGGGTGCCGGTAGTAACAATTGTGCAAAATGAACACCAATGTAGAAGCTTCAATACAATATAGCAAGTAGGCTAGCATATGTCAGCAACATGTTGAAGTTCGTTGAGTTTGAACGAGGATATACAGAGCAAGGGACAGTGAGCAGGTGGTGGAGAGTGCAAGCCTGAGGCTACATGAGAACAGTGGTGGAGCAGGTAGGCTGTGACATGCCATGCTGACTATGATGATTATGATGACTTATTCATTGCGATAATGTAATGATATGGTTGCCTAATGATAACATAGTAAAGCCGTGCTGTGATTATGATAACAAATAGTGCAACTTAAATTTTCTAAATGAAGGATTTGCAAACCCGGACAGCAAAATAGTGTCAAATCGACGTTAATTGTTGGTCAGATTGATCAGTTTCCGTCAGACGCCCAAAATTCAACATCGATGGCATGAGCGGTGGTTCTATCTTGGGAGGGTTATCATGGTAAAGAAGGGACAAAAGACTGTAGACTGACGGAAACGTAGGTTACAAAACGTCACGTCATGCACAAGCCAACTAAGCTAGTATATAACCTATATAGGCCTAGGTCAGACACTAAAGACAATTAGTTCATGTAGCTGTACTGTTCCAAAATGTACCAGCAATGTAGGTAGGAAGTATAGCCTACAGGAATAAAATATTTCCAGCAACAGCCCTGTTTATTTTGTGTTGTTTCAGTTGTCTTACAGTGATAACATGGTATAAATTACATTAATGTCGAAGACAATCTGGGTAATTTAACTCTTTACACATAGGCTTCAGTAATTTTTGGTGCTGCTGTCAATTGTAGCCCATTGAATAATTTGAAATGATACTTTGAATTCAAGCAGAAACTCTTCTTTAATAATTGCTTGTTAGTCTACTTGAATATGGAGATCATATGCTCCATGCCTACCTCTGATCAGTCAGAGAGATAACCAATGAGGCCTATATCACTTTCAGTGCTCCATGACAGTTGAAAAGATATGCATATTTAAGGGTAATGCAAAGATTTTGTATTTAATTAGGTGTGCCCGACCGATTTGAGGGCCGCTTGGGCCAAATATGCCAGGGCCGATTTTTGGTTCCAGTCAGCCCCTGTGTATGTGTGTGTGTGTATCTGTTTATGCACATGTGTGCATATGGAATGGGTTAACATGGCCCATGGAGGCAAACATATGCAAAAAGTTGGTCATCCTAGGCCCTACGGTTCTCAAGATATTTACAGAAAACTCTGTTGGTGTACAGTCACTAAATATACACATACATTCATTTATTGTATGGTCCCCCATGAACGAAAGTCCACAAAACTTGGCATACATTCAGAGGGTGTCATAATGATCCTACACTTTCAATTTCGTGCAGTTTTGACCATGTCAGCCAGAGATATTGTGATTACAACACCTAATTTTTGCTTTTTCATTTTTAACTAGGTGGCGCTATACATGAAATGAATGGGATGAGTTGACATGGTAGCCTAGAAATCTAGACGCACCCTAGCGGCGGCAAATTAATTTGCTCAGCCTGTACGTCTACTATCAAACCATAGTAGGGATGTAACGGTATGAAAATTTAACCTCACGATTATAGTGACCAAAATTATCACGGTTTTCGGTATTATCACGGTATTTCTAAAAGCGTGTTCAATATGTTCAGAAAGCACTGATAGTCCTACACAAGCTGAAATAGTTTCAATAAGTGTCCCGTTCATTTTTTTCTTCATGTTTAATTGGCTATGTGCTTATAGCTTAACACCCTACCATAACTTGGAGTTTGCTGTTTTTTTTTCTTTCTGTTATTTGGATGCAATATGTGAGACCAAAGTAAGCGTTCAAAATAAAACTTTAGGCTACTGTATTCTCCTGATAACGTGAGTGGAATGGATTTAATGTGGACGTGAACATAAAAAGAAGCAGAGTGGCTACATGATACGGTGCACATTTTGCGGTGAAAAAGTTCCGCCTTATAAAATCAGGTGTAGCCTAATCTGAATCGTAGTTAAAACCATCAATTAGACAACAGAATCAGTAGGGTACCAGTTTTGTTCCATTGTACCAGGCCTACTGTATGTCAAAAGCAGGCTTGGATGAAGCTGGGAAGGATTAAACACACGGTTTCCACACCGCGGTAATCAACAGTGATAATCATGATTTTTTTATGATTATGACTTTTTATAATTATTATCGTCAACATTTTTATCGCGGTTTACCATTATACCGCTAATCGTTACATCCCTAAACCATAGGGATTTCTATTGGCTGACGCTGTGGACGTCATCCAATCACAGCGCTCTATTTTGTTAGAGAGTAAGGGGGGCTTAACAGGATAACGACAGTCCTGCGACGGTGAACAACAAGGAAGGTTTTAGGTCCTAAAAAGACGAGGGATATCCTATCCTCATCACAGGCTACATTTACTGACCTTCGACTATCCTCATCCACAAGTGTTAAAAATCTAGGAGTTACAATCGACCAAGACCTATCACTAAGCAATCACATAAAACAGATTACCAAAACTTCATTTTATCACTTAAGGAACATTTCAAAGATAAGGAAGTCTTTATCCTTACCAGACGCTGAGAAATTAATCCATGCTTTTGTCACCTCAAGATTGATTATTGCAATTAGCCTATCTCATCTAAAAATGGCGTCTCTTCCGTTTTGCTACGTTAAGACGGATTGCTACTTCCGGTCATGCGGAACACCGTAGTTGGGAGACGGCAGTCTATTTAAGCCTAAATAAGCAAAATTATGTTTCCGGTTTACTTCCGGCTTTTGGCAATGGCGGCCGAAAAGTAGTACAAAGCTTATCAAAATAATAGTCTGTTTACGATTTCGCTGTTTTGACTGGCGTGTTGAAAAATAAACAATTAAATATTCGACCGTATGTCTCCACTGTGTTATGTATGGAGATTGAAGGCTACGAACGGCATGAATGTTGACAATTATTTTAGTAAATACTCAACGGTATGTCTCCAATGTGTTATTTATGATGATTGACAAAATGTTATTAGGCTACTACATAAGTACCAGCGCATGTGGCCGTTTATTTAATAATTTGGCTATAGGCCTACAACTTAAATGTTCTAAGCAGGGTAGGAATGCGTTGGCCGTGATGCCCCTTTGAAAATCAAAGGTTTACAGGCCACTGTGGCCTTGGTGCCCCCTTCTTTCAATATTCTGCTTTGCGTCCGTCTAATACCGATTTTCATTTAGCCTATGACCTGTCAAAATAATCTTAGCATCACAACGCAAATTAATTCAGTCTTACGCAGTGGAGAAAATGACAGCGCATGGCGTCCAAGTGCGTCCAAATTCACCTATTCCTCTCAGTTGAAATACTTGCGATCCCCTACTCATCACACAGATGAAAAGTAAATAATATGATTAAATTAAATATCTTCTAGGTTCTGCGCCCATCTCCCTACCCATTCATCTCGGTGGAATACTTTACGAACCCTTTGTTCAACACATGACAAACCATATCAGAATAAACAGCAGACCTTACCGAACACAGAGGTGTAAAGCATTCCCCTGTACAGTTAGCCATTTCAGAGTATTCCGGTTTTAAATTTGCAGCCAGGTCTACATTTATGTCTCCAACTTTGGTCTTTAGGTTTCAAAATGTGTTTAAATTGTTCTACATGATTTCATAACAGGCCAAATACAAAATACATGTGACAAATATTGCCTAGATATCGGTAAATATTAAAACCAGAGGATATACAGCTGACTAAGTTTGTGAAAGGAGCCTTAATGATCACAAAATGCTAAGCATGCATCTAGGCTATTTGAGTTTCTTAAAGCTGACTCTGAGCTGTGTTTTGTTCAATACATGATTTATAACAGGCCAAATATAAAATAAATGTTAAATATAGCCTAGCTGTAAATATGAGATGATCAGATGATTTACAGTTTTATGTCTAGGCCTATGTCATGTTTCATGTTTTTGTAATGTTTCATACAGTGATGCAAGACTACTGCTGTGAATAGGCTAAATACAACTTTGATCATTTTTATAGCCTACTACTGTATAGATAACTTTTGGTCTTGGTGCCCTGACATGTGGCCTTTGTGCCCCCCACCAAATATGCCCAACTGAAGGCCTTGCCCCTAAAATGGTGAAATTCCAAGCCTGGTTCTAAGTCAAACGGAGGGGTGTCCTTGAAAGACCTCACTATTACATGTGCTAGGCTATATAAATAAACTTGACTGCATATTTTTTCTCTCATAATATGCATGAGAACTGATCACTTTCACAATGAATGTAGGCCTATGTAAGACTCAGGGCTCTCAGGTGTCACGCATTGAGCGTGCGTGACAGTCACTCATTTCGGTCTTTAGTCACTCACTCCCGCCACACATTGTATTTCTCAGGCAAAAAAAAATATTTATGATATATTTAATATGCTGCAGCGCCCAAATGTCTATGGCTGCGCAGGCATCAAGCGCGTCTCCCTGGAGTTCTTAGACGATTCTGCCACTTATCAGCCAATCAATAAAAGAAAGGGCCTACACATTAGCCAATCAGAAAATAGCACTACTGTATCTGGGCAGAATCTGCGTGATTCTGCTACCGAAAATTTCGTTCACCCACTGGAGCTTCGCGCATCACTTTGAGCATAGGCCTAGGCTAAGTCATCTTTTAATGTTACAACAAATTCACAAATTGTTTGACACAAACAATGACAACTTGACTGCTGTTAGAGAAATGTTTCCCAGATAATTTGCATCAGTTGTTCATGAGTGTCTGAACTTATCCAATAGTTACAGCCTGTTCACCAACAACACCTGCTCAGAACAGTCTAGGCCTAGTCATATTTTCGTTATCACACGATGACAGACATATTGTCACATTATCAGGCTTAAAGTGTTCAGGCACCGTGCCTAAATTCAGGCGTGAGCTGGTATGCTTAAGATTTGAAAATAGGCAATGAGACAACAGTATATATGACGTCCTCATAAATGTCTGATAACTTCAGGCACATACATTTTTATTGCTTTAAGTCTTGCTTTAGGCTATAAACATCTCTCTCTCTCCAAATAGGCTTAATCATTTTATTAGCACTAAATAAATAAAAGTTAATAAATAGTAGGCTAAATAAATTAAAGTGAATTGCATAGTCGGTGTTATAGGTCACTTTTAAAATTTTGTCATATTGCATAATTATATCCTGGCCATGAATGCATTAATCATTGCATCTGTCTTTGAAAAATAAAAGAGCAATCCTCTCATTCGCCTTGACAGGAAAGCCTCATAAAAAGGCCAGGTTAGAGGATGCTTGCACAGAGAAGGTGCAAGGTACCTTCAATATGGGGGTCAAATCTGTTCAGCAGAGGGAGGGGAACCACATTCTGAAATAAAAATTGGGGAATTGTCGTCTGGGTGGCACTAGCAGGAGATAAAGCGAATTACCTATTGACCTGTATTGGCACAATGGAATTACACTGTCAACGCAAAAATTGTTAGGCTGAAAAAAATAAAAAATGTCTATCTTCAATATGGGGGTCATCTGTTCATCAGAGGGAGGGGAACCACATTCTGAAAAAAACTTGGGGGGATTATCGTCCGCGTGGCACCAGCAGGCCTCAAAGCGAATGACCTTTTGACCTGTATTGGCACAATGCAATTACACTGTCAAGGCAACACTTGTTAGGCTGACAAAACTAAAAAAATTCTATCTTTAATATGGCGGTGACACCCGTATATGACACAATATATGAGTTTATAGTAAAATCGCATGTCAAATATTCACAGACTCTATAGCGCCCCCTAGAAATCCAATTCCTAGAAATCCAATATTTCCTATATTTGGCTCCACCTCCTGGCAACACAAAAGCCATTAGATGTCCCAAATTTGACAAACTAGTTTGTTATCATCCCGTGTATCAAAATATGTGCCACATGCTGGCACTATCTTGAATTAACTGATGTAATCCTATCAAGGCCTGTCTGACCTATGCAAATTATGGCTATCTAAACCTAGGGTTAGCATTTCTAACTTGTATAGCTCATAGACAGACTAAATTTGGCATGTGACATCTATGTATGACATAAAATACATGAGCTAAGTAAAATCACAACTCACACATTCACAGACTCTATAGCGCCCCCTAGAAATCTACATTTTCCAATCTTTGGCTCCGCCTCCTGACAATATACAAGCAGCTGGAGGTCTCAAATTTCACAAACAAGTTTGTTATCATTCCCTGTATTGAAATATGTGCCACATGTTGACATTTCAGGAAATAATGGGTGTGACACTTACCTATAGGCCTGTCTGGCCAACATGGGTATCTAAATTGTAGTTTCTGAGTATGTCCGTTGCATCAAACTTGCCATGGCAGGTAAGGTCAGTGAAACTGGGATTATTTCAGCACAGCACACCTCTCTGTATCATAATCAATGAAAATATGGATGTTTTAATGGTTTGTGTATGATTTAAGAACTTTTGTTGGTCAACATCGGTCAAAAATATGCTTTAATTCTGAACAGCGATTTCTGAGGATTTCTTGTGCCTCAAAATTCCCACAGCATCTAAGATAAGTGAAATTGTGTTTATTTCAGCACAGCACACCTCTGTGTATCATAATCAATCAAACAATGGATGTTTTGATGGTTTGTGTATGATTTAAGAACTTTTGTTGATCAACATTTGTCAAAAATATGCTCTCTAAACGGCGGTTTCTGAAGCTTTTTTGTCCATCAAAATTCCCACCGCATCTAAGATAAGTGAAATTGTGTTTATTTCAGCACAGCACACCTCTGTGTATCATAATCAATCAAACTATGGATGTTTTGATGGTTTGAGTATGATTTAAGAACTTTTGTTGATCAACATTTGTCAAAAATATGCTCTCTAAATGGCGGTTTCTGAAGCTTTTTTGTCCATCAAAATTCCCACAGCATCTAAGATAAGTTGAATTGGGTTTATTTCAGCACAACACACCTCTGTGTATCACAATCAATGAAAATATGGATGTTTTAATGGTTTGTGTATGATTTAAGAACTTTTGTTGATCAACATTTGTCACAAATATGTCAATAGGTCATTCGCTTTGAGGCCTGCTTGTGCCACGCGGACGACATTCCCCCCATTTTTTTTTCAGAATGCGGTTCACCTACCTCTGATGAACAGATGACACCGATATGGGAGATAGACATTTTTTAGTTTTCTTAGCCTAACAACTTTTGCGTTGACAGTGTAATTGCATTGTGCCAATACAGTTCAAAAGGTCATTCGGTTTGAGGCCTGCTGGTGCCACGCGGACGACAATCCCCCCAATTTTTTTTCAGAATGCGGTTCCCCTCCCTCTGATGAACAGATGACACCGATATGGGAGATAGACATTTTTTAGTTTTATTAGCCTAACAACTTTTGCATTGACAGTGTAATTGCATTGTGCCAATACAGTTCAAAAGGTCAGTTGCTTTGAGGCCTGCTGGTGCCACGCGGACGATAATCCCCCCAATGTTTTTTCAGAATGCGGTTCCCCTCCCTCTGATGAATAGATGACACCGATATGGGAGATGGTCATTTTTTAGTTTTCTTAGCCTAACAACTTTTGCATTGACAGTGTAATTGCATTGTACCAATACAGGTCAATAGGTAATTCGCTTTGAGGCCTGCTGGTGCCACGCGGATGACAATCCCCCCATTTTTTTTCAATAATAATTCCATTGTGTAATTCCATTATGCCAATACAGGTCAGTTCGGTTTATTGCTTGGTTATACCACAGACGACAATACCCCAAAACTCCCCAATAAGAAAAAAAGACAACATCCAACATGGCTTTACATTTTCTACATTTTACTACTATGAGCAGTAATACAAGCATACACTAAAATGCTACTATGCACCATAAGGACAGAGAAACAGAAGTAGGTATAAAACACATCAGCATCAGCCATTATTGAAGGAAATGAGTGGAATGAACAGCAACAGATACAACTTTGTAAAGGTTTAAAGATGCTGTAGGAGGGGGTGATGGGCAGCACAAGGCGGTTGGCATCGGGCTGGGGCTGGTAGCATGAAGACGGTGGGGGGCAGCATGAAACACATGGCGGGTACAGTGTCCTAGGAGGTGGTGAACACACACACACACACACAGGGTTAATACTGCAGAATTTGATATTGAATTGGCATAATTCAAGGCTTTTTCTGTGCCCCTGCTCTGACACCCACTCATCAACAAATAACTGTTACATCCACTGCTATAAAATTATTATAAAATATAATACAATGCTGATGATGAATTCATGTATGTGTTACTCACTTTGAGCAGGCAAGCCTAGCTTTTAGCGCGAGTATTGTTGATATCAATGTCAAGACACCCATCACGCTATTTTGTGCTATTATGCTTTCCCATCGCGAGTAGCGATTTATTTCTAAGCTTAAGCATCTACCTTTATATCAATGTCAAGAGATCGCGAGTAACGATATGTATTAATGTGAAGAGACCATCACGCTATTTTGTGCTATTGCTTTCCCATCGCGAGTAGCGATTTATACCTTTTATCGCGAGTAGCGATATATATGTATATTCTCGGGGTTTTATTTTGAATTTTTAACGTCTCCATCCAGACAATCAAACAGGATGTGTGCTTCTTAGCAAAACCTTATTTAGGCTGCTGTCTCCCTAGTGAACACCGTTCACAGTGAATGGCAATTGCACAGATGATTTGCGCAAGGCTGGTATTATCCCAGGTAGAAGAGGACGTTCTGGGGACGTTGCGCAACGTTCCCTAAAAGTCCTCTAAAAGTGCTGAACGTCCCCAACCTTTATAGAACATTGGGAACGTTATTAGAACGTCCTCCCTGGGTAATTAACGCACCTCGATCTAAAGTTCTCAACATGACGCTAAGAGGACGTTCTTTTTGGGTAATTTCGTGGTCACACCAGGACGTTATGAAACAACCATTTTCTGACGTATATGGAACGTTTCAATCAAGTCTTTTGTTGGTTGTACAGCAACGTTACAGAGGACATGAATAGAACGTTCTCATTTGGACCTACTTTGGTCACACTACAACGTCCCCTTCAGACAACTTATAGGGGATCAAAGAGAGAGAAGGGAATGCTTCACTGGGTCAATTATCCAAGTAGTAAAAAAAGGGTGCTCATCAAAAAACTAGGGCGTCCAAACTGCCATGAAAAGATAAAGACAACTTTTGAGGCACTCCTTACTAAAGTTAAAAAGCCTTTATTAAATTCTGGCTACAAGCCTACGCGTTTCGACACAATGTCTTCATCAGGGCATGCCAAACAATTGCAGGTGAAAGGTATTAATCAGGTAGGTAGGTAGAGCTAGGTCACATGACACTAGAAACCCCACCCCCCAGCCCACACAAGGTACATATCAACAAACATTTATCAAAGTGTCTCCCCAAAACCAAAACAAATAACAATTAAAAACAGTTTTTTTCTTTTTCTCAATCCACCATTTCTTTGCATCTCACAGTCCAATGCTACAGTTCATACAGAGCAAACTACGAGATTACAAAAATGGAGAAAAGTCCACATCCTCATTGAGGCCTGGAAATGTTGTGTCATTCAATTTAACAATCCACCAAGTTTCCCTTTGGAGAAGCCGTTTTAATCTGTCCCCGCCCCTTATGTTTTTATTTATGACCTCTATTGCCATTATTTTCACTGAGTTCAGATCCGTGTGGCCAGCTTCTCTGAAATGAACAGCCATGGGGTAGCTGGGATTTTGATTTCTTATGGCGTACTTATGTTCCGCCAGTCTGTCGCGAAGTCTGCGTTTTGTGCGTCCAATATAAAAGCAGCCACATCCACATTCTAACCTGTACACTACATGTGTAGTATTACAATTGGCAAAGTGTTTACAGTAATACACCTTTTCACTAAATACATCCACAAAAGCGCTTTGGCGAGATACGTTATCACAGTGGTTGCATGATCCACATCTGTATGTGCCTTTTGGCTTTGGGAAATGAGAGGGAGGTTTGGAGGCAGGGAGGTAACTACTCATCAACCTATCTTTCAGTGTGGAAGCCCTCCTAAAGGAAAATAGGGGGCGCTCAGAGAACAATTGGCGTAAGGAGGGATCACCATCAAGAATGCCCCAGTTTTTGTTGACAATCCTTTTGATCTTGTACGACAGTGAACTGTATTGCGTGGTGAAGAACATTTTTTCAGATTTTCTTTTGCGGTGAGTTTTCTTGAATAAATCCTTCCTATTTAGTGCTTTTGCTTTAACCAAAGCTGTATCCAGATCTTTTTTCTGGTACCCCCTATGTCGAAAACGAGAATACATGTCATCAGCTTGTACATCAAAGTCAATCTCAGAATCACAGATTCTACGAATCCTTTGGAATTGGCCATAGGGGATGTTTGTGATAAGACTGTTGGGGTGAAAGCTGTCGGCATGTAGAATGGTATTCCTATCAGTTACCTTCCTGAAAATGGATGTATGTAGGTAACCTTGTTCATCCACTGTGATGTTAAGGTCCAGGAAGTGTATTTCTGACTGGCTGTATTCAAGACTGAGCTTGATGTTTGGATTTGAAGAGTTCAAGAACAGATGGAATTCTGTAAGTTGTTCTAAAGGGCCTGAAAAAATGAAAAACAGATCATCAATATATCTTCCATACCACCTAATGTACTGTTTGAATGGGTTCAGATCACTAAAGATGCATTGGTCTTCCCAAAGACCCATGAAAAGGCCTGCAAAATTGGGTGCATAAGCAGCCCCCATGGCGGTACCTTTCTTTTGGCGGAAAAGTCGATCCTGAAACAAATTTTTTTTATTATTTAGTGTCCACTTTGCAAGATCAACAATGAATTCGGTCGGAGGTGTATCATCTGGCCTTTTTTGTAAGGCCTGCCTCAGGGCCTCAAGGCCCTCCTCATGGTCAATATTGGTGTAGAGTGCCTCAACATCCATTGTAACAAGATATGCATTGTTGACATTTTGAATTTCATCCAATATAGAGAGTACATGTGTGGTGTCCTGTATGTAAGCTGGTAGTGCCATTGTGAGGGCTTTGATGTGAAAGTCAATAAATATTGATGCTGGTTCAGTGATTGATCCCATGCCACTAATAATTGGTCTCCCAGGTGGTTCCAAAAGGTTCTTATGGACTTTTGGTAGCATGTAAAAAACAGACAGGGTAGGGTTATTCTTATAGGGGATGTTCCATTTTTAGGATCACTAACAGAAATGTCACAATGGGAAATCCCTGATGACGTAATGCGTCAAAAAACACCTTTCTTCTCTGTTATATTGCTCCGGAACTGTTCATCGCAGCAAGAAACATGTATTGCGTGACAGAGCAGAAGTGGGGCTTTCCAACGAGACCACCCACTTGTCTGTACGATCAAGTATGAAAAAATCATGAAATTAAATCAAACCGCATATTTAGTCTGCGTTCACCTGCGCACCCATTAATTAGGCCTACTCTCGTTTGAATTACTCGCGGACCCGTGATCACATATGCCACGTCAGATGAAAGAGGAGACACAGGCTATCATTTGATACCAAGTAGGCTACATCCTTCTAGGTTATAAAACAGACGAAGTGACAGCAAAATAATAACTTCATATAGCTGGACTTACCCCACGTTTTTGTGGCAAAGCATGTTTATAATCCAACGCTATCGTGTGTTTCTCTATGGCAAAGCATGTTCATAATCCGGTTTTGAGATCCTAGCAAATTCCTGCCTGGCATCCAATTCAAGGCTCACATTGCATCCCAATTTATTCAACAACGAAACACCCTTTTGCCTTTACTTTGTTCATGGCAAGGCAGTAAAAAGTTGTTGTAGAGAATCATTATGAGTGCACCATACATGTAGGCACACACAGGCCAACATGCAAACTCAGGTCAAGTCAGGTCAGATCAGTTCCTGTCACAGATATGGAGTGCAGAAAGGTCATTTTTCATCACTAAATTTAAAAAAAATGCCATTTATTTCTGTAAGGCCACACCACATGTCTGTAAATTGCTCAGCCCCAGAGAATCCCTCCACCATGGCAATGATATTGCCAGATTCAGGAGTCTGCTCTACACACACAAGAAAGGCAAGTCGGGCTGCCAGCTTGCATTGGTGAGATACATGTCAAAATATAATAATTTTTATAATACGCTTTTTGTATTTTTATTATTTAAAAATCAAAATAAAGTCAATGATAGTACTAATACATGAAATGATGGCAGATCTGCATGCCTAGACTCTGCTGAAAAAAAAACAATATATAGCACACAGGTGTTGTATTCAGTTTCATATTTGTCCAGAAGTATGAAGTGTTACACCGCCCATCAACTAATGCATACACATGACCAAGATTGCAAGAGAAGGCCATATTTATCTGGCGTTTTAATGAAACAAAGCACTCGAAAGAATTTCCCTCCTAGGTAAAACTGATGATGAATGATTTAACATCCACAATCACCAAATGCTTTAATGAATTTTCAAAGCAAATACAAAGTATGGCAACAACAGTAAAGGAAGACAACAGTGGCCAGAACACATTATACAACCAAAGGATGCCAATTCTTACAATAAGCAAACATTACATAAACAGAATATAAGGTTGCAAATTATGTGGGGGGAAAAAACTAAACAAAAAAACCTTGACATTCCACGTAAACACCAAAATAGCAAACAGAAAATGCTACTCAAAATTCACACTACTAAATCAAATTTGCTTACTGTCCTCCCACCCATACGTGTACCCCTATTAACCCCCACCCCTCACCATCTTGTTTGGCTGAAATGTGGTTTATTTGCTACATGTACATGTTAGTCCCGACTCCTACGATCTCTCCAAAACACTCACAGTAGGTGTAGGAAGATAATTAAGATGCATAACATATGACGCACCAGCCAAAGCAATGTTAAAGTGCATGAAACAGTACTCTGGATACTACGGATGTGATAAATGAACCCAAAAAGTACAGGGCCTGACTCTTAGAGATAATGTGTCATTCAGAGAGCAGAGACAACCTGAGCACCACCATGAGAACTCAGTTTCTCCCTTCTTAAACATGCCAATTGATATGGTCAAGTCTTTCCCTGCAGACTATATGCATCAGTGTTGCCTGGGGTGATGCGCAAATTGCTTGGCCTGTGGTGCCGTAGCAAAACTGCTCACAGGCCGTTCAAGTTACTTTATTTGTACCCAGAGGTAGATTTTGTTTGCAGTCCTCATACACACACATACTGGGAACAAAAGAGGCACATATCACACATTATTCAACTTAAGACAGTGGGAGTTAAGAAATGGCAAATTAAATAAAAATAAACAAAAAAATTAAAAGTTCTTACAGGTCCAAACTATACTTAGATATTGATGTGAGCTAAAAAACGAATAGTAAAAAGAAAGAAAAAAAAAAAATAAAACAGTAAAAACAGATAAAGGTTAATATATATATATAAATATTATGTATCATATAAATAATAAATACATACATAAAAGCAACAATAAATAAACACCTGTGCAAAGCATAGCTATGACTTGTTCCTCAGTGTAATGGCTGCTGGGACAAAACTGTTTATGTGTCTTCTTGTTCTACACCTAGGGATTGTAAACCTACGCCCAGAAGGGAAAAGCTGAAACTCTGTGTGCAATGGATGGGAACTGTCGTTTAAAATTGAACCAGTAATGCGCTGTAATTGTTTTGTGTACAAGGTCTCCACGTTGAGCTGTGGCTCACCAATCAGTCTGCTAGACCACTTTACTATTTGGTTGAGTGAGTTGTTATTTTTCAATGAGAGGTTCCCAAACCAGGCTGCTAGTGCAAATGATAAAACTGATTCAATAAAAGCGTGGTAAGAGAGTCATGGTGGATTTGTCAATGTGGAAGCGACTTTTTACACACCAGTTCACAGTTAGTTTCAAATGTGAGTTTTGAGTCTATTATCGTCCCCAGGTATTTATAAGATTGCCCACATTGATGTGATTTCTTGTGTCTTCATTTTCCCCCTAAAACAGGGGTCCCCAGGGGGGGGGGGGGGTCGGGGGTTCCATGTTCCATATGTGTTGTGCATGCATTACTTGAAAAGAACTAGCTCCAGTTATGTATGAACAGTGAAGGTAACGATCTCTTGTGAATAACGTGAACTTGAACAAGTGAAAATTGAACAATATGAACTATGAATATTGAACAACTTGAAGCTACATCTATAAGTGTGAACATGCTTAACAAAATATGCGAACAAAACATGGGAACTAAACGTGCATTACGAATATAATCAGTGGGAGCCCTGCTTGTTTCCCTGCAACAAAAAGCTTCCATCTGGGGGTGATGGAAGACATTGACACTCAGTGTGTTTGAAATGTCCAGTCTATTGCGCAATTTGGTCTTAGTTGCAGTCATTGCCGAAAACCCGGCCTCGCATAGATACGTGGTGGGAAACGTTTTCAGCGCTTTTACGGCTATCTCGGGATATTCTGCTTTGGTTTTGATCCAAAAACCCGCCAGAGAGGTTTCTTTAAGACCACCGTCATTTGCAATTTCGATCAACTGCTCTTCTCATGTCGTAGGCTACGGCCTGGTTAGGAATGTCCTGCGGCCCGGTGGTTGGGGACCGCTGCCCTAAAAAATCAATAAACATGTCCTTTGTTTTGGCTACATTTAATTGAAGATGGGATGCCTCACACCATTCAACAAAGTGAAACAGGTCATGGTCCAGTCATTAATGACTGTCACCTGCACAGCTGAGCGAAGTAGGTGAGGGGTTTCAGAATTTCAGGGGGAACATTGCCAAGGTGTTTGCAAGAAAGCCACGTGGCTTAGAGGAATTAGACAGGTGGAAGGCGGTTTTGTTGTTGTTTATGCTGTACACAGGTAAAGTAAATAAAATGATGGCGCAGAATTTATGGTCTACAATGTGCACTGACTAATTCACCTTGCTTTCTAAAACTGATTGTTCCAATCCTTGTTTATGATTGGCTGAATCGCGCTCCATGCCGTTGTAAAACCCAGCACAAACTGTCAAGTTGTCATAACATTCAATGATGCATTCCATATTACTGCGCTTAAACAGTACTCTGGATACTACGGATGTAATAAATGCACCCAAAAAGGGGTTTGAGAGGGGAGAATAACTTTTCTTGAAGTACAGGGCCTGACTCTTAGAGATAACGTGCCATTCAAAGAGCAGAGACAACCTGAGCACCACCATGAGAACTCAGTTTCTCCCTTCTTAAACATGCCAATTGATATGGTCAAGTCTTTCCCTGCAGACTATATGCATCAGTGTTGCCTTGGGGTGATGCGCAAATTGCTTAGCCTGTGGTGCCGTAGCAAAACTGTTTGCAGGCTGTCACCTGCACAGCTGAGCGAAGTAGGTGAGGGGTTTCAGAATTTCAGGGGGAACATTGCCAAGGTGTTTGCAAGAAAGCCACGTGGCTTAGAGGAATTAGACAGGTGGAAGGCGGTTTTGTTGTTGTTTATGCTGTACACAGGTAAAGTAAATAAAATGATGGCGCAGAATTTATGGTCTACAATGTGCACTGACTAATTCACCTTGCTTTCTAAAACTGATTGTTCCAATCCTTGTTTATGATTGGCTGAATCGCGCTCCATGCCGTTGTAAAACCCAGCACAAACTGTCAAGTTGTCATAACATTCAATGATGCATTCCATATTACTGCGCTTAAACAGTACTCTGGATACTACGGATGTAATAAATGCACCCAAAAAGGGGTTTGAGAGGGGAGAATAACTTTTCTTGAAGTACAGGGCCTGACTCTTAGAGATAACGTGCCATTCAAAGAGCAGAGACAACCTGAGCACCACCATGAGAACTCAGTTTCTCCCTTCTTAAACATGCCAATTGATATGGTCAAGTCTTTCCCTGCAGACTATATGCATCAGTGTTGCCTTGGGGTGATGCGCAAATTGCTTAGCCTGTGGTGCCGTAGCAAAACTGTTTGCAGGCTGTCACCTGCACAGTTGAGGGAAGTAGGTGAGAGGCTTCGGAATTTCAGAGGTGACATTCCCAATGTGTTTGCGAGGAAGCCACGCGGCTTAGAGGAATTAGACAGGTGGAAGGCCACTGAATTCCGTCAGTTTATGCTATACACAGGTAAAGTGGTGCTGCGGGGGTGTGATCGGGATGGCGTTGCGGTGATGGAAACAGGAGACAGTGGTGATGTTTCTCAAAAATAGCCAGGTTTTATTTCCACCTTAGCAGCTGCATGCATGTACCAGTATGGAGAAAATCGGAAAATACAATTAAAACCAAACTCCAAACAAAAATCTCAAATCAATCACTAAACTTTCAAAACATATCAAAATTAACTTTGACCACCCTCTTCAATTATAGGGTAAACTGCTGCAAATCACAAAACGAGTGTTAGGCCTATACGCAGGGGCAATCACTTGCTCACCTCAGACCATTCTACCTCCTTCTGCCCTCAACCATAGTCCCACCAGAGAATTTAACTCTGCCGACTAAACCAATGCACAATCAATCAATCAATCAACTAACAAAACGCATCTTCTCTATAAAGATCCAATAATACATTCCATACCATAAAACCCACTGTTTCATAACTAGACAATCTATTGTATAATTTCATAACCTTAAACACATCATAAATAACCAGAACGTCCCAAACACCCCTCTTGTCCTGCACACTTGACCTCTGCTTGTGCAGTACGTCACACTCCACGAACTTATAATGTTCCTTACGACTTTCCGTCGGGTCTTTTCTCAGTCCCCAGAGCAGGAAGCGCTATCGTCCGACACAATGAAAAGTTTGCTGAATGTCCGTGTTCCCTCAACCTTCAGTTGGCCACCCTGAAAGTAAGGCTGATAATTAATATTGTCCCGTATGCGTTTGTGTTTTGCAGTTGCCGTTGCAACCATGCTGGATGCCGTTCGTGTTCGTGTGTGCAAATAAAGTGTGTTTGTAAATCACGTTGTCCGTTCTTTGTATTTAGCTCCCGTATGAAATAAACTGTAGCCGTAACGGGCAACCGCACCATTACAGGAGGATATCGCTTGAGACACTTTAGAATTGGTTCTGCCACTCCGAATTGACCACATTCTACCCCTGACACTGATTGGATTTCAACACGATCTGTTTTCAGTAGTGTTTTTGTTGTACTTGGCAGTTCATCATGGCCTTGATTTCTTAGTATTTTTAGCAAGGCATCTGCTGCATTGTGTTTGATTCTGTAACTGCATATCCAGGTTTTTAATTTCTTAGCAAGGTAGCTGCAGCGGGAGAGCTCAGCCCGGTCCGGTTGCTGCGGAGTCGGTGCCTGTCTGTCCTGGTTGGCGACTCGACGGAGCGGAGTGGCGTTGGTGCAGCTTCATCTGGCCCCCCTCGAACCCCGGTGCTTGGTACAGTGTCGACGGTTGAAAAGGCCACCTAGGGCCCCGCCAGGAGAGGAGGAGTGCCGTGGTGACACGCCGCGGAAAGTACAGCCTGAGGGCGGCTGCTGAGAGGGAGCTGGTGACGAGCGGGGTCGGCCACGTGGTTTATGTCGTTATTCCCGTAAGTTATAAGTGTAAAGTTAGTGTCTTTAGTGTAACATGTTTCCCTTTTAGTTTCCCCTCATGTGTGTTCCTTTTTGTGTGGGGCCTGGACCTCCCCTGTTGGTGTAGTGTGTGTGTCTTCTTGACCTGCCCTGTGTGCATTGTGATCTGGGTCTGTGTCCCTGCCCTCGTTCTCAGTCATTAAAGCTTGCTCTGAACAACTCTTGGCGTCCTGAATCCTTCAAACGTTACAATATGTTCAACCCAGAGAGGGAGAACTATTTAAATCCACTTCTCCATGTGCGGTAGCTCTGTGTACTGCAGACGACCGGAAAATCATACCTTTGTCATCTTTAACTTCAGCCACCAACTTCACCATTTGTTTAGGAAAGAGTCCGCGCACAATGACCTGTACTGTGTCATCAAAATGACAACGCGTTGGTACAGCAGTAGGCCTATCAGAAGCAGACATCCTAACAGATACTCTCGTAAGAGGTTTTTCAGATGTAAAAAGTAAAAAGCTCTCTACAACATCTGACATGTCTCTTTGACAGGACGTTATCATACTTTTTACGAAGAGGGTCTGCCTGCAGATCAGCGCTACTGTAGGTTACGCAACGTTGAGTTAAGAGTCTATAGGTCATTTCTCTACATAAAAAAAACATCTTCAAAATAAAAGTGCCTTGCTCCAAACTGTATAAATAGACCCCTTCAATGGCCCACGTCACAGAAACTGCGTATGTCGGGGTCAGAAAGCTTTCTATCCTTTAGAATTGTGTGTGTGTGTGTGTGTGCGTGCGTGCGTGCGTGCGTGCGTGCGTGCGTGTGTGTGAATTGACTGAAACGTCAAGGACACGTCAATAAATACTTTCTTGTAGGCCTACTACTTTCTTTGCATGTACACACGCTTGTCAACCTTCTTTATAATATGTAGTCTTACCATTGTTATTATGACCGCCGCCCAGCGAAGCGTGGTCATATTGGTTTGTCAGTTTTTTTTGTGTTCCGTCAAGAATTCCCGGGACACTGAAAGACCGGGGTGCACGAAACTTAGTGGGCATGTGGCCCCACAAGGATAGACCATTGTTTTTTGGTCTTAAAGGGCCATGTCAATAGCCTGGCGGGCCATCCTATATGATTGAAATATATAGTCTGGAATCGAACCATTTACCTCGCTTAATCCAAGGGGCGGGCAGAGAATTGTCTTTCAAACTGCCTAGGCATGCAATAGGCCAGCGCTACAACCATATCCGTATCCTGTCGGCAAAACGGCAAATACATCCTTCTTCGAAAGGAATGACTTAAGTGCATTGTGTTGCTCAACCTTCAAAGAAAAGCACAAGTCCAACTCCTCCAAAGTTGACGCCAACGCCGACAACCGCTGATTCAAACAACCGCTCTTCGTTCGCCATAGCCACCTTCAATTTCAATTTAATTCAATTTATTGTGCTTATAGAGCGCCAAAACATTACACATGTATCATGCCGCTTTACAGAATGTAGGCAATCAGAGAAAAAGGAAAGAAAGGAAGAAAAGAAAAGAAAGAGAGAGGCCCATGGGTAACAGGGGCGAGGAAAAACTCCCTAGAATTGGAGATACATATAGGAAGAAACCTCGAGCAGATCCACGACTCAAGGGCCTGACCCATCTGCCTAGGGTCAATACAGGACAGTAAGGTCTGTATACATGACAAATGCATATGATAGTCAGGTGTAGAGAATAAGACATGGTGTTAAAAAGCACTTGAGCAGAAAGTTACAAGAGGTGGGGTGATTACGTATCTGGTTTGATAATTCATTAATTCTGATTTAGTGACAGAAAGTTCAAATAGTCCAGCATTGGATTTGTCCAGGGGAAGGGAGTTGTCATGGGGCATGTGGTGGGTCGGCAGACAGGCCAGGAATCCGGGCAGAATTGTCATAGGCAGGTGATGGGTCGCTAGGCTGTACAGGCCAGGAATCCAGATAGGGGGACAGTAATAGGGCAGTCGAGGATGGGACTTCAGGTGAGATGGGTGAGAGGAGGGCCAACACATGGATGGTTGATGACTGGTGATGATAAACCTCACAAGTGAGGTACAGTAAGGGGGAAAAAAAGAGAGATGTAGAGTGGGTTAGTATTACTGAAAATCAAAAATGGTTAATGTCAATAAGTAAATAGTGGTACTATATATTGTTACAGTATATCATAGTGAGAATAGACAAGAGAGGGAGAGTTGAGAGAGAGAGAAGGGGAGAGAGGAGAGGGGGGGGTTGTACGGCGTGACACATGAAAAGTCCATGACAGCACTATGCTATAGCAGCATAACTAAGGCATGGTGAGGGGTAGTCGGCACCAGCGCAGGTATGGTCAGTGACCACCATCGCACGCGCGACTGGGGTGCCAGTCACACGAGGACTCAGCAGGGTGGTCCATTCCAAAAATCCCTGAGGTGGGTGAAGTTCCACACCGCACCATACCTAACTATGGGAGGCAGTAAAGAGGTATGTTTTAAGTCTAGACTTAAAAATAGGGAGGGTGTCTGCTAGTCGAATTGAGGAAGGAAGATTATTCCAGAGGAGGGGTGCGCGATAGCTGAAAGCTCTGCCTCCTACTGTAGTTTTTGAGATTCTTGGAATTACAAGAAGGCCAGTATTCTGTGATCGTAGCGGTCTAGGTGGATTATATGGGACTAGGAGATCTTTAATAGCCTAGCCTATATTCTGGTGCCTGGCCATTAATGGCTTTGTATGTTAGAAGTAATATTTCAATAAGTCAATGCGACTTTTAACAGGCAGCCAGTGTTGGCCAAATAATATTAAAAAGATTCAACACAAATGGCTATGGTTTGTCAACAAAAACGTTGTCTAGAGTATGCATCAATAATTGACAAACAAACGCTACCCTGTTTTTTGTGCTAAACGTCACTGAAGCCTAGTAGTCCAGTCATTTTAAGCCAAAATAGGGGTCAAGGTTGAACAAATTGCAACACAAACTTAACTGATTTTGAATCCTCAATATGTCCTGAGTAAGGGAAAAAAAGCCCCGAAGAATCCCGATATGGGAAAGTTTAGAAAAAGACCCAAATATACCCTATTCATGCGCCTATACATTATTTTTCTCACGTGAATAGGGGAAAAAAATTAACCTTCACATATCACCATGAAAATTACTGAGTTGATTACTTACATCAAGACAAACAAAAAATGTATTATACGTTTTTTGAAATTGTTTGTTAACATGGGCAAACAGGGCATAATGTAATTACGTATAGTTAATTTGTATACCACAACGGAGCTAATAGTCCATGCAAAGGTCTGACCCAAAACTAATTGCAACAGAATTTATTTTCACCTTTTTATATTTCAATTGGTGATCTTTACACCATAGTAAAAGACCATGATAATCCAGTTGGTGGAAATATGTTAAAATGAGGGTTGTTTTATGCATTATTCTTCAGCAAATACTGACAAAACTGTAATTAGAATGTTGTAGAATACACATTCTAAAGAATATCTGACCCCATCTAACTTAACATGGAATTTTAGAATCTTGCATTGTTGAGAAACATTCTTTTATTTTCAAAGAGTGAATTCCTTTGGCTTATTTCAGACTGGTTTGTTGCAAATTGGTGTCTATTTTACATTGTGGCCCTTTGAATCAATGGAAATGGTTGTTGAATCTTTAAATAGAGCCAAGTGGGTTTTTGCATGTAAGTGTTCCACAATGTGTAATCTATACAAACACATAGGCATTATTCAGCCTAGGAAAGTGGTTTTGGTGTTTACATAATCTGATTTAGAGGTCACTGAAACATACAGTATATCACAAAGTATCAGTCCATCATTTTGCAAGTCTTATAGTAATTGACCTCTTGCCCAGGGGTTAACTGATATACTGTCTGTCCAATCAGAGGGGCCTGTATGATGCCCCTTTACTTTGCACAATTTTACATGTTTTACAATAACATAAATGTTTATGTTAGTGAATGCAGGAAAATTGTGAAGGCAAAGTTGAAGATGGACATGATCATGTCCTAATTCGACAGAAGGGTGCAGATGGGATAACTGCAGTTAGCCTCCAAGTGACTCTATTGTTGTGACATCTGGCAAAAATGCTATACTAATAAATATAGTTTAAGATTAATAATTAACAATGCATGCCTATGCATGGGTCATGGCTTTACCAAAGTCATAGAACAGTCAAAACTATACATATTCTAAAAGTATATGCACTGTACATGAAATATAGCATCAATCAACTTATGTCCCATCTTCCTCCATACCATGCATAACACATACTCCTCTATTCTGTATAGGCGAATCAAGTGAACAGCTGATACATTTTGGCCTGCACTATTAAGGGAAACAAATTAAACACCCTAAACTATATATTTTCTGAAAGCATATACCCTCCGGAGGAGATATAACACCAATTGAGACATTTCCCATCTTCCTTTATGCCATGCACAATACATTGCCCTCTATTCTGTAAAGGCGAATCTAGTGTAAAGTGGATACATTTTGGCCTATACTGTCCAGGGAAAACAAATTAAACACCATAAACTATATATTTTCTGAAAGCATATACCCTCCGGAGGAGATATAACACCAATTAAGACATTTCCCATCTTCCTCTATGCCATGCACAATACATTGCCCTCTATTCTGTAAAGGCGAATCTAGTGTAAAGTGGATATATTTTGGCCTATACTGTCCAGGGAAAACAAATTAAACACCATAAACTATATATTTTCTATAAGCATATACCCTCTAGATGAGATATATTACCAGTTAAGACATGTATTATCTTCCTCCATGCCTTGTTGCAATTAGTTTTGGGTCACTATACATTAGCTATACATAATTACATTATGCCCTGTTTGCCCATGTTAACAAACAATTTCAAAAAACTTATAATACATTTTCTGTTTTTCTTGATGTAAGTAATCAACTCAGTAATTTTCATGGTGATATGTGAAGGTTCATTTTTTCCCCCTATTTGCGTGAGAAAAATACTGTATAGGCGCATGAATAGGGTATATTTAGGTCTTTTTCTAAACTTTCCCCTATTGGGGTTCTTCGGGGCTTTTTTTCCCCTTACTCAGGACATATTGAGGATACAAAATCAGTTAAGTTTGCTTGTGTTGCAATTTGTTCAACCCTTTCTCCTAAAATGACTGGACTATAGTTGATTGAAGGATGACATCTTACTTGCAACAGTGTCGATGTTTGAGCATCTTGCAATGTTAATAACAAATGCACCTTCCTGTGTAGACTACAGAAAGGAGCCTAACTTGTGAAAGTTAGGTGTGTTTTATGGGGAAATGTTTTGGATATCATAGAAATGATGGTCATATGAAGGACAGATATACACACGAGGCATTTAATCAATGATATACCAGCTTGGCTTTTTATGTAAGATTGCCTTTTATGTAGGTACATTGTAAAAGGCAATCTTACATAAAAAGCCAAGCTGGTATATCATTGATTAAATGCCTTGTGTGTATGTGTCCTTCATATGACCATAATTTGTATGATATCCAAAACATTTCCCCATAGAAACACACATACGTAGCAAATTGTTGCAACACTATGGAAGACAAAGCTCTTATTTCTTTCCCAAAAGTTTTAGTTGTTGTTCCACGAGTTAAGGTTCAGAAACTTTTGCTAATATGTTCCACTCACCGTGCTATTACTAACATAACACTACTTCGGCCAGCAAGACTGCGGGGATATGCTGTTGTGTGTTGGTAAAGGACTCTGTAATCACATTGTTGCACATGCCACGCACTCAGGTAAACGTAACCTAACCAGTTGGTCATTAAAAAAAAAAAACATCGGGACGCTGCAGAGTGAAATCCACATTATATATGCCCTATAAAAAGTTAGTGTCAAAGTAACAAGTAAACAAGAAACATATTTTATTGAAAAACTTGTGGACATCATAGAAATACACAACATGGAACAATACATGAACAATACAGAAACACCCAAAATGAACACAATGAACAAACTATAAACCAATTATATATGTACACCCGATGCCACCTGTGGAGAGCAGGCTCACAGCAAGCCATGAGGTCCTTGCTGCCAGGAGAGATGAGACCCAGCAGGGGTTGGCAGGGAGGATTCTCAAGGGAACGTGGCAAACCGCAGATATGCGGCAGGGGCTGGAGCCAGAAGTGCTCCACCACTACGTGGATCTCTGGTAGGTCAAGGTCTCCCACTGCTGCATCGTTATGATACATCTGGGTGCAATCTTAGATTGTCAGGTGGTTGATCCTTTGCAGGTTCCCCACTTTGTACTAATGGAGGTGAAATGGCCAGACATCACCAGCATCACGAGGCACCTCACCTCAAGCTCTACTAAAAATGAGTCAACGGAATTTCACCCAGGTGCAAGGTCAGCTTGCGGTCACTTGCCTTCCCTGGTGTGACAGTCACTGACACCAAGTCAGACATTTCCGTGTAGAGTAGAGGATTTGGTGAGACGAGTCCTTCATTGAAGTTCTGAAAGACAAATTAGATATTTTTTATCATTCCACATTTATGGACGTATTTCTTCAATAGTATGTGTGTGTATGCGTGCATGCTTTGTTCAATTTTCAATTTGTCTGTTTTACAATTATTCTGTTGATCAGCATGTGGGCGTGCATGTGTGTGTGACATATTTCTCGATGTATTTTCTTGATTTCGGATTCAGTGATTATTACTAACAACTTAGCATGTGGGAGTGTATGGGTGCGTGCGTATGCATATAGAAGAGCAGGGAAGTGAAAATACTCACGTGACAACACCAGCACCTCCAGTTCCACTATCCTCGTGTGAGCTGCATCCAATGCACCTACCTGATGCAAACAAATAGACAAGTAGAGAAAAAGTAGAGAAATAATGAAACAGATCACAGCACCTCTTTAAACTCAGTCCATATCAAGAATAGCTTATTTTCCTGATGCTGACATCCTGCTAAACTGTAAACAACAATGCTTATTAATTAATTACGGTACACTACAATTACTGTAGTGTACAATGATGACATACTGTAGTAAGTTATGAGTGCTGTGACACAAAATAACATCACAATAATCTGTGTTTCAGTAAAAGGTGTATGAAATATAAATGTATGAAATAATCTCTCGTTTAGTTTAAAACAGACACACTAACACAATTTGCTGTCTAAACCTAGCTAACATTACTATCTATATCTTTGTTTTGTTACCTAGGGCTATTGGCTCTGTGCAGCACTAGGTAGAGACAAACTCCACGTAGTGCATGTAGGCGGGTGGAAGCTAAAATCATGTAAATATCTACTTGAAACAGAGCAGACTGGCACACAGCAGTGCTCCTTGGAGCTGCCCAGGGGTTTAAGAAGCGTAAAACCCTTACAGCAACTGAAGCATTCATCTTTAGGTGTTTTTTAAAAGCGATTACAACGAGCGAGAAACGTGTGCCGTTCACCCACCATAACACAAACACAAGTTCGTCTTTCATGTCATGCCGTAGGCTGGTGTATTTAGGAAAAAGGTGGAAGCTAAAATTGCGGTTAAATATCTACTTGAAACCGAGCAGACTGGCACACAGCAGTGCTTCATGGAGCTGCCCGCGGGTTTAAGAAGTGTAAAACACTAGCATAAATTGTATTTCATACATTTTGGCACAACTGAAGCATTCATCTTTAGGTGCTTTTTAAAAGCGATTACAACGAGCGAGAAACGTGTGCCGTTCACCCACCATAACACAAACACCAAGTTCGTCTTTCATATCATGCCGTAGGCTAGTGTATTTAGGAAAAAGGTGGAAGCTAAATTTGTGTTTATATCAACAATATCAACTTGAAACCGAGCTGGCACACATCAGTGCTAATCAATCACACATGGTTTTAAGAAGCTTGCACATTGTAATGTTATTTCTTACGTTTTTGGTACAATTTAAGTACTCATTATCTAGTGCACAGAGCCAGTAAAATCCTCCAAATAAACATAATGTATATGCAAATGTACACTGGCTATTTATCTCCTTGCCAGTTCATCTACTCAGATCAAATCTTACCAGGCGATGGTCGTGCGTCGTAGTCGTGGTCCGTAGCTAAGCTAGCTCAACATCTTCTTTTCCACAAGGTTGTTGGACTTCATGAACATCAAACCCCAGTCTCTCAGTTGTCCTCTCAAAAACAGACTTCCTGGCTTGGGTTGTGTCAGAGACCTATAAAAAACCAAAAGGTACCGCGTCTTGTTTAACTCTGGTTTGTTAAAACCACTATCGTAACACCCCCAATTATCACCACTTTTGTTCAGAAATTCTAAAACAACAATGTTTTTTAACACTTCAAAATAACATTTACTAAATGAACCTTACATTTTTCAGTAGCCATAGGTGTGTAGATTTGAACAAAATCTGGTTTGGTTCTTAACGGGAGCATTTACTGCCTGAAATATCCGATTTTGTTTACCACGCTCGGAGTTATAGTGCTGGCCTGATGGGTCGCCTATTTACACCGTTTCAACGGCACATGGACGGTTAGACCGAGAATTCTCGTCGTGAAATTAAAATTCCACTGGAGCTCCAAGCGGTTGTGTACACGCAGCCTTACAACACTGTTTACAGCTCTTCGAGTCACGGTAAAATGTCATTTTTGGTACATAGCTAATTTAGATATACCTATGGTGTGGGTGGTTGCGTTTCTATAGGAGTCCGCTGTCTTGGTTTGTATAGAAATGGATATTAAGTGACACACACGCAAAACGGTGGAAATACGGGACCGGTGGAAATAGGGGGAGTTCCGATAGGTGTTTTGTACAGGTCACTGCTATGGAAATGCATACTAGAAACGACTGTGCTATTAGAGACCTTGGGCCTTCCTCTCTCCTGATGGCTTGAATCCATTTTCGTACCTCTGTGTACCAACAGCAGATAAAAACAACCATATTTGAGCTTTCATAATTTCCCCCGCAATGTGGACCGTTGAAGAAAATGGATTCAAGCCATCAGGAGAGAGGAAGGCCCAAGGTCTCTAATAGCACAGTCGTTTCTAGTATGCATTTCCATAGCAGTGACCTGTACAAAACACCTATCGGAACTCCCCCTATTTCCACCGGTCCCGTATTTCCACCGTCTTGCGTGTATGTGTCACTTAATATCCATTTCTATACAAACCAAGACAGCGGACTCCTATAGAAACGCAACCACCCACACCATAGGCATATCTAAATTAGCTATGTACCAAAAATGACATTTTACCGTGACTCGAAGAGCTGTAAACAGTGTTGTAAGGCTGCGTGTACACAACCGCTTGGAGCTCCAGTGGAATTTTAATTTCACGACGAGAATTCTCGGTCTAACCGTCCATGTGCCGTTGAAACGGTGTAAATAGGCGACCCATCAGGCCAGCACTATAACTCCGAGCGTGGTAAACAAAATCGGATATTTCAGGCAGTAAATGCTCCCGTTAAGAACCAAACCAGATTTTGTTCAAATCTACACACCTATGGCTACTGAAAAATGTAAGATTCATTTAGTAAATGTTATTTTGAAGTGTTAAAAAACATCGTTGTTTTAGAATTTCTGAACAAAAGTGGTGATAATTGGGGGTGTTACGATAGTGGTTATAACAAACCAGAGTTAAACAAGACGCGGTACCTTTTGGTTTTTCATGGGTCTCTGACACAACCCAAGCCAGGAAGTCTGTTTTTGAGAGGACAACTGAGAGACTGGGGTTTGATGTTCATGAAGTCCAACAACCTTGTGGAAAAGAAGATGTTGAGCTAGCTTAGCTACGGACCACGACTACGACGCACGACCATCGCCTGGTAAGATTTGATCTGAGTAGATGAACTGGCAAGGAGATAAATAGCCAGTGTACATTTGCATATACATTATGTTTATTTGGAGGATTTTACTGGCTCTGTGCACTAGATAATGAGTACTTAAATTGTACCAAAAACGTAAGAAATAACATTACAATGTGCAAGCTTCTTAAAACCATGTGTGATTGATTAGCACTGATGTGTGCCAGCTCGGTTTCAAGTTGATATTGTTGATATAAACACAAATTTAGCTTCCACCTTTTTTCTAAATACACTAAATACACTAAATACATAGTTTGTCTCTACCTAGTGCTGCACAGAGCCAATAGCCCTAGGTAACAAAACAAAGATATAGATAGTAATGTTAGCTAGGTTTAGACAGCAAATTGTGTTAGTGTGTCTGTTTTAAACTAAACGAGAGATTATTTCATACATTTATATTTCATACACCTTTTACTGAAACACAGATTATTGTGATGTTATTTTGTGTCACAGCACTCATAACTTACTACAGTATGTCATCATTGTACACTACAGTAATTGTAGTGTACCGTAATTAATTAATAAGCATTGTTGTTTACAGTTTAGCAGGATGTCAGCATCAGGAAAATAAGCTATTCTTGATATGGACTGAGTTTAAAGAGGTGCTGTGATCTGTTTCATTATTTCTCTACTTTTTCTCTACTTGTCTATTTGTTTGCATCAGGTAGGTGCATTGGATGCAGCTCACACGAGGATAGTGGAACTGGAGGTGCTGGTGTTGTCACGTGAGTATTTTCACTTCCCTGCTCTTCTATATGCATACGCACCCATACACACCCACATGCTAAGTTGTTAGTAATAATCACTGAATCCGAAATCAAGAAAATACATCGAGAAATATGTCACACACACATGCACGCCCACATGCTGATCAACAGAATAATTGTAAAACAGACAAATTGAAAATTGAACAAAGCATGCACGCATGCACACACACACACACACATACTATTGAAGAAATACGTCCATAAATGTGAAATGATAAAAAATATCTAATTTGTCTTTCAGAACTTCAACGAAGGACTCGTCTCACCAAATCCTCTACTCTACACGGAAATGTCTGACTTGGTGTCAGTGACTGTCACACCAGGGAAGGCAAGTGACCGCAAGCTGACCTTACACCTGGGTGAAATTCCGTTGACTCATTTTTAGTAGAGCTTGAGGTGAGGTGCCTCGTGATGCTGGTGATGTCTGGCCATTTCACCTCCATTAGTACAAAGTGGGGAACCTGCAAAGGATCAACCACCTGACAATCTAAGATTGCACCCAGATGTATCATAACGATGCAGCAGTGGGAGACCTTGACCTACCAGAGATCGATCCACGTAGTGGTGGAGCACTTCTGGCTCCAGCCCCTGCCGCATATCTGCGGTTTGCCACGTTCCCTTGAGAATCCTCCCTGCCAACCCCTGCTGGGTCTCATCTCTCCTGGCAGCAAGGACCTCATGGCTTGCTGTGAGCCTGCTCTCCACAGGTGGCATCGGGTGTACATATATAATTGGTTTATAGTTTGTTCATTGTGTTCATTTTGGGTGTTCCTGTATTGTTCATGTATTGTTCCATGTTGTGTATTTCTATGATGTCCACAAGTTTTTCAATAAAATATGTTTCTTGTTTACTTGTTACTTTGACACTAACTTTTTATAGGGCATATATAATGTGGATTTCACTCTGCAGCGTCCCGATGTTTTTTTTTTTTAATGACCAACTGGTTAGGTTACGTTTACCTGAGTGCGTGGCATGTGCAACAATGTGATTACAGAGTCCTTTACCAACACACAACAGCATATCCCCGCAGTCTTGCTGGCCGAAGTAGTGTTATGTTAGTAATAGCACGGTGAGTGGAACATATTAGCAAAAGTTTCTGAACCTTAACTCGTGGAACAACAACTAAAACTTTTGGGAAAGAAATAAGAGCTTTGTCTTCCATAGTGTTGCAACAATTTGCTACGTATGTGTGTTTCTATGGGGAAATGTTTTGGATATCATACAAATTATGGTCATATGAAGAACACATACACACAAGGCATTTAATCAATGATATACCAGCTTGGCTTTTTATGTAAGATTGCCTTTTACAATGTACCTACATAAAAGGCAATCTTACATAAAAAGCCAAGCTGGTATTTCATTGATTAAATGCCTCGTGTATATATCTGTCCTTCATATGACCATCATTTCTATGATATCCAAAACATTTCCCCATAAAACACACCTAACTTTCACAAGTTAGGCTCCTTTCTGTAGTCTACACAGGAAGGTGCATTTGTTATTAACATTGCAAGATGCTCAAACATCGACACTGTTGCAAGTAAGATGTCATCCTTCAATCAACTATAATAGTCCAGTCATTTTAGGAGAAAGGGTTGAACAAATTGCAACACAAGCAAACTTAACTGATTTTGTATCCTCAATATGTCCTGAGTAAGGGAAAAAAAGCCCCGAAGAACCCCAATAGGGGAAAGTTTAGAAAAAGACCTAAATATACCCTATTCATGCGCCTATACAGTATTTTTCTCACGCAAATAGGGGGAAAAAATTAACCTTCACATATCACCATGAAAATTACTGAGTTGATTACTTACATCAAGAAAAACAGAAAATGTATTATAAGTTTTTTGAAATTGTTTGTTAACATGGGCAAACAGGGCATAATGTAATTATGTATAGCTAATGTATAGTGACCCAAAACTAATTGCAACAAGGCATGGAGGAAGATAATACATGTCTTAACTGGTATTATATCTCATCTAGAGGGTATATGCTTATAGAAAATATATAGTTTATGGTGTTTAATTTGTTTTCCCTGGACAGTATAGGCCAAAATATATCCACTTTACACTAGATTCGTCTTTACAGAATAGAGGGCAATGTATTGTGCATGGCATAGAGGAAGATGGGAAATGTCTTAATTGGTGTTATATCTCCTCCGGAGGGTATATGCTTTCAGAAAATATATAGTTTATGGTGTTTAATTTGTTTTCCCTGGACAGTATAGGCCAAAATGTATCCACTTTACACTAGATTCGCCTTTACAGAATAGAGGGCAATGTATTGTGCATGGCATAAAGGAAGATGGGAAATGTCTCAATTGGTGTTATATCTCCTCCGGAGGGTATATGCTTTCAGAAAATATATAGTTTAGGGTGTTTAATTTGTTTCCCTTAATAGTGCAGGCCAAAAAGTATCAGCTGTTCACTTGATTCGCCTATACAGAATAGAGGAGTATGTGTTATGCATGGTATGGAGGAAGATGGGACATAAGTTGATTGATGCTATATTTCATGTACAGTGCATATACTTTTAGAATATGTATAGTTTTGACTGTTCTATGACTTTGGTAAAGCCATGACCCATGCATAGGCATGCATTGTTAATTATTAATCTTAAACTATATTTATTAGTATAGCATTTTTGCCAGATGTCACAACAATAGAGTCACTTGGAGGCTAACTGCAGTTATCCCATCTGCACCCTTCTGTCGAATTAGGACATGATCATGTCCATCTTCAACTTTGCCTTCACAATTTTCCTGCATTCACTAACATAAACATACTGTGCTGTCCGATTATTGTTTTAGACAAAAATTGTGCAAAGTAAAGGGGCATCATACAGGCCCCTCTGGTTGGACAGACAGTATATCAGTCAACCCCTGGGCAAGAGGTCAATTACTATAAGACTTGCAAAATGATGGACTGATACTTTGTGATATACTGTATGTTTCAGTGACCTCTAAATCAGATTATGTAAACACCAAAACCACTTTCCTAGGCTGAATAATGCCTATGTGTTTGTATAGATTACACATTGTGGAACACTTACATGCAAAAACCCACTTGGCTCTATTTAAAGATTCAACAACCATTTCCATTGATTCAAAGGGCCACAATGTAAAATAGACACCAATTTGCAACAAACCAGTCTGAAATAAGCCAAAGGAATTCACTCTTTGAAAATAAAAGAATGTTTCTCAACAATGCAAGATTCTAAAATTCCATGTTAAGTTAGATGGGGTCAGATATTCTTTAGAATGTGTATTCTACAACATTCTAATTACAGTTTTGTCAGTATTTGCTGAAGAATAATGCATAAAACAACCCTCATTTTAACATATTTCCACCAACTGGATTATCATGGTCTTTTACTATGTTGTAAAGATCACCAATTGAAATATAAAAAGGTGAAAATAAATTCTGTTGCAATTAGTTTTGGGTCAGACCTTTGCCTGGACTATTAGCTCCGTTGTGGTATACAAATTAACTATACGTAATTACATTATGCCCTGTTTACCCATGTTAACAAACAATTTCAAAAAACGTATAATACATTTTTTGTTTGTCTTGATGTAAGTAATCAACTCATTTTCATGGTGATATGTGAAGGTTAATTTTTTTCCCCTATTCACGTGAGAAAAATAATGTATAGGCGCATGAATAGGGTATATTTGGGTCTTTTTCTAAACTTTCCCATATCGGGATTCTTCGGGGCTTTTTTTCCCTTACTCAGGACATATTGAGGATTCAAAATCAGTTAAGTTTGTGTTGCAATTTGTTCAACCTTGACCCCTATTTTGGCTTAAAATGACTGGACTACTAGGCTTCAGTGACGTTTAGCACAAAAAACAGGGTAGCGTTTGTTTGTCAATTATTGATGCATACTCTAGACAACGTTTTTGTTGACAAACCATAGCCATTTGTGTTGAATCTTTTTAATATTATTTGGCCAACACTGGCTGCCTGTTAAAAGTCGCATTGACTTATTGAAATATTACTTCTAACATACAAAGCCATTAATGGCCAGGCACCAGAATATAGGCTAGGCTATTAAAGATCTCCTAGTCCCATATAATCCACCTAGACCGCTACGATCACAGAATACTGGCCTTCTTGTAATTCCAAGAATCTCAAAAACTACAGTAGGAGGCAGAGCTTTCAGCTATCGCGCACCCCTCCTCTGGAATAATCTTCCTTCCTCAATTCGACTAGCAGACACCCTCCCTATTTTTAAGTCTAGACTTAAAACATACCTCTTTACTGCCTCCCATAGTTAGGTATGGTGCGGTGTGGAACTTCACCCACCTCAGGGATTTTTGGAATGGACCACCCTGCTGAGTCCTCGTGTGACTGGCACCCCAGTCGCGCGTGCGATGGTGGTCACTGACCATACCTGCGCTGGTGCCGACTACCCCTCACCATGCCTTAGTTATGCTGCTATAGCATAGTGCTGTCATGGACTTTTCATGTGTCACGCCGTACAACCCCCCCCTCTCCTCTCTCCCCTTCTCTCTCTCTCAACTCTCCCTCTCTTGTCTATTCTCACTATGATATACTGTAACAATATATAGTACCACTATTTACTTATTGACATTAACCATTTTTGATTTTCAGTAATACTAACCCACTCTACATCTCTCTTTTTTTCCCCCTTACTGTACCTCACTTGTGAGGTTTATCATCACCAGTCATCAACCATCCATGTGTTGGCCCTCCTCTCACCCATCTCACCTGAAGTCCCATCCTCGACTGCCCTATTACTGTCCCCCTATCTGGATTCCTGGCCTGTACAGCCTAGCGACCCATCACCTGCCTATGACAATTCTGCCCGGATTCCTGGCCTGTCTGCCGACCCACCACATGCCCCATGACAACTCCCTTCCCCTGGACAAATCCAATGCTGGACTATTTTAACTTTCTGTCACTAAATCAGAATTAATGAATTATTAAACCAGATACGTAATCACCCCACCTCTTGTAACTTTCTGCTCAAGTGCTTTTTAACACCATGTCTTATTCTCTACACCTGACTATCATATGCATTTGTCATGTATACAGACCTTACTGTCCTGTATTGACCCTAGGCAGATGGGTCAGGCCCTTGAGTCGTGGATCTGCTCGAGGTTTCTTCCTATATGTATCTCCAATTCTAGGGAGTTTTTCCTCGCCCCTGTTACCCATGGGCCTCTCTCTTTCTTTTCTTTTCTTCTTGGTTCGATTCCAGACTATATATTTCAATCATATAGGATGGCCCGCCAGGCTATTGACATGGCCCTTTAAGACCAAAACGGATCAAAACAAAAAACAATGGTCTAACCTTGTGGGGCCACATGCCCACTAAGTTTCGTGCACCCCGGTCTTTCAGTGTCCCGGGAATACTTGACGGAACACAAAAAAAACTGACAAACCAATATGACCACGCTTCGCTGGGCGGCGGTCATAATAACAATGGTAAGACTACATATTATAAAGAAGGTTGACAAGCGTGTGTACATGCAAAGAAAGTAGTAGGCCTACAAGAAAGTATTTATTGACGTTTCCTTGACGTTTCAGTCAATTCACACACACGCACGCACGCACGCACACACACACACACAATTCTAAAGGATAGAAAGCTTTCTGACCCCGACATACGCAGTTTCTGTGACGTGGGCCATTGAAGGGGTCTATTTATACAGTTTGGAGCAAGGCACTTTTATTTTGAAGATGTTTTTTTTATGTAGAGAAATGACCTATAGACTCTTAACTCAACGTTGCGTAACCTACAGTAGCGCTGATCTGCAGGCAGACCCTCTTCGTAAAAAGTATGATAACGTCCTGTCAAAGAGACATGTCAGATGTTGTAGAGAGCTTTTTACTTTTTACATCTGAAAAACCTCTTACGAGAGTATCTGTTAGGATGTCTGCTTCTGATAGGCCTACTGCTGTACCAACGCGTTGTCATTTTGATGACACAGTACAGGTCATTGTGCGCGGACTCTTTCCTAAACAAATGGTGAAGTTGGTGGCTGAAGTTAAAGATGACAAAGGTATGATTTTCCGGTCGTCTGCAGTACACAGAGCTACCGAACATGGAGAAGTGGATTTAAATAGTTCTCCCTCTCTGGGTGGAACATATTGTAACGTTTGAAGGATTCAGTACGCCAAGAGTTGTTCAGAGCAAGCTTTAATGACTGAGAACGAGGGCAGGGACACAGACCCAGATCACAATGCACACAGGGCAGGTCAAGAAGACACACACACTACACCAACAGGGGAGGTCCAGGCCCCACACAAAAAGGAACACACATGAGGGGAAACTAAAAGGGAAACATGTTACACTAAAGACACTAACTTTACACTTATAACTTACGGGAATAACGACATAAACCCCCCAAATGTTCGCTCTCGTATCCCAGCATGCTTTTCGCGGGAGAACGCTAACACTGTCTTTTTGCGCCGACGCTACAATATTATGGAACTGAGCCTATGGGACTTTTTTGGTCCCCTCACAATAAATTCACATGGTGGGATGCATCAAGGCCTGTGTTAGTGGATGTTAAGGTGATCAGTCACGAAATACCGGAACATGTTCTTGCCAAGGAGACACACCAAAGGCGCTTCATGAAGGAAGGTGTCCAGAGGGTTGTCGTGACAGACGGTAGAATACAGGGAGCTCTTTTTATTCCACCAGGTAAGCCTATTTCATGCAAAGACAGAACAATTCGTGACAAAGACAGAAATAATGCATGCAGGAATGACTTTGAACTGCAAATTATATGCACTCGAAGCTATGCATAGTTTTGAGCTATTTGTAGCCTACACGCAGAGCCCCTATGGCACATTATCCCCTCTGCGTCCACTAGGGGTGCCCGAAATGACTGGGAACTTTTTTACACTTTTAACCTGTCATGATTTACTGATCGTGAGTCTACGACAGAGTATTAGGGCCACACATGAAAAAATATATATATTTTTGCCATGCCGAGATTAAACTCGACATGTTGACTTTAAAGTCGACATGTCGACATTAAACTCGACATTTCGAGAATAAAGTTGAAATGTCATGTCGACTTTAATCTCGATGTGTCGACTTTAAAGTCGCCATGTCGACATTAAACTCAACATTTCGAGAATAAAGTTGAAATATCATATCTACTTTAATCTCGACGTGTCGACTTTAAAGTCGACATGCCGACATTAAACTCGAAATACAGTTTAAACATAGCCTACAGTTTAAGCTATGTAGCCTACACTATGTGACATGAATAGCCTAATAGGCCTATACTTCAAATAGGTGTTATTCAGATAGATTGCAGATATTCAGATAGATTGCGTCTTCTGTTAACTCATTGCCGTCATCGAGAAGCGCTGTATCACGCGGTTATAGCCTACCATGCACTATTATATAGTTAGAATAATACATGTTTCCAATGATATAATGTTTCTATAGTAGGGCCTAGGCTACAAAATGTTATTTCACTCTGTTTTACGTGGGTAGGGCCACCGCACATCCAAATAACTGCCCTTCATGACCCACAGGCCGTCACTCTCTAGGTCAGTGGTCCCCAAACTTTTTCTTCCGAGGGCCAGCTCACTATGCCTGGCTCTAAGAGAGGACCAGAGACTCGGAGTATATCAGTAACCATAAATAGCTTAGCGCTGTGAACAAAGGCAGTCTACCTTAGTTGAATATTCCATTACATTTAATCTATAGGCTATTGCAATTTAATACCATTGTTATCTGTGTTTATATTGCCATCTTGCCATATCAGTGTAAAATGTAGCTCAAATGAAATAATACTAATAATAGCATTCTCAAAACTATAAGCAGGGAGTCCCAAAAGTATATTTTGAACTTTGAACTTTGCATACACAGCTCAAGTTGTGAACAAGCAATATCCTACAAATTTAAAGTTCTCAAACTATGAGTTTTATGAAGTGGTGGCAGAAACATCTGAAATGATCACCATTCTAACTTTCACTCACCTGATGAGAACTTTGTGAACTCTGTATGAATATTTGAACGAGTGAATAAAAAATATAAATAATTATACCAGAAAGTTCCAGAATTATGACTTGAATAGAAGTTAGTTAGTTATTAACAATTAATTGATACACTTTTAGAATACTTTGAGCACTGATGCAGTCAGCAGAGGCCTCTTACATTGTTTGCAAGTACAGTAGGCCTACTATACATTTCATTCCGTTTTCGATGGCAAACGCGAAACAGCGCCAAAACCACCACCAGTGGACAAAAAGAGTATTACATGTGTACTGTTAAGACCCGCCATAGAGAATGAATGGGGGAAATTACGGAGGTTATAGTTTGACGATGTCGTACTCCTGTGCGGGCCGGATCCTATATACCACGGACATGTTTTGGGGGGCCACCTAAAATTAGGTGGCGGGCCGTAGTTTGGGGACCACTGCTCTAGGTTAACATGCAAAACTCATTTTTCTAAAACTGCTTTTCCATGTCTCACCTGCGATACATATAGGAGGCTATAAACACAGATATGTATAAGTAGGCCTAGGCCCTATACTCTTTTGATCCCGTGAGGGAATATGTGTGCATTTACTTAGACGGGGTTGCCTATGGTCGGGAGGACAGCTTCATTCGTCCCTCCATAGACATTCAGGCTGTTTTGCATCCATTACAAACAAACATGCAATGTGAAAGTCTGGGATTGGGGAGAGCAGTTATACCTAGTGCATAAGCATGAAGTTGAACCGTTAGATGAAAAAAACACTTCGTTAATAATAGGCCTACAATAAATAAACTAGAAAAGCATTTCCTGAAGGAAATACAGTGCATGAAAATGCAAAAAATATGATGTAAAATATCATACAGAGTAAAAACAAACTATATTGGTTGCTAGGTAGATGAGGTTTAATATAGTTGGAGTGACTGAACAGTTAAATAGGTGGATAGTTTATATGGTTAAATGATTTGCTTAGTAGATAAGGTTTAATATAGTTGGAATGATAGAACGGTTAAATAGGTGGATAATACTTAACTTAGTTAACTTAGCTAATGTTTTCATTTTTAGTAGTTATGCTAACTAGCATGTTAGCAATGCTAACATGCTAACTATGTTAACCATGTTACTTAGCTAACTTAGCTAATCATTTTTAACAGTTTTGCTAAAAATGCTAACTAGCATGCTAACATGCTAGCATGCTAACTATGCTAACCATGTGACTTAGCTAACTTAGCTAATCATTTTTAGCAGTTTTGCTAAAAATGCTAACTAGCATGCTAACATGCTAGCATGCTAACTATGCTAACCATGTGACTTAGCTAACTTAGCTAATCATTTTTAGTAGTTTTGCTAAAAATGCTAACTAGCATGTTAACATGCTAGCATGCTAACTATGCTAACCATGTGACTTAGCTAACTTAGCTAATCTTTTTTAGCAGTTTTGCTAAAAATGCTAACTAGCATGCTAACTAGCATGCTAACTAGCATGCTAACTAGCATGCTAACTAGCATGCTAACATGCTAGCATGCTAACTATGCTAACCATGTTACTTAGCTAACTTAGCTAATCAATTTTAGCAGTTTTGCTAAAAATGCTAACTAGCATGCTAACAAGCTAACATGCTAACCATGCTAACCATGCTAACTAGCTACAGTGGGTAAGAGTCATAGTTGATGACAAGTAACAGTTACAATGGCTGAACAGTTAAAAAGTTCAGTAGTTTAAAGGGTTAAATTGTTTAACAATGAAATATTGTAGTGAGGACTTTTATTTTGAAACAGTTTTTGGCAGAGGAAGCAGTTGGACAGGATGTGTAGTCTTAATAGGGCCAGTTTGTATGCTTAAAGCCTGAGACTGGCAGTTGAGATCCAGGTGGCCCGAACACCTGCCATAGGATTCTAATTGCTTAACGGCTCTATTGTGATGTCATCAGCCCATGTTAAGTCTATGGGGAAATTTTGAACAGTTTTTAATTAATAGTTTAAAAAGTATAAAAGTTACAAAGATGAAAAATACAAAGCCCACATGTCGTAAGTAAGACCTACGCAACGCAGTTTGAATGAAGTTTCTACGTTAAACGGTTGAAGCTGCATTAACTGCGTTAGAAGAAGAAGAAGAAGAAGCCTAGGAAGAACAGTACAGTGCATTTTCATGCACTGTAATAAACCGTTAATGACGTTTAGCCCACTCCGTGAAAACAGGATATTTGGCTGAGCAATGGAGGTTAGTTCTATGTTTAGTCCACATGGTGTAGGCCTATGTCTAATCATTGTAGCACTCGAAGAAAATGGCAATGTTTCATTCGTCCTCCCTTTCAATCGTTCCGAGCGGTCGTTCTCTCTATGTCAACATGGCGACTTTAAAGTCGACATGTCGAGTTTAATCTCGTCATGGCAAAAAAATAAATGTTCTTCATGTGTGGCCCTAATACTCCGTCGTATGAGTCGTCTCGTCCTTCATATACATTCCAAAATAAATCATGTGTTTCTCCCTTGATGCACATCAAATAAAACTCTGCCGGATCTTTCCCTATAGTGACATCAAAGCACAGAATATCACTATCCTAAGTTCTTTGGTATTGAAGTTGAAACATTGCTGAAAAATACATAGAGATAGATAGATACTTTATTGATTGCTATGTGAATGGTTGGATTTAATATCCTGTATCCATCATAAAATGTAAAACAGTGTTTCATCTGCACTTAGATATTGTCATCAAAAGAATACATTTGTATAATTATTCTTAATAAAGTATTTCATACAGTAGACTACTCACTGTTGTCTGAATATTGTCGATTACTCTGTTTGCCTAATCAAGCAACAAAAAAGTTAACATTTAACCAGGATATTGAGGGTATTAATAAATTACCAATAACTTGTCCTTCGCTTGCAGGGCTAGGACCCTTCCCTGGCATTGTGGATCTTTACACTCTAGGCGGTGGCCCATCATAACCGAGAGCCAGTTTGCTGGCCAATAAAGGCTTTGTGGTACTCGCTCTAGCTTTTTACCGCTACAAGGATTTGCCTAAAAAAGTTGACAAACTAGATCTGGAGTACTTTGAAGAGGGAGTATGTTTCTTGCAGAAACACCCCAAAGTGAGTAACAAAAATACAGATTGCCTTCACGCGCAGTGTATAATACAGTAACAGTGATGTATTTGATATGCTATATATTAACTAATCAGATACATGTCTTGCTTTTTCTGTTTTGTTGAAGGTGAAAGGCTCTGGAGTTGGAGTTATTTCAATCTCCAAGAGTGGAGATCTAGCTCTCTCAATGGCATCATTCCTGTCAGGTATCAAAGCAGTTGTCACCATTAATGGTTGCTGTGCCAACACCCTCTTTCCCCTCAAATACAAAGATACCATCATCCCTGCTCTCATGGCTGACGTAAAGAAAGTAACCCTGACTGAGCAAGGACTTTTGGACATCAGCAAGGGCATGACAGATCCCACGGCCAATGAGAACCTGGCCTCTGTTATTCCCGTTGAGTGTGCCGACTGCAATTTCATGTTTGTGGCATCTGAAGACGACATGAACTGGGACAGTGTCTTTTTCGCAGAACTAGCTGCCCAACGACTGAGAGACAGTGGGAAGGAGAACTTTGAGATAGTGAGGTACCCCAAGGCAGGACACTTTGTGGACGTTCCCTACATGCCCTTCTACCCCTCTGGCGTCCATTCGGCAGTGGGTAAAGTGGTGAAGCATTTCCGGAAGCATTTAGACACAGGCAACGCTCAGCATAAAGCAATGCTGTAACACATTACAAGGCACACATTATTCTCTCATAAACTTTTCAATAAATCAAATATTTATGGCACTCTCACTTCATTACCCTTTCTCATGGTCTTCTGGTGTGACACCTTTTCAGTGTTGGGAGTAATGCGTTACAAAAGTAATGTAATTACTGTAATATATTGCTGTTTGCGGTAACGCGGTAATGTAAGGCATTACAAAAAAAAAATTGGGTAATATTTACTCGGTACAAACTTCAGTAACGCGCGTTACAATGCAGTTTAACCCAAAATTAAGCGCTTGTTTTGTTTTGATATATATTCGCAAACACCACGCGAGAACAACAGAGGAGAAAAAATCTCCTGATACTGGTTGAATATGACTGTGGCTGCAGCAGACTCGCAGGCGGACTCTATTTGCGGGATGGACATAAGCCTACGCTCATTATTTTCAGCTTGTCAGAGACAAGGCTATGAAGAACATAATAGTTAGTGCACTTTGTGTGCGAAACCGAAAGATCTCTCAGCTCGCGAAATAGCACAAGTAAATTAATGAAACATCTAAAGTAGTGCCACGCTAATCTTTTTGATTCTTGATAAAACACAAACTATGCTGTTGTGCAGGTCAGCTTTGTGCTGTGAACTTGAATTGAAGAGAATAAAGGGATAGAAATGCAGAAAAAGATTGTGTAGCCTGGCA
Source organism: Alosa pseudoharengus (assembly GCF_046254945.1). Taxonomy (NCBI): domain Eukaryota; kingdom Metazoa; phylum Chordata; class Actinopteri; order Clupeiformes; family Clupeidae; genus Alosa; species Alosa pseudoharengus. The sequence continues at coordinate 27,711,994 of NW_027468859.1, read as the reverse complement.
GTGCCACCGCTCCCACCACGCGCATCACGCACTTTGCGTTGGGCACCAAAGGACAGAGGGGGCACCCAAATGTAACCAATGAATAGTAGCTTTACGGCAAACTGCCTTTCACTCTTCATTAATAACGTTTACAATGTCAAAATGCACTAACACGATGTTACATGCAAGTTTGATACCTTTTGGGTTCTCTCAATCACCATGTAGTAGGCTACTAGAATTGGTGGGTCTTCAATCATTCGTTTTCCAAGCATTTAGGCTACATGAAGCACATGATATGCTGAAACACATTCCATTCAGATAGCTAGGTGGATACCAGGCTCATAATTCACTTGTAGGCTATTCGCAAAACGAAATGTGAAGCAACATGTCATTGCATACTTCCATTTCCAAAGCAATGAAGGTTGCTTAAAACAATTTAACATTGTGCATATTATTGTTAATATTGTGCTATCAATGTAACTCAAACAAATAAGGCTTGTAAACAAGAGCTGGCAAAAGGGCATTATGACAACGTAAAGATCAATGCTCTTAAAGTGACAGTGCACCATTTATAAGTAAAACAGCATTTCTTCAGAAATTAATGTTTAAAAATACACAGTAATGGTCTGTAAATAATAGGCCTTTTATTTTACTTTAGGTGTTTGAGTTATCATTTAAATGTCACTCACTCAAAGCCACTCACTTAGGGCACTGAAATGGCCAGCAGGCCACCATCTTGACATGTCTTTATTAAAGGAACCGTATGTAAAAAATGAATTTCAATTAATCATAAAATTGCCCTGATATGTCACTAGACATTAAGAAATCATGTTCATTTCAAATACTTATATCACTGACAACAGTAGTCTGGCCAGGATATTGTCATTTAAAAAGTGAAGTTGCAGCCCTCAACTGATGTTGATGTTGTCATGTTGTGTTTTGGCCTAATGCGCCACCCTCCACCTATCTACTAATCACAAAGTCAGTAGTGTTTCGTCATCCGGTTGCCAACTCTGCCAGTCAGAGGGGAGGGGAAGGGGATACACCGCTCTACAGTAATTTGAAAGTGATTGTAGTACCCGTTTTGGCCACAATCTTACATACGGTTCCTTTAAGCTTTGATTTACAATATAGTAGGCTCTCTATTGATTTTAATGAGTAGGCCTAGGCCTTAAAGTTACAGTATTTCTATCACAATTTACCAGACTTTGACCTTTTGTCCGTTTTTAACAAAATTCTGACTATGATTGTTCCTTGTATTGCATTATGAGCACTGCGCCTATTGCATTCTACTGTTGCCTTAAGCCTAGCTCAGTCATTATGCTATACCACATCTCCCTCCATTGGAAGAGCAAGCTGCATTGAGCGTAATAAACTGCATTTAGAATGGCAAATCCATATTTCTAGATATTTTGGTGAAAGTAACTTAAAAGTAATCCAATAGTAGTGTAATGTCTTACAATTCAGAGACAGTAATATTATAATGTAACAAATTACTTTGAAATGACAGTAATAAGTAATGCATAGTACATTACGATTTTGAAGTAACTTGCCCAACACTGCACCTTTTACATAAGTAGGCCAAAAAGAAATTACTTTTTTGTCAATATTACCTTTAAATCTATGTAACCATGTTGCAGCGAGTGGATGTTAGGGTGCTATAGCATACAACAACATAGTTCATTGTTGTGAAACCTCATAGTGTGATGTCATATCATGTTGTGAGGGTTTTCTCATCACACCATATTATTTATTTGTCACACTATCATATGTAATTATTTCCTTCATAAATCATGTTTTTTCATACATATGTTAAACTAATAGTTAGGTTTAATGTGTTGTCATATTTAACATGTTTTAACTCTTATTATTTAAAGGAACCGTATGTAAGAAATGTATTTCAATTAATCATAAAATGGCCCTGGTATGTTACTAGACATTAAGAAATCATGTTCATTTCAAATACTTATATCACTGACAACAGCAGTCCGGCCAGGATATTGTCATTTTAAAAAGTGAAGTTGCAGCCCCCAACTGATGTTGATGTTGTGTTTTGTCATGTCATGTTGTGTTTTGGCCTGATGTGCCACCCTCCACCTATGTACTAATCACAAAATCAGTAGTGTTTCGGCATCTGGGTTGGCAACCTCGAGTCAGGGGAGAGGGGGAGGGGATACACCACTCTTCAGTAATTTGAAAGTGATTGCAGTACCAGTTTTGGCCACAATCTTACATATGGTTCCTTTAAGATGTAAACCTACTGTACACACACTACATTTGACATGTTAAATATCCATAGCCAGTCTGAGATAAAAAAAAAAAAAAAACCAACAACAAATACTTTAAAGACAACGGTAGAATGAATGTTGTCATTATTATTATTGTCCAGTGAATTAATTTAGGCACAGGTGGACTCCAATCAAGTTGTAGAAGCATCTCAAGGACCATTGATAGAAGACGGATACACCAGAGCTCAATTACAAGCATAACAAAGGGTCTGAATACTTAGGCCTATGTAAATGGGATATTTCAGTCTTTTTTTTTAAATGAACAAAACACTCCAAACATCTGTTTTTGTGGAGTGTTGGATTATAACGCTCAGCATAAAGCAATGCTGTAACACATTACAAGGCACACATTATTCTCTCATAAACTTTTCAATAAATCAAATATTTATGGCACTCTCACTTCATTACCCTTTCTCATGGTCTTCTGGTGTGACACCTTTTCAGTGTTGGGAGTAATGCGTTACAAAAGTAATGTAATTACTGTAATATATTGCTGTTTGCGGTAACGCGGTAATGTAAGGCATTACAAAAAAAAAATTGGGTAATATTTACTCGGTACAAACTTCAGTAACGCGCGTTACAATGCAGTTTAACCCAAAATTAAGCGCTTGTTTTGTTTTGATATATATTCGCAAACACCACGCGAGAACAACAGAGGAGAAAAAATCTCCTGATACTGGTTGAATATGACTGTGGCTGCAGCAGACTCGCAGGCGGACTCTATTTGCGGGATGGACATAAGCCTACGCTCATTATTTTCAGCTTGTCAGAGACAAGGCTATGAAGAACATAATAGTTAGTGCACTTTGTGTGCGAAACCGAAAGATCTCTCAGCTCGCGAAATAGCACAAGTAAATTAATGAAACATCTAAAGTAGTGCCACGCTAATCTTTTTGATTCTTGATAAAACACAAACTATGCTGTTGTGCAGGTCAGCTTTGTGCTGTGAACTTGAATTGAAGAGAATAAAGGGATAGAAATGCAGAAAAAGATTGTGTAGCCTGGCAGTGCCACCGCTCCCACCACGCGCATCACGCACTTTGCGTTGGGCACCAAAGGACAGAGGGGGCACCCAAATGTAACCAATGAATAGTAGCTTTACTGCAAACTGCCTTTCACTCTTCATTAATAACGTTTACAATGTCAAAATGCACTAACACGATGTTACATGCAAGTTTGATACCTTTTGGGTTCTCTCAATCACCACGTAGTAGGCTACTAGAATTGGTGGGTCTTCAATCATTCGTTTTCCAAGCATTTAGGCTACATGAAGCACATGATATGCTGAAACACATTCCATTCAGATAGCTAGGTGGATACCAGGCTCATAATTCACTTGTAGGCTATTCGCAAAACGAAATGTGAAGCAACATGTCATTGCATACTTCCATTTCCAAAGCAATGAAGGTTGCTTAAAACAATTTAACATTGTGCATATTATTGTTAATATTGTGCTATCAATGTAACTCAAACAAATAAGGCTTGTAAACAAGAGCTGGCAAAAGGGCATTATGACAACGTAAAGATCAATGCTCTTAAAGTGACAGTGCACCATTTATAAGTAAAACAGCATTTCTTCAGAAATTAATGTTTAAAAATACACAGTAATGGTCTGTAAATAATAGGCCTTTTATTTTACTTTAGGTGTTTGAGTTATCATATAAATGTCACTCACTCAAAGCCACTCACTTAGGGCACTGAAATGGCCAGCAGGCCACCATCTTGACATGTCTTTATTAAAGGAACCGTATGTAAAAAATGTATTTCAATTAATCATAAAATTGCCCTGATATGTCACTAGACATTAAGAAATCATGTTCATTTCAAATACTTATATCACTGACAACAGTAGTCTGGCCAGGATATTGTCATTTAAAAAGTGAAGTTGCAGCCCTCAACTGATGTTGATGTTGTCATGTTGTGTTTTGGCCTAATGCGCCACCCTCCACCTATCTACTAATCACAAAGTCAGTAGTGTTTCGTCATCCGGTTGCCAACTCTGCCAGTCAGAGGGGAGGGGAAGGGGATACACCGCTCTACAGTAATTTGAAAGTGATTGTAGTACCCGTTTTGGCCACAATCTTACATACGGTTCCTTTAAGCTTTGATTTACAATATAGTAGGCTCTCTATTGATTTTAATGAGTAGGCCTAGGCCTTAAAGTTACAGTATTTCTATCACAATTTACCAGACTTTGACCTTTTGTCCGTTTTTAACAAAATTCTGACTATGATTGTTCCTTGTATTGCATTATGAGCACTGCGCCTATTGCATTCTACTGTTGCCTTAAGCCTAGCTCAGTCATTATGCTATACCACATCTCCCTCCATTGGAAGAGCAAGCTGCATTGAGCGTAATAAACTGCATTTAGAATGGCAAATCCATATTTCTAGATATTTTGGTGAAAGTAACTTAAAAGTAATCCAATAGTAGTGTAATGTCTTACAATTCAGAGACAGTAATATTATAATGTAACAAATTACTTTGAAATGACAGTAATAAGTAATGCATAGTACATTACGATTTTGAAGTAACTTGCCCAACACTGCACCTTTTACATAAGTAGGCCAAAAAGAAATTACTTTTTTGTCAATATTACCTTTAAATCTATGTAACCATGTTGCAGCGAGTGGATGTTAGGGTGCTATAGCATACAACAACATAGTTCATTGTTGTGAAACCTCATAGTGTGATGTCATATCATGTTGTGAGGGTTTTCTCATCACACCATATTATTTATTTGTCACACTATCATATGTAATTATTTCCTTCATAAATCATGTTTTTTCATACATATGTTAAACTAATAGTTAGGTTTAATGTGTTGTCATATTTAACATGTTTTAACTCTTATTATTTAAAGGAACCGTATGTAAGAAATGTATTTCAATTAATCATAAAATGGCCCTGGTATGTTACTAGACATTAAGAAATCATGTTCATTTCAAATACTTATATCACTGACAACAGCAGTCCGGCCAGGATATTGTCATTTTAAAAAGTGAAGTTGCAGCCCCCAACTGATGTTGATGTTGTGTTTTGTCATGTCATGTTGTGTTTTGGCCTGATGCGCCACCCTCCACCTATGTACTAATCACAAAATCAGTAGTGTTTCGGCATCTGGGTTGGCAACCTCGAGTCAGGGGAGAGGGGGAGGGGATACACCACTCTTCAGTAATTTGAAAGTGATTGCAGTACCAGTTTTGGCCACAATCTTACATATGGTTCCTTTAAGATGTAAACCTACTGTACACACACTACATTTGACATGTTAAATATCCATAGCCAGTCTGAGATAAAAAAAAAAAAAAAAAACAACAACAAATACTTTAAAGACAACGGTAGAATGAATGTTGTCATTATTATTATTGTCCAGTGAATTCATTTAGGCACAGGTGGACTCCAATCAAGTTGTAGAAGCATCTCAAGGACCATTGATAGAAGACGGATACACCAGAGCTCAATTACAAGCATAACAAAGGGTCTGAATACTTAGGCCTATGTAAATGGGATATTTCAGTCTTTTTTTTAAATGAACAAAACACTCCAAACATCTGTTTTTGTGGAGTGTTGGATTATAACGCTCAGCATAAAGCAATGCTGTAACACATTACAAGGCACACATTATTCTCTCATAAACTTTTCAATAAATCAAATATTTATGGCACTCTCACTTCATTACCCTTTCTCATGGTCTTCTGGTGTGACACCTTTTCAGTGTTGGGAGTAATGCGTTACAAAAGTAATGTAATTACTGTAATATATTGCTGTTTGCGGTAACGCGGTAATGTAAGGCATTACAAAAAAAAAATTGGGTAATATTTACTCGGTACAAACTTCAGTAACGCGCGTTACAATGCAGTTTAACCCAAAATTAAGCGCTTGTTTTGTTTTGATATATATTCGCAAACACCACGCGAGAACAACAGAGGAGAAAAAATCTCCTGATACTGGTTGAATATGACTGTGGCTGCAGCAGACTCGCAGGCGGACTCTATTTGCGGGATGGACATAAGCCTACGCTCATTATTTTCAGCTTGTCAGAGACAAGGCTATGAAGAACATAATAGTTAGTGCACTTTGTGTGCGAAACCGAAAGATCTCTCAGCTCGCGAAATAGCACAAGTAAATTAATGAAACATCTAAAGTAGTGCCACGCTAATCTTTTTGATTCTTGATAAAACACAAACTATGCTGTTGTGCAGGTCAGCTTTGTGCTGTGAACTTGAATTGAAGAGAATAAAGGGATAGAAATGCAGAAAAAGATTGTGTAGCCTGGCAGTGCCACCGCTCCCACCACGCGCATCACGCACTTTGCGTTGGGCACCAAAGGACAGAGGGGGCACCCAAATGTAACCAATGAATAGTAGCTTTACTGCAAACTGCCTTTCACTCTTCATTAATAACGTTTACAATGTCAAAATGCACTAACACGATGTTACATGCAAGTTTGATACCTTTTGGGTTCTCTCAATCACCACGTAGTAGGCTACTAGAATTGGTGGGTCTTCAATCATTCGTTTTCCAAGCATTTAGGCTACATGAAGCACATGATATGCTGAAACACATTCCATTCAGATAGCTAGGTGGATACCAGGCTCATAATTCACTTGTAGGCTATTCGCAAAACGAAATGTGAAGCAACATGTCATTGCATACTTCCATTTCCAAAGCAATGAAGGTTGCTTAAAACAATTTAACATTGTGCATATTATTGTTAATATTGTGCTATCAATGTAACTCAAACAAATAAGGCTTGTAAACAAGAGCTGGCAAAAGGGCATTATGACAACGTAAAGATCAATGCTCTTAAAGTGACAGTGCACCATTTATAAGTAAAACAGCATTTCTTCAGAAATTAATGTTTAAAAATACACAGTAATGGTCTGTAAATAATAGGCCTTTTATTTTACTTTAGGTGTTTGAGTTATCATATAAATGTCACTCACTCAAAGCCACTCACTTAGGGCACTGAAATGGCCAGCAGGCCACCATCTTGACATGTCTTTATTAAAGGAACCGTATGTAAAAAATGTATTTCAATTAATCATAAAATTGCCCTGATATGTCACTAGACATTAAGAAATCATGTTCATTTCAAATACTTATATCACTGACAACAGTAGTCTGGCCAGGATATTGTCATTTAAAAAGTGAAGTTGCAGCCCTCAACTGATGTTGATGTTGTCATGTTGTGTTTTGGCCTAATGCGCCACCCTCCACCTATCTACTAATCACAAAGTCAGTAGTGTTTCGTCATCCGGTTGCCAACTCTGCCAGTCAGAGGGGAGGGGAAGGGGATACACCGCTCTACAGTAATTTGAAAGTGATTGTAGTACCCGTTTTGGCCACAATCTTACATACGGTTCCTTTAAGCTTTGATTTACAATATAGTAGGCTCTCTATTGATTTTAATGAGTAGGCCTAGGCCTTAAAGTTACAGTATTTCTATCACAATTTACCAGACTTTGACCTTTTGTCCGTTTTTAACAAAATTCTGACTATGATTGTTCCTTGTATTGCATTATGAGCACTGCGCCTATTGCATTCTACTGTTGCCTTAAGCCTAGCTCAGTCATTATGCTATACCACATCTCCCTCCATTGGAAGAGCAAGCTGCATTGAGCGTAATAAACTGCATTTAGAATGGCAAATCCATATTTCTAGATATTTTGGTGAAAGTAACTTAAAAGTAATCCAATAGTAGTGTAATGTCTTACAATTCAGAGACAGTAATATTATAATGTAACAAATTACTTTGAAATGACAGTAATAAGTAATGCATAGTACATTACGATTTTGAAGTAACTTGCCCAACACTGCACCTTTTACATTAGTAGGCCAAAAAGAAATTACTTTTTTGTCAATATTACCTTTAAATCTATGTAACCATGTTGCAGCGAGTGGATGTTAGGGTGCTATAGCATACAACAACATAGTTCATTGTTGTGAAACCTCATAGTGTGATGTCATATCATGTTGTGAGGGTTTTCTCATCACACCATATTATTTATTTGTCACACTATCATATGTAATTATTTCCTTCATAAATCATGTTTTTTCATACATATGTTAAACTAATAGTTAGGTTTAATGTGTTGTCATATTTAACATGTTTTAACTCTTATTATTTAAAGGAACCGTATGTAAGAAATGTATTTCAATTAATCATAAAATGGCCCTGGTATGTTACTAGACATTAAGAAATCATGTTCATTTCAAATACTTATATCACTGACAACAGCAGTCCGGCCAGGATATTGTCATTTTAAAAAGTGAAGTTGCAGCCCCCAACTGATGTTGATGTTGTGTTTTGTCATGTCATGTTGTGTTTTGGCCTGATGCGCCACCCTCCACCTATGTACTAATCACAAAATCAGTAGTGTTTCGGCATCTGGGTTGGCAACCTCGAGTCAGGGGAGAGGGGGAGGGGATACACCACTCTTCAGTAATTTGAAAGTGATTGCAGTACCAGTTTTGGCCACAATCTTACATATGGTTCCTTTAAGATGTAAACCTACTGTACACACACTACATTTGACATGTTAAATATCCATAGCCAGTCTGAGATAAAAAAAAAAAAAAAAAAACAACAACAAATACTTTAAAGACAACGGTAGAATGAATGTTGTCATTATTATTATTGTCCAGTGAATTCATTTAGGCACAGGTGGACTCCAATCAAGTTGTAGAAGCATCTCAAGGACCATTGATAGAAGACGGATACACCAGAGCTCAATTACAAGCATAACAAAGGGTCTGAATACTTAGGCCTATGTAAATGGGATATTTCAGTCTTTTTTTTTAAATGAACAAAACACTCCAAACATCTGTTTTTGTGGAGTGTTGGATTATTGGGTAAATTAATGAGTAAAAAATGAATCCATTTTAAGATAAGTCTGAAACAACAAAATGTGGAAAAAGTGAAGCCCCGAAGCGCTTCCTGTATGCATTCAATAAGAAACCCAAACAGAAGCTTGGAGTCTTTTTTAGCCAGACCTACCTTTTCCACCCAAACATACACGCGCGCGCGCGCGCGCACACACACACACACACACATACACACAGAGAGAGAGGTCTGTTTTAATTCAGAGGTGCAAAATCCATAAGCACTGTATATGCAACATTGGACCTTAAAACCTTTAGCTGCGGTGTTTGGGTTTGAAACCCGACATTCATCATTGCACTCCCTTGACTGATTAGGTCTAGCCTAGCCTACTCAAGTTTGAAAAAAAGGGTATAATGCTGACCATTATAATGTTATGGACAAGAGTCTCATTGAAATATAAGCTGTTCATTTAACCATGAGTCGCAACATACAATATAGCCTATATTTATGGAAACGGCCCCTTTATTTTGTTTCTGACAAGGGCCATAGCAGAATCCAGTCAGCTCAAGAGGAATTTCTCTCCTCACCGTGAGGTGAATTAGGCGTATTCAAGGCACGTAAGGAGTGACAGTAAACAGTGACCAAACATGAACGTTACTCAATTTGCAGAACTGCCCCGTTTGTCTGCAACCACAGATAATGCTGTTTTCCATTTGGTCGGCGTTACGACAACACGACCCAATATTTTGAGTGTATAGCCTACCTTCCAAGGAGGAGCTCCTTTCTTGAGAGCTTTAGCCTCCCTTCTCTCAGTCCATCGAATGCTACTTCTGACGGACAGATGCCCTGGTGACGTAAAGCATTCGGGTGTAGTTTTTACTGAAGAAAACAGACCTCTACTAATTCGCTTTAGCAAACGAACGTCGGCTCACTTAAGGTAAAAGCGAACTATTTTTTGTCATGATTGCACCGTGACAAAATGTGTGCAGATGTGTGTGCAGTCCACTCGTAAGGGGAGGAGGATGCCACAGTGAGTTCACGACACTGGGATATGGTAGGTTGGGTAACAGTGCGTTACACGGATATCCAAACACCTTATTTATCTCAACAAAACCAGTATAGCCTACCATGTCCTTGTAGCCTGCTTATAGCTTCAACAGATGGAAGCTTTCGAAAACCAAGCTTGCACTTTCACGAGCGAGAAAAATCGTAGCGCAAATCGTAGGGCACCTCACCTCAGAGCACACACCTAATAGCCTACCTGTGTAAAGTTGAAATGTTTCTGGACACTACAGTGAGACAAGTCGTTTAGCCTATTGACTAGTTGCTGAGTTTCACCGAGTGTTTTTCTTATATGCCTACAGGATCGGCGCTTGGGATCGGCTAGAATGGCCATCAGCATCAAATGACAAAATGGGCTTTTTCCTTCGTCTGTGTCTTATTCTGGAAATTGATTTAAAATGACAGCATGTTAATGCCAAGGGCATCGTCATCTTGCCATGGACTTTTCTTCAGCAAGAGATTCATATACATGCCAGATTCCGGCACCTGCAAGCATCACCTCTTTGACAATATGATGCTCTGAACTGATCACATGGGAATACCATGTACAACTCAACCTAAACCTCAAGCCTAAACTCAACAGTTAGTTTTTTGAAATGTAAAGCAGTTAACGAAGCTAATGTGAAAGATGGACGTGGACAACTTTGGAAGATGGGTTGCATCTGTCGAAAATGGGACGGTCAACCTCACCGCTTCTGCCAATACCCAGATAAAAGTCCCAAACACCTCGCTCCAGATGGATCCTTGGGAAGAAATACATTCAACTGAGGTGACACGTTTGGAGAACCGCTACTTCATTCAAGAACAAACCTACCGAGACTTTACCACTACCGTACAGATTCTTATCCTTATCGGGTCTCTACTGGGTAAGGCAATGGCTAGGGAATTACAACACAAATGTGTTAAATTCATCATTCTGTTCACAGGTTCACGAGTTACGCATATAAGCCTCTCATGCTCTAGTGCCATTTACCTTTATTGCAACGCACCGTGCACAGTCCATTTGTTTTAACTGTTCTGAAAGTATTTTACCACTATATTTGGAGATTATTGTCACTTGAATTACCAGTTGTGTTGCTGCATCTTATCCAAACTAGTGAAAATAATTTGGCTGAATAATATTTATTGTTGGTGTTGAATGGTTTGTCTCCCATAAAGTCATAGGTCTTCAAGGAAGTACTGATTATACAACCTCAGACAGACATACAGTATAATTCAATTAGATCAGACCATACCCTTGATCATATAGCCACTCAAAATCCTGTTGTGCACAGTATACCCATGTGATGTGTTTATACCAATGTGTCCGATATTGAATCATCAACACATTACCTTTTATTTTAGCACTCTTTTTCCTCATTAGACTCTCCAATAGGCCTGGTGCTAGCTATATTGTGTGTTCAGCATTCTCTTGTAGTTGCATTTTTTCTGGACATACACATGATACTGTAGGTGCTAAATTCCTTGTGCTATAGGTAGGGGATTTTCCAAACTGGCTGATGAACAACCACGCCTATTTTACATTACACAGCATGACATGAGATTCAATGACAACGCACAATCGGATTCTATGACAACGCACAATCGGATTCTATGCAACTCTAAAGTTGGTCTCTTATTTAGGTATACTTTCGGATATGTAGTAATTTTATTCTGGATATAATATCAGTTATCTTATTGCGGAACTTACAAGGCTGATTAATAACGACATCATTCAAGACAATTTAATCTGTTATAATGACTCAATTACTAGACACAGCTCAGTATAAATTTCTTTGAGCAGAAAATGTAATCTGATATCAGTATTATTAGGAAGATAATACTGCTCAAAGTGAAAACGACATCTCTTTTTTTCTTAGCTGGACGTATTGCTTGGTCAAGATGTAAAATGTGACAAACATCAATCCTTTTTGCTTGTGTTTTTTGGCCTTTGAAATGTTATCATAGTATTGCTGTTTACACAAGTTCTGTAATACATTGTATGTGGTTTCCAAGGAGTTACCTTTATTGCTGGCGGGCCACTCAAACATTGACACATCCCATGGCAATGAAACAAAAATGATTCAGACAAAGTGGAAGTGTGGATGTATTTGTTGGCCCTGCCTCTCCCTCAGTGTCACTGCAAATAGTTTGTTCCGGACGTGATTTTTGAGCTAAGGATGACCTCACAATTGGATTTGTCATTGTAAGCTATTTTGCAAGGGCTGGAAAAGTACTGAGATACCTAGAGCTGGTTATACTAAATATCATATGACATAAGAAACTTTGCATTTGCCAGAATATGTTGGCAATGCAAACTGATTCCTGATGAGCAAGCTATGAAAATGAACAAAATATATGTTATGTCATATTTTAATACTAAAGATGCATATTTTCATTTTAGCCTAAGAGGTGGATGTGTTTTGTGTCTTAACTCAGAGGAATTTGTAGTTTGTTGTTTGCTTCTGAGGAGTTAGAAATATATCACCTGTGTTGGTTTGAAGAGAAGAGAGACTATTTTATGACCATGTACGGTATTTAGTGGTTTCATTGGCCTACACAGAATCTTGTTTTGAGAGAAAATACATCACCAGTCATACTGTACGTGCGAGCACATTAAGAAACCAAGTTAGCAGCCAATTAAGCTGCCGCTTCATAAGATGCCAGAATAACAAAATCACATTCGGAGCACCTGGGCAAGTTGACCTTATGTCAAGAACTGAGTCGTGCTTTGTGTTAACCCCAGTCAATTTCTGTCAGTAATGTGTGTTTTCTAAATGACACACCACACAACAGAAAATGTAGGCGGAGAGAGAGATAGAGATTTCCTGCTGCCCTGCCACTTTACTCTCAGTAAAAAAAAAACAAATCTGCATGCGCAGCCACAGAGGATAGGAAAGAGTGTCAGGTTTGAGAAAATATGCTCTTAGAAAAAGTGGGTCATGTACCTGCCCAGCCTCACTATGCTGGCTGCGCCCAATGAGTGTGTTTTGCGCCTGCTTTTACCTTGACCTCTGCTGTGAGTAATGTGACCATCACTAAGTGCTTTTTCCATCAAGGGAGGTAATGCGGAGGAAGAGGATTTCTGTCGGAGTGCCACCAGGGCATAGAAATGGCCAGAAATGTTGAGGCATGCTTTCACTTTCCTTTCAAAGCATATGGTACAAGTAGTAGGGGCATACTTGGATGTGATTCAAAGCCTTTTCAGGAGATGGAAAATAATGATGTGTTTTGAGATTTTACTAGGAGGCCGGGAGTTTGGGCAGGTGTAAGGTTTACTGGGTCAGGGTAACCTTCAGATTTAGGGACATGCAGAGCCTGAATGGAAATCTGGCTTTTCACCCCTTGATGAAGCTGTGGTGTGTGTGTGTGTGTGAAATGCCATAATTGATTTGACCTCAGCTCCTGTGGTATCTCAACTGTGCTCTTGCACTGAAATGGAGGACGGTGTCAAACATCTCAACCCTGGCATGCGCATGATGTGATGGGGCCTGGTTAAGTCGTCATGGATTCTGAAAGCAGCAACATACAAACAATGTCAATTGAGACCTCACACATATTGATCTTCTTTTCCCTCTCTTTATACACAACTAATGGGTTTCTCTCTCTCTCTCTTTCTCTCTCTCTCTCTCTCTCTCTCTCTCTCTCTCTTTCTCTATCTCTCTCTCCCTATCTTCTTTGCCAGGCAATGCTTCAGTGCTGTGGTGCACCTGCTACACCAATGTCTTCAAGCCCGTCACCGGGCGCTTCATCAAGAACCTGGCGTGCTCGGGCGTCTGCGCCACACTGGTGTGCGTGCCCTTTGACCTGCTGCTGGGCAGCAGCCCACACTGCTGCGGGTGGCTCCGCGTGCTCTTTCTCTGCAAGGCCGTCAGGTTCCTGCAGCGGCTCTTCTGCTCCGTCACTGTGCTCAGCTTCACCGCCATCGCACTGGACAGGTGGGTGGGGGGGTCGGCGGGAGGCCTCTAAAGCCGTGTGCGGACAGCTGACCATTTTCTGGCTGCCCATCCCATCCCATCTCGTCTCAAAAGTTGAGATTAGTTTACCTTTGTCACATGATGTCTCGTGTCGCCAGTGGACATTTCGCCTGTAATTGCTACAAAGGTGCTGAATTTCATTAACATTCTGTGGTCTCTCATCTTTACATTGCTGCTTGTCTTCTTCCTGTCTGAATGCGGTGCTTACGTTAAAACCCTGCAGCCTTAAAAAAATAACACCCCCTCTTTACGTTGTTCCCTGTAGAATCGCTCTCCCTCTATGCATGCTTCGATTCTTCCTGGGCTTAGACACGTGACAGACAGCCTGAATACACAGCGTACTGTGCTTATCAAGTACTAACAGTATGAATAAGACCACATGTACACAGTATTAAAGGGTGTCACATGTACACATGGCCAGCTTAATTTTAGAAAGATCAAAACCCAATGAATCTGTGGGCTGTTGTTTTTACCCCCCAAACTCCCTCCAATCCCACTGGGGCCCTACGGGACACGGTAAGAAGTAATCGATTTAGCTTGTGGTAGAGCTCGAGCAGACACGTCCAGTTTTCCATTACGACCAACATCTAGTGGCTACCCACAGAGAGGAACCACTTTCCCAGACACCCTGCGCTCCCCTTTCCTACTCTGCCTTCCCAGCTACCAGCTCCAAGGGCCCTGCTTCCATAGCAACGTGGGCTGCTACAACCCCTTCATCAATTCATTGAATAATTTATTTAATGTGTTTGGGGGCTGGGAAGAGCCCCCCCGCCAAACACATATCCACCTCCATTACGGCTCAACCTGTTTATCTTCTGTTTTCCTGGCCTCTTTCTCACCTGTGAAGACAGGAAAACACTGGGATAATGACATCATGCTGTTAGTAACATGGCAGGAAGTCGCAGACAACAGTCATATTGCCACATTCATTCATTCATTCATTCATTCATTCATTTCTATATGTACTGTAGGAAGCTGTTTTCATTCACTGTGGATGTCAAAAGAGACACACAAACACACACACCCAAACACAGTCAGCAGCACACAGGGAGGGAGCATGACTTGTTAAAGAGTGTACCTTTTTGCTCAGACAACAGACGGGGGAAGATGTTCAAATCACTTTAAACAAAGCAAACCTTTTCAAGGTTTTTTTCAAGGTTTAAAGGGATATTCCACCATTTGGGGAATTACACTCATTTTCCACCTCCCCTTGAGTTGAACAATTGATTTTTACCTTTCTCCAGTTCATCCAGCCGTTCTCCGAGTCTGGCGATACCAGTTTTAGCTCCAGCCTAGCATAGATCATTGTATCAAATTAGTCCATTAGCTTCTCGCCTGCTAGCATCACGTTTAAAAGTGACTAAGATTTCCAGGAATTTTCCTATTTAAAACTTGTCTCCTCTCAAGTTAGAAAGTGTAATAAGACCAACGGAAAATTAAACGCGGCGATTTTCTAGGCTGTTTTGACATGGAACTATACTCTCATTCCAGCGTAATAATTAAGGAACACCATGGGCACAGCAGCACAATGATATCATGCAGCACCTGAAAATAGGCTAACTTCCAGCAACAAGGTTGAGCTGCAGCAGACAAATCGGTTAGTGACTGGATTATTACGCCTGAATGAGAGTATAGTTCCATGTCAAATCAGCCTAGAAAATCGCTACATTTGATTTTCCGTTGGTCTTAATACACTTTCTAACTTGAGAGGAGACAAGTTTTAAATAGGAAAATTACCGGAAATCTTAGTCACTTTTAAACGTGATGCTAGCAGGCGAGATGCTAATGGGCTAATTCGATTCAATGATCTATGCTAAGCTGGAGCTAAAAGTGGTATCGCCAGACTCAGAGAACGGCTGGATGAACTGGAGAAAGGTAAAAATCAATTGTTTAACTCAAGGGGAGGTGGAAAATGAGTGTAATTCCCCAAATGGTGGAATATCCCTTTAAGCCCTATTCATGCAGGGTTTAAAGTTCTCAAGCTCTGTGCCTGAATTCAGGTGTGGGCCAGGTTATTTAAGATTTGCACTGTTGGTCAGTTGCTATAATTTTTGACTTGGTTATGTTTCTTGTCGCTTTGTTCAGATACTACTCGGTGTTGTACCCTTTGGAGCGGAAGATATCTGATGCCAAGTCCCGAGATCTGGTCATCTACACCTGGGTGCATGCCGTGGTGGCGAGCGCCCCCGTGCTGGTTGTCACCGACGTCACCGACATCTATGCCACGTCTTCTTGCTTGGCCAGGCCGAGCCACACCCTGGGTCACTTGGTGTACGTGGTGTCGTACAACGTCACCACGGTGATCGCGCCGCTGGCGGCGGTCTTCCTGGCCATGGTGCTGATCCGGCGGGCGCTGAGTGCCAGCCAGAAGAAGAAGGTGATCATCGCGGCGCTGCGCACGCCGCAGAACTGCGTCTCCATCCCGTACGTGTCGCAGCGCGAGGCAGAGCTCCACGCCACGCTGCTCTCCGCCGTGCTGGCCTTCACGCTCTCCGCCGTGCCCTACGCCGCGCTGGTGGGCTACCAGGTGCTGGCGCTCGGCACCCAGGCGCGCGCGGGGCAGGGCGGCATCGGTGGCCCGGCGGTGCCCGCCGCCCTGCGGCTCACGGCCGCCTGGCTGCCCAAGCTGTCGTTGCTGACCAACCCGCTGCTCCTCCTCACCGTCAACCGCTCGGCCCGACACTGCCTGGCTGACCTGCTGGTGCGGGCGCACCGGCGCTGCAGCCGGCGAAACGCCGTGAGCACCGCCGGACTCGGGGAGGTGGGCAGCGCGGGCGGCGCTCACGGCGTGGGGTCGGGCGGCGAGGCGGTGGCCCGCTCGGGCAGCCAGCTGCTGGAGATGTTCAACATCGGGCAGCAGCAGATCTTCAGGCCCAGCGAGGAGGAAGACGAGGAGGAGGAGGAGGAGGACGGGAGGCACGAGATCCCGTCTGTCGGCTCCGGAGGATTCCAGCACCGATTCGACGAGACGGCGGCGGCGGCTGGTAGCTCGGGGAGAGCAGCGGCTTCCGTTGGACCGGAGCTGACCCATCAGCACCAGCAGCACCCCGCCACAGGGGCGCGAGAGGTGGGCCTGCCTCCGCCCAAGTCCCCTCCCGTCCAGCAGAGCTGCGTCTACTCCTCCTCACAGGTGGCCCCCGCCACCCCCACCGAGCCCGAGGAGGCCACCCAGTTTGGCTTCGGACCGTTTGAGCTGCCGCCGCAGTGGCTGCCTGAGACGCGGAACAGCAAGCGCCGGCTCCTGCCCCCGCTGGGGAACACGCCGGAAGAACTCATCCAGACCAAGCAGCCGCGCACGCGACCTGAGCGCCGCATCAGCCGCAACAACAAAGTCAGCACTTTCCCCGTCGTGGACCCCTGATAGGGGGACTACAAAAGACAAGACTGCCTGAAACAGTGGACTGACACGATGACCGGAATTAAAGACATATAGACTGATTGTCCTGTGTGCCAAAACCACCGAAACCATCAGAGCAACATCAGAGTGCATCTGATTTTTGAAAGAAAATACTCATCTCACGTTTCTATTTTGTGCTGTATCGCCCCTGAAGACCTTCTTTTCTATGTATTTTTTCATCCTGAGGAGTGGATTGATTTCTACCGATAACTAGACTGCTGGAAGATGTTTGAGCATTTTGTTTGTGCACTGTTCAAATTAACGAGATCAATAGGACCAAGCTGATCTCCTGACTGACCAAATCTGCCAATATTGTTTACACCACAAGCACAAGCATGGAAAAAAGATGCGTTTTCATCTTATTTCAATCTCAGAAAACGCACAGTAATCAGAATCGTGTTCTAGGACATAATCCGAAAACAAAAAATAATTTGGTCTTACGATCCTCTCAAAACCGTTTTTTTTTTCTTTTTTAACGGTCATCATCACCATATTTGTCTGAATTGTACTTTGCCATTATATCCAGTAATGTCTCAGAGTGGAAAACATCAAGAACAGTTTGTATAGTATCTACTATTGCTGACATGGCATATTGTAGCACAGTGATTCTTAAACTAGGGGTCGCCAAAAACTTCCGTGGGGTCGCCAATTATTTTCTGTATTCAGTCTGAAATTATTATTAGGTGAAACAAAGGAAAATAATATTGCCCTTTTCTGCCTTTTTCTTATTTACACGCAGTTAAGAGAAGAGAGAGATTTTTTTTCGTCTTTCAACGAGATCTGGTTCAGCCTATGGGCTACTGGTCCGCTGATAGAAACAATGTAACTATCTGCTCCCACTATGCAAACTCCCGCAAACCCGCTATTTTAAGTAAAACAAAACAAAAGACATAGGTAGCCTACTAGCCAAAATGGACAGGTGGCTGCTTAAAAAATTGAACAAAAGCTCGGAAGTGCCATCTACCAGCGTCTACTCCTCCGTGATCCTCAGATGGGACAAGTCTAACGGCCGGTGAGAATAAAAAAAGAACAAACGGCGCGTCGGCTTTATCAGAAAGAATTTCTGAAATATGCATTCACTTGCCAAGTTAAAGATAACCTCAGCCACCCACAATGTGTGATTTGCGTCGATGTTCTGGCAGTGAAGATCTTAAAACCTGTCAAAATGAAACAACATCTCAAAATACAGATGTCGGCTCAGCACCGTGGAGGAAAATCTCCGTGTCGCCGTATGCAGCATTCCTCCTAGAATTAACTTGCTATGTTCACGAAAGCATGCCCACCCTTTCCATTGAAATTGTTAAAGATAATAAACCAGAAAAGGGAAATAAAAAATATATTGTTATTGTTATCGCCATAAATATAATTAATGTAACGTTGTAGGCCTAATGCTGCATGTGTATGTGTGTGTGCGTGCTTGTGTGCGCGCGCGCTACGCACATAGCGCTCTGATCTGATATGGCGGCACAGGGGCGGACCTGCCATTAGGCATGGTCAGGCAATTGCCTGGGGCCTCGGCCACCAAGGGGCCTCGTCATCCCCGTATCGTATTTCGTTTTTTTACATTTTTTAAAAATAAATGATCACCGCATCCAAACAATATATTCTAATCCATAATAAAGATTGAAAAAATATTTTGCCTCATGATTGCTCATAAACTCATCATAAAATCAAATGACTGCAGGTCCGCTTCCTGTCACCATAGCAGCAACTAGCTATCTGAACGAGGTCTTGGTGAGGTGTGGAGTTGAGCGATTGACAGCCAGCCATGAAACGTTTCCAGAGTGGAAGTGATAAAAGAAAAAGGGAGGAGGAAGAATTTAGAAAGAAATTGCCTAAATTAACCAACTTCCAGTCGAAGAATTCTTCCACGGAAGAAAGTAATTTGGATAGCTCTTGCACTAGGCCTACATATTCTTCTACTGATGATGATGATTATAATGTTGATCTAAGTAAAACAGTCGTGAGGGACAAGATCACTGTCACTGCCGAAGTCCGCACTGGTGCTGTTGGTGCTGCTACGGACACCATTTCAGTAGCAGAAGCTTTGGGTGCAAACGAAACCAGTAGGCCTACGTGAGTAGCCTTAACACGATACAGTTATCAGTGACGACCCTGCGTTATGGCCAGACACCGTAAGAGATGCAGAGCGAGTTGAAATCGTTGAAAAAGGCCCTGTGCAAATTAAGAACTTTGAATTTCCCAAAAATGCAGATAAACCACCCAGAAGATTCACGGTTGAACATTATTACATGACCATGAAAAATTTAGAAAAAATAAACAGAAAATGGCTAGTTTATTCAGTCAGTGCAGACGCTGTTTATTGTTTTGGATGTCGGCTTTTTGGAAGATCGAACACCTCACTTAGTTCGCACGCACACTCTCACTCTCTCTCTCCCTCTCTTCTACACATAGCCTGTAGCACCTTGAGCCTTAAACCTGGACCTGGCTATGCAGACAGAAGAAGTATAGCATATGCCCTCTTTACCACATTTTGCTTGGACGGTTCAGTTGTAATTCTTTCCAACAGTCTGTGATCATGAATATGAATATAATGAGGTCTGTGTGAATATAAGGTCTGTGAACTCCTTGCTCATTTAACCAATAGGTATAACTGTATGGAGTTTATAGTGCAGGGGGTTTGCTTTTGTACATCTTGAAGAAAAAAGTAACGATTTATAAATATATAAATGCACTAAGATCTTATTTTGCATAGCATAGAAAAATACAGATAAACCGTTTTCTCTCAAGGCCATGAATTATAATTCATTCAAATTAGTCATTCAAATTCATTTGTCATTCAAGTTTTTTAACAAATGTCTTTACATGAATTTTCTCAGCATTGCAATTAAATGAAGGACATATCTGTGACCGTGGCACACCATAGAGTGCAGTGATATATCAGGCCCCAGAAGAATCATCGGCTATGCTTTACTTGAAGAGTGACATGATGACACTGTCATGAACGTGTCATAAACATTATAAACAAGTCATAGATGTTTATGACATAACGCTTCTATCATTAAATGTCATTCGTGACAAGTTAGGGTTAGGGTTCATGTGTCATAGTGTCGTGTGTTCATGACAGTGTCATATCACTCTTATGTATATACCTTCAAGTAAAGTGTTACCGAATCATTACTGCTCAGGTTGGGATGTTTGTTTTCGTGTGTTTCTCAGAGTCCTGTTTGGAATTCACAGCGCATGGAATGGAGGGAAGACACATGCTGCTGCTGAGGAGCAGACATCAGAGAAGCGTCTCATCTCCCCCAGATAGGGGATTCTGCTCTGAAATAGTAATAGATTGTATCCACTCATGGTGATAAACTCGTGCCATATTTGGGTTGTGCTTGTTCTGCCCAGTCCTGTTCAGAGCCTGCTGAGAGGGTTAGAGTGAATCAAATGAACTTTTCAATCTATGTTGGAGGGATGGTTTTATTAGGGCAATTGAACCACTAAGAGTGTCTGCATTTGAAGTTCATGGAAATAATATGTTTATATTCATCATCAATTGCAACGATGACTTATTGCCAAAACAAGAAGAAAAAGTGCGTCCTGTAAAGTTTCAGAAAGGTGGTTTAAAACTTGGAGTTTTACTCTGAAGTCATATCAGTATCGAACATGAGATGTGTGAAGGCTATAGTACTAATGCTGTGCTGTTTGCACTCACGCAGGCGTGAAGAGAAGCCTGTTCGACTACAAATATTTGTTTAGCTGTAAAGCCACCCGCTGCCAATGGCAGGATGCCGTCCTCCCATGCTCTGGCACAGACGTCTCTTTCATCTATCATCTAGATCTAAGTCTAAACAACAACATGCATTATTTATTTTTATTTAGAAATATTGTGCCACACAAACAATGAAAACAAATAAATCTCCTAGTACAAGATAACATTTTTGTGCTTCCATGTTTTAGATGTCCCTTTAGTCAGAAATAGACATATAATCTATGTTTACTTCTGCAATTTAGCAACATGTTTTTTTTTCCAGAAGGAAATCATCACTGCAACTATACCCAATCAACAGTACTCACAATGAATGCAGATAAGATTTCCATCCTGTCATATTTGAAATACAGCATCTTGTTGTTAATTGCAATAGTGTGCAATTTTTCCATGCATTTGTGCACAATTTCTTTTTCAATTAGCAAATCCCTACCGTTACTAAGTGCACATTTTAAAGCACTTGCCATGAAGTCAACCACTCAGTTAATCCAAAGTGGTGGGCAAAGGGGGAGACTTTGATCCACAAAGTGCTGCTCTACCAATAATGCCTCCCATAGGGTCATATCTAAAGCATCACACTTGCAGTTTCCCAACAGCAAATGTGAGAAAAGGTAAACAAAACCTGGAACCTTTATGATACCCAACCCACGCTGCTGCACTAGTGTCTCCCTAAGTGTTGTTCTCTGCACTGTCTGCTTCTCTGGAAGTGACTGGTAGGGTCACGTCTGACAATGGGGGTGTACAGTGAATATCAGTGGTGGTGGACAGTGAATATCAGGACGTGATTGGTGTCACGCTTGCGGGGCACTAAGCTGTATAATGTGATCCCGTTTGTAGCATAATTAGCAATTTACTGTGAGGGCCCGATTTTTATGTGAGCCATAGGAGAATGTCAAGAGTATTAATGGGGCAGGTTTCCCATAGCAACAAGCCCGGACCAATGCACAATGTGCACACATATCCTTGTCCAATTAGCCTACTGAATGGTGACATTCAGTAAAAAGTCTCTCCTTGTGCTGTCATGAAGAATGAAAGAAAAGTGAAGGAAATATAGCAAATAAACAGAGAAATGAAACAGAGAAAGAACCCCTTTAATGAGTGTTAATCTTCTTCACTAATCTTTTGTGTGACAGCACAGAATGTGGACTTAGCTGAAACACATGAGAGGGAAGTGATCAATGCATCAACAATTCCCATTATAGTAGGAGGGTGGCCTGTGAATGGACATCCTTGTCACAACTTACCTTATTAGCAATTTTTTATCTTTATTTATATTAAATGCAAATATCCATAGGTAAATATCCATAGGGCCTACTTTACAGTAATTGCTTTAAATCAATACAAACTCCACAGTAACAAAAGAGAAAGATAGCCTACATGCTCTACAAACACCATTAGCCGCTAATCTACTTTACAGTCTAGGAATCAGCAAAACATTTCTTAACCAGGCTTAGCTTGTGGGCCACGTCAATGAAAGGGTGATCAGGCTCCACCATAGTTTTGAGCAGACTGTATTGAAGGAGGAATGTGTTTTTCCCCCCATTGGCGTCATACTAAACCAGATTGTAATCTCTTGCCTGTCATCATCAGTGGGATTTGAGAAGGCTAAGTCATAAATCTAGGATTGAGGTGAAACAAGTAGAACAGTTACGGTGGGATTTGGTGTATCGTGACTTCTGGGGCGATGTTTTATTAAAGGACTGTTTTTTTTCCTGATTGGGCGAGAGAGGGGTCAGGTGAACAAACTGTACCTGATTGATTTGTCTCATGAAATGGACTTTTCTCACTGATACTTTTCAGAACAACCCATTGCACAACACTGGATAACTCACATTAGCTTTTAGAGCAGAGTTTTTAGCACTACTCATTGATGTTAGCGATTTCAGGCATGACATGGAATAGACCAAGAATAACAAATAAGAGCCAAAAAGCCATTGATTATAAGAGTTTAAAGTGAATGGTGTTAGAGCATTAATAATACGCCAAGAGTGGTGTAAAGTGAGTGTTGAGTGGTCACTTGAGGCTGGCAGAGAGGCATAACATCAGCAGCTGTGATAGAAGGAATTCTGAGTCAGAACCAAAGAGTGGTGCGCTCTAGAATCTTTGGTCAGAACAGCAATCACTTTGGGTCATAATTTTCCAGATCAGCTTTCTCTCAAGACACAACATGACATGACAAAAAGTGAATAATTTGTCTGAATGGACCTATCAAATGGTAAACTCAGTTGAAGGGATGTCTTTTTGTCTTGTCTTTTACTTTAGTAGAAGTGTCGTTGCTACATGTACAGTATCTGAAGGCATACATATGTAGCAGGCAGACCTTGTCTGCTTGCTTGCTCTTTCTTCCTGGTCTCTCCTGGCCCCTCTGCTAATGAGTGGGTGGGGCCAATCATTCAATTAGGCCCACCATGTGCTACTTTAGGAGCTCTACAGCAAGAGGCTCGGTAGGTTCCACTGTTTGTCCCTCGGCTGAGCACTGGGGTCTACCGGCCATCAGGTATGTTGCTGCCCTAATGCTGTAGACTAAAATGTGCTTGGTTTAGCTAAACTCCATTTCTCTGTAGCCCTAGATGGATGGATATGCTATCCTCATCTGCTGTCAGTGGAAAATTGCCATAGAGAAGAATATGGGTATGTATAGCTCTAAAATAAATTGATGTTTGGGGAAATGGTATCAGGTTTGATGTATTTTGTTTGTCTTCCAGGTAGCACGGCTTTTCCATCCGCGTTGCCCTCAGCGTAGGTCGTGCTGCTGTCTTGTCTGTCTTAGTTTTGTTTGGTTTCTGTTTAGCTTTGCTCGCACTTGGCAACTGCTTGCATTGTACTTGTACCCTTCTGTTTTACTTTACTTTATTATCTTAGTTATACAGTGTGTGTTTATTGCATAGTCTGGGAGCAACAACTTTTAACTATTTGTTAATTTGGCAGGCAGGGTTCTCGCTGGCGGGAGGCTAGTCCGTTACCTAGTGGTGGTGCAGTAAAGATGCACATTTTGGTGTGGTCTGCGGTGTCATGATTTGATCTTTCTTGCTGTGCGTGTGCATGTGTGTGGGCTCTAGGGCACGTTATCAGTAGTCTGCCTCCCCCCAGGTAAGCCCCTGCCTTGCTCATCCTGCTCCATCGTGCCTCCCCTATGGAGCCTGTGCTAGTTGTGATCATTTTTAATAAACAAAGGTGCAACAAGAAAACATAATAAATATTTTTGTACTTTCCTAACCCAGACTAGTCTTTATGTAGCTCTCCCCCCTTCCTTTTCCCTGGCTTTAGTTAAATAAACTTGGTCATGTTTCCACTGGAATTCACGTCTCTGCCTCGTGTATACGAACCTGTGTGCTATGGTGCAATAGTGTGTGCTCTTAACTCATTCCCTGGGTGCTAGGCCCAGGGTGGCGTAGTCTGGCTAAAGTGATTGGCATTTAGTGCCGCTTTCCCTCTTCGAAAACCTTGCCCTGCTACACATACACACCTGCTTTAAGGTCTTGCAGGTAGGCCTAATATATGCAAGTGCCTTACATTAACAGTTAGCATTGCTATTTCTGTCATAGAAATGAAAAGAGTCACCACTTCACTCCTGTAGTTCTCAACGTGCATGTTTCCTCATTGATTCTCAGAAAGCAATGGGGAAGTAGGCTGTTCAGCCACTGTGTCTTTCAGCTTTTCAATCTACCCACCTTGAATGACGCTGATGCACCGTTTGAAAGTTGAATATGCACTTACATCTTTAAAATAAACACTGCAGCACTATACCGGTAATTGCTTGATTGCCTTGACTGACTGAATTTGAATTGTATTGTAGGTTAGTGGTTTAGTTTATTCCTCAGGTCTAAATGCACAGGATTATTTAATTAGTGGGGTTGCCTGGCAACAGATAACCCAGATGCTTCAAAGCCCAAGCCATGCATAATAGTTGACTTAATTGAAGGTAGTTTACATTGGGATCCAGCTTTGCTGTTGATAAACTGATTGCAGTCTCCAAATGCTACTTACAGTAATAAGCTATTATTGTGACACTCCCCATCCACCAAAATCTAGACCAATGCTAGATCACTACAGCTAAGGTCCAAAGATATCTTTAGTGTACCTCCGAAATGTGTTACCAAACGTTAAGGCGTGCATAGAGCAAATCGTGTTGGTGTCAGCCATATTCATTGTTCTCTGTTTAATGCAATCCGTTTATGCACAGGGCCAGCCAAACAAACCAATGTGCTTGTGGAACAATGGATTTATTCTGTAATGTTGCTCCCCCTCACAAAATAACCTGCTTGTTTATCCAGGGCATGAGCACAAAGACGGAAATAAAACATGTGTTTCAGATTTGCTCTGTGGAATGTGTTTGACAGATTGATCATCCTATTAGAGGTCCACTATTATGGTCTATTTTATTTTTGAAATGGACAGAGTGCCGCCAGCACCGTTGTCTTGGGGACTCGGGCAAAGGTATTATAAGTTGGTGTTCATGGTCTGACGTGAACACTCAGATTAAATCAAAGGAAATCAGATTACACACAAAACTTGTGTGAACAAACTTGGGAAAGATGTAAAAAATAAATAAATATGAATCATGAGTTTTGTGGAAAATCTGATAGCTGTTTCTAGAACAAAGGGCATACTAATCTGAGTTCCGGGGCAACAGTCTGAATTGCCTTCATCTGTCGTCATCAAGTGTGTTTATCTAGTGTTTTAAAAATAGAATATAACACATACAAGAATGCATACGGGGTGTTTCATGTAGAAAATGCAGTCCAGCTGCACTCTTGATCTTTGGTTACAGGCAAGTGTAGCAGTGTAATTTTGTGTATTGTTTTTTTGTGAAAGCCTTTGTGGTTGGATGCCAGCTGAATAGTTTATAATAAAATGTGAAACACTAACCTGCAAAGGCCACAGCTTTCAGCTGTCTCATTAGGAAATCGTTCTTCATCGATGTGCATATGCAAACACCCAGCATTATGTTTGCATGGTGGCGTGTCACCCAGTGTTGCCCAGGTGAGCCCCCTCCAAATATGCTGTTTTTTTGTGTCTCTTCTAAGAATAGAGTTTGACGGTCACTCGTTATACAACAACCCTCTTCCTCCACTGACGAGAGAGTGTCTTAAATGGGAGTCTTGCAGGCTTTTAATTGACAATTTCCTTCTTTACCCCCGCCCCCCTCCGCTGTCTCTCCCTGCCTGATCAATCTGGCCCCAAAGTGCCCTTAGGGGAATCTCAGTCACTCTCCTGGCAACAGTTGATTGGCGTATCCATTTTTCATCTATCGGCAAACCCTTTCATCAATCCCTTCATCTCTCCAGCTAGCTGTCCATCCAAAGGGGACTCGATGGCTTGGATGACTACTGCAAAGGCCTGGAATAGTGCAGTATAGCCCCTCCCCCCATTTTTATAGAATCTCCATTGGACAGTCCGCTGGTATAAATAAACACACACACAAATTGCCTCCAGCGGTTCTCAGATTGTTAGGGAGTGGGCCCCTCTGCTGAATGACTGGGGAGGGACAGTGGAGGGACCGCAGGAGGTTGCCAAGCTGCCAAGGAATGGAACATTGGTCAACCGATTGTCCGTCGGTGATGTTACCACTGCTCCACCACGACCACATCATACATTACTGTCCGCCATTATAATTACCAATGTGTGTGCGCAGACTGACTGGCTGATTGACTGGTTGCACACACTGACTGAGTGTATGTGTTGGGTATGACTGATTTAGATTGTGGAAGCGTAAGGCCACGCACATCCCAGGCGAAGAGTTGGATGGGTGCAGGATCCAGCATAATCAAGCTTGAAACGTCACACATTAATAAAAAAGATTATGAATGGGAGCTATCTGGTGTGTGGATCTTGTTTTGATCTCTTATGATTAAGGTTGTGGCCCTCTGGATCTAACATCTAGTTATGGCATCATAGTGTGTGTGTGTGTGTTCTCGATTGTTTAAAAAACAGCACTCACTGATGCACTCATTTTTTTTTAATTGTCCTAGAATTGTTGAGAAAATGTAAAAAGTTTAAACTGTTAACCATGTTGTTAGTCGCTTTGGTTAAAAATGCATCAGCCAAATGTAATGTAATGTGTGTGTGTGTGTGTGTATGGCAAGCTGATTGAGCATTTATTCATATCAGGCATAATTGTCATGTACATGCAAGCCATTTCTGTCCACTAGTTAACTAATGAGCCATTTCTGTGTGAACTAGTTAACTAGTGACAGCCAAAATGCTCACTAGTTAACTAGTAAGGCCCAAATTCTCTCTAGTTAACTAGTTCATATGTTTCATATCTTACTAGTTAACTAGTAATGCTCAGCATGTTCACTAGTTAACTAGTGGACACTGAAATGTGCACTAGTTAACTAGTTTAAAGACTTCTATATTTTACTAGTCAACTAGTAAGGTACAAACATTTTTACTAGCTGACTACTGAATGTCAAATTCCCACTTGTTAATTTCTATGTAATTTGGCCAGCCGCTTGAGCATTTATTCTGATATCTTGAGATCAGGCCAACATGCATATGGAAAGCCGATTGAGCATTTATTCTGATATCTTGATATCAGGCATAATTGTCATGTACATGTAAGCCATTTTTGTCAACTAGTTAACTAGTGAGCCATGTTTCTGTGAACTAGTTAACTAGTGACAGCCAAAATGCTCACTAGTTAACTAGTAAGGCCCAAATTCTCTCTAGTTAACTAGTTCATATGTTTCATATCGTACTAGTTAACTAGTAATGCTCAGCATGTTCACTAGTTAACTAGTGGACATTGCAATGTGCACTAGTTAACTAGTTTAAAGACTTCTATATATTACTAGTCAACTAGTAAGGTACAAAAATGTTTACTAGCTGACTACTGAATGTCAAATTCCCACTTGTTAACTTCTATGTAATTTGGCCAGCCGCTTAAGCATTTATTCTGATATCTTGATATCAGGCCAACATGCAAGCCATTTTTGTCAACTAGTTAACTAGTGAGCCATGTTTGTGCACACTAGTTAACTAGTGACAGCATAAATGCCCACTAGTTAACTAGTGAACACATTTTAGCTTCACTAGTTAACTAGTGAGAGCCAGAAATGTCCACTAGTTAACTAGTAAAGGCCAAAATGCATACCAGTCAGCTAGTTGAAGGCTTTTGGGTCTAACTAGTTAACTAGTGACTGCCAAAAATGTGCACATGTTTACTAGTGAAGGCAAAACACCTCACTAGTTAACTAGTTGCAGTAGGTCAATGTCACTAGTTAACTAGTGAACCATAAATGGCTTACTAGCTAGCTAGGTGATGGCAGTAGTCTCACTAGTTAACTAGTTGATGCATCCTTTGTCCAAACTAGTTAACTAGTGAGGTCATAAATGTATACTAGTAAACTAGTTCAAGACAAAATTCACACTAGTCAACTAGTGGCGCAGAATTCAAATTAGGAGGCGGAGAATTCTGGAAATTGAGGCTTTCTATTGGCTCCCTATGTCCAAATAGAACATGACAACCAATCACAGAATCGCAGAATTTCACAAAATCCCACCCACAACATTTGCTTGTGGCACACAAGTTAACATGCTGGCCAAAGGAACTTTAACTAGTAAACTAGTGGCTTCAATGTGACACTTACATGTAAACTAGTGAAGGCAGAACTGCTCACTAGTTAACTAGTGAAGACACAAATGCCCACTAGTTAACTAGTGAGGTCTAAAAAGTGTCACTAGTTTACTAGTGTGCACCAAAACACCCACTAGTGAACTAGTCATGGCAATTTCCATTCGACTAGTTAACTAGTGAGGTGCAAAAAGTGTCACTAGTTTACTAGTGTGCCCCAAAATGCCCACTAGTTAACTAGTGAAGGCCATTCTAGCCCCACTAGTTAACTAGTGAGATGCCAAAACGCTCACTTGTTAACATGTAAAGGCCAAAATGCCCACTAGTTTACTAGTGAGGGTGTTGTGGGCCTTACTAGTTAACTAGTGGCATGCATATTTTGTTCACTAGTTAACTAGTTACACCTAAAAACACAAACAAGCTGACCGTTTTTTGTCCACTAGTTAACTAGTGGAACAATTTAAGTCTTACTAGTTTGCATGTGTGGCAGTGAAGCAGCTCACTAGTTAACTAGTGCCTGAAACGATCATTATTCATATTCTAATGAGAGGGTGGGTAGAAGACTCCTATTGGGTATCATGTAAGAATCCCACCCAGTCTATATGTAAATTTACTGTTCATAGCCTCGCGATCAGGTCCTGATGGGTGCCCCTAGTGGCTAAGGTGACACACTGCTCTGCAACGGTACTTCAGTATAGATAGTAAAGCAGAGCCTGCAGTATGCAGTATCTCATATTCTGTCAAAATGGTTTTTAATAATAACAGGGAAACCCCATGCAAGGGATCGATTTTAATATTATTCTTTGTTTATTGTTGCTAGGCAACCACAGACATGTATCCATTCAGTCGCGCTTTTCTGATTAATAACTGAAAAACAAAAGATTGTACACATTAACTGCACACATTAACTGCACATGGTTTCAAAAGTAATTAAAAGCTCAAGAAAAAAAGTCATGCACTTCTAAGGAATTGAACCCTGGTCTCCCACATGATCTCCTGCTGCTGAACCACTTGAGCTAGACTTGCCACATCAGCAATGCTATCATCAATGTTCATGTTACTGAAAGGTTTCGTTGCTAGGCAACCATATACAAATGCCTCCAGTTTTATCGCGATTTTCAGACTAATAACTGAAAAACTAAAGATTGTAGACATTAACCCTTTCGTGCCCGTGCCGAACATTCCATTTTTGGTGCTGGATGACCTCCTCACACAAAAAACCTTCTTGAGTATAATACATACCATTGTAATCAGAAGGATCAGTTCTATGAAATGATGTAAAATACATATGGTAATGTTGATATAGTAATGAACAGTATTTGAAAATCCTCTCCAAATGTATATCCGGAATGTGTCAAAATTTAATTTCATTCACATAAAAATGAATTTTCATCATATTTCTCTACAAGATAGAGAAAAATATAGTGTATGAAATGTTCAGCAAGTAGTGGGCTATTTAACAAAAAAGACTGTATTGGAATATCATTAACCTTTCAAAAGTTATGATAATTTTAGTGATCAGTGTAAAAAAATGCAGGAAACGGGATTTAGAATGTTGACAGAATTCACATTCACTTTCTCACCAACAACATAAAAGTATGCATAAAAACTAATAATCAAGTCAGAAACAATGTTTTAGATGTATTTGGTCTATAAGAATAAACCATTTATTTGTATATAAGCAAATGCTACAGTCAATAAGAATGACATAAAAAAAAACATACTGTACCTTACCAGTAATACAGGAAGTAAGTATACTGTATTCATTGAAGACCATTTTGGAAAAGAGACATAAAATACATTTGATTCAACAAATACAACTTCCTTATATAAATCAGTATAATATGAAAATTATATACATATATAAAATGTATTATTATTCATGAAAAGCTAGGAATACAATCAACATCACTCAAAACTCAATGTGTTCTAAACATTTGAAAGTGGATTACATACTTAGAACAAGCCTGTGGAGAATAAACACACACACACATATACACACAAACTCATACCCACATACACACACACTTACAGAGGAGGATAGGTGGGGAACCTGAAGGTTGAACACAGAAGAGCTATGACTCATTACTAAACGCATCCCCTTTTGCAGAATGCCAAATCTGACAGCAATTTGTTATCAATAAATCAAATTCGCCTACTGTTACACTCCAGGGCCATACAAGCTACTTTAGTTTTATTATGTACGTTTTTTATAACAAGCTCCTGCTGTACAGGAATATGTACTTGATGGAAAGACAACAGAGTAGTAGTTGGAGCAGCTGAAGGTGAGGCTGAAATTTCAACGGAAATGCCTACCAGCTGTTGTGATAGATTTCCTCCAAATTCTTTCTGGTTGTAGCTACCAAACCTAGGTTCAACACCAGATTCTGCATTGCATTGTCAAACTTGAAAAAACAAGAAGCTACTGACAACGGCAATGTCAATGGAGAAAAAGTGCTTTCTGGTATTCTGCGTTTTTTGGAGTACACAATATGTATTCATCATTTGGTCAATGTCCCCTGATCCCTGCCAAGACTTGGTTCCCCAGTAGCAATGGATATTAGGTAGGGAAGTGAACCCCATGTAAATGATCAATCCCAGAAACCTGTGAAACTCTTCTGGGGTCTTTGTCCCATGCCCCTGCACTGCTTGCATACGATGGCCTACTAAGCACAAGCTCCCATTCCTTCCGGTTGGTATAACCACATATGCCTGGGACAACAATGTGAGTAAAAAAGAACATAACAAGTCTATTTCACACAGTTTTTTAGTCTGCACCATCCTACGCACGGCACATAAATCTATACCTTCTTCCTCCATCCCCTCATGGTCTTCAGCATTGTGAGCGCAAGCTCATGAGCAGTCAGCTACCTCTTCAGGCTTGCGAGAAGGTCTGTGTAGGTCTTGTCATCCTCCATCTAAAACAAGAGCAAAATCATACAAATACCATTATTAATGTAAAAAATAAAATCACAAAACTACAGATTTGTGCATGTATGCACACAAAAGAAGAGGTAGCCTAAACTATTGAAGCATCCTCAGAATATACTCGAAATATTTCTAAGTAGGCCTATGAAAAGTCATTGTATTACAAATGGGTTTAGCTACCCTAAATCTGATTGCCTGGCTGGCATCAAGATAAAGACAGATTACATTTCACCTAGTAACAAACTGCTGAAATGCAATAATGACATTTCTGACAGAATATGTGATTTCACATCATGTTTTTTATAACTAAATATTGAGAGGAGTTGCGCTTCATCTATTTCAAGTCATGCCATCTTAGAAAATGTTGAGACAAGCACGTCTGATGTTTGTCATTTAGAAGTTAGCAAGCTAAAATAGTTCACTACAGACTGCACTACAGATAACAACCGGAGGAAAGGCAGTAAGTTAATTACATTTCTGACAGAATATGTGATTTCACATCTTATTTTCTACAACTAATGTTACATATTGAGAGGAGTAAAAATATCGCTCAACTTATTTCATGTAAGAGAACGCCACTTAGAAACGCGGCGCCCCTTGATTTATTCAGCTTTGGTTTGCTATACTATCTTGCCAAAATAAAATAATGCTTACCTAACAAGCAAATTGGTACTAGAAAACAAACTTACCTACAGGTTATATACTAACAGGTTTTTAAATGAAACTGTCAAATGAAAATAACTGACATCAAAAGCAAACGATAATATTGCAAGCAGTTCAGAATTATACAGTTAGCTGCTAGCTAAAGTTACGTGACGATGCACTAGCCCCCCGCTAAGCCATAATGTTGACGCTGATGAGAATTACTGTCAAATAACATGATTTAAGGACTTCAAATTAAGATAAACCATAACTAGAACCGATGTAAAAACAATATTACCTCAGTTTATCCAGCTGTGTGGTTTCCAGTCAAGGTAAACTCCAACTTAAGTGCAGGTGGCATCCGGCTGTCCACGTCAAATGCACCGACTCAAGTGAAAATATTTTTTCAAGACTCATCTTCAAGGATACAAAACATTTCGCGCCATAAACCCCTTAACCAATCATATCAAATTGAAGCTTATGTTGTCAGCATTACGGGGAAGATTTCAGAAATAAAATCAGTCATTGGACAGCTGAGATATTAGACGATTGGCCATCGTTACTTTTGTAACGAAATTAGAACGGTCGGGCTCGTAAGGGTTAACTGAACGAAGATTATAGCAATACACCACAACTTTGTCACTAGACGTGTTATCAAAACATATTTTTATGCCCAAACGATCTTAGTTTATAAAAGTTTGCTCTTAGAACAGCCTGGATGAAGTCAGCCATGTTTTCTAGGTTTCTGAGTCCTAAATGGACCAATCAAAATCCTTGTTCCGCCTTCTTCATTTGCATGTAAGTGCGACATTGCGCACTAGTTAACTGTGGGACAATGTTACGTCCCACTAGTTAACTAGTTGCACAAAATGCAAGCCGTTTGTGTATTTATTCAAATTCCACTAGTTTACTAGTGTGAATGGCATTTTTCTCCTGCTAGTTCATTATGGACAGTGTTTTGTCCTCACTAGCTAACATGTAAGGCTCAAAATGCCCTCTATAAGCTAGTGAAAGGCATTAATAATGCAGATATGCTCACTAGTTAACTAGTGAGCACGTCCTGTTCCATTACTAGTAAACTAGTAAGGCCAAACATGTCAACTAGTTAACTAGTGAAGGCCAATGTGTCACTAGTTAACTAGTAAGAGTACCTTTTGCATTACTAGTAAACTAGATAGCTCCAAAAACAGCCACTAGTGTGTCTTGTGCGCACTAGTTAACTAGTGAGCTGCTTTACTGCCACACATGCAAACTAGTGAGACTTAAATTGTTCCACTAGTTAACTAGTGGACAAAAACGGTCAGCTTGTTTGTGTTTTTAGGTGTAACTAGTTAACTAGTGAACAAAATATGCATGCCACTAGTTAACTAGTAAGCCCCACAACACCCTCACTAGTAAACTAGTGGGCATTTTGGCCTTTACATGTTAACATGTGAGCGTTTTGGCATCTCACTAGTTAACTAGTGGGGCTGCAATGGCCTTCACTAGTTAACTAGTGGGCATTTTGGGGCACACTAGTAAACTAGTGACACTTTTTGCACCTCACTAGTTAACTAGTCGAATGGAAATTGCCGTGACTAGTTCACTAGTGGGTGTTTTGGTGCACACTAGTAAACTAGTGACACTTTTTAGACCTCACTAGTTAACTAGTGGGCATTTGTGTCTTCACTAGTTAACTAGTGAGCAGTTCTGCCTTCACTAGTTTACATGTAAGTGTCACACTGAAGCCACTAGTTTACTAGCTAGAGTTCCTTTGGCCAGCATGTTAACTTGTGTGCCACATGCAAATGTTGTGGGTGGGATTTCGTGAAATTCAGCACTGTGATTGGTTGTCATGTTCTATTTGGACATAGGGAGCCAATAGAAAGCCTCAATTTCCAGAATTCTCCGCCTCCTAATTTGAATTCTGCGCCACTAGTTGACTAGTGTGAATTTTGTCTTGAACTAGTTTACTAGTATACATTTATGACCTCACTAGTTAACTAGTTTGGACAAATGATGCATCAACTAGTTAACTAGTGAGCCTGCTGCAATCACCTAGCTAGCTAGTAAGCCATTTATGGTTCACTAGTTAACTAGTGACATTGACCTACTGCAACTAGTTAACTAGTGAGGTGTTTTGCCTTCACTAGTAAACATGTGCACATTTTTGGCTGTCACTAGTTAACTAGTGAGACCCAAAAGCCTTCAACTAGCTGACTGGTATGCATTTTGGCCTTTACTAGTTAACTAGTAGACATTTCTGGCTCTCACTAGTTAACTAGTGAAGCTAAAATGTGTTCACTAGTTAACTAGTGAGCCTTTTGGCTCCCACTAATTAACTAGTGTGCATATTTTGGCCCTTCACTAGTTAACTAGTTCACACAAACATGGCTCACTAGTTAACTAGTTGACAAAAATGGCTTAAATGTACATGACAATTATGCTTGATATCAAGATATCAGAATAAATGCTCAATCGGCTTTCCATAATAGTGTTTTGTCTTCACTAGCTAACATGTAAGGCTCAAAATGCCCTCTATAAGCTAGTGAAAGGCATTAATAATGCAGATATGCTCACTAGTTAACTAGTGAGCATGTCCTGTTCCATTACTAGTAAACTAGTAAGGCCAAATATGTCAACTAGTTAACTAGTGAAGTCCAATGTGTCACTAGTTAACTAGTAACAGTACCTTTTGCATTACTAGTGAACTAGATAGCTCCAAAAACAGCCACTAGTGTGTGTCTTGTGCGCACTAGTTAACTAGTAAGCTGCTTCACTGCCACACATGTAAACTAGTGAGACTTAAATTGTTCCACTAGTTAAATAGTGGACAAAAACAGTCAGCTTGTTTGTGTTTTTAGGTGTAACTA
Source organism: Alosa pseudoharengus (assembly GCF_046254945.1). NCBI lineage: Eukaryota > Metazoa > Chordata > Actinopteri > Clupeiformes > Clupeidae > Alosa > Alosa pseudoharengus. The sequence continues at coordinate 27,676,761 of NW_027468859.1, read as the reverse complement.
GTTAACTAGCGAACAAAATATGCATGCCACTAGTTAACTAGTAAGGCCCACAAAACCCTCACTAGTAAACTAGTGGGTATTTTGGCCTTTACATGTTAACAAGTGACCATTTTGGCATCTCACTAGTTAACTAGTGGGGCTGAAATGGCCTTCACTAGTTAACTAGTGGGCATTTTGGGGCACACTAGTAAACTAGTGACACTTTTTGCACCTCACTAGTTAACTAGTCGAATGGAAATTGCCATCACTAGTTCACTAGTGGCTGTTTTGGTGCACACTAGTAAACTAGTGACACTTTTTAGACCTTACTAGTTAACTAGTGGGCATTTGTGTCTTCACTAGTTAACTAGTGAGCAGTTCTGCCTTCACTAGTTTACATGTAAGTGTCACACTGAAGCCACTAGTTTACTAGCTAGAGTTCCTTTGGCCAGCATGTTAACTTGTGTGCCACATGCATGTTGTGGGTGGGATTTTGAGAAATTCTGCACTGTGATTGGTTGTCATGTTCTATTTGGACATAGGGAGCCAATAGAAAGCCTCAATTTCCGGAATTCTCTGCCTCCTAATTTGAATTCTGCGCCACTTTTGTGTTGAACTAGTTTACTAGTATACATGTATGACCTCACTAGTTAACTAGTTTGAACAAATGATGCATCAACTAGTTAACTAGTGAGCCTACTGCCATCACCTAGCTAGCTAGTCAGCCATTTATGGTTCACTAGTTAACTAGTGACATTGACCTATTGCAACTAGTTAACTAGTGAGGTGTTTTGCCTTCACTAGTAAACATGTGCACATTTTTGTCTGTCACTTGTTAACTAGTGAGACCCAAAAGCCTTCAACTAGCTGACTGGTATGCATTTTGGCCTTTACTAGTTAACTAGTAGACATTTCTGGCTCTCACTAGTTAACTAGTGAAGCTAAAATGTGTTCACTAGTTAACTATTGAGCCTTTTGGCTCCCACTACACTCTTAAAACAAAAGGTTCTAAATGGAACCTTTAAGGGTTCTATAACTTGGTACATATATGGCACCCTCAAAAGGTTCCATATAGAACCATTCCAGAGGGTTCAATATAAAGAACCCTTAGGGGTTCTTTCATTTTTTATAAAAGGGTTCTAAATAGTACCTTTTAAGAGGTTCATTCATTCCCCCAAAACCTTTTATTACTTGTTGATCATATTTTAATGTTTAATCATAAATAATGATAGTGGTTACTAGTGATCACTGATTAATATATTGTATAGTGATTATCAATAATACTTGTAAAATTGTTTAGGAAAGAGGGAGGCTTTTACTTTAAATGAAAATATACCCATTAACTTGTTACACAAACCTTTGTTTAAGAGTTGTGCCTGGCTCTACACATAAAAACATGAAGGCCACACACAGATTTAGAAATAATCAAGCAAATTTATTAAATATATACCGGTAATATAATAAAAGGTAATATTAACGAAGACTAGCAAATTTGATTATAAAGTCTCCAGACAGGAGTCGACACTCTTTTTTGACTTGGTATCTTGAACAAATAATGCTCTGCAAAAGCCAATGTGTGCTTAATCTGCATGTGGTGGTACTCCACACCAAAGATGTAATACACCTCCAGCAGGCATTGGAGTGCATGTGGCACATCCATCTCTCCACTTGCTATTGTGATGCCATCCATCTTTATGGATGCTCTCCTGGCAAGGAGGGGAGTATCGCCACCCTGGAAGATGATGGTTGGAAACACGCTCAGTGGTTCCTATGCAAATGAGAAATGTACAAGGGATCTCCTGTAAGAGTCTATGATGTGAACTGACAACATAAAGCAATGTTAATTGTAATGTTAAAAACATCAAATACCTCGTCTAAACAATACAGAAACTTGGCATCCTCCTTAAAAAGGGCAGGTAAAATTAGGACAGCAGCACTTTTTTGAAGGTCTGAAATTTCATAGTTTAATGATCTTATTATTATTAAATAATTGAAGGGTGCAAGGGAAAAGAAGAAGCTGGTGACTTACCATCTGTGTTAGTATCTCGTAGGCTTGACAGCATCTCCCTCTGACTCCCACTGTCAGCCACTCTGATGAAGTTAGGGGTCAATATACTGAGGGTGTTATGCAGGCTTAGCTCTAAGTCCAGTCCAAACCGCAACTTCATTTCATGATGCATCTACAAATGAACAAACAAAACAAAACAGAGCAAATTGTAGTTACCAATAAATGGTTATAGAACTTACTCCTGAACAGCACTGAACTCTAATACTACTATAAGACTTTGCTACTCACCAGCTCTGGCACCCAAAGAAATGGGAACATCTCCATCCCCTCCTCAGTTGGCTTTCCCATTTGCTCTACCCTCTTATAGACAGTTTGCCTCATCCTGTCCATTATATGACTAATATCTGGCTGACGACGGCACAACTAATTGTTTATGGCGTTTATATGCTCTTGAAAGCTGTGGTAGTCCTCCCCAACTGCTTCAAAGTCCAACATAATCTGAAAAAAAAAAGACATGCAGAGAATGCAAAACTGAATTTACGTATGTGAGCAATGATAATATAAATTTTCTCAAGCCAGATAGTCTTTCATTCAATCATAAATAAATAAATAATGTAGCCGGACCTAACTGCTGTATGATTCAACATTTCATTCACAAACATATTACAAACCTCTTGTGTTGGCTCGTAATCAGAAGACATCTGGACCCCCACTCTGCACTTTTTTGCTCTCTGAAATTAGCAAAGAGAAATGTGTAATATTAAGATATCTGTACTGACAAACAGTGGCTACTGTGACTAGCTAGCATATAGACATACAGACAAGAAAACAAACGGGCTAAAGACAAGCAAGAATGTAAAAATGGCACCTGATGTCCAGGTGGGTCCTCCAGAGGCACATGGTCCACAATTCTTTGTCTTCTGACACCAAACTTTCTCTTCATCTCCTGCACCGTCGTCAAGTTTATCAAAGGAGACCTTTCCTTTTTGAACTTATTCCTAAGACACTCCAGCAGGGTCTCCTTTGAGTAAAGACATGAATTATGAGCATAGGTGCCAACTCTCACGCATTGGCCGTGAGAGACACACGCATTTGATTAGTTTCACACACTCACACGCCACACCCCCGATTTCTCACGCTCAACCATGAGGATTTACATTAGATGCATTAGATGCATAGGTCAGATGCATGAAAAATTAGTTTAGCCTATCTATAGATCTACCTGTTGAGCCACGGTTATGCTTTCAGAGACGGTGAGAGGGTTCAAGAGCACCCCCTATCTGTGGAATTTTCTAAATTTTCTCTCATTTGCGATGCTACTTCAGAAGCCGTCCCAGGCGCATTCCCCCCGCATTTCCCCGGCTTCAGGTATGCTTTGAGTATTATTGAGTATTTTTCACGCTGAAGTGTCAACCTGGTAGATAAAATACCTGGCAGATGAGGTTCAACTAAACTAAACCTATACATATGATGTCACACATCAGGTGAACGTGCGGAATCTAAGCTTTCCAATGATATTAGCGCCAAGTTGCTGTGATAAATGGTTCGCGAGAAAATTAACATTGAACCGACGTGCAATTTAGGCTAATCATATTTGCATTTTGCACACAGTGCACACCCATTACTCTCGGTTTAATATTTCACTAACCCTTCACACAACACGTGGCAAACCCAATATCACAATAAACAGCAAACCGTACCGAATACGAGGATATAAAGCATGCCTCTGTGCAATAAGTGGTTTCTGAGTAATCCGGTTTTGAAATTGCAACACATTTCTACATAGCCTCATTGGGGCGAAATTATAATGTATTCTAATGTAAACTATTTGTCAGTAGGCCTACATACATTTTTGTAAATTGCTCAGCCATAGATTATCCCACTATCATGGTTCTTATATTGTCAGGTTCCAGCCAATCCCATTACAGATAAATGAATATATTTATATTGGCATGCTTCCTAGTGACATTAATGCAAAAATATGAAGAAAATCAAATAACGAGACACAAATATTGATATAAAGCCTGACATAAGCCATATGCAAACATTCACATCATGCAGATATGGGTACATCCTGAAAAAGGAATAGCATGTAGGCTATAGGCTATGGCCATTGCAATGACCAATATATTATCTTAAATAAACTAGCTGAATAACACAGGTGACCACTTCTGCATAATTTCATTAAGTGCTGAAATGTACACACATTTTTGAACATTTCTGAACTGTGAAATGTAGCATATGTTTTTGTGGTTGTGAACTTATTGCAATATCAACATAACTATTCCACCTGTGTGTGCATGGTTATAATTCTGAAGTGCAAAATAGCTTAGGCTACAGCACAAATATTTCCATAAAAATAAGCAAGTCTGAATTTATTTTAAAAGTGCACCTGATTGATGCATTTAAAAGTTAAAATATACAAACAATTCTTAAATTCTTACAAAACACCCACCCACTTTTTAAAATTGTTAGTTTGGACCCCCCCCCCACACACACACTTTTGCCGTGCGAAATACCAGTGCTGTTTTCAGCATCTGTTTAGTGCTTCATTGTAATTTTCATTGGATTCTCCCATTTGCGCGTAAATCGCTCATAAACTTTTTTTTTTTTGTTACACGCATTCTCCCATTCCTCTTCTGTCACACACACAGTGACAAGCGCCAAATCTCCCGCAGTGTTGAAGAGATCAGTCATCCCCCTCACTTTTGATAAGGTAAAAAGCCTTATAGGTACGCCAAATAAATAATAACCTATACTGTAGGTTTACGCTAGGCTATGTAAAACTCCCCATTAACAGCATCACGTCACTAACCACAGCTAAGACTGCACAATCTCTATTCACTCTGTTGGATATCTGAAGCCAGTTTGTCTACTTAGATACTGTAAATCCTCAAATTATGGCCGGGGTCTTAAGACAAAGTACAGGCCTTTAGGGGCAGGATTGTATTCGAGACAGCCCTTTATTTCTTATGCAAGTTTTATTTTGAGACATGCGTTTCTTGGAGCGGCATACTGGTAGGCCTTCAAAAGCATGACATTTTCGGTTTAGTTTGATATTTCATTTACTTTTGGACTGTTTGATTATATTGTTAAATGTTGGGACTGATGGGCACTGAAATCTGGGGAGGTATTTGATGATCACTATTACGTTTCATGTAGTTGAAAGAGTGTCGGGATTTCAAACAAACCATCCGCTTTCATGCGTTCATTGAACGTCTGCGGTGCTGTAATGGAAACCTTATTGCGTAGCCAAGTAGAGTTATTTTTAAATTATGCATGATTTACTTTTTATTAATTTCGTAGGCTGGCTTTATTTTGTTATATAGAAGTATCTAAATAACCTGTTAAAATGTACCAGAATTTAGGAAATTGCATCTAGTCCAAAAAAATATTTTTTTTTGTCCCTGATATGTCCCACCCACTTTCACAATGCCTCCGACGCCCATGGTCCCAGTAGTAGGCTAGATCCCTTTGATACCAATGTTCATTTAACTCTGGGACCCTGGTCCCAGGGATGGATTACTGCACGGGCCTTCTGGGCCCAGACCCAGGGGCCCAAGGTGTCAGGGGGCCCTGAAGCCCAAGCCTTTGCATGGAATCATTGCCTCAATATCAACACATCAGGATGTAGGCTATGAATCTGATTGAATTTAGTATTGGCCATCCCCTAAATGCATTAAAATGTAGGGTCTGGGCACTCACCGTTCGCAGTGCTCAGTCCGAGTGGCCGGATAATCGGTTGTCTTTCAAATTCCCTCTGCACGCAATAGGACAGCACTGAGTCCCATGCGTTTTCCCACCAGCGGAGCTAGTTGGACAGTTCAAACTTGTCATCTGCCATCTCAAAACAAGCTTAACTCGTGTCACACTGTTGGCCAACAGCAATATCCATCTTCTTTGTTTTCAAGTAGCAGGGAATTCAAGCCAAACCGTTGCAACTCTGCCATCCATCATTATGTTATGCCCCCCTAACGACTCTATAGACGATTTGATAGGCCTGATAGAAGTTTAATTTTTCGAGCTCACAAGCCAACGGAGAGTTGCTAGACTAGCCCTGGAAGAAAATGTAATTTGCTGCCGCTAGGGTGTGTCTAGATTTCTAAGCTACCAAAATGCACCAGAATACAGGAAATCACATCAAACAAATGAAAAAAATTCTGGGGGAGGACCCCCAAACCCCCCTTCCACATATGCGACAATTAGTGGGGAGCCCTTAATACATGTGGGCCAGAGGCCCGAAAGTTCATAATCCGTCCATGCCTGGTCCCTACACCTGAGAACCACTGATGTACGTTTTGTTTACTGTACGGTATAATGCTGAATGAGCCAAACAAAAATTTCCGCAGCAAAATTTTGGTTGGCCCCACCAAATCTCACTCCAAGGTTTTTTGAAAAGTTGGCAGCCCTGTTATGAGGCTCAGACAGAGTCAGAGTAGTATAGGAATTCAATTGAGGAATAATGTTTTCCATAACAAAACGTTAAAAAACTAGATGTACCGCAGAGCGGTACAAAATATGACCGCCGCCCAGTCCAGCACATTTTTTCCACAAAAATAAATCACGCTGAAAGGCCTATATGATTCTAACTGTCTCACTAAATTGCATTAGCCACACTCAATTCTCACTGGTATCTGCTAGACAACAAGTAGGCTACCAAAACATGATTAGTTCATAGATTTCACATGTAAAATTAATTTTATACAACCCCACCCCCATCTTGCCTGTTCATAATTCTGAGAAATTCTTGAATTGTGTGCATGTGTGTGTGTACACGTTTATGTTTATGTGTGTGTGTGTGTGTGTGTGTGTTTGTGTGTTTGCCTGCGTATGTGTGTTTGTGCATGTGCATCTTACGGAGCCCGTGAGGTGACATGAAAAAAAAAAAAAAACGAAGGTAAAAAAAAAAAAAAAACTGAGAAAAGGTATGTACTTGGGACAAACACTGACTAGGTTTTTTTGCGAGATATTGACTTTCTTTTTGCGAGATCTCGAGTTTCTTTTGCGAGATCTTGACTTTCTTTTGCCAGTCTCGCAAATCCATCAATGCATTATGAGAACCACTAGAAATGTTCCGGAGAGCTTTAGCCACTGGAAATAGGTTGCAGTTCCTTATTTTGGCATCTGCGTTGGTCTGAGGTTGCGTTCCACACTGACTGACAAGCCAACCTAGTCAGGGTGCGATTTGTGAAAAAAGCCGAGGGGGGGCGGGGGCGTCATCGCTCCTACACATCACTCCATCCTAAAGCTCGATTTCAGTAGTCAATTTGATTTCAGAGGCTTTGAAAATATGAAGTTTCGTTTCTCTTTCTTTAACTTGTTTAGCTGTATTCTCCAGTGCAGTGAACAAGCCGCTGCATTCTGCAGTGAGTCAAGACCAGAAGTTAACGTTACCGGCACACACGCACAGTGATAGTCTTTTGACAGGGCCGGTTCTACGTTATTCTGTGCCGGGGAGCAACACGCCCACGACCGCAACAGCCATTATGGTCTATACAGCACAGGCGAGCACAGGCTACCAGGAGAAACATCAAGCAATTCAGATCAATTAGTTAAAATAATATAGATGAACCATACAATTGCAAGCGACCATGCCACAGCGGGCTACTGTATTAATGTCATCATTGTCCTACCGTATCCTCGAACTCGTGTATTGCCCGAATGTGAAGCCAAGAACCATAGGCCTACCTTCTTTGCGTTCTCTCCCTCCTTTTTTGTATTTTGTATCCTCTGTTTATGTTCTTTTTTCTGGCTACCAATTTATTTACAGCCATTTTCCCACTAGTTTTGCCTACCAAGCATACGCGTAGCCGCGGCCAGGCCTGTTTACTTGTCAGTCTTGCCCGTCCAATTAGGGTTTCCTTCGTTTACGTTCACCATCTAAAAAAGACGCGCAAGTCAACACTGCGCTGATAGTTCAAGAATCAGTAAAATCGCGTAGGCTACAGCCGGCAGCTCCGTAATTGTCAGGTGTGATGAAATGCGTTCATATTCCACTTTTTATGTCATAAACGCTGCATGCCTATGAAAAGGCTTTGCAGTAGGATTGTCCGATGGTCAAGCTGTTGCTTCAATTTGTGTTTTAATTTATGCAACGCACCGATGCTGGGTTCATGCAGTTTTGCGCAAGTTTAAAATGTTTAGCCCACAGCATAATGTGTCATTTTTGTACAATAAGTTCCACTTTTCATGTCATGAATGTAACATGCCTATGATAAAGCTTTGAAGTTGTCCAATATGGTCAATCAATTGTGTTTCATGTGACGCACTGAAGCTACATTCATTGTTTTGCTCCAGTTGGAAATGTTTTTGCGTAATTTGTCAGCTATGATCAAATGCCTTCAATAAATTCCACATAAATATAACATGCCTATGATTAATGTTTGTATGGCCACCCATTTGAACATTTCTGGCTACGCTACCGAGAACAGAATCTCTCAATCTCACATCTTGACAGGTCACGTCTAACGTAGGCTACTACTCCCCCCCCCTCCCCTCCCCTCCAGACCGGGCCGGTGCTGTTGCTCCCGTTGCGTCTCTTTCAGTGATTTCGCCGACAATGACACTGCAGCCTGGCCTGCATTTATGCGCGAAGCCCGTTAGTTTTGCTCTTGTTCGCCGCATGCTGGCAAAACAAGGCACTGCAACGTAATTTCAGTGACTGAAGCTCTCTAGACGTTTGTGGCTCTGCATTGATGGATTTGCGAGATCTCGCAAAAGAAAGTCAATATCTCGCAAAAGAAACTCGAGATCTCGCAAAACAAACTCAATATCTCGCAAAAGAAACTCGAGATCTCGCAAAACAAACAAAATATCTCGCAAAAGAAAGTCAATATCTTGCAAAAGAAACTCGAGATCTCGCAAAAGAAACTCGAGATCTCGCAAAACAAACTCAAGATCTCGCAAACCTAGTCAATGTTTGTCCCAAGTACATACCTTTTCTCAGTATTTTTTTTTTTTTACCTTCGTTTTTTTTTTTTTTTCATGTCACCTCACGGGCTCCGTAGCATCTTGCCTGTTCATAATTCTGAGAAATTCTTGAATTGTGTGCATGCGTGCGTGTACACGTTTATGTTTATGTGTGTGGGTGTGTGTGCTTGTTTGTCTGCGTATGTGTGTTTGTGCATGTGCATGCATGCGTACATATGTCTACTGTGTGAGTATGTGTCATACGTATGATTACTGTGAATGTATGTGTGTGCGTGTGTATCTGTTTATGCACATGTGTGCACATGGAATGGGTTAACATGACCCCTGGAGGCAAACATACGGAAAAAATTGGTCATCCTAGGCCCTACGGTTCTCAAGATATTCACAGAAAACTGTGTCTACCCTACCCTATAGTAAATAAAAAACATAAATTAATTTATTGTGTGGCCCCCCATGAACGGAATTCCACGAAACTTGGCGTGCATTCAGAGGGTGTCATAATGATTCAACACTTCCAATTTCGTGCTTTTTGACTATGTTAGGTCACAGATACCTGTGATTACAACACCTCATTTTTACTTTTTTGTGTTTAACTAGGTGGCGCTATACATGAAATGAGTGGTTATGGAATGGGTTGACATGGCCCCTTGAGATCAACATACAAAAAAAATGGTCCTCCTAAACCTTACGGTTCTCGAGATATTCACAGAAAACTGTGTCTGCCCTACCCTCCTTTCGGGGGGTTCAGTCCAGCGGGGGGGCTACAGATCAAAACGAAAAACGATGGTTCCATGCTATCCATATGGGGTTACATGCCCACCAAGTTTCGTGTACCCCGGTCTTTCAGTGTCGGAAATTTGGGCATGCGAAAAAGAAAAAAGAAAAAATTCTGACTAAACCTATATGACCGCCGCTTCGCTTCGCGGCGGTCATAATAACATGCATAACCAGATGAGCTGTGGTCGTTAAGAAATGGATATCTAGTGATCAGACACCACAGGACATCAGTGTATTTTTTATGGTTTGGGTACCTGAAAGAACAATCATTGGAATTAGAATTTTCCTACTCATGGTTTTAGTAGCAGAGTAGCGTTATTAAACAATAGGCAGGAAAAAAATAACAAAAGTCTATAGGCAGAAAAAAAATAACATGTGGTCCTAAAAACCTTCATGAAAAAATCTCTTTACCAGGAGAAATTAATGAAGTATTCTCACTGAACCAACGATGATTTGCGTAACTTTTCCACCTCTCAAAAACAAGACTGTGTTTCATCAGAGGAAACAGTTGTTCAACCATCCTCTGTCAACCCCAGCAGTCTCCCCATCAATTTGCTGTTCTGTTAATGCAAGTATGAAATAGACTTTCTTTACATTAAATATAATGCAAACAATGCAGAAATCAGGAAAATGCTGATGAAGTAGCTGTAGATGTTGTAAATATTTGGGAAGGTAAAACTTTACATCACAAATTGGACACTTAAAGATAGTATCCATTACTAATCAAAGTCCATAGGTGTCCCTGTGCACAAACCTTCAGTTGAACGCGTTGTTCGTTCAAAAATAAATATTAAGTTAATAGTGATCAGTGTGCGGTGATTCTTAATCTTTCACTCTTATAGTATCCATTACCTTTGACTATCTTGCCGTCAATTAAATTGATGGACAGACATCTTCCACAGTCCAGTGCTTTGTCATCTAAAATGAAAAATAAGACATAGAGACCATAGACTGTATATATAGAACTTATATACAGTCTATGATAGAGACATTAAGTACATATTGTAGTGAGTTAGTGAGTTCCATCCTCTTTTAGATTCCTGTATTGTCTTACAGACACCAGAGCCGTAGCGTTAGCTAGAGCTGCTACAGATGTACTAAATACATTGTAATTTGCAATAAGCCTAACAGCATGATACAAGAACGAGGTTCAACTGGTAGCTATCTCATGTGTTTCAAAAGTCTGTTAGCTGCTATAGCACTATTGGCTACTGTTAGCTATCCTAACTTGTTGGCTGGTTTCCCTATAATTTAACTAAATAGCCTGCTAATGAAGTATTAGTAATTGCCAAATAATTTGCATTGTATGTTAGCTGAAGTTAGTAGCTGATTAATGTCAACCATTGACTTCTATCAGAGAATGTCCGGGATCTGCTTTGCTTCTACAGTATGTTCACTAGCTACTAGCGACAGCTAGCGCTAGCAGGCTAGCTGTAGATAGCTTTAACTCAATCGGGGAGAGGGAGGACATTAAACAGTAGTGTAGTTCTACACAAGCTCGAAATCATATAAATGATAGTTGATTTTATTGCCAGGCTGACAAGTTTTCTACGTCCTTATCTTAATGATGGATCCAGTAGGGTGAATCAATGTCTATGATAGCTATCTGCTGCTAACATTATTCAACGAACCTCGTTACTATGGTTATGATTGGTTAAGTGTGTCCAAAAGTCCAGCATGCAAGTGCTTTGCAGCACTCAACAATTGGAGGGAATGATTGACCAATAGGAGTATTTCCATGGGTTTAAAATAGAAGCCATCCTAAGCCTCTTTGAGTGCAAGAGAGAGAGAAAAAAGAAATATAGAGAGCGAGAGAGGGAGAGATAGAACTCACTCTCTTCAGTTACTGAATGGAGATGGAAAGTATCACCATGGCAACCCACTCTGTCTCCAGAGGCTCTGTTGTGATCTTGGCCAGCAGACTGAGGAAGCACACTGTAGGAGTAGTAGTAGGCTAGGCAACTACACAAGTTGATCGATGGAAATTCTGTGATTATACGGTGACAAAGCAGTCCAGTTAATCTCAGGGGTGTTCTTACCAGGCTATAGAGAGTAGTGCTCCCGCAGGCAGTGTGAACCAATCACACAGAGAGTGATCTTTTTCTACAAAATAATTCTTTAAAAATAAGATCTTTAATAATGTCTTCCCTCTGTACTGAATCATAGAGTCACTTATAATGCTGCAAATGCATGCAGAATTTGGTTACATTGTTTATGTTCTCATGATGACTACGGTACACCATTGCTTTTATCACCTTGTACCACTTCCCATATGCTACCTATAATGGTGTTTGTGTGGCAATGAAACTCCAATCTGTGCTGAAGAAATGGAAGGTAACGTTAGACTGTAATAGATTCACTTCAATAGGTGCAATGTCCAACCGAGAAGGCTTTCATTTTCATGAAAACCCCTTTCAAGCAATTGTTTGACTATAATATACAATGTGTTGATGCATAATTATGACTATAATATACAATATGTTGATGCATAATTATGTACTGTAATATCCAATGTGTTTATGCATAATTATGACTATAATATACAATGTGTTGATGCATAATTATGATACTATAATATCCAATGTGTTGATGCATAATTATGTTTATTATAATATCCAATGTGTTGATGCATAATTATGTACTATAATATCCAATGTGTTGATGCATAATTGGGTACTATAATATCCAATGTGTTGATGCATAATTATGTATAAATTCAAGTTGATGCTGGAGTTGTAATAGCTGTATATCACAGAAGATTCTTGATCACAGACGATTTCTTTAGTTTTTAATGGTGTTATGTGCAGCTGTGTTTAAGAACACATTTACTGCTCTACATGTTAAAAAGTAGAACCCTGCTTTCTGCATTTCTACATGTCAACATCCGTAGGCTCACTGAACTCACCATATGGTGTTGTTCTATGTGTTGTGTCTATTGATGAGAATTGTTTTGGAATAAAATAATAGAGTAAGCAATCCAGCCAATAGTTTTAGAAGTTAATAAGACTACAATATTCCAATTTAAAAATAAAGAGGTATTTCATTCTGTTAGTGAACTGTCATTTAAGGGTCGATGTGTTCAGCAGTCATAATATCATAAAATCATAATTGTTCTTTAAAGAATGACTAGGTAAAGCTGTACCCCACACCTTTCCTATCCCACTCCATGCCAGAGGCGTATCAAGCTTTTTAAAAGTGTGGGGGTTGTGGGATAGGGAAGTAAAACAATCCGGCCAAATTATAAATAACTCCCTGCAGGGACGTTGTAAGTATTTTCTGAGAGAGGTGCGGACTATATTGGCAGGTATCCGGGAGTTTCTCCCCCGAAACTTTTTTAGCCCACGTTACCTTTACTTGCTGCAGGGACGCACACATTGCATGAGCGCTCATAAGCGTTCTTTGAGTTCTACATGCTGGAAATCCTAGTTCTCAGATGTAGAACTCAAATATGTCTTGACGCCGCTGTTTGTAAAATCAAAATAAGATTTTCTAAATGGAACGCGATCGTAGAGACATTGAGATCTCCAGTGGATGTAGAACGACACACATTGACAGTGAAATGCCGCCGACGTTTGTAAGATCAATAAAATCAAATAAGATGTTCTATATGGAACGCGATGTAAGCTGTTCAGATCTTTTCCAAGCGTCTTGGAGACGTATATGTGCTGGCCTGGCTGGGCTATGTCTATATAGTTGATGACACCAAATTAATAAGAAGGCTATTTCTGATTGGGGAAACTTTTAGCCTATCTTTCTTTCAGTCCGCTGTTCCATACCATTCAATCTTGCTCCAAATTATCAGACGTGAAGCACCAGGCATAACTTAATTTCGCGGCTACGTGGACCAGTAAGCTAATTGTTGAGGAGGCCCATATTTTGACAAAAGCTGCAGATCATAGACAGAGAATAATGCTCTGAGAACAGTAGCGCACCCCCGCTTTCACTTTGACTCGTGCATTTCTACATTGTGACAAAAACTGTCAGACAGACAGTGAATTTTGGTTTACTAAAATAGCATAATGTGGTAACAATTATCATTTCAATTCTACCTCAAATCTGATCACTGCAGACTTTATAATGCAGACTCAAGCAGCCTTGAAAGACGCACACTTTGAATTTGATCAGAGCGGCTCGGGTTATTCACTGACGCTAACTTGATGTGATTGGCTGGATGACCGTTCAATCAAATCAACAGACCTATTTGTGTCTCTCTGTGTGTGCGTTATCAGAGCCCACCCTTATTAGACATATGGTTCCAACTCTTTACGTGATCGTTTATTTCCATATTTTACTTTCGTTTTAATCTGACAAAAAGTATGGGGGATAGAATCGTGTTCCATGAAAAGTGTGTACGTTATAACACCCACATCCCCCACGCTTGCTACGCCCCTGCTCCATGCCCTTTATCAATGGAACCAGTTATTTTCACAGTGGATAGATGGTGAGCACAGTCTCCTATCAAAACTTTCTGTCAAAACTTGAATCTCTCTGAGAGCATAAACAGACATAGCGAGATAGAGAGAGAGAGAGAGAGAGAGAGAGAGAGTGTGTGTAAGAGAGTGATTAGGGTGCAGACCTCATTCATGCATGGTGTCCACAGTGGACGGATATTCAAACTTAATTTAAAACTACTGGATTTGCAATATTTACTTCAAACCACCAGTGGAGTGTCTTCTAAAACCTTTATGTACTGTGTGCATAAACATTGTCTTTAATAATATTTGCAACTTGAGATATGGATCATAAACCCAAAATGGCGGATGATAGTGGTCATGACCCTACAACCTCTGGGATATCAGTTAGTACAAATTTTATTTGTATATGCAGGTAAAAACAATATTTTCTCATTAAGTATGTTGTAGGGAGTACTTTTATCAAAGTTGTATCAATATAAGTTCTGTACTTTTACTATTAGTGAAAATGTAACTGTACACTGTAGTGGACGTCATGCACCAATGGGTATATTTGATTATGAGGACCACATATGTAAATTTCATAAAATAGCTTCAAATTAATAATGTTATGACATATTTATTATCTAAATCTTATTCAAAACAAAATTGTGAATTGTGAATATGCAATATATTGCAATATATATGTAATATTCCAGTACTAAGATGAGACAGTACAGGTGAAAGTAGGGTAAAACACGATTAACCCTCTATGGTCCACTTGATGATATTCAAGAATATGATATTCTTATGGAAAAAAATAAATATTTGTAGACGACGGGAACACAGAAGGAGCACTAAATAAACCAAATGATTCCCACCATGGCCCTTTCAGGGCTCTGTATAGCCTATTGCAGCAACAAATTGTCTGTTCAACCAATGAGTAATCAGCCGGGGGCACCACCTGCATGAAAATCTTTCAACTTATGCACCCCCCCCCACACACACACACACACACACATATGGGTACACTACACCCCCTTAATTAATTAATGTGTGTACATTTAGTGACTGTACACCTATCAGGTGGTGTTGAGCTACGGGTTGCTGGTATAGGGGATGTTGAATTTGAGATGTGGATGTTGAAATGTACTTTCTGCGAATACACCTGCACACGACCCCCTCCCCCATTCACTATACACAAACTGGCACACAAACACATATGAACACACACACTCACATAAACACATGAGATGCAAGAGTAGGGCATGGAGTAGGAGATGGAGATAATGTACTTCCAGGCGCGCGGGAACCTATTTTTGACCAGGGGTGCTGAATAACAAAAATAATGGATGTCCGACGATTTCTTCCCCCCCCCCCCCGGACATGTTTAGGTTTTTTAACTGCTAAATACGTCATTTTAGTGCGGTGTGCGGGTGATAGCGAGAAGTTTTAGAAAAGCCCTGGGCAGCCACAAATTCCAATGTTCCGCGACAGCACTCCGAGTCCACTGCGCCCACCCTAACCCCCACAGAAGCGCACTTGACATCATTAGCCTATTTCAGTATAGCTAAGGAAAATTACTTTTCTGATCGTTAAAACCACACCAGAGATGTTAGACTTTAAATATAGGCTAATAATCAGGCTGCAATGATCTCGCAAATAATTTCTGAATAGCCTAAAGTGCCGTCTCCACAGCAAGTATGTGTCCTAATAATTTCTTAGCGACTAGGATAGTGAAATGATTTCACTAGCTATGCATTTATTATTTTTGCAAAACTGTAAAACACAATTAAAGTTTCTTTCAGCTTATCCATGTTTTTTTTTTAAGTGTAAATCGCATAGAATATGTAGGCCTATATCAATCGTAGGCCTACACACTTGATCGCTATCACATAGATGAAACCACGGTACGGTTCTTACAGTAACTGATCTCTATAACTGTTCATTTTTAGTAGCCTATATTTGAACCTATCCATAACCCTTTTTTGCTATTTGACTCATCATTTCACATACAAAAATATAAATAATGTCAGACAGCGAATTAGTAATTATTTAAAAATATATATAATATTTAAAAAAAATCTATCTCCTGCCAGCAGGGGGTGCTGCAGCACCCTCAGCACCCCCCTTCCCGCGCCCTTGATGTAGTACATCTAGTTACTTTATTGTCTTAGCTAGTTTTAAATTTGAATGATTTATACATGATAAATTGTTCATATAGCCTGTTTTAGCATATAACACCTGTTTTTACATAAAAAATAACATTTACCATTGAATTGAATTTTACCCCTTGATGCACGGTGTCCACTACAGTGGACAGTTGAGTATTTCCGTCAAAAAAATAGATATTTTAAAAAAATCAATTGGACATGTTCTAAGTCTTGTTTGGGGGTAAGCTTCCCCCACAGTGAATGAATAATTCATGCATGAAAGGGTTAAAGCCCTGGCTCACCCTTCTTCTCTGGGGAGAGAGAGGCAGCAGTGAATTGTTGGATGTTCAGCTAAATAGCTGTAGCTGCTCCTTGTCGTTCAGCACTAGGTCGTCCCCATAGCTGTCAACATACAGTACTGTGACAAATGCCTGCTTGTTTTGTGGTGAACAAAGAGAGAAAAATAGTAGAGAAGAGATGGAAAAAACAAGGAAAATGTTTTTCACTTGTATACTCAGCTCAGAGATGCAATACATTCCTACTGTAAGAGCTTGAACTGGCTCAGACAGCTGTCTGCTATAACAGCAATAACCAACCTCCTAAAAGACTGTAGCTTCTGTTTGGTTGCAAGGATCCCCTTATAGTGTGAGGACCTTATATAACTTGAAATGCCTTGTTATTAATTGAAAATATTGCAAATGCAACTGTCAATTGTATTCAATTGTTCAAAAAGATAGATAGATAGATAGATAGATGTTCAACTATCAATTGTTTTCAATTGATGGTATTTAATTGTTTTTTGGAATATGTTGTGGATGCCGGCAACACTGAAGAAACACAGGGGCATGTTTACCACTGTGTTGCGTCACCTCTTTTTTTTAACAACAGTCTTGTGTTAATTTAATGTTTGGGTACCGAGGAGACCACTTGCTGGAGTTTTGGCATTAAAATGCTGTTCCATTCTTGTCCGATTTCCAAAAACATTTTATGGATGGGATTGGTCTAACCACATGACATCTTTTCACTTTCTCCCAGTTCATCTTAAATCTTTGTGGATGGCGCATTAAACTGTGTTCATTGACAAGAATGTTTTCTTGAGCCCATACCATAACTGTCTTTACAGAAGCAAGTCTGTTAGTTGCATCTTTAATGCAGTAACATGGAAGATCACAGCCATCAAATATTGTTCTTCAGCCCTGTCTCTGGTTTACAAAGATTCATCTGTGTATCTGTACATTTGAATGATATTATGCACTATAGATGATAAATTCTCCAAATTCATCCCAAGTTCACATTGAGGAGCATTTTTCTTATATTGTTGAATAATTTGCCCTCACACATTTTCACAGAGTGATGAATACCTCGACATCTTTTCTTCTAATAGCCTCTCTAGGATACTCTTTTTGCACCCAATCATGCCAGCCAACCTAGTTAGTTGGGATATGTTCCTCTTGTGTTTTCTTTAGCATTACACAACTTCTCCAGACATCCATTCTTTCCAGCCATCCCAATGTTTTTGAGACATGTTGCAGGCTTAAAATTCAAAATGAGCAAATCATTTTCATGAAATAGTCAAATTTGTCAATTTCAACAATTTCATATGTTGTCTATGTCCTTTTTGCAACTAAATACTGGTTTGCAGGATTTGCCGACTATCACATATTGGTTGCATTGTTTATATTTTACACAGCAGCTCAACTTTTTTGGAAACAGGATTACATATTGTTGGGCTAAAGGTTTGCATTTTCAGAACACAGACTCACTCATACCAACAATATCTGTCAATTATTCATCAACCTAGCCCCACCCCTCTTCATTCTAGTAGTTCTTCATACTGCACTTTAGACTGTCTTCAGTTGCTGCCTTCTCCCTCTAGATGGCAATGTTGCATCAGCAGAAACCTCAGTGCTTGAAGTAAAGCACATACTCTATCCCTGGTGTTAGAATACACAGCAGGCCCACTTGTACACATTCATTACAAGTTTAGTGTATTTAAGAAGGAAAGAACAGAGAAAAGTTGGACTGAAGTGAACAATGACAACAGCACATAGCTGTACATGTATTACCCAAAAAAAAGTCGGGAACACTATGGTCAATAATTATTATATACATCGTGTTAGCATACCTCATTTAATATACAGCAACATACTATGTATGTTGTATGTATGTATGTATGTATGTACTGTATGCATAAAGGGACATTATGCTATTTTTGTATGAAATGGTTATGCAAGCTTTTTACCACATGCAGATATACCATGCAAGCATTATACATGACAAATGTGATACCTATATTTTTAACATACCTTTTTCTTATGGGTAGAATGCATTATGAACAAGTATTGGAAATGAAATACTGTACATGTACATTTACATTGTACAGACATGGCCAAATGTACAGACATTGCCATTGTGAAACATAAAGCACAATTTACAGCCAACCACAAAAGTAAACAACCAACCGAATCCAAAAGGACTCTTCAGCCACTCTTAATGATTTAATTTATCAGTGTCACGGATTGCCTTTATCACACTCAACAGAAATGCCCCTGTCTGGAAAATAAATTTGTTTTTGTTTTGCCTTTTTTTGTACCTGCCTGGGGGACTAAACGAAAACACATTTTCATTATTGTCCTCTGAAGTGCAGTTCATGCGGCTCTTCAGGATAACAAGGCCGACCTTTTATTGCTATTATAAACAATCAGACAGAAAGGTGCAGCAATAACTGCAAATGGAGCTCGCACATGAAAAAGGGAGGGCTTTAAATGGTTGGTACATTCCGTTTGGGAATTCATATTTTACATATATATAGTCTATTGTTACACAAAATACAGTATGACTCTCTTACAGTCCTCTAGAAGGTTCTTTCTTTTTTATCCTTTTCTTTCATCCTTTGTTAATGTTTATCTCCTGCTCTCTTCTAAAGGTCAGTTTGGGTTCAGAAGTGTTGTCTAGGTCTGTGGCATTGACCAGACAAGTGTTTGTTGAGCTCCAACCCAAACTAGGTCACTGTGCTACAGTTAGGGGTGGAGGTGCTGGTGGTTCACACTGTACACTGTCACAGGGCATTTCCTGTCCTTTTATGAGTGTTATATCTGTATTCATGTATTGTCCGTTTCCGTAACTTCTACAATCAGTTTATTGCACTATGTATGACACTTTGGTCAGTGTGAACTGTATTTCAAATGTGCATTATAAATACATTTTACTTACTTACTTGCTTAGTTACAGTCAGGGCCAAGTACAAATATGCTGTGTTCACAAACCCAGAAAAATCCTCAAATCCTATAAATGATACCATTGGCTGCCATTCAGGATAGCAGTGTCTGTGCTTACAGTACATGCATAACATCAGTCAGGCATATCGACAGAGCTACTTCAGCGGGATGTCAGCTTGAATGAAATTACAGATGAGCTGCCAGCACCTTTTGTTGGCCTGGACTGATGACAGCACCGTCACACACACCGCCTTCGGTGGTGTCTCACGGAGAGCTTCCATCAAATCACTAAACCCATGAATTGCTAAAGTTTTGTGTCATAAATCACTGAATGTTTTGAGCCTTTTAACCGATTCCACAGACATTATGTTCAGAGGAGGATGTTTATCTTCCCATGAAGATAAATAGACATCTTGCACCGGATATTTCCATGAAGTCAGGAGTATGTACTGACACTTTACAAAAGCATACTTTAAATGTTTATTTAAACATTTCCACCAAATAACTGATAGACTTTATGTTATATGGTCCTGTGGGTTCTGTGTTGAATGATGTTGCTCACATTGTTTTGTGTCTGGATGATTTGTGGGGGTTTGTTGCAGAGGTAAGCGCATCTGTTTAGTGTCCATCTTCCTCTAAGTTGACCCTAAGCGAAAGGCTTGCAACACCAAACACAATTGCCCTGAGGCCAGAGGTGCCTGTCTGGTGTAGTCTACACATACGCACGCACTGCTAAGGCTTTTCATAGCAGAGCAGGAGAACCTGTGCAGCACAAGGCAATCACTGTGCTCAAGTGTTTTGGTCATCAGTGGGGCGATTGAGTCACATTCCAGGGCCAGTTTTTTCAAAAGGAAACATGAAAATGAAGACATTTTCCTTTAGATTGACAGTACGGTAGTGTTTCATCATTGCAATGTATAGAGAGAGTTACACTCAGAGGAGTTATTGAGAGAGGACTTGATATTTATTTATCTAGCCCCATCTACTGGTTAGCCCAAGCTAGTGCAACTTTCTCCCTTAATGGTGTTCAACCTTCGTCAGTGTCGCTAATAGGAAACAGGAGAGGAGTTCGTAATAAGACAGAAGAGATGCTTGACTGAATTGGACCTCTCGTGTTCTGCCACCAGACGGGCAAAGTCAACAGGCCGTGGGTGTCACAGTCAGAGAGGTCCCTCTCCACTCCAACTGGATGGGGACAGGCCATAAATCTGCCTTCTGCTCGGCACAGCTGATGAGCCATCTGAGTCACAGACAGACCTCCCAGCGCTCCTCAGTATTTGCTTAATAGCCATTGTATCGGGGCAGCGAGGGGATTTATGGTTTGTGAAACGGGGATTAATGCTAGTAAGCCAGAAAGTCTTTACACAACGTGAGATATTTTTTGATTTGTTGGCGGATGCAGCGGGGGGCGGGTGGCAAGAGAAAATTAACTACGAACAGGAAACTGACCTGCTCCCCAGGAGCTGTGAGTAGGTGCCAAGGATATGTTGTTCTTGGAAGGACCCCGAAATGGGGCCGTGTGGATGTTTGACAGCAGTTTGGTTGACTAACCAAACGGACCCCCTCAGACACGTCTCAGAGTAAAAAAAAAATATCGGAGAAACATTATTACAAACGTTGCCAATTCTGATTTACAACTACTGGACAAAAAAGCTTTAGTGTGAGAAGTTGCCTTGTATAATACAACATCTAAATATTTGCTTGGTAAGAACATTTGCTTTATGGCTGTGATTCTTTTCTAAGTTAAAATATATATAGATTGTTTTAAGTCTATTAAAAACATTATAAACTTAAAAATAATAACTGGTATACAACCCCAGATCAGAAAAAGTTGGGACGTTGTGTAAAATGAGACAAAAAACAGAATGTAATAATATGCACATCTC
This sequence comes from Alosa pseudoharengus, assembly GCF_046254945.1. Classification (NCBI taxonomy): domain Eukaryota; kingdom Metazoa; phylum Chordata; class Actinopteri; order Clupeiformes; family Clupeidae; genus Alosa; species Alosa pseudoharengus. Next base: position 27,655,419 of record NW_027468859.1, on the reverse strand, counting down.
TTAAACTCATATTTAGTTCTAAAAAGGACACAGACAACATATCAATTCTTGTCAAAACTATTTCATGATAATATATGTTAATTTTGAATATGATACCAGCAACATGTTTCAAAAAAAGTTGGGACGGGGTAACAAAATGCTGGAAAGTTATGCAAGGATAAAGAAAACAAAAGGAGGAATGTTTCACAACTAATTAGGGTAACTGGCAACACCATTGGGTATGAAAAAGAGCATCCCAAAGAGGCAGGGTCTCTTAGAAGTAAAGATGTAGGGGTATTCATCACTCTGTGTAAACCTGTGTGCACAAATAATGTAACAATGTAAATTCAATGCTTCTTAACATGAAATTGTGAAGTATTTGGGGAGTTTATCATCTACAATTCTAATATTTTTAAGACATTCAGAGAATCCAGAGAAATCTTTGCAAACAAGGGAAAGAGCTGAAAAACAATATTGGATGACCGTGGTCTTTTGGACTTCAGATGGCACTGCATCAAAACCAGACCTGTTATTGTATGGGCTCCAGAAAACTTCTGATAACCATTGTCTATGTGCACAGTTTGATACTCAATTCAAAAACTGCAGCCAAAATTGTAATAGCCAAAACAGCCAAAATTGTATTGAGACATGATACAAAACAATACCACCGTTTTATCTGGGCCTGAGCTTGTTTAAAATGGACTGAGGTAACATGGAAAAAGGTCCTGTGGTTAGACCAATCAAAATTTGACATTGTTTTTAGAAATCAGGGCCTATCCAAGTATCCAACCTATCCAACTTGTTTTAGTGCTCAGTTCAAAACCCAACATATGAGGGTGTAGGGGAGCATTATGGGCATCTTGCACATTTGGCAAAGCACAATCAATTCTTAATGATGTATACAGGTTTTGAGTAACATATACTGCCATCCAGGCAATGCCATTTTCAGGGAAGACCTTGAATATTTCAGGAAAACAATGACAAAATGAATTCTGCACATACTGTATTTAAACAGTATTTCCCCATAGAGAAAGAGTCCAGGTGCTAAAAGGGCCTGTCTGCAGTCCAGACAGTCCAGTCAAATTAGGTACATCATGGAATGAAAAACATGACTAAGAATACCCCATACTGTTGAGCAACTGAAATCCTATATTGGGGAGTAATGGGACAACATTTCATTCTCAAAACTCTAGCAACTGGTCTCCTCAGTTCCTAAACATTTACAGAATTTTGTTAGATGAAGAGGTGAAGCAGCACAGTGGTAAACATTTTGAAACATGTTGCTGGCATCAAATTCAAAATGAACATATATTTTCCATGAAATAGTCCAAATTTTCATTTTCAACATTTGATATGTTGTCCATGTCCTTTTTACTGATAAATATGGGTTTACGAGACTTGTATATTAGCACTTTCTTTTTATTTGTGCTCACACCATAGAGAGGTTCTCTTGACGTTCTAGCTGAATGTTTAGTATTTCCACAGAAGTCTGGGTGTTGTATCAGTAAGCATACAGACATTGTCACATGAAATAAAAACAACAGCACAATAACAATGGCTACACAGGGGGGAGTTGTAGATGAAAGAACACGTAAACAGTAGTTTTCAAGGCCATGTGACATATTTAAACAAGACAAAAGAAACTCATGCTGAAATATAAAAGTCCTACTGCTCTGTATAATGGTTGCTCCGGTTCTGTTCGCATCCATTGGGCAAATATATGGCTTTTGGTTACTTCACTGTCTGGGTGGTTCTAACGAGGCTGTTGCAGGGGGGCTTGTTGTGAGGGTGGTGTCTTAGGCGTCGTGGTGTGCCATTACTGCACAGTGCCACAACAACAAACAGATCAGGCTCGCTGTCTCCACAAAGCCCTGCTGGATAGGCCTCTGGCTTCCTCATCTGGAATGCCTAAATGTCTACTCATTTACTCTCTCTTTCTCTCTCTTGGACATACTCTCTCTATCCATCTCTTTCTGCATCTGACTATCTCTCTCTCTTTCTGTCTCTTTTTCTCTTCCTCTGTCTCTCCCAATCTCTGTCTCAGACACCTACTCACTCCATATCTCTCCTTATTTTTCTGTCTATCTCTCCATTTCTTTCTTTTCCTCTCTCTTTCCCTCTGTCACCCCTATTCTCTCTCTCTCTCTCTCTCTCTCTCTCTCTCTCTCTCTTTCTCTCTCTCTCTCTAACCGCAAAGGTGAGTCATGGTTTCCGTGCGCCAGCATCCTCGACCCTGTCCAATCGTGCCGTGGCTCCCATCATGTGAACTCCTCTTGTAAAAAGCGCTTTTTGCAGTCGCCTCCGCTGCAGCACACACTGGATTTACTGTTTCTCCCATAAAAACACTCACAGGCTGCATAAAGACCAGCAGTAATGTTGCTCTGTTTATGCTGGCTTCTTCTTTTTCTTCTTCTTCTTCTTCTTTTTCTTCTCAAATGCTGCGGATGAATCTGGCTCTGTCCCATAATTTACAACAAAAGTCACACCGCATAGTCTGGTGCTGTCATTCAAGCAGAAAGAACGCCATTGGCAGAGAGGTAACACGGTGTCTGGGGTCGTTGTATGCATTGCACAGAGATCATGTTGTGTCTGGGAGGGTTATGGTTCTCACACCTCTGGGTTATGAGGGTTTTTTTAATGGGACGCAGCTTGTAAAGTCTGCCTGTCTGTGGGTGTCTTCTGGGCCGCTGGTGGAGGTGCCTCTCTGAGGGAAATGAGCTACTGTGGTTCTCTCTTCCCACTGCTCCTCAATATCCTGCTTTACTTGGCCCCCCGAGCAGACTTACTCTTGCCCTTTGCATCTCAGTATGTCCAATATGTCCTGGGCAACCATTTTAGTCAGAATGCTTTGTACTTAACACATAATTAATGTGTAAGTACATTGGACTTCTTTGTTTAAGTATGCAGTGATGTAAGAAGTGCACAGGGTTATGACTGATACATCTTTACTTAATAACGGATCCTACAAACCTTAATTTACAAGAAAGATGTGTTTGCTTTACTCAGAGTACCAATTAAAGTTTAATTTCACGTATTTCACCTTCAGGTTAAATTTCACTTATTTCACTTTCAGGGTCCCCAGACCAATTCCCTTTTGTCCAGGCTAACGACAGTTGGTACCATGTTGCAACATCTACCATTTAAATGACAAGACATTTATTACCTAAGTAAGTACTCATACATACACTTAATATAAAGTTGTGTGTAAGACACTTTCCTTTGAATTCAAATCCCTCACTCTAGCCTACAGGACACTACAGGACACAGGATACTACAGGACACAGGATACTACAGGACACAGGACACTACAGGACACAGGACACTACAGGACACAGGATACTACAGGACACAGGATACTACAGGACACAGGACACTACAGGACACAGGATACTACAGGAGTCCCGTCCACTGTGGTCCTCTGATGAACGTCTACTATGTCGGGCCTCCGTCAACACTAGGTCACAGTCAAGACTCTTTACTTCTGTGATTGCTCATTGATGGAACGATTTACCAACTGCTCGCTGTTCTAAAAAATGCATTTAACGACTCATCTGTTTACCTTCAATCCATTTCATTCTTACAGAGCTGGGGTTTGTATATGCTTATGGTTATTGCTATTATGGTGTTGAATTTTATTGAGTGTATTTCTTATATTTGTATTTTTTTCATTTAGGCTATGTGACTTTACTTTAAACTGTTTACTGTAATGTTGATTGATTTTGTTGCTTTGGACATAAGTGTGTGCTAAGAACTAAAAACAAACATTTTCATAACATTTGTTCTTTCAACTAACACAGCTTACAGTTGGGTTAATTGTGTGTGTGTGTGAGTGTGTGTGTGTGTGTGTGTGTGTGTGTGTGTGTGTGTGTGTGAGTGAGTGAGTGAGTGTGTGTGTGTGTGCGTGTGTGTGTGTGCGTGTGTGTGTGTTTGCGTGCGTGTATGTGCGTGTGTTTGTAGGCATGCATCATGGTGCCACATATACACTTCCTTAGAGCATTATAGTGTCTCAAACCATGACCTCACTTCCATGCTGCACTCAACTGTAACTTGCTACCCAGGCCCAAAAACCATGTGTGGCTCTCACAGTCGTTGAACTTGCCTGGTCCTCCCTGCAATTGGTAAGCAGCCCAGACAAAGGTACAGTGGTCTAATTAACTGCTGTGAAAAAACCCATAAATATGAATGAATATAGTGGTGCTATTGTGTTAATTTTCAGATGACTAATTTAGGCAGGTATGTTGTGCCCAGGGATATAGGTACTTATGCCAAATTCAAAAGATTTATCTAGACTTTTCATCACTCTAAAGGTGTTGTCAAGCTGTTACCAATACCTGCCCAGAGAGGTTATACACTGGCCAAGGTGTTCAGGCATTGATGTGGTAGGAAAAATCCCTAGAAACTGATTACCTTGTGTGAAAAATGTTTTTTGCCCCTTTGGTTGGATGAAATCCACGTTTTAATTAGCGAGGGTGACTAACAGCTGGAAAAACTGAGCTCAAACAACAGGGGAGAAGAGAGAGAGAGAGAGAGAGAGAGAGAGAGAGAGAGAGAGAGAGAGAGAAAGAAGGAAAGAAAGTGAGAGAGAAAGTCACACACAGAGAGGGATACACTGGAGCCGGTTGATGCCAGTGACCTGACTCCCATCTGATTTCCCCTGCACAGGCAGGAGGGTGTGACCCTAGGACACCATGGCCCAGAGACAGCTCCTCAGACAGCCGTGAAGGAGAAGCCAGGGCAAGCCACGGGGGCAACACACACAAAGCAATGAGGTATGATACATAGATAGATCAATAGATAGAGATATAGATAAATAGGACCTGTATCTGTGCCCTGATGGGAGCAGTGTGAAGAATGGGTTGATGGGCTCATGTGTGCTGGTCTGCGCTTTGCGTTCAGTGACTTTACTGTTGAGGTCTTCTAGTCTAGTTTTAACTATGTCTTTGTCTTCACCGTGGGATGGAGGGAAACGTAATTTCGATTGCTTTGTATGTCTGGAACATGTGAAAAATCTACAATAAAGCTGACTTTGACTTTGACTTTGAGGTCTGATAGATTGGGGGTATGGAAACCTATTAGTTTTGACGCAATGTGGGTGTATGAGTTTGTTTTCCCTTGCGGCAGTTAGCATAGTGACTAGGGGCATTGCATAGGAAAGTAGTTTGAGGTTGCAGAGAGTCTGTTGGCAGCGTTTATGGAGGTCAGGTGCGTCCTGATCAAAACTCTTATTATCCAGAGTAGACTGAGATAGAACTATTGTCACTGAGGAGTGCAAGTATAGCAGAGTGATCAGAGTATTGAAGTATGATATGTGACGTGACAGGGACTTACGCAGTTGTGTAGAGGGTGAGCAGGAAGGAGTTCAGGTGTGGAGTTCCGTCGTCGTTAATGGATGCCACAAGCAAATTGGTGTAGCATCCCTAAAAAAATGATATGTACATTGACCTAAACATGATGAATGATAATGGCTAGGTTACAAAAAATAAAACAAGAAAGAAAGAAAGAATGAAAAGAAAAAGAAAAAAAGAAAGAAAGAAAGAAAGAAAATCAAAAGGTGTTATTCCAGTGTCCTGCTTGCCTTGTAGCTGTTAGCTGACTACCTCAAGTTAAAAACACAAGTGTTTTTTAGGACCAAACACTTAAAAGAGGACTGGTCATGCTCCTAATAAATCAACTTCATCCTCAGTGAGGCCAGGTCCATTTTTTTGGCTGCAAATTCATGAGTGGTTGTAAAAAGCAAACTTGCTTTCTTTTCCTCCTCCTCTGTGGTTGTCTTTCTTCTCAGGGGTAGTTCACGCCAGTTAAATGCTTAATTAAAACCATACCAGAGATGGACTTGCCCAGCTGTTCACTTCACGCGCTGGGAAACTGAATGACCCCCTTCACCACCCACTCCCATTTTTTCCACACCCATCCTAACAGTGGACAGAGAGAGAGGTAGGCCGTCTTTCAATCGTTGACCTCTCTAAACTTTTGCCCCGGTCTTCTTTCAACATGCTTGACCCCAAAACCCTCGCTTGGTCACTTACACACACACACACACACACACACACACACACACACACACACACACACACACACGTGTCCACAGATCAATCTGCTGTGATTTTTTATAAAAAGTGACTCCCGGCCTCAGGTTGTCAGGTTGTTATAAGGCTCCTATTGGACTGCTGCCCGGATGGCCATAGGCCGGTAGGCCGGTCAGCGAATAAGATCTTTAAGGCTGAATTAGGGAGTCAGGACCTCATGTCACGCATCACTAAACACTGACATTCCGTCTGCTTCAACTTCACTAAACACAGAACACTGGGTTAGAAGCCATTCACTCCACCAAGGCACACAGCTTATTGAATTTATCAGTCATCTCCCCCTCTGACCCAGGCTATCACCATCTGACTGACTGTCTGTCTGTCTATGCAATTTAATTTAAAGCTGGAGCTTTAAGTTAGCACATAGTTTATGTTTAAAAGATAATTTCTTTCCCCCAACTGGAATAATGTGCTGCTCATATTTTCCACCTGACAGCTTGGAAAGGGAAGTGGATCTTGCCTGCAAGCGATTTTTTTTTTTTTTAGGGATGGTGGTGTTTTCTTCTGTTGCACGTGCAGCCATAATGGGGCACTGTTAATGTCCTGAGGAAGTGTGTGTGTGTGTGGCTGTGTATAAAGGTGTATGTGTGTGTGTATGTAGGTGCATGTGTGTGTGTGTGTGTGTGTATGTGTATAAAGGTGTATGTGTGTGTGTGTATGTAGGTGCATGTGTGTGTGTGTGTGTGTGTGTGTGTGTGTGTGTGTGTGTATGTGTATAAAGGTGTATGTGTGTGTGTATGTAGGTGCATGTGTGTGTGTGTGTGTGTGTGTGTGTGTGTGTGTGTGTGTATGTGTGCCCGGCTGAGGTAATAACACATTCCTGCCTGATTTCCTCCACAGTGGGAGCTTTTCAGGGATCAAAAAAAAAACAAAACACCCGCTGAGATCGTTTGCTTATTTGATTTTATTTTGTGTCAGGTCACCATTGTCCCAGCCAGGGCACCATCCTCATCTCCTTCACCTCTGTGGTTGTCATAGCAATAGACCCACTGTGGGATCTGTGAGTGACCACAAAAACAGTCTGTCCTCAGGTCAGTGTTTATGTGTGTGTGTGTGGGGGTGTGTGTGTGGGGGTGGGGTGGGGGGGTTCCGTAGTGTCAGACTATCTATGGATCAGGGCTCAAGTGCGGAGAGGAGAGCTGGCTGTATGATGGATAAACCCATCCAACTCCCGCCCCCCTGTCTCTTGAGCCTGCCAGGGGAGGAGATGACCTTCGACCCCCTGGCTGAGATGGATGGCTCCGATATCCAAATGAGCTGTTCTTTCATCGCTAGCAGACACCTGCGGAAGGCTTCATTAGTGTAAGTGGCGGCAGGCCAGGACTCGTGCCTCAACGGAAAACCACGACTGGGAGCCTGTGAGCACTGCTCCTGCCGGTTGGGTAAATAATGGTCTTTGGAACTTTGACCTAGACACTGACACTTAGTGCCCTTTGACCTTCGAAAACGTAAAAAATGATCCACGGGACATTTTTTAGGGGTGAGTGAGTGATGATGGTGGTGGTGGGCTTTCCATGTCGTGTCAGCAGACCATTGAGAAAAGCATTCAAACAACATTAGAGGTCTCTGAGAAGGCCTGCTCTTATGCTATCATCTACAGAACAGTATTTAGCCTGGAATGTACTTGTTCAATTTATCTCCTTTCAATTTTTCTCCTAAAGCCCTGGGCCCCCTTTTAAAAGTCATGTGCTTATTGGGACATCCACCACATCGGAGGGGGAAACTCACTCTCACGTGCAGAGAAAACATCTGCGAAGCCTGGGTTCACCTGGGAGTACATATGGGAGCCTGGATCAACGGAGAGCCTATTATACAATTGCGCTTTTAATATGACAACATTCCCTGGTACCTCCTCTGAAAACAAACACAAAAACCTGAGAATCACTGCTGGTAGGTCCAGGAAGTCACTCCTCCACCACCCTCCGCCCTCTCCCACCCAACATGATGTTTTCAATTTGGCAAGGCAAAGCCCCCACTCTCTGGCCGTGCATTCCAGCCCCATAAGGAGCACGCATATAATACCAGTGCTCTTTGATGTAGCCCTGCGGAACAGGTTTATGCCACTGTTAATTCGTCAGACGTCCTGGCCAATAACCTTCCCTTTTTCCTTTGAGCGGCCAGCCTGTGATGATCGTTCTGTAATAAAGGGGATTGGTGGTCATATGGATCCTTCAGCTGGCCTGTGTGGAGTGGTAGAGAGGTGCACTGTAGCTCAACCCCTCCGAAGAACTGAGGCACAGCTGTGACTCTTTGTCCTTTCCTGATTGTATCACGTCGCTCGTAAGACTCTCTCGGTATCCGTCTCTGCTAGGCTGTCTTTCATCGAGTCCATCCTTTTGAAGTGGTCACTTCTTAAGGTTAATACCCTACACATCAAGATATTGAGCGTAATCCAAGTAAGTATTGCAGGAGGCAGGCTTGGAGATTTAGGATGTTGTAAGAACATAATGTGGTAATTGCATTGCGTTTTATCCCAGTGTTATCCTTGATTGTAAATTTAGTTACCGGTATTTATGAAGACATTTTTACTCGTGACTGACCTTGCCACACACCGAAAGCACACATCAGCTTTTCAGTGAGCACTTTACATTGTTCCTGCCAGCAGGAAACCTTGCGGTGTTAATGCGTCGGTGGTAGTAAAAATAGTCCCACAGCACGTTACGGATCCGACGTCTTATTCTGTACAAGAAAAACGAGCGGGGGCCTGAGCTGTGCTTGGTTAACCACACGTGCACCGCCAGGCACCAAGCACCAAGAACCAGGCGCACGGTGCAGCACTTGGCGAGCCACACACACACACCCAGCACACACACACACACACACACACACACACACACACACACACCAGCACACACACACACCAGCCCAGCACACACACACACCCAGCACACACACACACATACACACCAGCACACACACACAACAGCCCAGCACACACACTAGCACACACACACACCAGCATACACACACACCAGCACACACACACACATACACACCAGCCCAGCACACACACCAGCACACACACACACCAGCATACACACACCAGCCCAGCACAGACACCAGCATACACACACACCAGCCCAGCACACACACCAGCCCAGCACACACCAGCCCAGCACACACACACACACACACCAGCACACACACACACACACACACCGCGCCCCAGCGGCGGACAACATCTGACAGATCGGGGGACGAAGCCGTGGGTCGGCCACTGGCCCTCTGGCTCCAGCAAGGTTTTGGCGAGCTGGCTTGCTATTTTGGAGAGGCTCAACTTAGCTGGGCGGAGGACCCGGTGTGGCATTGACTGCGGGGGTGGTGTGGAGGTAGAATTGAACCGCAGGGGCCTGTGCCATAACGGCCTTTTTGGTGTGTGTGTGTGTGTGTGTGTGTGTGTGTTTGTGTGTGTGACAATGTGTGTGTGTGTGTGTGGCTATGTGTGTGTGTGTGTGTCTCTATGTGTGTGTGAGGGGGTGGTGGATGTGGGTGTGTGCGCATGAGGTTTGTCTGGGGATCGTTTGAGAGGGAAACTCCTCACCAGTGACCTGCTGCAACCCAATAATAAGGAAGAGTGGACCACTTCCTTGGCTAAGGACCCAAACACGATGAAATACAATGTTTTCTCTCTGTTTTACGAACATTGTCTTAGAAGTGAAAACATCGTTTTCTTTTGTTCTGGGTTTTTGCAGTTGTCTACTTTGCACAGTATTTCTTATAAAATTAAATGGTGCGTGCAAAACCTATGGATAGAAGCCACGGCACTGCTAAACTAATTTACAAACGCCCATTTCTGGCCACTGCCGTACAAATAAAATCATCAGACTGGCCACTAAACTCTGGTTTACTCTGGACCAAAAAACACAGACTTTCGATGCCATGGTCTCCCATAGCAACCGCCTGAAATCCTTGCCTACAATCAAGCTGTCTTTCAAGTTTTGCCTATGTTGTTGTTTAGTGGCTATTTTGTTAGCGGCAGCGCGATGAGGTCATCCAACCACCGGTATGGAAAACCCCAAGTGGCGAGCACACTGTCGTCCATAGAGGGTGAGCCAGGGCCGGCCACAGCAAACCGTGTTGGTGTAAAGGAAAACGCGGGTAAACACCAATACTCTCCAGCTTGAACTTCACATTTGTGTTTTCCTTGGGCTTCATGTCCACAAAGCATTACAGCATCATATGATGGGCTTCAGACAAAAAAAGTGCAATGCTTTTTTTATTGCCGTATTTTGCACTGCCGTTCAAAAGTTTGGGGTCACTTAGAAATTTCCATTCCACTCCATTATAGACAAAATACCAGCTGAGATCAGTTGTATTGTTTTTTTTAATCAGGTAGGCAGCAGTTTTCAGATTACATTATGTGCTTACATAATTGCAAAAGTTTCTCCAATGTTTTCTCCGGTAGCCTATCAGATTAGTAAACAGAATGTGCCTTTGGAACATTGGATGAATGGCTGCTGATAATGGGCAATGTAGATATTGCATTAAAGATCAGCCATTTCTTTCTATTTCCATTCCCAAGTAACTCCAAACTTTTGAACAGTAGTGTATTTATTTTGATGAACACTCATAGAAAAATAAATATTTTCTCAAATGTTAATTTCCATTATTGGTAACATATGGTCAAAATGTTGCTAATCTGTGAATCATATGAATTGAATGTAAACAAGGGTTGTTAATCATTTATACACATTGTGTTTGAAGTCTCACTTATGGAATACATTATTTCTGGTTGTAAATTCAGCTTATTAGTTACATATTGCCATTGGACTGTGTGACCTTGTGGTTCCAGCATTCAACTCATTTTGCATGTGGGACAATCAAGGAGACTAAAAGCTGTTGACAGAGACAGACAAGTCACTATGCTTGGCTGATCCAGCAGCAGTGATGATGTCAGTGCTCTCCATACTGTGCCAAGAAAGATAGATTTTGAACATGCTAGATGAAGACAGTGCTCATTGAAGAGTGATAGAAATGAAATATTTTTTTTTTAAAAATTGCAGAAAGTCATCTAATTTATGAGTCATCTGATTCTTTCAACTCACTGAACAGGAAAAAAGCTGTTTGTCTACTCACAATCATACATACTTTCAATCATACGCACGCACAATGACCCGACTGGGTGAAATCCATAACGACTTCAGCTCATGTCTGGGACACCAGTTGGTGAAACAGTTTATCCATCACATGCTTTCCCTCACGTTGCCTGTCATATTGACTGTGGCAGCATACCTGGTGCCCTACATTTCAGTGGCATCGCTTTACTGTTTAAACAGCCAGTCGCAGTCTTGGTGTCAGTCCACAAACAATCTCCTTCCATAAACTCCCTTTGCTTTATTTTTCAAACAAAACAATCTGATGTCCTTATGCTTTCCTTTCCCGATATCCTCCCAACAGATTTGATCTGGGAATGAAAGATCTAAGCAAATACGTATATCATGTAATCTGATTAATGAGTGACTTAAACTATTTTCAAACATGATTTTTTTGGCAAGTTGTTGGCAACTGGCTTCACAAAGGCAGATCCAGTTCCCCAGTCTTTTACTATCTTTCCATGTGGCATGGGTCCGCGGCCCCAGATGAGCTGAAAACATTTCATCTAAACGACTTTGTCCGACTCCAGAGTACACACACGCACGAAAAGCCTTCAAGAGTCAAAACGTGCGCCTCTTTGGACGCAATGTCTCTTTCATTTCCTGCCAGTTTAACCCAGAACACTCGTAATCAACAGACCATTCCCCGTAATTTGACTTTTGTGGGGCTGGCTCTCTCTCCCAAAACACAGTGTTCCTGTGTCCTGTTTTCTGCTCAGAGAATGGCATTGTCCCATTCTTGGAAGGTGATGTGTCGTAAAATTGCAGATTAGAACAAATTGAATAATGTGTGTCGCTTTACTCTTACCACGCAAAAGAACGTCATGACCAAAGGTCAAGCCTCATCTTATGTCGAACATATTAGGCCTTTCAACCGATGCAGCTGAATAAGGCTAAATGATAACCGTGTGGAGAACTTGGTTAAGGATGCAGGTTAAGGATGAAAACACTTTAAAAACACTTAGGGCCCTATCATGACATTCTAAAGTGCATCGTCACTCGTCAAAAGTCTATTCAAATTTAGTAGGATGTCCAGTTCACATTGGGAGGGGTTTCGTTCTCAAAAGTGGAGCGCATGGCAAGGTGTTCCTAGGTCTTTTAATCAGTCATATGGGTGTGTTTGGAGCGTAACATCATTTTAAACCAATGAGAATGACATCTGTCATTCCCTTTAACGGCGCAACGCGCGATATGTCAAATAAATGCATCGGTATTTTGGCATTCAACGGCGCATTTGAAGGAGGCTGCTTGCGAGACCGTATGGAATAGTCATTCTTAAACCATGCTTTACTAAAACCTAGCATAGCCTTCACGCATTTGCACTCGTCTATTATTTGAACTCATTGGCAAAGTGAAACTAACTTCACCAAGGAGTCAGTCAACGACAAGACAGTTATATGCAGTTATTTTCACTATTGACTGACAATGGGTTACCATCGAAAACATAGGCTGGAAAAAGCAACACTTACCCTAATGTTGCTCAAATGACTGAATAAAACAACATTTATCCTGCAGAGGAGTTGCTTATATCTCGTGACAGTGCGTCTTAGGCTGTGCTCCATACGTGTCTCTCGCCTCTCCCCTAATCACTTTTAACCGTCATTACCTATTTGCAAATGATGGTGAATAACTACTCATCATGAGATGTACAGTCTTTCGTAATATCTTTTCTTCTAATTATGTTTCCCATTGTAATCGTGCAATTTAATGCTTTGCATGGACGTGCGCTGGTGAGCGTTCATGAATGATAGAAGGATGGTGCGTGCACCTGCCAATATGACTGTTGACATGCGCTCTTTAAATAGCATATGAACAACTCGCCATTGACTTCTGACCAGGTTTAGGTGGTGTATGATAGCGATTTTTAGACAATGCGCGAGTCCCCTCCCTAGGTTGTTAATTGCCACACCCCTGGGCGCAATGCTTAAAAAAATAAACGTGCAAAATACCGAATTCAACTTTCCGCGGGTGAATAACGTGTATTACGCCATGCGCTGGTGACCCAAAATACAGCCCTTGGGGCCCTATCATGACATTCTAAAGTGCATCGTCACTCGTCAAAAGTCTATTCAAATTTAGTAGGATGTCCAGTTCACATTGGGAGGGTTTTCGTTCTCAAAAGTGGAGCGCATGGCGTAACAAGGTGTTCCTAGGTCTTTTAATCAGTCATATGGGTGTGTTTGGGGCGTAACATCATTTTAAACCAATGAGAATGACATCTGCCATTCCCTTTAACGGCGCAACGCGCGATATGTCAAATAAATGCATCGGTATTTTGGCATTCAACGGCGCATTTGAAGGAGGCTGCTTGCGAGACCGTATGGAATAGTCATTCTTAAACCATGCTTTACTAAAATCTAGCATAGCCTTCACGCATTTGCACTCGTCTATTATTTGAACTCATTGGCAAAGTGAAACTAACTTCACCAAGGAGTCAGTCAACGACAAGACAGTTATATGCAGTTACTTTCACTATTGACTGACAATGGGTTACCATCGAAAACATAGGCTGGAAAAAGCAACACTTACCCTAATGTTGCTCAAATGACTGAATAAAACAACATTTATCCTGCAGAGGAGTTGCTTATATCTCGTGACAGTGCGTCTTCAGCTGTGCTCCATACGTGTCTCTCGCCTCTCCCCTAATCACTTTTAACCGTCATCACCAATTTGCAAATGATGGTGAATAACTACTCATCATGAGATGTACAGTATTTCGTAATATCTTTATTCTAATTATGTTTACCATTGTAATCGTGCAATTTGTAATGCTTTGCATGGACGTGCGCTGGTGTGCGTTCATGAATGATAGAAGGATGGTGCGTGCACCTGCCAATATGACTGTTGACATGCGCTCTTAAAATAGCATATGAACAACTCGCCATTGACTTCTGACCAGGTTTAGGGGGTGTATGATAGCGATTTTTAGACAATGCGCCAGGTCCCTCCCTAGGTTGTTAATTGCCACACCCCTGGGCGCAATGCTTAAAAAATAAAGGTGCAAAATAACGAATTCAACTTCGCGCCAGTGAATAACGAACTTTACGCCATGCGCTGGTGACCGAAAATACAGCCCTTGGTGTTTTAAGCCCCAAATGTCGTCTTCCAGGCAGCGCTGCATGGAAGGCTTTAGGGTTAAGCAAGGGTTAGGGTTAGGTGCCTTGAAGTTGACGGTCGCAGCGCTGCCTTGAAATTGACGATAGGGGCTTAAAACACCATCGAGCATCAAAGACGTCAAAGATCTGATGTGCCATTTCTGAGTAAAGCATTGTTTCTTTTGAAATCAGAGAGATCAGTGCATGTGTCATGTCTACCATCTTTGTTGAACACATGTATCTCTAATCTTACATATAGGTGAGACATACAGTGACTCAGAAAAAGGCTGCAATAGCTCTACCTTTGTCTCCATCATTCTACTAAGACTCATGTGCTGTGACAGTGATGAGTTAATCACAGCCAGCAGTGACTGGCGAATGATGGACGACTTGCTTATCGTTTGTGTCGCGTCCACATCCAGCCTTCCTCCTCTCCCCCAAACCTTTAATCTGCCGGCTGCTGATCCACCCAGCTGCGGTTTGGGCAGCCAGGGGCGAGGAGCTTTTTACAGCTCTGCCTGACATCAACCTCCCACCTGCCCACGCACGCACGCATGCACGCACGCACACATGCACACGCACGCACGCACCCACGCACGCACACACGCACGCACAAACACACACACACCCCATCCCTAAACCCCTCCAATGTGGCCGCATTCAAACACAGCTTCAGTTCCCAGTCTCTCCGCCAGACTCAGCATCTCAGCACACGGGCGTCTGAGGAAAGTGTGGAGCCGCGATGTTCAATCATTAGCAGATCCGTAACTGGGAGAATCGCGTTTTGCTGTTCCTCAACACCTTTCTCCACATGCAACAGGCAGCCCGAAACTGGTCTATTTGTTGTTTTTCCCCACAGAGAGCCAGAGAGTTGAGGAACACAAAGAGAGCAATGTTGACCACGTCTCCTCGGCCCTCTATTTGTCTCGACACTTGGCTGCTGAGAGAAACGAACAGGGCTGCAATCTGTTACCTTAAGTGTTATCAGTCCCGTCTGGCGTAGCTTAGAGAGTGTGCTGTGGTGGGTCCATGATCGGTACATTTCTGGTGATTTATTTCTCACACACGAACACAATTATCCAACTCTCCTTAGTGCCATGGGATGGTGGCTAGAAATCTGGATTCTGTGGAGTCGGACTAGGATCAGACCTGTTGCCACAGCAATCGTTTATTGATGTTATTCTTAAGAGGGCCCATGTGCTTTCCCTTTCTATCTGGTGTGTTATTTACTAAGGAATAAACACTTGTCAATTTGATCTTTATTTTCACATTATTATTATGACCGCCGCGCAGCGAAGCGGCGGTCATATAGGTTTAGTCAGATTTTTTTTTTTTTTTTTCTTTTTCGCATGTCCAAATTTCTGTCAATGATTCCCGGGACACTGAAAGACCGGGGTAGACGAAACTTGGTGGGCATGTAACCCCATATGGATAGCATGGAACCATCGTTTTTCGTTTTGATCTGTAGCCCCCCCGCTGGACTGCACCCCCCGAAAGGAGGGTAGGGCAGACACAGTTTTCTGTGAATATATCGAGAACCGTAAGGTTTAGGAGGACCATTTTTTTTTTGTATGTTGATCTCAAGGGGCCATGTCAACCCATTCCATAACCACTCATTTCATGTATAGCGCCACCTAGTTAAACACAAAAAAGTAAAAATGAGGTGTTGTAATCGCAGGTATCTGTGACCTAACATAGTCAAAACTGCATGAAATTGGAAGTGTAGGATCATTATGACACCCTCTGAATGCACGCCAAGTTTCGTGGAATTCCGTTCATGGGGGGCCACACAATAAATTAATTTATGTTACTATACACCAACTGGCCTGTAGGTGGCCGGAGACAGTTTTCTGTGAATATCTCGAGAACCGTAGGGCCTAGGAGGTCCACCTTTTTTTTGTATGTTGATCTCAAGGGGCCATGTCAACCCATCCCATTACCACTTATTTCATGTATAGCGCCACCTAGTTAAAAATTAAAAAGCAAAAAATTAGGTGTTTTCATCACAATATCTCTGGCTGACATGGTCAAAACTGCACGAAATTGAAAGTGTAGGATCATTATGACACCCTCCGAATGCATGCCAAGTTTTGTGTACTTTCGTTCATGGGGGGCCTTACAATAAAACAATTTATGTGTACATTTAGTGACGTACACCAACAAGGATTCCCGGGACACTGAAAGACCGGGGTACACAAAACTTGGTGGGCATGTACCCCCACATGGATAGCATGGAACTGTCATTTTTCGTTTTGATCTGTTGCCCCCCCGCTGGACTGGACCCCCCGAAAGGAGGGTAGGCCAGACACAGTTCTCTGTGAATATCTTGAGAACTGTAGGACCTAGGATGACCATTTTTTCCGTATATTTGCCTCCAGGGGTCATGTTAACCCAGTTCATGTGCACACATGTGCACAAACAGATACACACACACACACACACACACATTCACAGTAATCATACGTATGACCATGGCCAGCCCGAGGCATAAGCGAACTAAGCGGCTGCTTGGGGCCTCCTGGCCACCAGGGGGCCCCCAATCGAGTTTCTTTTTTTTTTTTTACATAATAAATAACGTAAACAAGTGACATCAATGAATGAATAAATGAAACAATTATCATTCAAATCAAGAAAATTATGATTTCATGATTAATATGCCTGCCTACTGCTACTGTGTCTGCCAGCCTTTGAGTCACGCGCATAAAGTAGACACCTCGGGTGCATACAATTCGTGCAGACACTGCATCAAGTTCAACAATCGGAAGAGACGGTAATGTTCAGACAAGTCACAAAAAAGGACGTATCCCTCTGGTGCCGAAAACAGAACGAAGAAAATGACAGAGGAGGAGAAAAACGAGCAAGATACAGGTATGTTTTGCATGATTATTTACAGTATGTTTTGTGCTTGAGGTAGCTAGCTAGCTGTCATGATCTAATATAAGCCATCACCAGAGCTAAATCTCCGCCATCAACAGAGAAATGTCTCCCATTAATATATATTTATCTAGATGTATTTCAGATGTCAAGGATATTGGGATTGTTTTGGATGTTCAATCAAGCATGTACCCTAGCTCTAGGTGGGCTTATTATGTCGTAAATTAAAGTTAGCTAGCTGACTGAAGTGGACATTAGCACTACAGTAGCTACATGAAAACGTAGCTGAAGGCAAATTTACCACAGAGGGATTGTTTCTGATTTCGCACCTGAAAGTGTTGATAGTTTATTACTGCTCTATAATATGTGACATAGTGGTAAGTCTGATAGCAACAACAGACTAAGCCCAGGCTCCCAGTCCCAACCCAACCCACTGACTAGCGCGACTCTGGGCATCGGTAACGTTCCAGCTTCATAGGCAAAGATGGAACAGTACGTCCGCTCTGCTCTAAGATCTTTGGAGAGAGATGGTAGTGTTTGAGAAAATATACCATGTTGGGTGGGGAGACTTCTGTGATGAAAATAAATTTACATTTGATTAAGATAGTGGCAAGTGATGTAGCGGTGCTACCCTAATATTTAGGCTGCAGTAGATCACCATGTTAAGCGTTCACCATACTGCAATTAAGTATACTCTTTTGAGTATGCCTCATTTGCCAATAGAATATGAATTGTTACATGTGGAATTGCTTGTTATTTGAGTGTAAGTAATGATAGCAAAATAAACTCATTCTGCTCGATCAACTATGCACTTATGCAATATTTTTTTTTTTTTCAGAGACACTGTTGAAGTCCTTTGGAGCACATCTCTACCTCTACCTAACTCTACCTACCAGAAGGTGAGGTTTTCTTGATGGCAAATGGTTACATAGCCTGTTAATATGACACGACACATTTAACATCGTTTTTTATTTTTTTATTTATGTATTTATTTAATCATTGCAGATTCGTCCACTGCAGAGTTGCAGATGCCTAAAAACCAGGAACGAAGTAGGAATAATTATCTATTTTTTGGGACATTTTATTTTTGATTATTAATGTTTGTCTATTTTGTTTTTATTTTGTAGTTGAAAAACTGATGTACTTGTTTACAACAAATACAAATGCTGTTGTATTTTGTTATTTGTCAATTCAACTTCAGTAAACCACCCTTAGTGCTTCACTTTGAATATGAATGTTTCAAATAAATCTGTGATTTTAGTACCCTCTAAGATTAAAAGGTGACAGGGTTGGTGTAAATAACAACTATATTAATACATTGGTTTACCAAGCACATGGGGCCAGAAGTCTAGATTGGAGCCCCAAAACATTTTTGGCATGTGAGCAAGGATGGATTACTTAATGAGCCTACCGAGCCCAAGAGGTCAAGGGACCCTGAACCCCAAGTAGTTGTGTGAATTCACTACCAATAAGTCAAAAAGCAAAAGGCTATGAATCTGAACAAATTTAGGTACTGCCCTTCTCCAGCTGACCATCCCAAAAATGCACCAGAATACAGGAAATCACATCTAACCCCCCCCGCCCCCCCCACACACACACACCCGTTTGTACCCACATTTGCACAAAGAGGGTAGGGGGAGAGGGTCCTTATGCATCTGTGTCCAGGGGGACAGTAGTTCATAATCAGTCGCTGTATTAATACATAACCTCACTGTATTAATTTATAATATGACATTATAGTGTGAAGTTGTCAATTATCACCAAGCACAGGTGACTGCGTTGTGGGAGGGGGCCCCCAAATCAAATTCTGCTTAGGGCCCCCAAAAGGCTTGGGCCGGCACTGCGTATGACACATACTCACACAGTAGACATATGTACGCTTCCATGCACAGGCACATACGCAGGCACGCACACACACACACACACACACACACACACACACACCCACACACATAACATAAACATAACACAAACAATCAAGAATTTCTCATAATTATGAACAGGCAAGATGGAGGTGGGGTTGTATAAAATGAATTTTACATGTGAAATCTATGAACTAATCATGTTTTGGTACTTGTTGTCTAGCAGATACCAGTGAGAATTGAGTGTGGATAATGCAATTTAGTGAGACAGTTAGAATCATATAGGCCTTTCAGCGTGATGTCTTTTTGTGGAAAAAATGTGCTGGACTGGGCGGCGGTCATATTTTGTACCGCTCTGCGGTACATCTAGTTTAATCAATAGTTGCAAGAGGTCAATTTGATTGATTTTTGCACTGAATTGTCTGCTGTATCATTTTTTTCAAAAAGAGGCGTCTTGCTAATTGTCTTGTTTCTGCACAATAATTGTAGTTGGCAGTTGAAGACCAGAAGCTTCAACAATGCCATCATATGGGCTGTTTGAGAAAATTGTCACTTGAAAGCTGTTTACAAGTTTGGGTTGTGATGATTTATATAATTAAACTCAGTGGGAGGCCAAATGTCAGCAAAAAAACACTTTGAATTTAAAACACATTGAAGTTCACACACAGTTCTCATTTATCCAAACATTTATAGACATTTACACAGCTGATTCTGGTATTGACTTCTGACATGTCCTTGTTCGTGTGCTTCTACACCATACCACTAAGTAGCCTAATTTCCAAAGTCCTTATTTTTAGTGATGCTCTTTTGAGAGCTTAAATTTAAATGTTGACTCTAACAGGCTGTGTCTATGTGTTTGTATGTGTACAGTATGTGAGTGTGTGAGTGTGTGTGTGTGTGTGTGTGTGTGTGTGTGTGTGTGTGTGTGTGTGTATGTATGTGAGTGCGTGTGTGTGTGTGTGTATGTGTATGTGAGTGTGTGTGTGAGTGTGTATGTGTATGTGAGTGTGTGTGTGTGTGTGTGTGTGTGTGTGTGTGTGTGTGTGTGTGTATGTGTGTGTGTGTGTGCGTGTGGGGGCCCCATGTTTTGTTGTAGGGTTGAAGACCATACGGCTTGATTCTTGCTCATCCCAAGTCTTTAAGTTTCATCGGCCCTATTTTAAGAGGTTCAGTAGAGAGCAGTCACCCCATCAAAACGCCAAGGGGGCTTTCGCTCTCCACAGGCCCCAGTTGTGTGCTCCTCATCTGGGCTGAGTGGTGTCTATGTGACCCCCTCACTCCTCCTCTTCATTAGTGGAGGCACAAGGCACTGACAAGTGCTTCATTTTACATTCGACTGGGCAGCAGGCCTGACCCATAAAAATTGAAATGGTCATTCCTTTTTAATTGTCCATCGCATCACTGTGGCTTGCTGAGAATCACGCACGCAATGAGGCGAAACGATTCCCTCGCGCTTGCCCTCTCCCTCAGGCACACATGTGGTCACACACATGAGCACAAGCACACATACACACAAACTCACAGATACTGTACACACACACACACACACACACACACACACACACACACACACACACACTGTACACACACACACACACAAACAGGCACATATATAAATATATAAACAACACATAAACACTGACACACACACACTATTTAGATTAAACACTGCTCCAACAAACCCATCTGGGGTTCTGTATCTTAATGTCTGCATCGTCACTGATCTGTGATCTCACTTCCTTGCGTATGTCTGTTTACGGCTCCCTGCCACGTGTCTTCAGCAAACATCACAGTCCAAATATCCCCCTGCAAACATATCACCAACAGCCGCAGCAACAGCAGTCTGCCTGGGCCACTTGCAACTGAGCACAGTCTCAGAGACGCAGTCCACACCATGGTGCCAGGCCCCCTAACAGCAAACAGCTGAGGAGAAGTGGGTCAGCAGCTAGAGACCAATACATGATCTTCACTCAGGTCTCTGGTGATTATTCTGACTTGTGACCTCTACTTTCAGATTTTCGTCTAATCCAACTAACATTCATTATATAGTTGAAGTGAAGTCACTGAAATGTGTCGTTAAGAAGGTAAGGGAAATGTATACCATGTCCAGGGGAATACTATGGGTGCAAAATCACTTTTGTGTAGTTCAGTCTAGAAAGAGGACCAAATGAGAACTAAGTGACTCATTCATATGTAATACATTTGCCGGAATGATCCCTTCTACTGTATCCAACAACTATGGCGTAATGTCTTCATGTCAGCCAAGCATTTGCTGACAAGCTGTTGATTGATGGTCATGTGTTGTTTTATTACAGGCTGCTGAACTTCTTTCTACAGTTTCTGTGTTCTGATGGTGGTGGATCCAAGTGGAGTCATGACTCTGGCAATAATAAGAGGATGATTTAAGGCAAATATCATTTTTAAGGAAGGGAGACCACAGGTGTGTTCAAATTCGGCAAACATTGGCAAACGTTCTCGGTAAACATTCATGGTAGTTGCATTGTTACCTTTTGTTCATGTTCAGCTCCACTGAATGTGCGCGGAAAGCTACCTCCTCAGACTGTTTGCGAGTGTTTGCAAACGTTCGCCAAAAACTCAAGGCAAACAGTAACTTGTTTGCAAACGTTGGCAAATGTTTGCCTATGTTTGCGAATTTGAACGCACCTCATGTTCAAGGGACACCCATTTCCGAACCTAAGCAGGACAATTACATATGCACCTCAGGTTGCCCAATTCAAGCATTTTGCTAAACTTCATGGGCATATCCTCTATTCAGTCTGTCATCAACGTGGCATGTTGTTCAAGACACCAGCTTTCTCTCAGTTTTATCCAAGACTACATTGAGCTCACAATGCCCCCCCCACACACACACACACCTCCCCAAACACACCTCCTTCAGTAATCCAGAGAGCTGGAGCGGGGCGTCTGTGTTAGTGCCTGTTTTCCGCTCCCCGTGCCCAGCGCTGAGGTGAGTCCTGGAGCTCGGGGGCACACGAGGACTCGACACACATTTGAAAGACCTGACCAGGAGTTGGAGCCTGGCGTGACTGGCATAGCCGGCGTAGCTGGCACCTGCGGCCTTGATTTCGGGTCTCTCCAGGCTGGTCGGGCAGCCCCAGCATGGAGTAAAGTAATGTCACAGAAAAGGTTGTTTAATCCTAAAGGAAGCAGATGCAGGCTTTACACTTTATTGTTACAGCTCTTCAGAGGCCTCTAAATATCAGAGAGGAAAAATGTGTAATTGGTGCATAATGCTTTAAATGTTAAAGAAGTTGGAAAAGTAGACTGAAAGTAAATGGAAGCCTTTTTTTAACACCATTTTAAATATAGGGTCATTCGCTTCATATGGCGTTTCTGAAGTGAAAAGCTAGTTTAGTAAAAAAACAAAAAGTCAGGAATTGATGAAGTCCCACAGCTGGTCAAATCTGTGGCTCTTCACTGTGCCACTGAAGCTACATAAAAAAAACATGCCTCTGAAATTTTGGTTCCTTTGTTGATCAGGATTTCTCCTGCGGAGCCGATACATACAGTACAAATGACAGGCTTGTGCGATGGGCAAACCATAGACACATTACACATTGCTGAATTTAAACGCATGGTGGTTTCAGTCCCGACATGATTTTCCAACCCTGTAAAATTGAAATCACCAGTATTGTGTTGGCCAGTCTCTGATTAAGGGTTCCAAACTGACAAACAGACCGTACATTTTTATTTAAGGCATTTTAATTCCTATTTACGGCATGTGTGTTACGGTATGCATGCCAGTGAGCCTGTGATGACATGCATGTGTGTGCATGCATATGTGCACAGCATGCATGTATGAGTCCCTGTGAGTCTGTGTAAGTCTGTGTGTGTGTGTGTGTGTGGGTGTGTTAATGCACTTGACGTATGTGCTTGTGTGCATCTGAGTGTTTGTATGCACACATGTACGTATGTATGTACTGTACGTATGTAACTGTATGTATGTGCATGTTTGGGTATGTGTGTGTGGTTGTGTGTGTGTCTATGTGTGTGTGTGTTCACATGCACACTTGTATATGTTGACAGGCACATTTGGGTGTGTCCTTGTGTGTGTGTTTTGAGCCTTTGGAAGCACGTGTGCCCTTTCTCCTTGTAAGTGCCCTCCTGGTCGTCCATCTCCTGGTCTCTGACAGGAGGACTGTCTGTGTCCCAGTGACCCACTTCGAGCCACTTAAACCAGGTCACCCTCTAAAAGGCTCCTACGCTCCCATTCAGGTGTTCACTCCACTCTTACACCTACTCCAGGGGGGCACTGTGTTTTTTTTTTGTGTAAGTAATTTATTGAACTATAGGGCTCCAGACATTCCGGTATTTTATCCATTTGCATTTTATTCTGTCCTCTGTGTAGATGTCTTGTGCTATGTATGCTGCTCTGTCCTGCTGTATATTCTGTCCTCTGTGTAGATGTCTTGTGCTGTGTATGCTGCTCTGTCCTGCTGTATGTTTTGTCCTCTGTGTAGATGTCTTGTGCTATGTATGCTGCTCTGTCCTGCTGTATGTTTTGTCCTCTGTGTAGATGTCTTGTGCTGTGTATGCTGCTCTGTCCTGCTGTATGTTTTGTCCTCTGTGTAGATGTCTTGTGCTGTGTATGCTGCTCTGTCCTGCTGTATGTTTTGTCTGTCTGTCGGCCAACTGTATGAGCCTAAGCACTAAACCAAATTCCAGGCGATGTTCCATCGCACTGGCAATAAAGCATTGACTTGACTTGACTTGACTTGGTGAATGAACCTACTCCAGGGGCGCACTGTGGCGCTGCTGGCTACAGTGTACATACCACCTGGGCCCAGGTGCCCACGTGAGGTCGAGTCCGACCCGGGTCATTTCCTGCTTCCACTCCATCTCTCGCTCCCACTTGCTTCCTGTCATTCTTCACTGTCCTGCATCAATAAAAAAGGCAAAAAGCCCCCAAACATAAAAAACCTACTCCAAACCATTGCTTTTCTTCTAACTGTGATTGACAACTCTCCTCTCCCTCCTCCCCCTCCACCCCCCCTGTGGGCCATGGCCCCCCAATCCATGGAACAGGTGTGTGGAGAATGCAGAGCACGTTCAGGAGGATGTAACCCCGGGTCCGAGGAGATAGAGGAGAAGATTTACACTACAGCTACACATTTTTACATACATGGAGATTTATGGCCGCCTCCAGCACCCCGGGATCTCCAAAGAGTGAAGTTTATGGATGAAGCGAAGCCGGTTTTTTTCTGGAAATCGTGACAGACTGCTCAGTGGCCCCCCAGTTGGCCAATCGGAATCAAAGTGAACATTTAAATTGGGATTTTTACATTCCTGTCAAACAAAAATGTGGAGTTACAGTATGACTGTAAGTTTGGGCTTGTGTCCCTGGCCTGGATAGAAAGATCAAACTATTTAAAAATTTAAATCTTAGAGAGATAAGAGATCAATTTTAGAGAGAGGGGGTGTCAGGAGACAGTTGTCTCTGTTTTTGCTCATGGGTTGTGGGAATGTTTGTGATTATTTAAGTCCGTTCTGTGTTTATGTCTGCTGTGACAGGGATGGTTTTGGTCATGGTGGTTTATGCTGCTGGTTAATCAAACAGATTCTTACTTACTTGACCTTCAGAGCAGCTAGAAGCAAATAAGCATTTCTGGGGGTTTCTTCGTTCACTGCCTCAAAAATTTCCCTTAAATCTGATTTTTTCAGTGGGATATTTATATGCTTTTATAGCTGTTTGTTTTCGTGAAAGTCAGTGGCATTACAATTTCGTGATCAGTGTTTAGGTAACAACGTTATTTTTTCAGTAACGGGGTAATCTAATTAATTACTTTTCCCGTCGTTACAACGCCGTTAACGTTACTGGACGTTAAATGCGGTGCGTTACTATGCATTGATTGAATAAACTGTGTAATCCGAACGCACCCCTGGCTCACAGCTAGTGAGGAGGTGGGTTAATAACGACGTAAGCGATTATGATTGGCTAAGGCAGAGTCATGTTTCATGATAGCCAATCAGAGCCAGTGTTTTTACACACTTGCCAGCACACGCGCCACACACACACACGCAACAGCTAAAATAGAGATTCGACGAAACAGCAGAGGTCAGGAGAAAAATCCGACGAAAAGTTGGCATTTTCAAGGTGGAGATATAAGCACTACTTCAAATTCATTGTGGTCAAAGGCAAGAACGTGCATGTATGTGTACATTATGTCCAGGAGCAAAGACTTTGTCGACATCCGTTGTAAGCAACTCTAATTTAATGAAGCATCTCACACACGCATCTAAAGCTAGTGGCCAAAAACACAGATATCTCCACCACAGATGATAGCTCGCCATCCTAGCAAAGAAGGACTCGGAGCAAAGTCCTCCAAGCAGCAAAAGCTAGATCTTTCTGCCTCACAACAAAAACCTATGACACAGGCTGAAGTCAACCGTAGGTCTGTCGATGTGCAATATCTTGAATTTCCCCTTGGGGATCAATAAAGTACTGTATCTATCTATCTAATAAATATCGAAAGTTATGTAGCCTACAAACACCTGTCTGTTCTACTCATTTCAACTGGCTGCTCAAAACTGCTCAAAAAAATCCAAATTCTTTGACATATAGCAACTTTTTAACAGTAACGCAAATAGTTACTTTCCCTGGTAACGAGTTACTCTTATCATAGAGTAATTCAGTTACTAACTCAGGTACTTTTTGGAACAAGTAGTGAGTAACTATAATTACTTTTTTAAAGTAACGTTCCCAACACTGTTCGTGATGCAGCTTTTTAAGTTAACAACAAAACCCTATAATAGCCTGGGGTTATTGGTGTTTGTTGGCCTGGTGGTTGTTCCATGCATGTATCTTTGCAATGCATTTTCAAAACAAATAAAGTTCTCACTTTATGTGGCCTTCCACTAGGAACTCAACAAACTATCTGTAGACAAGCTAATGAGTAATAGCAATAGACTTAGATTTGGGATTAGGGTTTGAGATAGAATAAGGAGTAAGTAATTATTGCATTTACTTGACACTTAGTTGAAGGGTCACATAGAGGTTATTATGACTGCCGCGCAGCGAAGCGGCTGTCATATAGGTTTAGTCAGATTTTTTTCTTTTCTTTTTCTTTTTTTTCTTTTTCGCATGGCCAATTTTCCATCAAGGATTCCCGGGACACTGAAAGACCAGGGTACACGAAACTTGGTGGGCATGTAGCCCCACATGAATAGCATGGAACTATTGTTTTTCGTTTTGATCTGTAGCCCCCCCCCCCGCTGGACTGGACCCCCCGAAAGGAGGGTAGGGCAGACACAGTTTTCGGTGAATATCTCAAGAACTGTAGGGTTTAGGAGGACCACCTTTTTTTGTATGTTGATCTTAAGGGGCCATGTCAACCCATTCCATAACCACTCATTTTATGTATAGCGCCACCTAATTAAAAACAAAAAAGTAAAAATGAGGTGTTGTAATCGCAGGTATCTGTGACCTAACATGGTCAAAACTGCACGGAATTGGAAGTGTAGGATCATTATGACACCCTCTGAATGCACGCCAAGTTTCATGGAATTCTGTTCATGGGGGGCCATACAATAAATTAATTTATGTTACTGTACACCAACTGGCCTGTAGGTGGCCGGACACAGTTTTCTGTGAATATCTCGAGAACCGTAGGCCTAGGAGGACCACCTTTTTTTGCATGTTGGTCTTAAGGGGCTATGTCAACCCATCCCATTACCACTTATTTCATGTAGAGCGCCACCTAGTTAAAAATTAAAAAGCAAAAAATTAGGTGACAATATCTCTGGCTGACATGGTCAAAACTGTGTAGGATCATTACGACACCCTCCGAATGTGGACTTTCGTTCATGGGGGGCCATACAATAAATTAATTTATGTGTACATTTAGTGACGTACACCAACATAGTTTTCAGTGAATATCTTGAGAACCGTAGGGCCTAGGATGACCAATTTATTGCGTCCAGGGGTCATGTTAACCCATTCCATATGCACATATGTGCTTAAACAGATATTCACACACACACATTCACAGTAATCATACGTATGACACATACAGTACATACACAGTAGACATATGTACGCATGCATGCACATGCACACACACAGGCACACCCACAAGCACATGCACGCGCACACACACACACACACACAAACATAAACACGTACACGCACACATGCACAGAATTCAAGAAGTTCTCAGAATTATGAACAGGCAAGATGGGGGTGGGGTTGTATAAAATGTATTTTACATGTGAAATCTATGAACTAATCATGTTTTGGTACTTGTTGTCTAGTCACTGAAAAAAATCTTGTACATCGGTTGCATCAATTAAATCATGTCCACGAAGTCCAATTAATTCATGTTAAAAGTGGCAAATTGTATTCTGTTAAATTAACATGATTTTTTCATGTGTATGTGAAGAAATTGTTTCTTATCAGTCAAACATGATTTTTTTTTTGCATTTATCAACAATTTTTACATGTGAAACTGATGTATAATATTATTGTCAGTCAAACATGATTTATTTAGCTTTGATGAACATAATTTTTACATGTGCCACTGATATATAAGAATGTCATAAGTCCAACATGATTTTTTTCTTGTTTGATGGACACAATTTTTTTGATGCAACCGATGTACAAGATTTTTTCATGTCATATTTTAAAAACTATTGCATGTCAAATTAACATGTTATTTTAAAAAGCCTCTTCAATAACCTCAAGCAATCAACCACAACTAGAATTTGAGTACACATTTACAACATTTATTTCACATTTCCAGACATTGCAGACAAATGAAATCAAGGTCAAAGACAGTGGTCAAAGACAGTGCAGTGCCTTTAGATGATACCAGTGAGAATTGAGTGTGCATAATGCAATTCAGTGAGACTGTCACGGCGTGAGTCCGTGCCGGGGGACACCTTTGATATCACAAACGTTACGCATGCACATCAATAAACTGACAAACGTAACCCGCAACATACACAACCCACCGGCACGGACTTGCGCCGTGACAGAGACAGTTAGAATCCTATATGCCTTTCACCTTTTGTTTTTAGCCAGCAGCCAGACCAGCAGATACCCTAACTTTGCTGAATTACTGAAGCTAAGCATGCTTAGTTAGTACTTGGATAAGAAACCTCCTTGGAAGAGTAGGTTTCTGCTGGAAGCGGTGTTGGTGGCTGGCCAGTAGGTGGCACTCCCTGTGGCCACTTCCCTGTGTCCGAAAGCCACTAAACAAATATCAATCCCAATGTCCTATTGCAGTGACAGGGACACTGTACTGCAGGAGATGTTTTCCTTTGCATGAATGTTAAATTGAGGTCCTGACTCACCATGGTTGTTAAAGATCCCATGGCACTTATCGCAAAGAGTAGGTGGTTCCCTGATTTGCTTTATTTATGTACACATTCATAAAGACACACACACATGCGCACACACACACACACACACAAAAACACACACACACACTACACAAAAACACACACATACATGCACACACACGACACGCACAAACACGCACACAAACACATAAACACACATACACACACACACACACATGCACCCACACATACAAACACACCTACATACACAAACACACGCACACACACTCACACACAAAAAAAACACACACAAAACACATATACACAACCACACACTCTGCACACACTCAATTACAAACACACAAAAAAGGAACAAAGTAGGAAATGAACCCATTTTTTGACAAGCGTGACTTATTTTTCTGGAAAAAATGGGCTGGACTTGGCGGCGGTCGTATTTTGTACCGCTCTGCGGTACATCTAGTTCTAAGTTAAAAGTTTGTTGAATGTACATACTCAATATACTGTGCATACATTCTGTATTGTGAACTAACTACTAGGAGTTTGTTGAATTCTTACATAAAAAGTGTTTTTTAGCCAAAAGCATTTTCTCGACACATAATTACTGGGGAATAATATACATATTTGTATTTGGTGGTGCCCACATATTTTGGGTCCATTGCCCTGTGCCCTGGGTCTCTCTCTCTCTCTCTCTCATTGTTTTGCTTAAGATCGGCCTATTCCTGTGTTTTCCAGCAAGTGTTCCCACCATGTTTTGCACATTGTGTTCTCATTGTGTTCTCCTTGTCGTTCCTCTTCATTTTAAACTGCACCAGCCTCCTCCAGACAGGGCTTCCCTCACCAGCGCCCGTTCGCCTTCATCCGCAACCTGTGTGTGTGTGTTTGTGTGTGTGTGTGTGTGTGTGTGTGTGAGTGTGTGTGTGTGTGTGTGTGTGTGTGTGTGTGTGTGTGTGTGAGTGTGTGTGTGTGTGTGTGAGAGAGAGAGATGTGGGGAAGACATCCCTGCCTATATCAATGGGCTTGATGGAGCCCAGACGAGAGGAAATTCCAGGCGTTCCCAGATTAGGCAGCCTTTTCCCATCCTGCCCTTGCGCTGCGTTAAGCCGCTGCATGTGTGCTGTCTGACCAGATGGGATTGGCCAGACCTCGGGGCCACTAGCTCCACGCCACGGTCAGGACGATGCCACGTTACTTAAGAGTGTCAGAGAACCGAGAGAGGAGAATCCTCCATTTGTTGGTGCGATGGTTATGAAAAGGATGCATTAATGAAAAAGGAAATGTTCTCTGTTGTGAATAAATAAGTGCTTGGTTCTACTTTATCCCACCTTTATATTGGTCATTACTGTCAGTTTTATGCATCATTCACAAGTGCAACCATTTCTTTTGTTCACACAACGATAAACAGAGGAAATTAGGCTTTCTAACCAGAGTTGGGGAAGTGGTTTTGTTTTATTTATTGCATAGAACATATGACTCTTTCATACACTGTTTAATTATAATTAGGCATTTTGGGTTTTGGTGTGTGTGTGGGGGGTGGGGGGGAGTAGGACCAGCCAAAAAGTGCCTTAATGGTGCCATAAAGACTGGGAAACTTGTAAACATTTCTGCCAGGAACTCCTAGGCAAAGTGTGCAGTTAAAAAGAGCCCTTTATGACGAGCTGCAGACTGCTGTACTGATGCACGGGGCACGAAAGGTAAAGAGCTTAATTCACATCACGTCTCAGACGGCCATTTTCATTGACTCATTATACTAATGATGAATGACCACAGGAAAATGGCGGTCCGGGGAATTGATGTAGCAGTCGCCCCTTTTTTCTCTCTCCCCCTCTTTTTTCTCTCCTTCAGCGTCTGAATTTTAAACAGCAGCATTCATAAGCATCCATCTGCTTCTCTTCTCCTCTATTCCCCCACAGCAGCACTGGTCCAACAACATGGGCCTCCGCCTTCCCAAACAGCCTCACTGACTGGAGAAGCTGAGAGTGTGCATGTGACTTGCAGCCCCCACATTTATCAGTTTGTCAATTTAACACTTGAAAAGAAAAAGCATTAATACATTTTAATAAAATACATTTTATTGTTCACTTTGTTTTTATTTGACCATTTATTCAACAACAATTATCCATATTATTGTGAATATGTCGGCACTGGCAAAGCTTTCAGACCCTTGCTATCATCCTATAAGTTATTTTTCTCCAACAAATATGCTGTGTTGAAGGAAGAACTGCTGTGAGTTCAGCAGTTCAGTGATTTGCTCCTGATGGTCTTCAAGCTGCCCATTCAGTGTTTGTACACAACCCTGGCTTTGTAAATGGGAAACAAACTTGGTGACAAACATAAGACATGGGAACAAACATAGTAACAGAACCATAGACAAATCCTGTCAATCAAAACACATATGATTCAGGAGCACAGAAAGGAGGGGTGTAATTTGATTGGCCGATTCAGGAGCATGGAATGGAGGGGTGTAATTTGATTGGCCGAAGAGCTCAAATATCAACACTTATTTGTGAAATTGAAACCTAATCAAGGAACCTACAAAATGTTGCAACACTTAAAGACAGGGACAAATATATAATGTGACTGTGACTATATGGAAAAGTGGAACTATAGAACGTGGAGAGGGTTGCAAGTGGACAGCATGACTGGTTGCGTTATTATTCTGGCTTATACTATTTCATGGGAAACCAGGCAATAATGCAAGATATGTTTTGCTTACAGTTCTACAGTTTATTTACTGGGCTCCACGTAAGGGTTTATGGACATACATAAGGTCATTAACACTGCAGGAATTCAACACAGCATTCATGAGCAGTCTATACAATACAAGACTCTCTATTATTTCTGGTGCTCCACGGATTTATTGGCCAAGCAGTAAACGGGGTTAGTCTCCCCCCTCAAGTGAGTTCATCAACAAAGAAGCTTCCATTAAACCCCAGCCCCAGTTAACTCTGTATGCTGGGCGCACTGGATACTGGAGCCATGGAACCATAGAATACCGCCAGGAGCGACGATGGCGGTGGATTCCATGGAATGTTTGGTAATGGAATTCCTCTGTAAGACAATAAGTGTATGATCGGCCTGTAATGAAGGTTTGCAGGAGGAGAACATTTCAGGGCCATGGTAAACTTATTGCCATCGGAGGGGGGGATGGGTGCCTGTAAATATGCAGGCTTTATCAGACATTTCATTCCTTTGTGGGACCGCTGAACTTGCTGACCCCTTCTCATTTCTGGTCCTTCTTCGCACAGCGTCTGCATCTGGGATCTTTATGTGTTTGTGTGCCAGTACTCACCATAGCATCACATGTGCACAAAATACTTTGTCTCTGAAAAACACATCTCAATACTTTGAGGACTTAAACCACTAGTACTGTCCTTCTCCTTTGTGACAGACAAACTTTCTCATTTTTTGCACTCTGCATCCTAAACTGAGGTCAGGTCTTTTCTTAACGAGTCTTCAGAAGTGTCTATGTTTGGATGCACATCAGAAGCACCGAAAGTCTAGATGCACAGCAGTGTTCCCCATGTGCGGTAAGGGGTGGCTCCCCCTCCTAATGGGTCATTAGCCAGAGCGAGTGCTAATAAGCCGTCGTCTGGCCGCTTGTTGTGGTGGAGGTAGAGAGAGGGCCGCAGTGTAAAGCAGTGGGAATCCGGCAGCAGCCTCTTCCTGGCGGCGGAAGAAGACACATTTAACACGCTATAGCCGTCTCTGCGCTGTCGCCTGAGGAGAAGATTTCCACCAACGACTCCCATGGTCATGTTTTCCTGTTGTTTACACTGAGAAGGGAGTGTAAACAACAGGAAAGCAATGCCATGGGAGTCCTATTGTGGTACCTACGTGACCATAAGACCTTCCTGAAATGGTTTTATAAATAATTTATAAGTAGTTAACTAAACACGTAAGAAAGCCATTAATAAGATGTTATAAACATTAGCCATGGGCGTCATATTGTTTGTATATTTTGGAGACACTTTCTTTCCACTTTCTGACTTAATGATGCCTGTATTTGGCATAGATTTTTTCGCACAATATTTGTAGCGGTCTGAGGACTCCTGTGTTTACACAGAAGCTTGCATCATTGTTGTAGACACTCACAGCTCGATGTAGTTAATCCTAGATACTTGAGTGTCTGACAATGTTGACAGACTCCTTTCGACATGACACACTCCTCATTAGCGACCCTATCCGAGTAACCATGAGTCCAATCCGGTAACCATGGCGATGAATTGTGATGCGTAAATGATCGAGGCCCAAACCAGAGCAAAAAAAAAAGACACAGGGCGAGTCTGCCCCTTGAGAGTTCCTTGAGCAACTCACTTGTCTGACCCCCACCACCACCACCCCCAACACACACACACACACACACAAAAAGAATGGCACATCGCCAGACTTTGGGCTTTTGGAATAATTCAGGCAGGAGATGAGGGCTCAAAAAGAGGGATCGTTCTCAAAGAGCCCTTTGAGAAGGGTGGACACCAGAGGCATGTGAGGGAAAGCCAGTGCGGTGCTCTGAATGCAGGGGTTAATCTGTGGCTGTCAGGAGATCCTCCCTCTTGATTCACATGTTTATATAGAGTGCCGAGGGCTATAATCAAAGTATGTCCCTTAGATTACTAAACGGAACTGTTTATCTCAACTCGACGATGCGACGAGAATAGCGATCGTCAAAACAACATGAAATAACATTTTCATTTTGGTGCCATTTCTTGACCTGGTTTGTCTATTTCAAGAGCGTTGTGTACTGTATTTTTTGGTTAGTTTGCATATTAAGCACTGGTCAAGGAATCATCGGACCTAAAATGTATAATTACCGCAAAGAAATGTGCCAGTAACCGGTCATGCACTGCTGCTGTTTCAGATCCTTCTGGATGTTGTCAACAAACACTGGGATTCCTGACTGTGGACCGTGGTGCCTCCCCAACACAAATATGCTCAGTCATCCAGAGTGACAATAGACGTTTATAAGGGAGAACTCTCCTAATTCACTTCCACTCCAGAAGAAACCATTTCTAAAGGCTTTTTTCTCCAGTGTGTTGTGCTCAAAATTCTCCCCTTGTTGTCAAAAATGTTTAAGTCTATACCTTAGTTTTAATTGCTTGCCTTACTCCGTGAAGAGAAAGTTAGAAAAGAAAAAGAAACGTATTTAAACCATTTAAATCAATTTCCAGAAGGCTGTGAAATCAAGCCATTCAGCAGTTGCTCACAATTATTTACATTTCTTTGTCTGGACCGAGGGCCTTTGTGCTGGCAGAATGGTCTAAATTGGATGAACAGCAGGTTCATTACCCTCATTCATCAACTGTCAAATCATCTTCTCCTCTCCCCCCATAAAGTGCGCTTTTTCAGGTGTCCCCCTTGGGCCCAGGCCAACTCTGCCTCGGTCTGGGCGTATCTGTGTGCCATTGAGTCTGGCTAAAATGTATGCGCCCTGGTTGCCAAGAGTCAGAATGAGGAATGTTTTTTGGGGGTACAATGCCCAGTGACATTTTTGACTTGGTCAGGAGCACAGGGGAAGGAATCATTGGAAAAAGGGGCAGCTTCTCTGAACAGATGTATTACTACGACCCCATGATTTGTCAAAACTGTGATAATTGTTAATTTGTGTTTCAACATTAGTTAAAACCGAGTCGAAACCATTTTTGAGTTTCTTGCGTTTCCATGTCATTTGTCCCTATTTTACAAATGCCTGAATTGTATTTCAAGGACTTTCAAATTACTTCACACTGCAGAACACTTCACTTCATTGCACAACTGACTTGCAACTAGTATTGTGGAAAATTGTTGATCTTCCATGTAACTTGCTGAAACAGTCATGAAATCTCGACAAGTGTGAATTGTGTGTTTCTTAGAATCAGGGCAGCTACTGTAATTTCCCATTAGCTAAAACACTTAATACCCTCTAAGCCCGATACAATAGTTGTCTGTGAGTGCTATGACCTCTGATTTGGATGCACTCATTGTTCACCCCAATCAATCCAAATCTGATTTTCAATTGTAGCCTTGATAGTCTTACATTAATCCAAACTAATGTCTGCTGTCATAATCGGGGGCATGGTGTACTGCCATCGTGCCTGTTGTTGCAGGTAATTTAACAATAAGTTACTTAACTTAAACTTGTGTAATTGACCATGCTAAGCCACTTTCAGTATGTCACACGCAAATACTGGCTGAAGAAAAACCTGTTTACTATTCCACTACCCCAGAAGTTTAGATCAGAATTTTTTTGATATTTAAAATATTGTGGTGGCAGTTCAGTTCTAATAGACTATCCTTTACTAGAAATGTAACAAAGCTTCGCTGTATTCATGTGTCTGGCTTTGCTTGCAGTAGAAGGGATTCTTTCTATTCCTCAAGAGCTGGGTGAGGCACAAGGGAAGCCTAAAAGCAGGATACCCAACTCCAACACAGTTGTGCTGTGCTGTGCTGTATTGTGTTGTGTTGTGCTGTGCTGTGCTGTGCTGTGCTGTGTTGTGCTGTGCTGTGTTGTATTGTGCTGTGCTGTGCTGTATTGTGCTGTGCTGTGCTGTATTGTGCTGTGCTGTATTGTGCTGTGCTGTATTGTGCTGTATTGTGCTGTGCTGTATCGTGCTGTGCTGTGCTGTATTGTGCTGTGTTGTGCTACACTGCCCTGTGCTGGACTCTGCTATGCTACCCCCAGTGAGACGCTGCAGCTCTGTCTCTACTCCCAGGCACTTTGCTGTGGGCTTTTCTCAAACTCTACATACAGCACAGCGAAGTACAGTGCAGCATCTCGGTTTGACTGTAAATTAATGTGAATGTGAGAGAGAGAGAGAGAGAGAGAGAGAGAGCATGAGTGAGAGGAGGGAAAACAGCAGGCAGTGGCTGGCCTGAGTTCAGTAGTAGCAGTGTGTGGACGTAATGGCTCCTTGTCTCAGGGCCATACGTCTGACTGGGAGCGGAGCTCCCTTAATTACCTGCTCCGGCGGCAGTCCAAACGGACTCCCTTAGCTCAGCTCTCAGCTCTGCCCAACTGTACAGGCTGAACCTGCACAGGGTTCTCACACAGAGTACAGTCAGTACTGAAGGCTTGCCTTTGTGACTTGTGTTTAGACTGTGTGTGTGTGTGTGTATGTGTGTGTGTGTGTCTGTGTGTGTCTGTGTGTTTCTTTGTGGCCTATGAAAAATGTACAAGGCGAGGAATGCCATTACCTCTTTCTCCTGTTCTCTCCTGGTGCCAAACCCACAGCAACTGTTACAGAGGGGGTGATTGTCCGACCCCCTCGCACTGTGCAGTTGGCAAGCGGCAATTATGTAAGCCTGTCTCCCTAATATAATAAGAAGTGACTGTGCAATAAAAAAAGAGGGTAAAAGCCTCACAACCCTTCTTTTCATGAACGTTTTAAAGACTGTGGGAGGTGCTGACTACCAGAAAGTGGAAATATGGGGTAGGGTTGTTGGAGGGGGGGGGGGGGGTAAACATTAACAGCTAAGACTTTTCAGGAGCTCTGAACCGGTGTCCGAAATCTTTTGACCCGAGCCAAGTGAAGTTTTGGCAATCAGGTAAATGGCAGTATAGCTACTGTTACAACAGTGGCAGTGGAGCCAGGGCTTTAGAAATCAGTGTGCCTTCTGGCTTCCACTGAATACGGCCGGAGATGAAAAGACACACCATGTCATGTTCCATGGTGAGACTCAAAACGAGGGGAAAAATTCCCCTTGGTGGGGCGACCACGTAATGAGCTTTGCTCCCATTCTTTGACTTCTTATGAAGCTGTTTCTTTGGCACGAGTTGGCCATCCCGACTGCTGATCCACTTTGGGACTTGGAGGAGTAAAAGGAGAGAGCTTTTGGATTCGGCAGCTGTCAGGCGGCAATCATCAGCTCCCAGTCATGGCTCGAGACCAAAAATTTCCCATCAAACCCTTTGGATGGCCTGTAGGCTTTGCCCCTTGTGTGAGGGGAATCTCATGTGACTGTCCACTCGCAAAGCTAATTAAGACAAGATTATCTCCCATCTCTGTTATGCTGTCAAAGCACAACAGGGGAGGAGGGAAGAGGGGAGGTTCTCAAATCTCCAGTGCCAAGCACTATTGACCGCACAGAGAGATGTCTGTAGTAAAGGGATGCTGAACGCTCGAGATATAGAACGCTTGTCTTTTAGAACTGCAGAGCGTATTTTTCATTTCAGCATTACACAACAATGACAATAGTAACCAATCAGCTCTACCCAAGCAGCAAAGGTGTAGGGCACGTTTTTTCCGGTGTTATTTTGGTTACAGACACATTTAGAAGTTGTTCAGAATAATGTTAGTTTTAGGTTAGGTTGCAGAAGGGTGTAAAACACAACGTTTGAAAAAATATATGTGAGATGTTACGAACATTTAAATAATTTTTTTTTTTTTATCGTGTCAACTACACGTTGCACAAAGCAGCAAACCAATGTGTACAGTACGTTTTTTTCAGTGTTATTTTGATTACAGACACGTTCAGAATTCATTCAGAATAACGTTGGTTTTAGGTTAAAGTGTAGGTTCCCGATTACGTTTTTAACGCATTCCAAATTGGTTCATAATGGGTGTCAAACATGTTTTGTACACGTTGCAGAAGGGTGTAAAACACATTTGGAAAAACAAAACAAAAATGTGCAATGGACGTGTTTGCGAACATTTAAATGAGGTTTTAATCACATCAACTACACTTATTCCGCATGTCACATCAACCTGCATGCAATATGGAAAACTTTCGGTGTGTGGGTAAGGTTACTTTTCATATAATTCAATTTAATGATGACCTCATTACGCAGTAGCCCAGGCCCTACCATCTGAACCATCATGACTGTCCTTTTGTTTTACATGGTAACAGATAGTATTAACAATGAAGATCATATGAAGATCAATGAAGAACATGTCTGAAACCTTTTCTACACGTCTGTATTCAGTGTAAAATGACACCACACCAGCACCTCCATTAAAGGTACACTATGAAAGATTTTTACCTTAATATGACCTCTACGAAGCCAATTTGATGGTAAATAAACTTGTAATAGGGAATCGTTCACCTATCATAGGCATAGAGTATAGCTGGTCACTACCGAGAGAACCAGCAATGCAACTTCAAGAATTGTCATAGTGCATAGTATACTTTTAAACGTTGGAAATAAGTGTCAAATGTGTTCATTATCACCCATTATGTTTTACACTTATTTTAAGGATTATCATTTTTTTTTCCCTGTCATCTACTTCCCTGTCATCTACATCTACTTCATCTACTTCCTGAATTTCAACGATACCCGGGACACCGAAACACTGGGGCACATGAAATTTGGTGGGTATGTAGCCCCACTAGACTTTTACGGAAAAATTTTGTTTGGTCCCCGGGGGCCACTCCCCCGAAACCCAAAAAATGCAGTTTTTCCTAAATAACTACCTGAACCGTGGCACCGAGGATGAAGACATTTTTATGGTATGTTGGTCTCAAGGGCCCACATCAACCTAGCCCATAATCACTCATTTGTGATTTGCATCCCCCCGGTAAAAAATTAAAATATCAATATCATTCTGCTTTAATCGCCCCTCTCTTCAGTTAAGATGTTAAGAACTGCACCAAATTGTATGTGTATGATTAACCTGACATTATCTGGGGGTATGCTAAGTTTCGTAGAATTTCATACATGGGGGGGGGGGGGGGGGGGGTAACCTGACTCTCGCCAGATGAATTTCGTTCCGCTTAGCTCCGCCTAGCTTCACTCACATCCATCTGGGACCTCTTCCGTTGAGAGTGATTTCTGCACCAGATTTTATGGTAGAGCCAATCAGGACGCAGGGCGGGAGTTTCATAGATGTGACATAGCGTAGAAGCGACTGTTAGACTGTTATCAGCGTCACGGGTTGGCTTCAATGTGAGTGGTTGAAGTAGCACGTCAATAGATGACGGACAAGTGGCTTATCCAATCATATGCAAGCATTTTTTGATTAGGCCCAGCCTTCTGAAGCAACACTTCAATGGATTGATCCCAGATGGATGAGTGAAGCTAGGCGGAACGAAATTCATCTGGCGAGAGTCAGGTTGGGGGGGGGGTCTAAAAAAAATTATGTGTACATTTAGTGACTGTACACTCATTGGCCTGTCGATGGACACACACAAACACACACACAAACACACACACACACACACGTACGCACGCACACATACACGTAGGCACGCACACATACACACACAGACAGAAACACACACATGCACACACACACACACACAAACACACACGAACACACACATATACACACGCACACACACACAGGCATGCACATACTATTGGTATCGGCAATTAGGCCGATACATAATTACAAATTCAGTAGGATTAAAGGAAAACCAAATATTCATCATTAGTATTGGCGTTACGTAGTAGTTTGTCCACCAGATGGCGCATCGTTGCAGTAAGGTTAATCTAAATTGGGTTGGAAAGACAATAGACGCTTCCTATAAGGACAACACTGTGTAGTTTAGGCCTACCGCAGAGAACGTCTAATAAGGGTAGGATTATTTTCACATGAAATGTAATTCCCATTTCTTCTTGAAGCCGAAATAAATCTGAGAATGTTTATCGGACATGCTTGGTTTTTACTGCAGGTAGGCCTAGGCTAATCTTATATAAGTTATATCAATAGACTAGGACCTAGGTAAAATAATGTTAGGTCTACCGTGATGGAGGCCAATTTGATTATTGGTGTATTTGTAGAAAAACATAAATGCGGTTACCAAGCAAATTGATATCAGCGCTGTAATTGTATCTTTCGACTGTCATCTCATTCTTTTCAGACCATAGCCTAAGTGAGTTAGCCACAACGCGTTTGCTAACACGATGGTTTTCTAATGGAAAATATACCTGAAAGATAACCTGTCTATGAAGCATCCTAAACAGGCTGGGATATGTCTGCTTGCTAAATAGGTTGTTCTGCTGTTGATTCGCTCACAGTCCTTAGTGGCCCTGTCAGTGCTTTGTAAAATGTTGCATTAAGACCACAAAAAGTCTCAAAAAGCATCTGAGCTAACGTTCATTCCCAAACACCCACTAGGCAACTTCAATACTCTATTTTCAAAGGTGTTTCAAGTAAAGAAGAGCATGGCTCAAAGTAAAGTAACTAGGGCTGAGTCGACATAATTGACTACATAAATTTGTCAAAGTGAAAGTTGTGTCAACTCGCCGCAATGTAGATTTATTAAAGGCACACTATGCAGGGTTTTTAGCTTAATATGCAAGTTTTTTTTATCTTAATTTACCTTCATTTAACAGCTTCAGAGTCATTGGAATGGTTATATGACTTTTTTGGGGTTTAATGGTGGCCATGTTGCTTCCCCCTAGCGCCTGTGAGTGGAAAAACCACCCTTGCAACTGTAGGCCGGCGGGCCGACGGCCTCAGTGTCAGGAAGTATAATGAGTGTAACAAATTGCTTTACTGCATTCAAATACACATACACGCCAGGCACCGGCTAGAAAAAGGTAGCGATGGAGTTTCTCAGACATTCGTCATGACAGAGCCAGCGAAAAAGAAGCAAAAACCGAGAAAACAGTAAGGAAATTGCCAATACTGCATAGTTTACCTTTAACACACCTGTGATAATCTACAGCAGGGCTGTACACATAATCGTAATATTATTTGTTGCACGTGCTACAAAAAACATTCTGTGCAATGGATGATTTACCAACGTTACACCGCACTTTGAGAGATGTATCCAGGGCAGGGCTGTACATATAATGGAGGAGGCTACTTGAAACTGCGAGTTTCGGTCGGTGTGAGCGAGCAGACTTTCAGTTGACAGTAATTAACACCCTTTTGAACAATCTAAGCTGTGCGAACGTCAGAGGGCGGTCTACGCTGATTCATCATTAGTGAGACACGAGGACAGCTGCATGCAATTCCTGTCAGCATAACAATAGTGGCTGTTGCTGAAGCGTCAGCCCTCGTTGCAGCCGTACGCGTTTAAGACGGACGCGGTCAAGACGAGCAAGTTTACCTGTGCAAGTTCACCGAGCACAGGCGCCGACAAAGGCAAAAATGTGCCATTCCACCATATCTGTTATCACCGGCCATCGCAGAAAACGGCATCATGCCAAAAGGGGCAGAAATCGCCTTAACCTCCAGCAACTTAAACGGTCCTTACCTACAGAAACCTCCTTCTCTATGGGCTTGTGGAACTGTCAATCCGCAGTCAACAAAACGGACTTAATAGCTGGCTATGCCAACCACCTTTCATTGGAACTTTCAAATCAACAGCGCTACAGACACTCGAAAACTTTTCTCAACCTTCAAATCGCTACTCAACCCTCAGCTGCCTCCTCCTCCATCCAGCCTTACTGCAGATACCCTTGCCTCATTTTCTGTTCTGATGGTTCTACAACACTTTTTGGGTCGTTTGGTGGGTGCTTCGTCTCCCCCTAGTGCTTCTCCGTGGAAAAACCGAATATGCAACTTTCTGGTCGCGGTCCGAACAAATCCGGAAGTGACTCAGCGGAAGTATCCAATCGCGCCTCGAAAATGTAGTCAGATTGTAGTTTCTAAGAAAACTGCAAAACGGACTCCGACTTGGCTTTGTTGCTGTTGAAATTGTAAGTAGCCTACCCTTGGGTGAACTTCGTTTTTGTAATGTGGTTTGATAGTCTCTTGAACAATGTTTGCTTGACCGTTTTATTGTGAGCCCTGTATGTGTTTAGCTTGGTTTCTTGATGGCTAGCTGCTAGCTAGTGGGGGTTTAGCGTAGCAGTCACTTGCTACCGAAGCTGCAGGGGGAGCTATGTCGTGAAAAATGCCCAGAAAAAAAACCAGAAACAGCGAAGGAATAACCAGACCTGCATAGGGCTTCTTTAAGCCATTGGTTTCCAAAGGAGATTTTATTTGTGTCGCCAGCATAGCCTATTGACAATTTATGTTGTAAATAGGCCTAGCTTATACCTTATGTAGCTTATGGAAGCTAACAGCTTTCTATTAGGATCTAGTTTGTTAAAGGAACCGTATGTAAGAAATGTAATTCAATTAATCATAAAATGGCCCTGATTTGTCACTAGACATTAGGAAATCATGCTAATTTCAAATACTTATATCACTGACAACAGTAGTCCGGCCAGGATATCGTCATTTAAAAAAGTGAAGTTGCAGCCCTCAACTGATGTTGATGTTTACATATTTGTGTTTTAGCTTGATCCGCCACCCTCCACCTATCTAGTAATCACAAAGTCAGTAGTGTTTTGGCATATGGGTTGCCAGCTCTGCTCTAGTTACCACATCTGCGGTGTACACCGCTCTACAGTATTTTGAAAGTGATTGTAGTACCAGTTTTGGCCAAAATCCTACATACGGTTCCTTTAACAGTCACGGTTTTGTCATAACTCCCTCTATGCATTTTTGCATTTAGAATAGCCAGAACGTGGATATCTCAATCGGAAAATTAAACAATATCGGGCGCCTACCATGGACTAGGCTGGGTGAACCTAGCCTGATCTGCCGGTGATTTAGTGTAAGTGACCTTTCATCAATCCAGTTGCAATGGATGAACTGTGATGAACTGCCCTACTTGTGATTGTTTAGAGATTTTAAAGGTTTTATAACAATGCTACAACTTTTTTTCTGCAGCCGCACACACACACACACAGGCATGCCAAACAAGCATACGCAAAAGTTTAAAGAGTGGGGGATGGAGTAGAAGATGGAGACAAATTGATTAGTGTGATTTATTTTCGCGGAACGGATGTACAGGACTGAGCGGCGGTCATGTTTTGTACCGCTATGCGGTACATCTAGTTTAATGTTATGTTTTGCACCTGTTTTGAATGTGTTATTCACATTAGAGTTTGGTTGGTGTGAGTTGACACTAAATCAACACCTTCTTCAAACATTGCAATCGGTGTCAAATACATTAATTTCCGTACATTCCTGATTACAACGTTTAATGCACGTTTATAATAGACTTCAAAGGTGTCAAAAACCACGTTTAGAGAACTAAAGTAGAGAACAGAAAACACATCAATTTTGTTGAACACCAAAATACAACCTAAATCAAACATTGGTTTTGGTTCAAAAGGGCCTGAGGCCACCTAGATATACCTTGTCCATGTGCATCTATCTGAGGTTCATTCGAAGGTTCCCTGCCTAGTCTAGTTTCACTAATCCCTCCTTTTCCCTTGATTAGCACTCGTTGGCATTGTAAATACACACACACCTGTGTAGGATGTAACCCAAGGCGACGGCGGCTACTGGAGCCAAGTGCTCCTGCTCAGCCTGGTTCTGCTCTCTGAAGTTAATTAAGAACATTGATAGCATTTGCAGCATAGTTCCCTCTTACTGCGGAGCACGCTTCTCCATCAGGGAATGGCGGGCATGTCAGTGGGAAGCCCTATCCGACTCACGAGTGCCCTGCTCACCAGGGGCGATGACTGACACTCTGACTGCTCTGATTCGCTGAAAGCTCAGTGTCATCGTGTCTAATTGATTGATGTCATGTCTCTTTTTTTCCCATTTTGAGAATCGTCATTTTGTCTTTTATGTATTGATCCCCCCTTCTCTCCATCTTTCTCTCTTGGCAACTCATTCCTTCACTCTCTTCTCTTATTCTCTCTTCATTCTCTTATTCTCTCTCTCCTTATCATCTCTGCTTTCTTATTCCCTTTCTGTCCCTCTTTTTCCACTCATTGAATCTCTCACTCCCTCTCTTTCTTAGATACAGTAGATAGATAGATAGATAGATAGATAGATAGATAGATAGATACACAGTAAAATTGACAGAGTTGTTTTCGACTCTAATAGAGTCGATTCTGACTCTGTCATAGAGACCCATTGGTCCCACCCCACAGAGAGTAAATTTGACTCTTCTCCTAGAGCACATTTTTCAGAGTTAAATTTACTCTATAGAGAGTTGGAAAATCACCAAGATAAACTCCACAGGGAGTAAAGAAAAATCTACTCTATAAGCCAACAACTCTTTCCAGAGTCATCTTAACTCTTAATGGGGTAATCTTAGTTTATCTCTATTCAGAGTTTATTCCCAGCTACTCTTGCTAGAGTCACCATTTTGCTTGTCTTTATTTACCCTTTATCAAGTTCTACAAAATCTGAAGGACATAGACAAATTATTGAAAAAATATTTATTACAAAATATTATGTTAATGTATCAATATACAATATATTTCCTTTTGTAAATGCATGTACAGTACAACACATTTGGCATCAAATGGAACAAAGCCACTAGAACATAATATCAAGTTGTTGTTAGTGATACATTAGCTTACATACCAATTTTACTCACTCTACAGTCTGTACTGAAACATTCTAGCATCACAGACATGTTTAAGTCCACACATTCTAACAGTGAAGCTACATCAGGCGCGTAACTGAAGCTTTACGTTCGCATAGCGTCTGCTGCAACAATTAGCTGGCACTATAATCAATGGAGGTAGCTACACCAGATGTGATAGCGGCGCGTACGTTTGAAAAAAATGAATTTTACGCGTCGCGAACAGATCGCTTCAGTTACGCGCCTGGTGTAGCTCATACCTAAGGCATGATCCAATGGATGGGGCCTAGAAGAGATTTAAGATGACTTAAAGTATGATTCATTTCCTCAACACTTTGCTTATCACTCAAAAAACTGAATAGTTTCCTCAACCTGTATCTCATGTACAGCAGAATGCATAACAGGAACCACTGTATCAAAATCTACCGCCAAATCATTACTTGTGTGTTCACTACAGTTATTTTCCAAAACATGAACATTATTAACGCTATACTCATGTAACCTTTCCAAATGTTTTCTAAAAGCCAGAAAATGTCCCTGAAACACCCAGTCTCACCATACTTTAACCTGAGTGTTCTACCGGGACACAGCCCATGTGGTGATTCTGCTACCTGGATCCTTTTTTGCAGTTCGATGCTGGAGGAAGAAAGACCTTT
Source organism: Alosa pseudoharengus (assembly GCF_046254945.1). Taxonomy (NCBI): domain Eukaryota; kingdom Metazoa; phylum Chordata; class Actinopteri; order Clupeiformes; family Clupeidae; genus Alosa; species Alosa pseudoharengus. The sequence goes on along the minus strand of NW_027468859.1, from coordinate 27,611,213 downwards.
ACTCTGTTTAATAGTCTTCTCTTTGAACATAGTTGACCACCTCTCAAAAAGCTTCGCTGAAATCTCACCAAACAGTAACAGTCTTGCTCAATCTGATCCATTACATCCACAAATCGAGAGAATGTTGCAAGCATATGAGGTGATTGAGGGTCATGGACCATTTTTTCTGACGATAATCAAACGTTCACCTTCAGCCGCACAACTTCTTCATCAGAAGAATGCTTCATTAGAGATACCGCCTCTCTCAGCTGTTCTTCATTCAGGACTGGCTCGGGCACATCTTCAGAAGCTGGTCCTCCATTATGTTCATTGTGTGCTGGACTTTGTGGTTCCTGAGGCTTTCCTCTGAATTGTTTTAATGCGTCAGGCCAGGTACCCTGATCCGCTGGCTGGATCATAGAAATGTTCCTATAAAACAGTATAAAGTAGGGTGAGTTACAGCATTAAGGGGAAATCCAGCGATTTTCCAAATAGATCTCCATTTCTTGGATCACCGAGTATGTAAAACGAAAACAATCGGTTTTACATAGCTCGAGTTGCTACAGCCAGCAGCTAAAGCGACTGTGCAGCTACAGCGCTACACTCTGGGGTCATGAACATTGGGGCTCAGGAACATGCCCCTAGAGTGTAGCGCAGTAGCTTCCTGGCTGCAGCATCTCGAGCTAAGTGAATCCGATTGTTTTTTTGTTTTTTGTTTTTTCCCTGTACCGACAGTTCTCGTGACCTTGAGAAATGGAGATCAATGTGAAATTCAGTGCACTGTAAACAATGTATTTGATCTTAAACAGATTCATTACAATTTGTATGCAGAAATACTTATGAAATGGTTTCATTTCAAGTTCAATCATTTAAAAGAAACAAAAAATACTGTTCATCTGGTGGTTGAGATACTGGGATTTAAAGTCAAAAGTCAAGCACAGCATGACAAATCCACACACTCGCATCTGTGCAAAATTATCTTTTTATATAGCTTTTGGTCATAGGCCTTTTTCAGGATTCCTGAAGAGGGTCTATGACCGAAATCTAGAATAAAAAGATCATTTTGCACAGATCTGATGTGTGGAATTTTTTTGAAGAAAAAAAAAATACCTCAGTGTGGGTTTCAGTTTAGGTTACCTTTGTGTTAATGGGCAACATAAAGATTTTACCAATATTTAACTAGGGAAAAAATGCCACTTACTTGCTCTACCCCATCATCTCCCTTGGGCTTATTTGGAGACAAGGCAGTGGTGTCATCTGAATCACATAATGCATCTACTACAAAGCAGAGGACAGAATAAATCAGTAATATAGTCATGTCCAGTACCTGTGACGGCTGTATGTCATGTAGTCTTTGATGACTGAGATTTTTAAACACTAAATAGGCTCAAAGACGGACATAATCAACATCCACAAACCCCACAGAGTGGCATTCCATCAAAACAATGTGTTGCAACCGCTGTTGATATATTCACAAAACTTGTACCAAGTTTTAACTACATTCCATAATACAACTCACCATCATCTTCTGCAGGCTTCAGCTTTAATACACCACAATTTGGATCCTTCACCACATCTTCAGACACATAGTTGTCAATCTTCTGTACCAAACTCATCATACATTTTAGCCCAGCTTGGTGTTTGGCTTCAATATCAAATTTCATGAACACTAAAATAAAAATTAACAGAACATTACAAAAAAAACCTGACAATAGACTTAAACAATGCAACAATTGAATAAATCAGTACCTTGGTTAAAGAAATCCTCTAGAGTGGCATCAGTTTCCACCATTTTAATGTATCTGGTCTGCCTGGTATTTAACTTTCACCAACATCCTGAAAAAACATAAAATCAAACATTCAGACAAAATCAACACTACTTTTAAAACACTTTCTTAAAACAAACCAGGTAACAACTCTCAGTGACACTGACTAAACTAGTAAATGTGGCACGTGCACCTGTTGGCACTTTGCACTGAACACGTGTCTTCTATGCTATCAATGATGCACATTCAGCAATCAACACATGTCCTTGATAGTAAATTAATGCAGCTAGTTTTGAAATAACCAACTTGTGAAGGCCAAATTCATGCTTATGGATGCCTGCTTTACGTGAAACAAGCTTTTTAGTAGAGCATGACCTTTAAGCTAATTTGCCCTATTAATGACTGTTAATGTTAAGTAGCTAACAACAGTAACTGTTACCTCATTAAGCTAACCATAGCCTTTATTTGATATCTGATTTGCATTATGCTAAGCTGCCAATGAGAGCTACGTTGGCTGATAGGCTAACCAAGTCAATGTTAACCATTAAAGACGATTATACTGGTATCATATTTGGTTGAGTAAATATTAACATGATAAAAAAACGTATAGCATTGTACAATACAGGAGCACGAATTGACATGTACCTCATGTTACACAGAGGTAACGTTAACGTTCATGTTAACTTTCAACCTTCGTTAGCAGTTAACTTAACGTTAACGTTAGCCCCTGAAGGTCAACACATTTCAGAACGATATCTTGACCATACATTTACGTTCAGTTTACACTCCTCTTTCGCGTCACCACTTATCATTTATCATTTTCGCGGCATACTACGGAACATGTGAAATAAATCTCTAGTAAGTGTATTTTAGATGAACATCTACTCACCTTCAACTGCAACAGAGAGATTCTTCTAATCAGGCTCCGTCGCGTCGCTGCAGTCTCAAATGGAAGGAAGTGGGTGATAAGCTACTAACGTTCGTCTCTGACGTGAGATACCAGAGGGCACGTTTCGCCAGTTAGTAATTTGTCTGAGCCCTTACACAATTGCATGTAACAAACATACAATAATAATAATTATTATTATTATAATGTTTGTTCGCTTTGACTATTCTTTGTGAACAGCTATAGGCTTGATAACAGAGACTCCGTTTATAGCCTGGTTTATGGGTGATAGCTTAGCAGTATTTGCCTATTTTACTGTAGCACATGCTAGCCTACAAACTTGCAAGTAATTTTTTAGTAGCCTAGTCCAGAAAAAAATCTTAAAGCTACCGAATGACTTTGGAATTAACCAGAAGAAAAACACTATTTTTTATGAATAATATCCAAACAATAATTAGGCAGACATCTCCCAAGAAATTTCTAAAATGGCATCCAAATGAGAAAATGGGGTGGATGATTAACTCTTGTGATTTTAACTCTGTTTTTTAACTAATATGCTAGAGTACATTTTACTCCAACTGTAGTAAATGTAACTCTATTAGAGTCAATAACAGTCTACTCTGTCATTTTAACTCTTGGAATTTTACTGTGTAGATAGATAGATAGATACTTTATTAATGCCCAAGGGGAAATTCAAGGTCTCAGTAGCATACAGACATCACACACAACATGCACTTACAGCAGAAAGCAGACTCCTCTCTCACTCTTTCATTCTCTTCTCTTATTCCATCTTTTCTCTCTTTCTCTCTCCTTCTTGTGCTTTCCCTCTCACACTCTACTCTCTTGCCCCCCCCCCTCCTTCTGCGAGGGTTTCCCCCGGTAAACATATCTCACGCAGCTGCACTTGTTCCCCTGCCTGCCCCGGCCGGCCCACTCCGTGCTCCACACAGCTGGATCCAACCTCTACCAGATCCATATCACCCCGGCCTCCCTTTCCCACCTCCATCCACTGTTCTTTATGGCGGGACTACAGATGGTCCCCACACACACATACACACACCACACCACACACACTCCAGCCACCCCGTCTCAGTCTCCTTCCCTCCCAGATGCTTGTCTTTCAAGATCGTTTCCCAAGTAAGAGGATCAGATAAGGCCAGATCCCCTTGGAAATGTAATGAGAAAATTGTGAAAGGCAGAACGTAATAAGCCTGATTTTCCTTATCCACGGTGCAGATTGGTCCTCAGCGCATGGCTTCATCTCGGGTATTCATCAAACCAGTGCAAAATAAAAAAACGCTCACACTGTCCTGTGAATCATTATCGCTGCCATTGATTCTGAAAGACCAGTGAGAGGGGTTAAAAAGAGTGGCAGTAAATTGCTGCTTTGTTCCGTGGCTGGCACTAACATGCCTCTCTTATTTAAAAAAGAGGTTTGGCAGAACAGCATACATACTCCAGTGTGTGCAAGAGCGGAACATTTTAAATAATTTAAGTGGCCTAATTAGGGCACTTTTGTGTCATTTAGCACACCGGGGCTTAGAATACCTAACATGAAGTGTATATTTAGCCTTCTTAGCCCGAGAATAGTAGGCTGCTGTATGCAAATTGCCTTTGTTTTCTGTTTTTGTGCGCTACATGAAGGAGCAGTGTGACCTGGCCTCACACCCATACCTGCCCAAGTCTGCTCATCCGTCTTTTGCAAGTGTAATGAGTGTTGATTTCGCTGTTATTTCTCCAAAGCAGCTGCTCATCCATTTTTCATGCACAGCGGGCGGTAAACTCTTTGTTTATTTCTCAGCTTTTTTCATGCAGTTGTTTGTCATCACTCCGGTAAAACTATATATATCAAAAAGACAGGCGATGTGTCCACTAAAAATCGTCCATGCAATTACCAGTCTGCCTTTGCCTGGGGTAAATTGCTTCTGAAGTGGTTTGGCCCTGTGAAAAAGACATAGGAAAAAGGAGTGGAGGTGTTGTGTCTCATGGTGGAGATTAAAGGCTCACTCACTGTTATTTGTCCATTACTGTAAAGCACTCAACAGAGTAAAACTGCCAAATCCTCACACCCTTTTCCCTGTCATTTGGAAATGCATTATGCTTAGATGAATTAGGGGTTATCAGTGTACTGTGGCTTTTACAGTTTATTTTAAGGTTTTCTCGAAAATACAAACAAGTGCATTGGTAAATAGAGAATATTTACTTACAGCATACTCATACTTAATACTCATTAGACATTTTCAGCACTTTTCAAAATATCTTTTTTTAGTATTTAACCACATTACTTAGACCCTACAGGCCTACACCTTCTGTAGTCATTAGCATAGCTAATCATTAGCTACAGTAACATAAATATTGTGGGTTTGCTTCCCTGTTATCCAAAAGCCTGGCCGCTCTGCTCTACTCCTGCTGGGTTGTGTTTTGGGAGCAGTCTGTTTTGTTTTGTTGCCTGGTCAGTCAGGCGATCAGTGGAGCTTAATTTGCAGTGGACTTTGTATGGGTTTCATATGAAGACTGACTGTTAGGCTTTTCATTAACCTGCCTCAGATTTGTGGACGTATTGTACAATGATGTTCCAAATGGAGAATGGGGTGAAGAGAGAGAGAGAATATAATATCAGTCATAAACGTTTACAGTATGACTTGTTAATGACACGTTCATGACCATGTCATGTCACTCTTATGTCGATACTGTCAAGTAAAGTGTAACCTAAAGTTCTGTAGCGCAGGTATAGTCAAGCGAAAGATTGTGCAAACACCCGTAGGTTGTACAAATACATTTTCTTTCCAACTGCACACTTGGTTGGATCAGAATTGAAGACTCTCCCTCTAAGTGTCTGTGTTATGTTATGCTGTGTGTTTTAATATGCATGCTGCAAGCTGCAGAGGCGTTATAAGAGGTCCTCTGTTCAGGAGGCCAGTCTCCACACAGTGGCCTGCGAGATCTCAGAGGAATGTTAGTAATTAGCTCTGTAATCACTGGCTTTGGGAAATCGGCAAAACCACACAGCTGATCTCTGTGTGAAAAGGGGTCTGCCTGTAAAATGGCCCAAATGGCTCAAATGTGTGTGTGTGTGTGTGTGTGACAGTGGCATTTGTGTGTGGTTAGTTTCTGGTAGACCTTTGTATGGTTTTGCTTTTGCCCTGTACAGTAATCAGTCAAAGCTCAGTGACCCCTCGGCTTTGGCAATGGCCCTGAATTCAACACATACACACACACACACCCACACACACACACACACACACACACACACACACACATACATACACACACACACACACATACATACACACACTAACACACATACATACACACACAGACACACACACACACACACACACACACACACACACACACACACACACACACACACACACACACACAGTCAAGCACCAAACTAAAGACGACGAGGCCTTATGCACCACCAGTATACATGGCCGAGCTTAGCCAAACGGGAAGAGCTGCGATGCGTGACGGCGATTATGTAAAGCACGAGACAACCAGGGCCCCCTGAGCATGCCAGTAACTCAGACGACTTGGCGGATCTCCACTGATTAGGTGATGACAGATCCGCAGGCCTTATGGCAGCTTAAACTCATGTTGCCACTCACTACCATTTCACTAGTGAATAAATGAAGCGTTTTTATGGGACTGTTGCTGGTGGAGTTTGGCATAGGTTGATAATGAGGTTGAATGTTGTTGTTGCTTTTGTCAAAACTGTCATGAACTCATTTGACCAATGACCATTATGCCGCATCGGGTCCAGAGGGCTTTGTTTCAAAGGGGTTTGTAACAAACTCGATCCCTGGTTTGCCTCTGTGAAGACTATGCAGGTAAATTGAAAAGAAACCAATGGCAGGCGTTTGTCTGTTTGTGTCATGGCGGAGATGAAGGGTTGACTCTCTGTCATATGACCATTACTGCACACTGCTCACTGCTCAGCAAAAGAAAAATCAAAAGGCATCTACTGGTTATTGTCGCTCACTGCTCAGTGTGACCATTCAGGAAGAATAACATTGTTTTTTTAGTTTGGGGGGATACTTACTCTATGTATTTGAAAAGGAAACGGTGATTTGAACGGAAAGAATGGAATCTGCCTGGAGCCCGTGGCGGCGTTATCACAAAGGACACATTGTGCTCCGTCAGAGCGCACTGGGTCCCAGCAGGTGGAGTTTTGCAGAGACCCCTCAGCCCCACGCCGACCCGGCGCATTCCTCCCATTCTCTCACCTATCGGTTGCATAACAGAGCACAACACAACACCACGCAGATCCTGCCCTACTGGACAACATATGGCCTCTTATGGTTTATATCGGTTTGCTCTCTCTCTCTCTCTCTCTCTCTCTCTCAAATCTTTCCATGTGTGAGGAGGAGGAGGACGTGGAGGATGAGGAGGAGGAGGAAGAGGAGGAGGTGGAGGAAAAGGAGGAGAAAGTGGAGGAGGCGGTGGAGGAAGAGGAGGACAAAGTGGAGGTAAGAGGTGGAGGAGGAGGTGGAAGTAAGAGGAGGAGGTGGAGGAAGAGGTGGAGATAAGAGGTGGAAGTAAGAGGAGGCACTGGAATGTGAGGCAGATGTCTTCCATAAAGGTGTGATATCATAACAACGCTTTGAAGAGCACAGGAGTGTCTGACCGCTCTCGGGCTCCAGGAAGTGAGCCCCCCCCCCCCACCCCCCCTCACACCCACCCACTGCACCCTCACACATGGAGGGTTTGTTGTGATTGCAGATTGCATGGAGTTCACAGAGAGTGAGTGTATGGTGCACAGAAAGAGTATCAGGAGCAGGCATGCCGACTATCAACATGACACACACTTCATTACTTCTACTGATGTGCAGGTTGGCGCCTTGCATGGAGTGTGTGTGTGTGAATGAGTGAATGTGAGGCATTACTCTATAAAGCACTTTGAGTGCTCAGAGAAGTAGAACAGTGCTATGTAACTGTTGACTCTCTACAGTGAGGTTTCTTCAGATTCTCATGCATCTTTAAATAATGACCACTGATCAATATGAAAGATTTTAGAAGAACAAAGTGCAGTGGAGTTTTTTTATATTTATATACTTATATTACTTTTTCTGTGGTAAGTGCATATTGTGTGTGATGTCTGTATGCTACTGAGACCTTGAATTTCCCCTTGGGGATCAATAAAGTATCTATCTATCTCTATATACTACTTTACTGTGGCTTACCTGTGTCAGTAGGATACTTTGGATAAAAACAAATGCTAAATGACGAAATGTAGCAACAAGAACAACAAAACATGAACCAGACCCTATTCTGAGCATCTGTGTATCAGTCTAGGATTACTGGATAACTACAAGAACAGGTTGATGACTGACAAAAGGCGCAGGTGTAATGCATGAATGAGCAATTTTCTGCACTTTGCAATACAAAACGGACTATCATGTCATCTACACCCTCATACACAACAGCAATCATGTCATATTCACTCCAGCATCACCATGACAACACAGCACACACATCCTTCGCTGGGAACTGTTTTTTCCCCCCTGGCCTTCCACCACCCACTCAGCGCTTGGAAGGGTCCAGCTCCCTTTTCTTTTCACAAGCCGTGAAGCACACTGACAAACACGGTTTATTCATCCTCCTGCAGCTCCCAAGCGAGTGGACAGACTACACCGTACAAGCAACACTGCCCTTCGCCCAGGCGGTGGTGGTGTGGGGGGGGGGGTCAGATGGACGGACAAAAGCTGTGCTATTTTCCTTGGTGTCTTCCCAGCGTGGTTATTGTCTCAGCGAAAGGAGCCCGTAAAATGGGCAGAGGAGTGGAAACAGAAACAATCGTTTGTTTCAGACCTTTTAACCTGAGCCGAGGAGGAATGGGAGGGAGGAGGGGGGAGGGGTGTTAGCGAGGGTGCAGGTGGGTGGGGGGGCCATAGGGGATGGGGGGGGGGGGGGTGGGATCAAGGGGGGCTGGCCAGTCCCAGGGCCAAGAACCACAGATGAGCAGCTCGGACAAAAAGCCTGGTGTCGTATGAAACTTGGGAGGCTCTTTGTCCTGGGCCCTGGACAGCGTAAGATAAACAGTGCACTTTTTGCGAAGCCAGCAAGTGGTTGCATTGAATGATGGGACAAAAGGCTGATGCTCCTCACCACAATCCCCACCCATTCGTGTGTGTGTGTGTGTGTGTGTGCGTGTGTGTGTGCGTGTGTGTGTGTGTGTGTGTGTGTGTGTGTGTGTGTGTGAGTCTGTGTCTGTGTCTGTGTGTGTGTGTGTGTGCATGTATGTGTGTGTGTGTGTGTGTGTGTGTCCTGAATCGGGCTAGGCCATCTTGCTGTGCCAATGTGTGGTCTTCACTGAGGTGTATACACCAGGCCTCCGGGCCGAGCCAGCCTGGTCCATGAGAAGGAGCTTATTCATCTAACCCCCAACACACACACACATACATGCACACACACACACACACACACATACGCACATGCACACACACACACACATGTACTGTATGCACGCACATACACAAACACACACACGCATGCACACACACACGCACACACACTCACACATATACACACACAAACACACACATGTATGCACGCACATACACAAACACACACACACACATTAATGCACACACTCACACACACACACACACACACACACACACACAAACACATAGACACACACACACACACTGGCTTCCCAGCAAAAGAGTATACTCTGCGCTGAAGGGCTCCAGTTTCTGTGGCTCCTTTGTCTCACTGAGCTTAGTGTGGACACGAAATGGGACTGCAGGCAACCCAAAACCATCCCTCACATAACACACAGACACACACACATGCACACACACACGCACACACATGCACACACACACACACACACACACACACACACACACACACAGAAAGGGCATGAGATTCTCCTGGGACTCAAGCACCCACTTTAGCCCACTGTTTTGAACTCACAAGTGAGGCTCGTGTTCCTCCTTTTAAGAAATATCACCATGACAACTACTACTACTACTACTGTTACAATGTGAAATAAGAAATAAAAGAACAAAAATAATCACTATTCTTCAGCTCACTCTTCAGTTCATTGGGGCACTCAGTACTTAAAATAACATTCAAAACAGCCAGTGACATAAAGAGTATTTGAATGTTTCAGTGACAAACGACTGCAGAGTCTTTCTTCCAGGACCCAGGGAAACTGAATCAGTGGTGCTGTAACCAGAGCTGCATACCTGTTGCTGTCTTGGCTCAGCACGGTGGCATTGGGAGAGACTATCTGTGTGCCGGGAAGGTTGCTGGGCGGGAGCTGTTGGACTGCCAAAGTTCATAAGCTCCTTTTTTTTCACCGATACACAAACCTCAAGATTGTGTTGCCCTCTGTTGCCTCTATGAAAAGATTGCTACCACTTGGGTGGCACAGGGGGTAGTTCAGATTTGGGGGCGGAAAAAAAAAACGCTGAAAGAAATATGTATACAGTCCATATATATCTGAATTTCATCTGCTATAAATGAGCTTCAAAGACAGCCCGCCTGTGTGGCTCCACCGGCATGGTATCTAAGACACGGAGTGGGTGGAGGGCAAATATGTGGTGGCAGAAAGGCATCTGTCAGCTGTGTGTGTGTGTGTGTGTGTGTGTGTGTGTGTTTGTGTGTGTGTGTGTCCGTCCGTCCGTGTGTCTGTGTGTGTGTGTCCGTGTGTGTGTGTGTGTGTGTGTGTGTGTGTGTGTGTGTGTGTGTGTGTGTGCCCACGTCGGTAGCAGCTAACTGATGGCCTCTTCATAGTTCCGCAGGTTCCTCCCATGACATCTTCCAAGAGCCGGGCGGCCAAATGGTGGCACGGACTCTGGCCAGTGGGCCGGTTACACAACCAGAAGGAAGGAGGAGGTAGAGGAGAAGAAATGGCAGGCGATCCATCTCCGACACAGCCAGGGTGTTTTGGGAAGAGCTCTTTGTTTTTTACACCTCAGGACCCACCTCTATACACTTGGAAGTACTGTAACCTGACAGATGTGGAAGGGCGTAACAACCTCAGTGTAGATTTCAAGGATGTTGGTGGCACGGTTACGTTTCGGAGAAGACAAATGGACAGTAACCGGGTAGAACAAGAAGCAACAGCTGCATAGACAATTGGCTGCATATATAAGTATAAGTATAAGTATATATACTCTTTTGATCCCGTGAGGGAAATTTGGTCTCTGCATTTATCCCAATCCATGAATTAGTGAAACACACTGCACACAGTGAACACACAGTGAGGTGAAGCACACACTAATCCTGGCGCAGTGAGATGCCTGCAACAACAGCGGCGCTCGGGGAGCAGTAAGGGGTTAGGTGCCTTGCTCAAGGGACCTTCAGCCGTGGCCTACTGGTCAGGGTTCGAACCGGCAACCCTCCGGTTACAAGTCCGAAGCGCTAACCAGTAGGCCACGGCTGCCCTCACAAATTCACAAATACAGCTGCATTCACAAATACAGATTGTGAACTTTCAATATTCTATCAGAGGTGCTTAGAAAACCAATAGGCGGCTGCTACACTACCCCCTCAATATTTCTGTGCAGTTTCCTGTTGTTTGCAGCATTTATGTCTCCATGTGTTTAAAAATCTCATAAAAGAAAATAGGAGAATATGACAAATGTACAGTAACCCATATTAGTCTCCAGCTGTCAGACAACAATGTGGGTTCTCTGTAGACACCTGGACCTCCTTTTGTCCAGAGAGAGCTAAAGAGGGACTATAGGGACATATTACTGTCATGGGCATATTACTCATACTGACATTACATTGCTTAACGGCACATACTCCCTGACCTGTGTTCTCTTGGTGTTCATTGTGATGGGGGACAGTTAGAGCGCTGATCATTTGTCACAATAGCACCATGGAGACGGTTACCGATGTTGTATATTTGTGCAGGTAGAAGTGAAAAAGAGAAACGAAAAGGTGGAGGGGGGGGTGGGGGGATAAAAAGGCTTACGTGGTGGTTGTAGGAAAGAACGAGGACAGAGCGCCGGTATCACACCACCACCTGACATACCACACCTCCTCGAGGACGGCTCTGCGGTTGTCAGTGGGAGCCCCTGAAAGCCACAGACTTCCTCTCGAGGGGGAACAGAACCGTTCCGGCCGAGTCAATCATCCCACTTGGTCTTGTTTGAACAGATTGGATGTTTGTCAAAAGCTTTTTGGAGGGCGAGATGTGCCGCAGTGACGTTTTTATAACCAAAATCCCAGCCAAGTGGAGGATCCCACTCGTAAGCATGTTTGTGTTTTTGGTGTTCTTTCGTTGGGCATGACGTACACAGCTGCCTGCTGCTTGCGTGAGAGCATCGTCAACTAGACAACAGACAGACTCTCTCCAGCCACGACCTGTCATGGAGAACCACACGAAAACTTAAGTTGCAACCGATGCTCTGCCCATCTCAAGGAACAAGGAACAAAACAGAACCTCGCTGTTTCCCATCATGCATAGGGAAATATACCAGCTCTGATGTCACCAGTGTTCCATTCCATCAGTCTCTGAGCCATGGCCTCTAAAGCAACATAATATAGTTTTTTTGCCTTAAAATAATGTTTTTCAAATCACACCAACTTACAATGTTGTGTATGGATTCTCTTACATTGCCTCATGCGCAGAGGCGCACCTTGTAAATAGGCAAGGCAGGCAACTGATTGACATGGAAAGTGATTTTGCGTGCTCCTGTCCTGTTGTGCAAACAGAGCATCTGTGCATGTATGCTATGGACTTATAAACGGAGGATCTGTGTTCAAAAGAGTTCAAAGAATCCGTATAGCCTACATATTTAGGCTACTGTGGTAAACGTCAATCGAAGGTGCCAAGTGCCAAGTTGACTCAATGAAGTTATGGTAGGCTACAGTGTTGCGCGGGTTTGGTCACAAGCGGCCCGCGGTCGCCCGATATTTTAATCAACCCGACCGCAACTCGGACCGCGAATATTAATTAGGACACAATTATACCCGCGATCCGACCGGCTTATTTACAAAATGTGTGCTTTTGGTTATAGCCTGCATGCAGTGTGACAGTAGGCCATTTCTGTAAAACAAACTAATTTATTTGCGAAACTTTATGCAGTAGAACTACACGCAGTAGGCATGCAGGACAAAATGTTTGCACAGGAGAGAGAATGAGAATAAGAGCGCAAGCACGCACGCAACCACCAAGGATTAGAACACTAGGATAAGATTTGAAGGCCATGGACATACATATTTCTTTCAAAAACAGAAATGGTGAGGCAAGGTAGGCAAGAGAGATACATTGCTGGTCAAAACGTTAGCGTATGAACTGGTTTATAATGCTGAATGAAGCACAAAGCTTTACTAAAGCACATCCACTGTTTAAAGTCACAAAAACAACGAACTAAGGTAACTTTTATGCACGCGCGAACCTATACATACCGGTAGATATGGCTGTGTAGTCTGTGCCATAACATTTATTCCTGCAGGCTGCCCGTTTTGGCTGTCATACTTTTAAATGGCTTCGCAAGAAGTAGGCCTACATAGACCATAACTTGTAGGCCTACTACTGTCATCTTCTTTAAGAACTTTTCCCAATATTTCCCATAGCCTATATCGCTTTTCCTGAAGGGGTGTCTTTATTATTTTAAATCGCGTCTTCAGCTTCTTTACTGTTGACTTTACTGTATTGATGCTTTACTGTATTGATGCTAGCCTTCTCGTGATATTTTAAGTAGGCCTATTTGTAGAAAATATATATTTAATTAATTTTAACTGACCCGCCCGCAAATGACCCGAATATCATTGAAATATTTTGTTTATGACTCATAACCGCGGGTGACCTGCTTTATTGTCAATTTCTTCACATGTCAAGACATACAAAGAGATCGAAATTACGTTTCCCACTATCCAACGGTGGAGACAAGACATTTTACCAATTAGGTCCACAGACAAAACATAACATTCAATTAAACAATATAAAAAGTAAATAAGAAGGCACATACAGTGAAGAAATAAGAGCAGCAAAAAAAAATGGGTTGAAATTGTGCAATTGTGCATACAGTAGACAGTCAATATAATAATAGTGCAAAAGTCAGGCCAATAAATGGCTGAGGTAGTTCTGTTTGACCTAAGTATGCAAGTGGCATAGTGGTGCAAGTTATGTAAGAGCAGCAGAAGTGTGTTCAGAAGTGTTTTCAGGACACAGGACAACAACAACAAGTTGCAAAGTGTGCAAGTGTACAAGTGGAGTAGTGCAAGTGGAGTAGTGCAAGGCAGCCATTGTGGGTCCAAAAGTCCAGGATGTTATGTGGCTGAGGGTGGAGGGGGGAGGGGGGGGTGGGGTACCTGAGCAACATCTGCGCTATTCTCTCAATGGACAAGGCATGCTTCAGACTGCAAGTTTTTATGTTGCCGTAGACCACAGAACAGGTTTCAGGTTATCAAATAAAGTCAACTTTATTGTCAGTTCTGCTATATGTACAAGACATATAGAGGATTGCAATTGTTTCTCTCAGGCCCCAAAACTATCAGTAAAGCACAATAAATGTTATATTTAACCCTAGTGGCCTACCATGCTGTCTATAATTAGGCATTGCTCATCACTGTTCACTGGCATCTATCAGTGTCTATAGGTTATTCCATTCTATAGTGCCTGTTGCTTACAGCTGATGCTTCGGTGGCTGGATCTGATTTGACAGGTATGGCAGGACTTCCAGGCTCCTGTGTGAATTACAGACCTCGAGGAGCAACCAGGAGTTTAAGCAGCGGAGCGGAGATTCACCGGGCGTGCTCTGCCCACTCCCTCCAGGAAATTAAAAGCTTGGGTCCACTTCCTTTTGACTTCCACCACGACGCCCTCTCATCTCATGCCAGCGGCCTAATGAATAGTAAACGATCAGTCCGTCTCTTCCTCTTCTCCCCCTCGGATGGTTTATATAAGACGTCCACTTTTTCCACTAACTATATCGTGGACGGCTGCAGCTCACGTTTGGCTACCGTTGGGGTGGAAGAGGACATGTGGCTGAAGAGGAACACTCCTTTTCCTCTCGGGGAAATGGAGCTGCAAAACAACTGTGGGGTCCCGCTGTGTTCCCCGACAATGCCGTAGGCTACAACATACATGCGTCTGAACACAATTTATGGCCGTTGTTGCTAGAGCAATGTGAACTGAAGACAAAGGATGACAGTTCACACGGCTAAAGAGTTGGGCCATTATACAGATTTCCTGTTTTTTTTTTCTGACTGTACATGTGTACACTGTACTTGTCCCTAGTTAGCGCTCACATGACACCAAACGTTCAATGTGCTATTTCCTGGCATTTCTACAATACAAGCTAGTTCACTGGCTGTTACTTGTTAAAAGAAATTGGAAGTCATTCCTTGCTGACTTAGGTGGCCCTGTGTGAATGTGGTCTTTAGACCATGAAAGAAAACAGCCAATGAAAATAAGATGCATGTGTCCATTATAAAAGAGCGGTGTAATAACATCCATTTGGCAAATGGCTGACTAAAATGTTTGGAGCATTAAAGGAATGTTCATTATGAAAAGAAAGAATAGTGGTGGAACATACTGAATACAAGAAGGATAAAAATACCACCCTAAACACGGAGTGGCACAGACTTGTTTTGGAACATTCATTTAAGACATTCAAAATGCCTCTCAGCTTCACTTGTGCCCTTCAAAAACAATGCAGAAAACAAACAAAGTCCACACGCCAAGTAGTTCAGGCAGAGTTCAAGGAGTTGACTGTGGAAAGTTGCATTTTTGCTGAGGATGTTCACAATTTGTGGCACAATCTTAAGAACAAATATCTTTTTTTTAAGTAAATGTACAATCACGAAACAATAGAAGTTTTAAATGGTCATAGACAATATTCAAACAAAGAGGACTTGAATCAGAGTAAATGTACAATCACGAAACAATAGAAGACAATAAAAAAACCTTAAAAGTAAATGCATAACTATATCCCCCTGATTGCAGTAAGAATCTGCTCACAATAGTCTCATTTAAAGTAATAGAACTTGTTCTCAAGTTTAGAGAGTTCATAAGGACTGACAGCTTTTAGGACAGCTTTTAAAAACAAACATTTGACAAAATTCCCCTCATTTACAGTCTTTGCAATACCCCCACCCCTGACAATAATTAATCATCACTCTACTTATACAAATGGTAATATCTCAATTATTCACATTTGTGTGACGGCCACTGTTGTAGTCTTTCTCAACGGAGAAGTTCTGAGTTTTTTCACATAGATCTCAGTTTGTCGAGGTCACCGAATACTGTCGATGCGATAAGAAACAGACAAAATCGGTGCTACCTACTAGTTCAAGTTAGTAAGGCTACAGTGCTTCTTTTTGTATGGAGTTGACACTACTCAGTGACCCTGACAAACTGCGATCTATGTGAAAAAAATCCGGACTTCTTTAAGTCAAAATGTTTATGTCATGGATATTGATGGTAATTTTGATACCATAGATTTAATAGAGACCCAGTCAGACCAATAGTATGAAAAATCAGGAACAGAATTTATTTACAATGATGCGCATCAAGGGAGAGACAGCATGACTTCACCTAAAGATCCATCAGCTGCTCTAACTAGACAAGGAAATAGTTAGGGTTTAAGTATCCTTCCAGGCTCACGGGAGATGGCGTTGGTCATCCCATCTCACGTGGACTACACTGAATCAGACCCTGATTAGTGGCAGCCTGGCAATCCGGAGCAGATAGCTACTGACGCAGCCATGCAGAATAGTGAAACACTACAAAGTCATAATATTCCTTCTTATCTCTAAATACAGTCACACAGAGATATACACAGGGACAGTACAGATATCATACAGTCATTACATAGAATCATACTTTTAGTATCAAAGTGACCCACTAATGAGAAATGCAGAACATTAAACCACATATTGGAATATTGGACATAATGCAGAACATTAAACCACATATTGGAATATTGGACATAATGTTCTATTCCACTTTCTCTCAATATGGAGGTTGTCTTTATCCTCAAATATAGACAACTCTGTATAAGGCCCTTAAACAAAGTCTAAAGGTTAAAAACAGCTGACTTAAATCTGTGAAAGCCTATTTGCTAATTAATTGGTGGGACAGTGCAATGCTCCCATTTTCCCAATGTGCTACAAGATAGCTTCATTTCAAAGCAAGATAGCTCTATAGCTCTCTAGACACTTTTATTGTTGCCTGACTTTGCACGTTGGCTGTCATTTAAATTAGGCCCCTGTGTGTTATCATAACATATCTGCACTCATGCTGGACAGCACAGTAGGAGATTACCCAGGTGGCCGTTTCAGTTTTTGAAGCCCCTCAGAATAACCCCAGAACATGAACAAATATATATATAATATATATATATATATATATATATATATATATAACGTTAGCCGGCCAGATGCCTGTAAAATTACAGCTTTTATTCTGTGGATGAAATGTTATTCTAAGCTTTATTAAGTCTTTGGAGAACCACAGAGTGAGATAACCACAGCTATTACTGTAACCGATTCCCATGTGGAGGGTCCTTCACATGGGAGAGTGTGGTGGTGCATGGATGTGGAGACACAGAAATGGGTTTGGCAAAGGACATTTTTGTATGCCACTGGGAAAGTGGGGAATTGATGTGTGTCTGTGTGTGCTGCATATATCTGACTCTGTGTGTGTGTGTGTGTCTGGTCTATGTGTATTTACAGCGTGGCTGTGTGCATGTTCACAATGTGAGGGTGTCTCTTTGTGTGTACTGTAATGTGACTGTGTACACTTTTGTGTCCGTTTTTACAGTGCATCTATGTTTATTTACACAGTGTGCCGTTGTGTCGTTGTGTTTGTTTGTCTCAGTACCTCCTCCGGAAAGAGTTCACTTAAGACACAAAGCTCTTCCCTAATTACCTACAGTACAAAGTTGTCCCAAAACAACCTGTTTCCCTAAACACACTCAGAAGCTAATCACCCAGAGTGTCCTTTGTTCTGTTTGTCCCTCTTGTGCCTCCCTAACTAGCGCTGGTGATAATCTCGTCTTTGGCTCCAGTCATCGGACAGCTCCGTAATTTGCGACCATCTAGATAATGCAAACGGAAATAGTTAAGTTCCTTTGGGGCTCCGTCTGTTATTAGTATCCTCTGTGACGCCTCCTGTATAGCTGTGCGTGTTTGTGGCGAAGCGTATCATGAAACCAGCCTCAAACCACTTCAATTAAAGAACTGATGCATATCTGCAATTCAAGCCCATTAAACAATTTGATGGTTAATTCCCCCTAAAAGAGGGTATGATATTACAGTGGGGATCCATGGTGAAAGTCTTTTTTATTATCTTTCTGTCTTTCAGGCCTTTTCATCCAAGTGGCATGCTTTTAAGGCCTTTGAGGCTTATCACAGTGAGAAATACAAAGAGAGAGAGAGAAAGAACTAGAGGGAGAGAGAGAGAGAGAGAGAGAGAGAGAAAGGGAGAGATTGATTTGTTCAATGCAAGAAACAATCTGATGAGACTTCCATTTGCACAAGACCAGAATACAGAATTAGAGATCTCCTCAGTGGGTTCCCACCCCATCATCATTACCTTGCATAAGAGCTCACAATGGGCCCTCTCATGGACGAGCCATCACCCTAGAGCTCGTTCGTGTGCTCTTTAGGGTCTCATCCCTCGGACCTATTGGCCATCTCTGGCTCTCCTCTCCTCTGTGCTGTGCGCTTTAATATCGGCTTGTTTACTCAGGGTTAGAGAGAAGCAGTGTCCTTAAGTCTCCTGCATGAGGGGCAAGATAAACAGATGGGTCGCAGGGAGTTAGCGGCTGCTTGTGTGTGTGTGTGTGTGTGTGTGTGTGTGTGTGTTTGTGTGTGTGTGTGTGTGTGTGTGTGTGTGTGTGTTTGTGTGTGTGTGTGTATTCAAGGAGGTGGGTTTGCCAGAGAACCCCTTTAAATCTCTCGCATGTGGGGCTGGATAAACAGATGAACTGAGGAGTCAGGGGCTGCTGGTGTCGGTGTGTGTGTGTGTGTGTGGAGTAGGATTGGCTGGTTCCTCACAAGCCTCCTGCATGGAGGGGGTCGTAGGATCAAGTGCAAAGTGGAGTCCCTGGTGTTACATTCCTCATGTCCTCCAGAAGGAGTGTGTGTGTGTGTGTGTGTGCGCCTGTGCAGGTACGGCTGTGTGTGAATGGGGTGGGAGAATGTCTGTGGATGTTGAGTGGAAGGCTGGATGTATTTATGTAGAGGACAGTTCCTCTACATGTTTGTGTGTTTATATATATGTTCACCTGGGGCCTATTGCACAAAACTAGGATAAGGGATTAAGCCGGGATATCTTGGTTATCCTGGCTCAATTTATCCGTGATCCAGTTGCACAAAAGCGGGATAGGGGGCAGCAGGATATGTTATGGTATAAGTTACCATGGCGATTTATTCTTTGGAGCTAGCCTGCTCCAGACCAGGCTAAGTTCCAGGATCTATTTAATCTCATCCCTTATCTCAGTCAGCAGTCACCACAAACAGAAACCAATAATTATTCCACTGCCCACTACACATTGTTATCACATATACCTAGACCCATTGTCATTATTTAAACGTTTGTGATCATTAATTAACTTTTACATACTCGCCATTCCCGACCTGTCATGCGACAACGGGAGTGCCTAACCATTTTGCACGTGGTGGTCGCGGAACTAGTTGCAATATTCTCCTAAACAGAGGTGTTGCTGTTTGTTGCTGTTGTGAAAAGGCTATCGCTACCTACTTCACACCGTAGAAGAAGCAATGAAGTCGCTAGTTGTCATGGTAAATCAGTGAATCTGTGATCGGTGGCGGGGTCTATTTGAGGGAGCCGTGAGCGCGCACTTATCCAGGATAGGTTTCACCTGGCTTGATGAATCCGTGTCTGCTCATCCTGGCTTGGTCTTTGTGCAACCAATTAAGCCTGTACGCTCTTGTTTTGGATTCATTGAGCGCAGCTCAGTAACTTATCCTGGATGTCTTAATTCTGCTTTTGTGCAACGGACCCCTGCTGTGATGCAAGTGTGGAATGTTTATGTGTATACCTCTCAACAGTAACATACGCTTTGATGTATCTACGCATGTGTCTTCTTTGTTTGGTAAAACTGTGAACCTTGCGTACTTCAGCCAGTTCACCTTGGGACTGAATCTTAGCCTTCAGTGTTAGCTGATTTGGGTTTCAGCTTGTACAGAACCTGTTGGGCACACAGACGCTTTTGATTGCAAAAAAAGCCACTTTGGTTTAGCACTAAAAGCTCTTTGGTTAAACCCTAGAGCTCCATTGGCATGCTACTGGCATAAGCCTTGCCTTAAGTTGGCATGCTACTGGCATAAGCCAAGTGCCTTAAAGGAACACGCCAACATTTACCATTACGTACCCTTCTTGCTTATGGGTATGTATCATGGGTATATATATGATGGGTATATATCATGGGTATGTATCATGGGTATACTGTATATCATGGGTATGTATCATGGGTATATATCATGGGTATGTATCATGGGTATATATCATGGGTATGTATCATGGGTATATCGTGGGTATATGTCATGGATATGTATCATGGGTATGTGTCATGGATATGTATCATGGGTATGTATCATGGGTATGTATCGTCTTATCTAACTCTGGAGGAGATGGTGAATAAGGTAATTTCCCAAATGTTGGTGAGTTCCTTAACTGTACAGTGTCCTTTGTTCTGATAGATCAAGTTGTTATAGTGTGCCCTTATGATATAAACAAGGCTATGAGGGGCACGCAGTAATGGAAAGCAGCCGAGTGAAACAAACAGAGAGGCTTTAAGAGACTTTACATCTGTTTATTGTTCCGAAGTATGTACCAAAATAATTGCCATGGATAAAAATAACATTTTGCATTGTACAACTAAGTAAAAATGTTTACAGACAAGCAACACTAATTGTACAAAAAAAAATAACAAAAAGAGAACAAAAAATAAAAGTAAAAACAATAAAGAACAGAACATCCTCACGTCAGTGTGCAAACCGTTTATACAGACGGAGACGCCTCCAGAGAAGACTTTCCCCGATAAATTATTTAAATAGCATTTATCTACACACACACACACACACACACACACACACACACACACACACACACACACACAGAGACAGATACACACACATGACACGACTTAAAACAGAAAAAAAGACCAACAGAACAATAACTTATTCTTATAAAAGTACTAGACACTGGAAGTACTGGCAAAAGAATCGATTAAAAAAACTCTCCCGTTGTGTTTTTCCTAATTACGGTGCAGAGGGAGGAGAAGGAAGGGTAAAGAAGGGCTGTTTCATTCCCAAAGATAAAAAATGTCGTACTATTTACAGCCTGTGCTACAGTAGCAATAGGAAGTTTTACCAAATTGTGTTTCTTCGAGAAAAAAAAAAAAGAAAAATACTAGGAATTATTTTTTCATCTGATCGAATTGTACAACAGCTATGAGGTAATATTTGTACATCAAAAGATTTATTTCCTTTATCTCTCTCTATAGAAAAGGCACACAGGTCATTCTTACTGTGTGGAAGGCACTTCCTGGAGAGTTGTGAAATCTGTTGACCCCAGAGAGGAAGGAAGAGATGGAAGGCAATGGACTCTGTACAGGGCTGTGTAGGTTTCAACCTACATTCTACTCAAGAGAGCTCTCCTAGTTTGGATCAAAATAAATAGGGGGAAATGTACATCAATTAAATAATAACATTTTAAATGTCTCAACGACATAGAGGGAAGCTTCACTGAAACATCTTGGTGGACACATTTTGTCCCACTGCATTTTTTGGTCTTAGTCCATCAATCTTTTTAATGGGCCGTTGTCATTAGGGCAGACTCATCTTATCAGAATCAAACTCCCATATGGTTCTCGTTCTAAATACTCTCCGAGATAGATCCTGGTTTGTATTTTTGACTGTGATCACAAAATGGTGCTGCTGTCTAGAACTTCTCTGTCCATGCCCTCTTCTCTTTGAACTTCCTTGTAATTGTAAGATGGATGGTTTGGACAAAACTAAGATGGTGGTCCACCATCTTACCCTGAGTATTCCCTGCCCACTGGTCTCACCTAACACGATTCACTGCCAGCCACAGAATACGAGCATTGCCGTTGAACCTCAACATAGAGGCTACTTGATAAAATAAGAGTTCATTTTTCATTCAAAACTTGCATGAAAAGGCTGGACTTAAATGTTTTGTCACAATGACTTTGATATGAATGCACCATCTTTTCTACACTGACTTTGGAGTAATGTTACACACTATACATCTAAGCTCTATTTACATACTTTCAGTCTATCTAGCTGTCCAACTCTCATTCAGAGGCCCAAGCTCAATGGGCCCTACTGATTTTTCTTCATCCTTTGAGGAAATTTGTCCTTAAAAATAAATTCGTGCCAAAATCTTCAAAAAACTTTTTTTTTTTAAAGACCTGCAGTGAGTTTGGTCAGACTACTTCTTGTAGCATCCATCCATGTGATCCAACCATCCAACTATTCACCCATCCAAAGAGAAAGAGCAAGAATAGAGGAAGAGGAGAGAGAGAGAGAGAGAGATATATAAAGGTTTTTGAAGTGCATAGTTGTCTGGAGGGATCTTTCTTCCCACACAGAGCTGAACGAGGTCTTTCAGAGAGATATAGGTCTCCCGAACAAGCAAAGCAAAGTGGAGCTGGGGAGGGATTTTTGGGGCATTTTTTTGTTTCTGCTCTACCTGCTCTTGGTGGAGGGGTCCTGGTTCTTGGCTGGCGGTCAGTTCAGCCAACCAGTCCAGTCCAGTCCAGTCCAGCCTCTGCCCCATCCCCCGACTTATTTTCTTTACACTGAAGCTGGCTACCCTCGCCGGGGTTAGCTCCACCAATGTGCGTGCCACAGAATAAAGAATAATGGAAAAACAAAAACAAAAACAAATCAAACAAAAATATCCTGTCCCTGGACTTTGCTTGGAATACATGTTCACGTTTATACAGAAAGGTGCATCCCTCAACGAGCTTGCTTCCCGGGCAGTTACAAGTCTACAAGAAAAAAACACAAATAAAACAGAAATTAAGTCTTTTGATCGTGTGGTTATCTACAATCTGACAAGTAAACAGGCATGTAATGAAGAAATAGTGGCATGTTGCTTACCTCTGCATTCATATTTGAGGTCGGAGAAATACACCATCTCTTGAGAGAAAACAAAGAGACCTAGTCTTCCACCAGCGTAAGTCCTATCGTAGATTCTTCCTGAATCGGCCATGATCTTCTTGCCTTCATACATTACAACCCTGAAATGAACACAAGCAAAGTCAGTCACACATGTATTGCTTTCACATTCCTTCAGTTAACACCATTATGCAGCTATGCCCAGAAAACATCTTCAAAAGTTTGAAGTCTCAGAAATGAGGGCGATATGATCACTGGGCCTCTGTCCCCATGCTAAACAGCATCTCTGGTTTTTAGTGCTACTTGTTTCCTCATCGTTGCCCACCTGATGTGCCCAGTCCTGGGCCTGTGTGTCAGATGCCATCTGTAAGCAGTGAAGTCCTTCCAGCCGACATTCTTAGGGTCGTGCCACAGGGTGCGCACCTGGACAGGGGAAAAGAAGAGATGGGCGGCCGTGTCAGTAGATGTCAGTAGATGTCAGTAGTCATCGTCTGCTCATCAGTTCTGCTCTCCAGAAAGGCCAAAACCGATAAGAGAGAGGGGGGGGGGGGGGGTTCTAAAGGATCATTTTACCTGTCCTGGCGTGTCTCCAGTATGCCAAAGTGCATTCCTGAGGTGCTCGCCAGGGCCCGTGGTGGAGTTGACCACCTTGATGGACAGCCCCGAGTAGCCTTGGGCCTTGGTGGGCTTGTTTGACCAGTAGGTCTGTGTGATCTGCTTCCACATGACCACGTAGAAGCGCGCGCTGGACTGGTAGCCGAACACGAAGCCGGCGTAGTCATCGTCGCGCTCGGTGTTGATGAAGAAGGTGCCACTGAAGTCCACAGCGTTGAACTCGTCATAGCCTGAGAAAATGTAGAGATGTTGGTGCGTTAGAGATTTGAGCATTTGTCAGTACCTTCAGCAAAGTGTCGGTATTTCAATCCAATTCTCCTGAAATGATTTTAGTGAAGGTGAACATGTAAATAGGACCAGTTGAAGTTCAATACAGTGTTAGAGAAACTGGTAGGAAGAGGAGTCTGGTAGATAAACAAGATCATTCCCATGGGGCATACATTGGACAGTGAAGGAAATCAATATCTGTGCTACAAGTCGCTTTGTGAGTGAAAGCGTCTGCTAAATGAGTAATTGTAAATGGAATTGTTTTCATGAGCGTGGAGGACATAAAGTACTCACCAACAGCAATGCCAGGGTCGCAGTTGACTGTCTGTACCAGCTCTTTGCCCTGGTGGCGAACCACCCAGTTGGGGTCGATCTGGGAGGTGCCCTTGGGGTCCAGAGGCACC
Organism: Alosa pseudoharengus; assembly: GCF_046254945.1. Classification (NCBI taxonomy): domain Eukaryota; kingdom Metazoa; phylum Chordata; class Actinopteri; order Clupeiformes; family Clupeidae; genus Alosa; species Alosa pseudoharengus. The sequence goes on along the minus strand of NW_027468859.1, from coordinate 27,587,208 downwards.
ATCTGGAATTTCCGGAAGTCGGTCTCACTGATGTCGAAGTTCTCTGGGCAGACGTCGTAGATATCTGGCACGTTGTCTCCGTCAAAGTCGTCTTTGCAAGCATCTCCACGGCCATCACCTGGTGTTTGGGAGAACGACTGTAGTTATATGATATGTCTCTAATTTTGCTAAAACGTGAACGCTATAGTATTACCATTCACAGGTTCACTTGCTTAATCAGCTTACCATCGGAGTCGAGTTGATCTGGGTTGAAAGCCAGACGGCAGTTGTCTTTGTCGTCAGGAATACCATCGTTGTCGTCATCGTGGTCGCAGGCATCACCTTTGCCGTCTTTGTCGTGGTCTGCCTGGTTGGCATTCGGGATGTAGGGGCAGTTGTCCAGGTTGTTCTGATGACCATCCTCGTCGATGTCCTGGTTACTGTCACACTTGTCTCCCACACGGTCCGAGTCCGAGTCAAGCTATCGGAATGAAAAAGAAAAAAGCATGGTATTCACGTCTGCTCTATCGTAATTATATCTGTCCACTCCGATCCCATCGTCCTGCTCACTCTCCGTGTAATCAACGCCTCCCGGTATCGTGCTATTGCCTCCGCTCGCCTCTCTTTCATGTTAGTCACTTACCAGACACCAGAGAAGAAAACACAGAATGAGAGCCCTAAGGGCCTGCCAAAGTCAATTTGCGTGATCCCTTGACAAAGCAATTTTATGACCGTAAACTTCAAAACCACACGTGTGTATTCCCACACACCGGGCAGGCACTCACAGAGGCATTCCCCTGGAGCATGGGACACTCTACCCCCCCCCCCCCCCGCCCCCACCCTGCACCTTTGGCAGAGATATAACACATCTTTTCATTGGTTCCTGAAATAGAGAAAGAACACAATCCACCCTCCCTAAGCCAACACCCCAGCACCCCACCCCCCCTCAAACCTCAACGGTTCCTGTTGTTCTTCCAGCGTGCATTCCTGCTTCTCACTTAACCATGGCACAGGTGCGATCCGGAGGCAGGATTGTGTGCCGACGGGGCACGCATGAACCCACAGCCTGGCCCCGATCCTTATTAAGAGGCTCCCACCCCTCCTGCAATCCCTTTTGGCTTTAGTGATCGCACCAGTACCCCTTTGTACAAAAAACCCCTAAACCTCCCCCTCTTTTTTCCCGAGTCTTTCACTGGATGCGCCCCTGAGGTGCGGAGGATTCCCCCCCCCTCCCCTCTGTCTCTCCACCTTTCTATAGCGTGTTAAAGCGACTGCTCTTCCCCACAGTTCCTACTCACGAGTTTGTTTTTTCCCCCTGCACAGATGAGGGCTTGAGGTGGATCTATAGACGGATCTACGCGACTTTGCGCCTTCACAACTAACACCTGCATGCTTTTCCTTCCTCCTCCTCAACCCCCATGAACTTCGCAGACAAACGCAGACACACAAACACACACACACACACACACACACACACACACACACACATTACTCAGACACACACCTGGTCAGGATTATGCTCCAAAGGACAGTTATCACACTGGTCCCCAACTCCATCAAGGTCTGAGTCGCGCTGGTCGACGTTGTAGACATAGGGACAGTTGTCCTTCTCATTCATAATGCCTGATGAACAGAGACACAGGGAATAGGTAAGGACTTGTGAACTGCACATAAAGTGCATTTTCCCCCAAAGGGAAGTTCTTTACGGGCTCCTGTAAGGGTAGGCGGTGTTTTGTTTTTTTTAACCCTTGAAGGTTTGGTTTTTTGAACATTCTAACATAAGATTCCGTTCCGCTACAATTGAAGGTTCTAAAATTCTATGTTGAATTCAATGAACCCAGATAATCTTTAGAACGTTCAATTTCCATGTACAACTTTAAACTCTTACCGTCTCCATCTATGTCGACAGCACAGGCGTCTCCCTCTCCGTTGTTGTCTGTGTCTGTCTGATCGGGGTTGCTGTTGTATGGGCAGTTGTCGCAGCGGTCTCCAACGTCATCGCGGTCATAGTCATACTGCCTGGGGTTGAAGACGAATGGGCAGTTATCCTGTTTCGGAGGAAAGGGGGAAAAAAATCCAAAAGAAGAATGTTAGCCTTCAAGAATAGCACCACGGTATTAAAACAAAGTTCACACGGATTATAAAAATAAAACTTCAGACGAGGAGAAATTTTTAGATGTTTGACTTGTAATTTCCCTGAGGGCATGAGTGGGTCTCTTTTACAGGAATGTGCGGACCTGAAAGGGCCTTTATATTTAGAATTCATCCCAAATCTAATGTTGGGATTAGCAGCGTACACTGGGGCTCTTTCAGAGTAGTACCTCAGTGCTGGAATTTGAGGTTTGGCTTTGAGGGAAGCAGAGTTTGCTTTCTGCCGCACTCCCTGCCCCTCACTCTCCCTCTCGTTTCAAACGAATGAATGATGAATGATGAATCACACAAGTGGCATGTGCCTATACACACACACACTCTTTCTCACATACACATGGACATTCACTCACTTCCTCTCGCATACACATCTGCTCTCGACAGACAGAGCCACCACTCAACCTCCCCCCCACACACATACACACGCACACATACACATACACACACTCTCACTCACTCAACCCCACAAACGAGTTAACTGTAGAGTTCAGCGTGAATATGACGTACCCTGTCGTCAGGAATGCCATCATCATCGTCATCATCATCGCAAGCATCCCCAATGCCGTCCTTATCATAGTCTTCTTGTCCAGAGTTGGGCAGGTTGGGGCAGTTGTCCTACAGTTCATGGGACACACACACCAATTTTAGGCAACCAAGTCCATGCCCAAACACTTTTTATGTCATAATATACACATATTTCCACAATACAATACACAGCATTAACATTGTCCATTCTACACTTTTGTTTAGCTTACCTTCTTGCAGTGATATGTAGCATTCTCCACGCAGACCAGGTCAGCATTGGGCCAGCCGTCCAGGTCGGTGTCCTCGCCGCAGATGTGACCGTTCCCGGCGAAGCCGGGCTTGCACTCGCAGCGGAACATTGGGTCAGCAAAGTGGCCCAGGTAGTTGCAGCGGGCGTGCTTGTTGCAGTCGTGGCTTCCGTCCAGACAGGGGTTACGGGGAGTGCAAACCTACGCAGTAGAGAAGTTTGTGAGACACATGCCATCACATCACCTGCTTCACCATAGCTAAGACGCTAACATTCTATGAAAATGTAACATTCTATGCTAACATTCTATGAAAATGTAACATTCTCTGCTAACAGTCTATGAAAATGTTACATTCTCTGCTAACATTCTTTGAAAATGTACACCCATCCAGACGTTTCCTACCTGCTTCTTGGCAGCAGCCTCCTCCACACCTCTGCCAAAGGGCTGGGGCCCGGAGTAGCGCGGGGGACAGGGCAGACAGTTGTAGCCTGGGACAGTGTTCTCACACCTGTGCACGCCATTGAACTCAAAGCAGGCATCAGGAACCTCCTTACACTGTGGGGGGGGGGGGGGGTAAAAGAGAGAGGTAAAAGAGAGAGGTAAAACATGTTAAATAGGGGTTGCGTTGAGCGGTGGACAAGTTAATGGGAAAGAGTAAAATCCATCACTTTTGAGGGGGAGGGTATGTATGGGTGTTGGTAGGTTGGGTTAGGCTTTAGGAAGCTGTCATGATAATGGTAATAATAAGTCATTCTCATATAGATTGTTGTATTCTTCCAACTGTTGCTATTAATAATTTGAAACTTTTAAACATTGTTTTAAAGGGGAAAAAAACACCTTGACTGAAAAAAAAACACTCCATGCTGTTTACCTCATTGATGAAAAAAACAACACTCAACGCTGTTTACCTCATTGATGAAAAAAACAACACTCCATGCTGTTTACCTCATTGATGAAAAAAAACAACACTCTATGCTTTTTACCTCATTGATGAAAAAAACAACACTTCATGCTGTTTACCTCATTGATGTCTTTGCACTTGATGCCGTTGCCAGTGTAGCCAGATGGGCACTTGCCGCACTTCCAGGAGCCGTCGGGGAAGCTGGTGCACTGGGCGCCGGCAAAGCAGGGGTTGGATAAGCAGCCATCTGCACGCACACAAAGAGATAGCAATCAGAGCCAGGTCCAGAGCCTTTCTTACACACACTAAAAAAAACAGGCTGAAAGGACACACACGCACACACACACACACACACACACACACACACATACTCACCGATAGGGCAGGGTTGCTTGCTGCATGTCTGGGTCGCTGTGCCATCGCCAATGCAGTCTTTGCCCCCATACTTGGGCGACGGGTCATTGCAGAGGCGCTTGCGGGTCTGCCTTCCTCCTCCACAGGTCGCTGAGCAGGTGTCCCAGGGTGACCAGGGTCCCCAGCCTCCATTGACTAAAAGGGAGTTCAGAAACAGTAGACTCTTAGCACTCTACCTCAGACATAGCTCTCCCAGCCCTCTGGATCAGTGCCAATAGAGACATGAGTATCTACAGTAGAAGATCCATACGTTGCTGAATAAAGTTTATGGGAGCGTCTAACAGTGTGCAGATCTTTCTTTGGATTTCTATCAATAGATCCATGAATGCAGTTTGAATGCATTGTGAGTGTGATGATTGCATTGTGAGTGTGTTGATTGTATTGTGTGTGTGTTCAGCACTCACTGATGCACTGATGCACTTATTCTTACTGTACTCTACCGTTTTTAAATTGTCTTAAAATTGTTGAGAGAATTGCTTTAAAACTTAACTGTTACCATGTTGTTAGTCGCTTTGGTTAAAATGCGTCAGCCAAATGTAATGTAATGTAATGTAATGTGTGTTGATTGGTTGGTTTGGTGCGGAGCTCTTACTGGGGCAGGGTGATTTCTGGCACTTCTGCGTCTGCCTGGCCTCTCCTTCGCAGTCCTTGCCACTCATCTGCGGGGTCGGCGAGTTGCAGAGGCGGATACGGGTGATGTCACCAGCGCCACAGGTGACCGAGCAGGAGGACCAAGGTGACCAGTGGCTCCAGCCGCCATCTTGTTTGACTGAAGATGAAAAGGGGAAGGGGGGGGGGGGTTTCACTTTTTTTCAAAACGAAGTCAAGCAAACTTTATCAAAAACAAAGTAGAACAAATGCAATCCAAAACAAAACAAAACATGAAGTAACATGGTCGTGTGAGTGCTGCTGGGAGTGATTGGCGAGCCACTCACAGCGCTTGTCGCACTCCTGGAGGTAGCAGTCGCGCGTCTGCACCGACGTGCCCTCGCAGTTGTTATTGATGCGATCGCAGGAGCGCCCCCGCTGCTGCACGCCTCGTCCGCAGGACACCGAACAATGAGTCCATTCAGACCACAGGGACCAGCCGTCGTCAGCAAAGTCGCTCGCTGTGTGGGGAGAGAGAGGGAGGGGGTGATTGAGAGAGAGAGAGAGAGAAAGAGGGAGAGAGAGAGAGAGTGAGACACAATAGAGTGAACTATTCATACTTTCTAAAGCACCAGCAAGAAAGAGAGATAGGGAGAGAAAGAGAGAGAGAGAGGAGGAGAGAAGAGAGAGAGGGAGGGGGCTTTTCGTGCTGTGCCCTAATGGACCTGATTTAGCCTGTGGCTGCCTAAGTTCGAGCACTTGAGGGGATCCTGGCACTATGCTCAGGGCTGGAATCACTTTGTGTGCTCTGAACACATAGGGATCTCATCTGAGTAGTCCTCCTCCTCCTCCTCCTACTCCCCCTCCTCCTCCTCCACCCCCAGAAATGGTGGAAGGGTGGAAATTGAATTTTGCAAGCATGTCTTGATCGTGTCCTAACTTCAAACGGTCGAGGTGGCAACCAGTGGGGTTTTCCATGTTTATTTAAGTTGAAGCCACTGAAGCGAACCACTGTAGGTTTGTGGAAAATGTTGCTTCTCCCTCGACCAGGAGTCACCCGCCCAAATGGCCCACTCATTTTCTACTCTGCTTTAACCAAATAGACCAATTACAGCTATTACCTGGTTCAAAGGTATGCAGTTCAATAAGTGTTGTTCACTAGCACGTACAAGTCTTTCATCGCCAGTTCTACCACTGGGTAGTTTGGTTGTTGTGGCTTGGCTACATGCTACCCTGCCGATGGGCACAGTGTATTTAGTGTGGGCACGATAGATACTTACGGGTGCCACAGCGAGGGCAGCACTCCCCATCGGGCACGGTGGCGTTGGCACAGGGAATGAGAGGGCAGGAGATCTTGCGACACACGATGGCTGAGTTCTGCAGAGGGGAGGGGACAAAGAAACCCTGTCATTCAGGAGTGTGTGTGTGTGTGTGTGTGGGGGGGGGGGGGTACTTTAAGAACCACTGTCTGATCTCAATCTTGTGTCCGAACCTTGCGCATTCCACGTCATAATCAGTGGAAAAGTGCCCATTTCAGACACTAGCAGGGGGCTACAGCGAGCTTATCACTCTGACCGAAAACAAGCAGAAAAGGATAGTCTGCCAACAGCTTTGGAGAAGTAAGCCTGGCACCAGCCTCTTGGACTTGTTCAACTCTTTTCCAATTAAGCATGCTGACGCCCTGGTGTGCTGACAAGTTCACCATTTATAGCTGTCGCTTCACATGAGGGACAATCAGGCATCCAGCCAGGGAGGTGCTGCTTTAAGTTAATTCTTTACAAGAAAAAAAAATCCTCCCATACAGACCTCTCTTTTCTTCATTTCCTGCCCTTTTTTCTGACCCCCTCTGCACACACACACACACACACACACACACACACACACACACACGCACGCACGCACGCACGCACACACACACACACACACACACACACACACACACACACACACACACACACACACACACACACAGAAACCTACAACCTCTGGCCTTAATGAGAGACCTGGGGAGGGAGCCAGACACACCTTTGGCTGTGCAAGTGGCCCAGTTAAGCCTACATCAATACACCAAGGCCAAGTGCACTTAATTACTGCCTGCTTGGCACCCGCTGTTTGGGATGGCTGTCAGCTCGAAAAGACACAAATTGCCAAGCCCTCAGGGGCCTTAAAAAAAAGAAAAGAAAAAAAAAAAAAGTGCTTGCTGGCTTCTCGGCGAGCGGTCGAGAGGTGGTCTGTGGCGTACTTGAGGGAGGATGCTCACCCGGCAAGTGCACTCGGTGCAGTCGTCCACGGTCCACTCGTCGTTGTTCTTGTGGACAATGCCATTGTGGATACAGACGCTGATGTTGTTGATGTTGATGCTCTTCATGAGCTCTCTGTTCTGGTCAGTCTGCAGGGGAGCGTGGGGGGGGGGGGGGGGTGTTAATAATGTGTTTCAGATGGGATTAAAAGAAGCACGGCTCAGTTTGTTTCAATGTCTTTGCCTCTCAGAATGAAGTAGGCATCTTTGCATCAAATCAAACATTGCATCAAATCAAACATCACACTTAACATGCTGATGGCTAAAAAATAGGTTCATACTAGACTTCTATCACCTCACTGGTATTGCTGCAAACTATCTTTTTGTGACAGGCTTAAGGAGTCTCGTTACCACTTTATTGAGCTGGTCCGACAGGTCTTTCACCACCACCCCCAGGGTCTTCAGCTCCTTGAACATAGCTGCCAGGTCATCACAGGTGAAGCCACAAATCATCTGAAGATCTGCGTGGTGATAAACAAAAAGATTTAGGTGCAAGAATCCTGAGTGACACTTTTTAAATGAGATTTGGAATGAGAGTAAGATGTTTCCAAAAAGGGGTAAAACGTTTTGTTTACCTTTTGTTTTGTGGCCAGTGAAATCTGTCCTGATAGCTGGTCTAGAGCCATTGATGGGATTGTCCAAGGTTATGAGGTCTGTCAGAATTGCTGTAAAAGAGTAAATTGCAGTTGTTATTTCCTTGTGAACATGTAATAACAAAGTAACTACTGTTCAAATGGGGCAATTTGATCCTGGCGCCTGATGCACAAACACTCAATCCTCAAATGTTTGTATTAGGAAAGAGCAGACAAAGCATGGCATACTGTAGGTAGGCCTACTGACAGTTATGTTGTCTATGTGACCTTCATTCAGCAATGTTTCAAGTTTGGACACTTACTGCTTTGGCAGCCTTTATTCCTTAAGATCGCATCCAGAGTCGTTCCAAATACAAAACGCACGTTCTGAAGCACACCCTGTAAAAAAAAAATCACCATGATTAACTGTACAAACAAACAGAGGAAACATACAAAACGATGCATAACCATTTCACGTCATATCCAGTCATAACTTAATTATCGATTTTAAACAAGCGCGCTTACCATGAACTTGTCTTTGACTGCTCCTTTGCCGATTCTCAAGTTTGCATATATAGGGATGTCCTTATTCAGGATGTTCTGGATAGGTACATCCAGCTCAACTGTATTCACCTCTTCACAGCCTACGTACAACTGAGCCCTGTCCTCTTGCACGAAGAGAGTGATATTTTTCCAATGCCCCGTTGCCAAGTCCGCATCTTCAATGGACATAACCTGTTGCTTGTTCTCCGTGGAATACACAATGTCCAGCGTGTTGGCCTTGGCATTGGAAACTATTTCAAAAATAGGTCCGGATCCGTCTTGCTTCTCAATGGTCAGCAGGCTGCCTCTGGTCCTCTTGGCCTGTTTGAAATTGACCAAGAGAAGGAATCCTCTCTCCGTGTGAATTGAGTCGAGTAGGTCCCTGAAGGCGTTCTTGGGGACCGGGGGGATCAGGTCGGGGTTCAGAATTTTGTAGGCGGGGCTGTATGGGTCGTCGCCTTTCACCAGGCTGACCCCATGGTTTTTCTTAGGGACCTGGATTAGCTCGAATAGGTCGTACATATTGTCGTCGTCTCTAGTCTCTGTGGAGGGAGCAAAGCGCATTAATATTAGCGTATTCTGTACTGTTGAATCGAATTGGATAAGTTCAGTCCAAACTGAATATCAGCGAGAAAAACGTCGGAATGATTTTTTATTATTTTACTGTACACATGCTTAATAAAACATATACATTCTGTATTATTTCTTAAAACAAGCATGCATTTTACTCATCGCATCACTTAAAACAGTAAGGGAATCCCTCTACACACTGCTCAAGTGTTTCTGTCTCACCTGCGACTCTTGCGCTCTCACTGTGCCAAACCATCAGCAACAAAAATATTCCTGTTAACTTCATTTCAGCACTTGTACGCTTCCTGTAGAACATAACAAATATTATTTAATTCATATTTCCCCACAACTCTCAATTATGGAATGCAACAGGTAAGGTTTCATTCAGGTGAAAAGTAATAACTTGCTCACAAATTTCGATAGCCCTGTGTTAACTCTTACCTGTTGAGTGAAAAATAGCGATGAAAAACTGTACAATCCAAACGGCACCGGCAGTGTAATCCTTATGTTTCAAATGATAAGACGAACGATTTTTTAGCCCCAGAATTAATGCTTGTAAGTTCTGAAAAATTCTTTTTTAATTCAATTTCAGTTCACTAGATGTTTCTTCTGTCTAGTTTAAGAGGCTGGTACCATTCTAATCAGCACAGGCAACAAAGTTCTATTTAAATAGTTTCATGACATTCCTAAGAACGTGTCTCCTCCAATCAGATGAGGGAAGGAAAAAGGGACGAGCTTATCCTCTTACCTCACAACGCGGACGGCTATGTCTGAGACATAAGCGCACACATGGAGGAAAGTCAAAAAATAAGCGCCGCATTCCAGAGTCCAAATTCCATAACCAAATTCGTAATTTTATAGACCTTCACTTCCGCTTGCTGGTTCATCATTAGCCTGAAATGTCGTGATATGGCCACTTGGCATTTCTATGTTAAATCATTACCTTACAAGTGTCATAATAAACTTTATTTAGACAAAACTCATCATTCAATGGACAGATCATTCAGATCGGTTAGTGCGAATGGTTTTGTCAAAAACACTTAAAACTATTCATTCATATTATTTAAATGTATTTTTTAAAAGGATGGCACGCAACATGAGGCAACAAGACGGGTCGGCGCGCTCCTTTGTCCAATAACAGCTTGGTTCTCAAAGGATGCTCGGAACTCTTGTCTTTTCACTTTCGCGCGTCATTTTAATGCTCTCCGCTAGAGGCCGCAGTGAAGTCATTCGAGTTCTGCAATTGAAAACGTGACCTTGCACAGGCAACTATTGCAGTTGTACAATATTTGACAGAGGACACTTGTTTACCCAATTGCGAATATGTAAGTAATTTTACAATGCAATATGTATTCTGTGACTGCAAAGTGTATGTTCTGACTTATTTCTTTCAAATCAAAGCGCATTTTGCAGAGCTTACAGCACATATTCTGTTTGATATTTGAATTCAATTGCCTTTAAGGAAATGCATATACAGTATGAGTTAATGTTTTATGCAAGAATGATAAATTATTAATTTATACTCTCTCTCTCTCACACACACACACACACACACACACGCAGACACACACTTTTTAGTCTTACAGAATAGCTCAACTGTACATTCATTGTTCAAGAAAAATGGCTAGCATTCACATCTGCATCTCGACTGACAGGCCAAGAGATGTGTGGGTGTCTAAGATGCACCCCTCTTTCAGCTGTGTCTAAGATTGCTTTAGTCATTCACTCAGACACTGCAGCCAGCCGGCAAATACCCCAGCGTGTCTCAGTCTCGCACTTTCCCAATATATCTCCTCAGAAAATATTCACTTTACATAGTCATCTGGGGCTCTTTTGCATGCGTTGCGCAACGGTGATCTCTTTTGCAGTGCATGTCTTGGTCACTTTCCCACTGCTGCTCGCTGTGATCTAGATGTCCCGACTCCAGATAAATTATTAAAAAGTGGACTGGCAACGGCTCCCGGTCGCCTCAGTCAAAACAGACACTGTTATGGCTACTCAGGCAGGGGGACGGAGGTGGGATGCTCGTAAGAGTACGACTCAGACGCCCGTAAATCCAGACCCAATCCCCCCCCCCGCCCATTTCTCTGTGTTTCTCTCTCAGACAGGTAGGAAGGCAGGCAGGCAGGTAGGCAGGCAGGCAGGTAGGCAGGCAGGCAGGCAGGTAGGAAGGCAGGCAGGCAGGCAGGCAGGCAGGCAGGCAGGTAGGCAGGCAGACGGCAGAGGCAGCCTACCTGGCTGAAATGTCTCTCAGTCAGCCCTGGGGTCTGTTGATCATTCCAGAGATTATTCTAGAGGGGAGCGCACTGCGGCTCCTCATGCATGGCCTAGACAGCAGCTGTGGCTGCCACCCCGCCCCCCCATGTCCTGATGTCTCCTCAAAACTATTATCTGTTGCTTTGAAAGGCACAAGGCACTACTCAAATGATTCAGCTGCTTGACTATAGTATACTTCATAGGAACCGTGGAATCTGTGAATCGTCGGGGTATGGTGGAACTTTTGGGACACAGCTTACAGTTCAGTGACTAAAAACCCTCCAATTCAATTCGCACACTATACCACACCAGAATTCCATAACGTTATTGCATAGCTCTGTTTGGATGAATTCCAATGATCAATGTTGTTGTCCCACTTTGCCCTCGATTGGTGTCTATTGACACAGTTTCGGTTTCACATAACACGGCTGGTCAAACTTGTGGTTTCTCAGCTGGGGACATAGCTATGCATCGTTGTGGCATGGATAGTCTTGCTCACTCTGTCTTTAAGGTCAGACCATTGACCCTCACCTAAACATTGTCCCCTGAGGCCCCAGATGTTTGCCATAGCTGATGATTGCCGCTGTGTGTCTGTGTGTGTGTGTGTGTACGTCAGACACAAGCCCCGTCAGCTCAGTTCTCTGTTTACTCACATTGTCCCGCGAGTGCTCTGTAGCCATTGTAGTCACAAGCACAAACTCACCTTCTCACGCCAACACATTCCGGCCGCCGGTTAGCCCCCTGCGTTGCCACGGGTTACATTTTTGGAAGGCAAAGGCCCACTCACCCCGTTTAACTTGTGACGCACAGCAGTGTGTTTGCTGACCGTTGAAGCTTAAAGGAAAAAGTGACACCTGACATTGGGAAAGGGAAACTGAGAACACAATGTGGGTACGTCGCACCTCCACACAGAGGCCAGGATGTCTGAATAACAGGGTGGTGATCTTGTCCCCACTCAGGGGCGCAGGAGATATTTTGAAAGTGAGGGGGACCAAATTGTGAACACAAACCCATAGTGAGATCAGATTTCCAGATATCGGATCGCCACCTCTGGCCCACTTTCAACCATCATGTTTTAAACTTGCCAGAATATTAAGATAATACCATTGATTGTTTTCAAAATATTTTTTGATAAAAATGGTCAAAACTGTGAAATAGCACAACGCCAGATCTGCCCTCAGACCAGCTTCTTGCTATGTGCAATTCTACTTTTATTTATTTATTTTAGATTTATTTCACACTTTGGGCCAATGGTAGAATACTAAAATGCAACATGGAATGTTGATATTTTATAAAGCCATGAATGAATCATCATGCCTACGATCCAAACATAGACCACATGATCAAATAGCCTAGTTAAGCCTATACCTTGTCTGGTATAAACCAAATCAACTCTCCACTATGTGTTTGCAGTTAATATTTATGCAACGTTAGAACATGTTGGCTTAACAAGTTACCAGTCCAGAACCATAGGCCTACAGAAAATTGCAACAGAAAGTTGACTTTATAATCAACTACTATTTGTAGTTGCATTTAAACAAAGCATTTATAAAATTGAAGGGAAAAAATACTGTTACTGTAGTAACTGTACCACATTATCCCAAGCTTCAAAGAGCTCCCCACGTCTGTGACAGGCAGACGTGACACCGCTAAATTCTCAGCTTGTTTATACCCACACTGAACGCGTAAGAATGCTATAGGCCCATCACTCTGGGGTGTGGTAGCCTGCTCTCTGGGATGTATGCACCAAGGTAACTGACGTATCCAATTTGTGAAATTATGTTTGAAATGTCTTAGAACAAAAACGTTGGGTATAGACTTGTATTTTATAGTTAGGCTAGTAGTGAAAATGAGTTGATCAGTAGGCTAGTTGAGTTTTTTATCAATAACCATAACAGCTAATGTCATGTTGAGCAGGAGACTAGGCTACCATAAATCCTAAAATTATGCCCGGGATTGATTCTATTTATAGCCGGACAAATAAAGGCAGATTCCCATACAAGACGGGGTAACAATTGCCTATACCAACAATTGCCATCAGTCCACCAGCACTAGAAGACATTGTTTCGATTTAAGTCAAGGAAATAACACCTTTTCTTAATATTTTATTATATTGTTGGTTGGATTAATAGCCTATACGGTTGGCAAAGAAAAGTCGTTTTCCTACCATGGGTCTCCAACACACGTTCACAAGCTCTCTTGCCGCCCCTTTCGAGGTAATTGGCTGAAGCCGCTAGTCTATTTAAACACAATGTTGCGCGACTCAAGGCATTCCAGCCTACAAATTTAATAAAAAGTACTAAATCATGCATAATTAAACAATAACTCAATTTAGGCTACTTGGCTACGCAAAAAGGTTTCTATTAGGTTACAGCATAACCCCTATTCAATGAACGGCTGCCTTGTCTCGCAATAAACAGCAGCACTTGTTTCACTTCAATGTCACAATCCCGACACTTTTTCAACTGCATGAAACATAACAGTGAACCATCAAATATCTCCCAGATTTCAGTACCCATCAGTCTCAACATTTAGCAATATAATCAAACAGTCCAAAAGTAAATTAAATCCCAAACCAAACCGAAAATGTTATGCTTTTGATAGCCTACCGGTATGCCGCTCCAAACGAAACGCATGTCTAAATGCAGGTTAGAAATTTAAAAAGCCTGCCTCGAATAGCCTACCAGCTTGCCTCAAATAAAGATGCTGTGCTTTGCAAAAGACCCCAGCCATAATTTGAGGATTTACGCTAAGCAAGTAGCCTATTATTTTCTTATATCCAACAGAGTGAATATGAGATTGTGCTGTCTTACACTGTAGATGGCTGTGGTTAGTGATGTGATGCTGTTAATGGGGAGTTTTACATAGTTAGCGCAAACCCTATAGGTTATTATTTATTTAGCGTACCTATAAGGCTTTTTTACCTTATCAAAAGTGAGGGGGACGACGTCGTCTCTTCAGCACTGCGGGGGACATATCTCCCACGTCCCCTGTGCCTCCTGCGCCCCTGTCCCCACTTCATATGTAGTACCCTTGTTCACTATATGCTTTATACTTTATCATCTAAAAAAGTATAATTAGAACATGTAGTTAAACTTATTGAACTATTAGTTCTAGTGAACTATTAGTTATTATTAGTCATTTCTATTGTTAGTTAGCAATATTACACATATGGCATGTGTAGTAACATTCACTTACTTGGGAAGTGCTAACGCTCAGTGTAATTTCACTCTTAACATTAAAGGAGAATTCCGGTGTGATTTTGACCTAAAGTGTTTTGAAACATGATACCGAGTGTGAACGTATGTCTCATAGCCCATCTCGGCTTGTCCCCTGCACTCCGAAATCTGGCGCTAGTTAGCCGATGCTACCAACAAGGCGGTCAATGGTTGTGCCTCGGCATCGGCATAGCCATGCAAATAAATCACTGTTTTACACCATTTACGAGGCTCAATGTATCTCCACACTTCATTGGCAGACTTCCAAGGGCCCTGACATTTAAAACGAGACATTGAGAACTTTGAAAAAGCACTGGTAGTTTACTTACAAGACGATATATACAGACAGTATCTTCTCGAAGTTTAGCGTTTGCAGCCATCTTGAATTTAGTCACGATAAGTCGAGCGACGAGTAAGAATGAACAGGTATGATAAGGGATCAGATTCCAAAAATAATTCCGTCCAAAAATAATTGCTGCTACTGGAAGAAACTGTAATCCATGCATTTCCACAGAATTATTTTTGGAATCTGATCCCTTATCATACCTGTTCATTCTTACTCGTCGCTCGACTTATCGTGACTAAATTCAAGATGGCTGCAAACGCTAAACTTCGAGAAGATACTGTCTGTATAAATCGTCTTGTAAGTAAACTACCAGTGCTTTTTCAAAGTTCTCAATGTCTCGTTTTAAATCTCAGGGCCCTTGGAAGTCTACCAATGAAGTGTGGAGATACATTGAGCCTCGTAAATGGTGTAAAACAGTGATTTATTTGCATGGCTATGCCGATGCCGAGGCACAACCATTGACCGCCTTGTTGGTAGCATCGGCTAACTAGCGCCAGATTTCGGAGTGCAGGGGACAAGCCGAGATGGGCTATGAGACATACGTTCACACTCGGTATCATGTTTTAAAACACTTTAGGTCAAAATCACACCGGAATTCTCCTTTAAGTAAGGCTGTGATCTCTACTCTATTCTATTATTATGGCTTCCGTGTACCCCACAAAGATGACACGGAACCATTGTTTTTCGTTCTGATCCGTCGCCCACCCACCGCACCGGACCCCCGAATGTTTGGACACACATAAAAACACACACACACACACACATAAACACACACACACATCCCATTACCTACCCCCCCCCCCCCACACACACACACGCTATGCACACACTAATTTACATACACAAAAGTAGGGGAGATGTAGGAGATGGAGACAAATTGACAAGTGTGATTTATTTTTGCAGAGAGAATGTGCCGGACTAGGCGGCGGTCATATTGTGTACCGCTCTGCGGCACATCTGGTTAGATTTCGGTGAACTGCCTACTCGTGCCCCACACGTGAGCATGGGTGCCCTTTCCACTGTTTTGTTTTTTCATGGGGACTTTATGCCAGGGGCCCATCATCGGCACCTCCTCTCACACTCACACACACACACACACACACACACACACACACACACACGTGCGCGAGTGCTTGGCCCGCCACTGACTTTAACAGGTACTGGAAACCAATGAGTAAGCCCAGATGCATCCACGCAGTTATGCAAACCCTGTGCCACGAGCCTGAACTCTGTGCTGTCTTCACTTCTAATGATGAGCAGTTTCCTCTCTACTTAAAAATAGCACACACACACACACACACACACTCCACTCACACACACACACTCACACAAAGACACACACACACACAAACACACACACCCACACACACACACACTCACACAGAGACACACACACACACACACAAACACACACACGAACACACACCCACAGAGACACTCACACACACACACTCACACAAAGACACTTACACACACACACTCACACAAAGACACTCACACACACACAAACACACACACACACATAAACACACACATCTTGGCCAGTCCCAACACTCAGTCGTCATGGTATGGGGAGTCTGATCGGGCGACTCAGTCAGAAGCGTGTCTCTCTCGAGTAGAAACACCTTTCTTATGGGAATGCTCTGAATCAGAGCCTGGTGTTTTCAATGTAAAATGGGAAGGTGCTTCAGAAAGGCCTGTAAGGGCCTGGATGTTTGCTCTGAGGTCACAAGTCAGCTCGGCACGCAATCCATTTAGCCCAGGGGCTTCAGAGGGGTTGGGAAACAGCCCCATGCTTATTAGATTCTCCTCACGCTCATGCTCGCTGCTGGCTGAAGTTGTCTGTTGGATGAACATAATGTGGTCACACTCACATATAATATTTGTTGAGGGGCTTTTTGCCCAGCTGTTGATTCAATAACCCATCACTGAATCCATCACTGTGAAAAGATGATTCTGTCCTCACGTTCAAGTTTCCTTATTCTCACAGGGATTTGTTTGAAAGTTGCCATTGGAATGCCCGAAGAGAGCCTTACTGTAATATGCCTGATACACACATAGATACAGAGAGAGAGAGAGAGAGAGTTTGAGAGAGATTGAGAGAGAGAGAGAGAGAGCGTGATAGAGAGAGAGAGGGAGATTGAGAGAGAGAGAGAGCGTGATAGAGAGAGAGAGGGAGATTGAGAGAGAACAGTAGTAGCAGCTGCACAAGGGGTCATTTCTGCTTCTACAGGCCCAGTTGCAAGTTTGTGGAATTCCCCCCTCCTACTTGCTTACCAACAAGAGTGTCAGTGAGAGGGGGAAGGCATGCCTGTGGTCGGGCAGGGAAGCGATAAGTCTCCCCTGGTGCGCTGAGTTGTCCCCAGGTGCAGCGTCTCATAGTCATGTGCTGCAACACCTTTTCCAGGGAAGGGAAGGAGAAAGGAGAAATCAGTGCCAGGAACAAATCAAGGCCTGTGTGTATGTGTGTGTGTGTGTGTGTGTGTTTGTAGGGGTGAAGGCACAGTTTCTGCTTACCCATTTACATGTACCTGAGACCACACAGGCAGTTGAAATGCGCTGCCTCCCCCCTCCCCCCCACACACACACATACATACACACACATCAAAAAGTAAAAAACAAAAAGTGCTTGCCTAGCAATGCTGGAGATCACCCCCTGCTTAGCTGTCAGTAAATAATTAAAAGAGATGACGCAGGTCACTCCTGTAGAAAAGGCAGTTTCACCATAGCAGGCCTTAAAGGAGGAGGGTGGTGCTGGGGGGGGGGCAGCAAAGCTACTGGAGAGTCACTGGTGATACTTCAGACTACACCTAAAAATGCATCTTGGTATACTTGTATTCAGCGACCATATTCCTGTCATGAGCTCTCTCTCTCTCTCTCTTTCTCTGTGTGTGTGTGTGTGTGTGTGTCTGTCTGTCTGCCACACTGATACCCTCCCTCATGCCCACCCTTCCCTCCGATCATCTCCAGGTGAGAGACACCTCTCCTTCGATCATTTCCAGGTGAGAGACACCTCTCCTGGTATCGTCGTCCTCACTGGATCCACATCAGACAGAAGTTCAGACCCGACTGGGTCCCCTGTGCAGGTGTTACTGTAACCTGCTCCTCTCATAACAAAGGAGAAGTCGTTTAAAAAAAAAAAAAGTCCTGCCCCAGACATTTTTCCCAGCCTGCCAGGAGCTCGGGCAGGATGTTTCGCTGGGGAAAAGAGATTTGTTTCCGCAGGCCCAGTATTATGGGATTTCTAAACATCTAATAGTGTCTAAGAATGTTTTCTTGAGCCACGTCCACAGATTGACTGTTGAGTCAGGCTGTGCCAGCAATCCTTTTTTTTTTTTTACTTTAATGTCGATCCACGGACAGTATAATTAGCATTCTTTGTCTCGCTTTGAAAATACACAAGGTGTTCCACCTCGGTGGACAAAACCACTGCTCAACATGATCGCTTTGTCGTCGCCGTAGAAACAAACCACCGGTGTTTTGGTGAACTCGGTGTCCGGAAATTTGTCCAACCTGTCAACAGTTTCCTGATTCCTTAGCAGATTACAGTTTGATATTATTAAACATTTCACTTCCACACACAAACACACACACACACACACACACACACACACACACATACAAGCTGGCTGAGATACGCAGGGTGCTTTGTGAATTATTGCCAAGTCTTGCCACAAATCCCTAGCAAGCTGTATTACGAAAATACTCTTTCTGCACACTCCTTTTGGAAATCGTCAAGTATAAGCCCAATTAAGGCCACAGACCTGTGTAACAAACAACAGTAACAAACAAGTATAAGCCCTATTAAGGCCACAGACCTGTGTAACAAACAACAGTATCAAACCCTATAAACATTTCATAAACCAAATGGTGTTCATGTGATGTTCTGCTCTGCTGGAGAAGTGCTATGTACATAAAAAGTTTTATTATTATTACTATTATTATCAGTTTTGCTTTTTTCAGTTTTGTGAAACAGACATGGGGAAACACTGGCGAGTATTGACTTATTTTGGGATTGAACCACAATCGCCCCAACCAGTACGTCACACTGACATGAAAGGCCTTTGCATGTGCACAATACCAATTACAGCTTTACTTACTGTTGTAAAGAAAAGCACAACAAGCTTGATTGCATAGCACTTTGTAGTCATGTCAATCCACTGGGTGTATCCGCCACATATTGAAGCACTTGAATAGCTTGTGTTCTGTGTTCTGGGGGCAAAGCACACGCACACACACACACACACACATACACACACACACACACACACACACACACACACACACACACACACACACACACACACACACACAAGATACGCAAAGCCATGTCAGTGACCCAATATATTCCATTAAAGCAGTGGTTTCCAAACCCTCTTTGACAATACATAAAAAAAAGTCGACAGTCGCAGCGCTGCCTTGACTTAAAACACCATCGATGGGGACTTAAAACACCATCGAGCAACATATCATATGTGCTAAACTGTAGGCTCCTGACTATACTAAGCACAAAGTAGGTTATAAATTCATCAATAGTCATTCAACAGGCTATAAAGTCACCAAATAGATTTGTTATAGGCCACTATGCAAGAGGACAGTCATACAATATTTGACCTGTAGGTGACTGTTTGGGTTTCTCATCCCAGTTTCTAATCCTCTTGATGTAACATCACCCTCATGCTCACAGTCTGCAGTAAGCCAATAAAGAAAGGCAGCAAGAGCTGCTTTATTTCAATCAGCTTAACCTTTTCAGCTCTCATAAGCATCTACAAAAAAACACAACACACAAATGCACACACACACACAGACCTCCATCAACTTGCCCTTACACGGAACCCAGCCTGACGTCACCTATCTGGCAAAGTCACCATCAAACATCTGTTGCTCTCTTATCGACGCCTATCCCCACTTCGCATGATGAGTGGAAACATCTGTAAGCTTCCGACAGAAGCTTCGCCTCTGTGACCCTGACACTGTGTTCCAGGCCAAACGCCATCAGTGTTCCTAGGCCAGTGCTTTTGGCAGGACCACAGTGGTGCTGTTGATCTCACTGCTGCTGCTGCTGGATCAGTGGTCAGTGTCAGATATTAGCCTTGGTGATTTACTCGCAAAAGAGCCAAGAAGCCTCTTTTGATTATGCGTTGAGTCCTCAACAAATCCCTTATATTCCTGCTTTGACCCAGTGTTGACACCTTGTAGCATGCTAGTTTCATTTAATGCCTTCATGCTGCAGACTGATTGACCAGACCTTCACCCGAACCACAGAGACTCAATCATTCTCTGAAGCTGCTGGGACACTTAGACAGCCAGAGGTGACAACACAGGCCTCTGATCTGTCTCAAAACTATACCTGTCAACACTCCTGTTTTTCCCGGGTTCTCCCGTATTTCAAGGTCATCTCCCGGCACCCTCCCGTTTTGTTATTTCTCCCGGAAAACTCCCGTAATTTGCATGGCCATCAAACTTCACTTTAAAATCATTGAGCATTTCATAGCATTTTTTTCTATTAGTCTGACATCTCCCAGGTTGCCAGATTGTGTATGAAATACACCCTACACATACACGATCACTTAGTTTCAATTTCAACCGTTTTGTCATAGGCTAAAACCTGGCAACCCAAAACCCAAATAAGGAAGCGGGTGCCGACTGCGCAGCCTGAGTCTCGTCTTAAGCAAGCGGGCTGGTTGAATGGCCTACTCCAGAACTGTTGTGAAATTGTTGGGAATTTAATTGATTAACACATTACATAAACTGTTATTGAGTGTTGATACACTGAATTTGTGTCCTCGGAACCAAATCTGACAGCAAGCAGCTTTGGAGTTTTGGAAGTAGGCAGGCAGCTGGTGGATACATAAGGTAAGTAAGTAAGTAAGTAAGTAAATTTAATTTATAGAGCACATTTAAAACAGTTTCCACTGACCAAAGTGCTGTACAGAGGATATGGCTAAAAATAGAAAATAAAATCAAATCAGAACAAGCAAAATATAAAAGGCAAGCACAGAGAAAGTAAGCAAGACAAATACAGAAATACAATAGACAAATAGACAGCCCTAAACAAATAAATAGCAACAGTACAGAAGACACTTGAATATGAAGAAGAGAGGAGAGAGATGGACAGCTAGGAAGCAGGGAAGGCCAAGGAGTAAAGGTGTGTGATTTAAAAGTAGTGATGGAGGGAGACAGTCTAACATCTGGGGGCAGACAATTCCACAGACGTGGGGCTGCTACCGCAAAAGCTCTATCGCCTCTTTGCTTGAGGCGGGTGCGGGCCACAGAGAGAAGACCCTTATCGGCAGATCTAAGGGACCTGGATGCTGGGAGGGGATGGAGGAGGTCTGAAATATATGAGGGAGCCAACCCATGCAGTGCCTTATAAACAATCAGAAGGACTTTGAAGTGGACCCTAAAACTAGTGGGGAGCCAGTGTAAGGAGGCCAGTACAGGTGTGATGTGTTGGTATTTCTTGGTGCCAGTAAGCAACCTAGCAGCTGCATTTTGTACTAATTGCAGACGAGATTGTTGGGAGTGGGGGAGACCAAGATAGAGGGAGTTGCAATAATCTAACCGGGATGTAACAAATGCATGAATTACTGTTTCTAAGTCCTTGGGAGACAAAGAGGGTTTGAGATGGGAAATAATTCTCAGCTGATGGAAGCTATTCTTGATAACAGAGCCAATCTGCCTTTTAAAACAGAGCTCTGAATCAAGGATGACACCTAGATTTTTGGCATGTGGCTTGACAAAAGAGGAGAGGTGGGCTAATTTTCCTTCAATCAGGGGTCTAGCTTTAAAAGGACCAAAAATTATGATCTCTGTCTTATTATCATTTAGCTGAAGGAAGTTATTATTCATCCAGCACTTAATATCCTGGAGACAATCCAGAAGAGGCTGAATGGAGTTATCAGATTTTAAGGGCAGGTATAACTGGGTGTCATCAGCATAGAAGTGAAAAGATCGCCGGATGATGTCACCAAGGGGGAGCATGTATAAACAGAACAGCAAAGGGCCCAAAATGGAGCCTTGCGGGACCCCATAGGAGACAGGAGCTGAGGAGGAAGATAAGCAACCAAGGGATACTGAGAAGGTTCTGTGTCTGAGGTAGGAGCTGAACCAAAGTAGTGCTGTCTTCTTTATGCCTACCCAGTCCTCTAGACGGGTAAGGAGGGTGTTGTGGTCCACAGTATCAAATGCTGCGCTGAGGTCCAATAGAACCAGTATTGCATTTTGACCTGAATCTAGAGTGAGAAGCAGATCATTGGTGACTTTTAGCAGAGCCGATTCAGTACTGTGGAGTGTTCTAAAACCTGACTGGAAGGGCTCAAGGATGTTATGCTCAGTCAGGAAGGGAAGCAACTGGGCCAGCACTACTTTCTCCAGAACCTTGGAAAGGAAAGGGAGTTTAGAGATGGGGCGGTAATTATTATAAGAATTTGCATCCAGGTTGGGCTTTTTAAGCAGGGGTTGGACCACCGCATGCTTAAAGCAGGCAGGGACAGCACCAGATGTCAAACAGGAGTTGATAACTAGCTGTATGGAAGGGCCCAACACATCAAAAGCATCTTTCAAGATAGGAGAGGGGACAACATCACCAGGGGAAGATGTGGGTTTCATACAAAGGACTATGTCCTTGAGATCTGCTAGGTAAAAGCAACGACCGAAATGCAGTGTTGAAACACGTGTATGAAACGTATTAAATATGCAAACACTGATCCGGTATAAACACATCTCGTTTTTGGAAAGCTAAATGTTGACAGGTATGCTCAAAACGGACTGACTGACTAGTCCCTTTGGCCAGTCAACCATGTCATGTTTACCTCATTCTTATTGGAGCTTGAGGACATTTGTCAGATATCAACCCAACAGATTAGTTTCATCTGATCATGATTCATGTCATGATCATGTCAAAAAAAACTAACCTCATGAAAATGGCTAAGGATGATGGGAAGGATGATGTGTTCAATATGACCTTGCCTTCACCTTGACCTAAACCTTTGTGCCAAGCGATTCTGTGTGCGATTTCGACATGATTTTGACACGATTTCAATCGGAATCAGTTTCGATAAAAACTTTTGAATCGGGCCGAATTACTGTTCAATATGAGTAGGCTCAAGATTAGCAGAAGTTACAATCAATGTTACATCTCTGGTTGGATCTGAGTGGATTTCTGGCATATCAGAATTTTTTAGCGGCTCTCTTGCAGTGTGAGCAGTCAAATGTACAGTGGGAGCACTGTAACCACATCCAATTGAAACGAGTCGTGTGAGTTACCATATCGTATGTAGACCCAATCGTATTCGATTGAAAAAAAAAACACATAAAGTGTCTGCCCAGCATTAGACTAATCCCTTTTATTATACTTGGATGAACTACTGGTTGATGCCCCAGTTTAGTTGTCTTCAGATGTCACTTTGAAAAAAAATCAATTGGCTCTCGACTTTTGAAAAATCAAGCCTTAGCTGACAGTAGACGATGGCATAGGATTCAGCTATGCATCACCAGTGGCAAGTTTGTCTGAAAGAGGCTGGGTACTGCTCTGAAAGCCTGGTCTCCTCCATATCTGATATCTCAGACACATCAGTCTCACTGTTAGAATGTAACTCCTTTGATCAGTTAAAACGTTAATGTGTGAAAACAGTCCCTGGGGTTGGCAACACAGCCTGAAGTGACACAGATGTTCTATTTCAATTAAAAGTTGTAGCAAGTACATCTTGAAACAATGCTCAAAGCTTGCTTGCGTGTTGGTTGGGTAATTGGCTCTGGACTTTTGAGAAATGAAGCCTAGCGACAGTATACGATGACATTGGATTCAGCTATGTGCCACCAGTGGCTGATGGCAATCAGGTGATGAGACGGAGTTCCAAGTGCTGATTGGCTGTTGCAGTGACTTGTTGTCATTTCATGTCCTTCCCGAATTTCACTCAGATTAGAAGGACAGAAAGTTCTCCCAGGAAGACTTTAATGCTTCGTCAGACTCTAATGCTACGTCACTCCTTCATTCATTACTCCTGACCAATCACCAGTCTACATCGGCCTTTATAATGACTCGGCTCATGCACCAGCCCTGCTGCTTCCACATGCCGATTTACGATGTTCCCATCCTCCCTGCCCAATCACCGCCAGTTTGTAGGCTTCGCCCCTGCCATCTCGTTCCAGCAGGATCTGCAAGCTCAGAGACCTGGACCGACGACGGGGCCTATGCAAAAAGCTATCTCATTGTTGCTTATGTCTTGTTATTCTTTTGATAGAATATTCGTTAACTTTCACCGTGAAATACTGTTTTAACTTTGCCTAAGTCAGTAGGATCACTGCCTAAGTATGAATATGATCAGTTAGAATGTGTCAAAACAGTCTGCATGCCTGGTGTTGGCCAGACAGGCTGAAGGGACATAGATGTTACATTTCAATTAAAAGCTGTAGCAAGCACATCTTGAAACGATATTGAAGGCTTGTTTGAATAGTACTTGGGAAGTCACCTCCTTCTCTGCTTAAACAATGAACAGTGTACTAAATCTGTGTCAAATCTACTAGACCTTCAGAGTTTACATTGTTGCCTAGAGAGGCAAACAATTGAGATGGTGAAATTGGCTGCTCCGCTAGGCCTGGTCTCTCGAGTCACTTGAGAAGTCTCTCTGCCACTTGAGAAGTCACCTCTTCTGCTGCTTAGCCCACGCACTGTCGAAGCAATGAGGCAAAGCCAGGAGTCAGCCAACGGCACTTCTCGGCTAGTCCTGGACCTCTCTTGCGGCTATCTCACGGACAACAGCCTCCTGCTGAGGTTTCCTCTTCCTCTCTCGCAAGCGCTTCAGTGACAGGCGTGTGGGTCTGTAGGCACCACCCGCCCCCCCCCCCCCCGCCATGTCACTGCTTCCTCCCCACAGATAACCAGCTGCTGACCAGCCATCCATCAGCTGAACTGGGTCAGATCCAAATATGGCCATTAGTGCAGCATCATTGACTTCTAATGGCCGCAATGAAGGGCTTTTCCATGCCATGTGTGATAAGGGCATGCTTGTTGGCCTCTGCTATAGAACACCACCGCACCACTGTGTACACATGGGTCTATGTATAGCCTGGATCTCAGTATGGGTGAAGAGAACAGAGTGGTCCCGAATGGTGGCGTGCTCATGACGCGAGTCCCAGCCCAATTCGTTTGGAATTTTTTAAACTGCTTCCTGCCCCGTTGCACATTCCTGCCACAGACTTCACACGGACGCCGACCAATGGCAGCAGCGGGGAGACACACAGCAGCCCAAATTTGGGGATAGCCAGCGGTCACCTACCATGCCCACGCATTCCCCTCCTGGTCTTGCACTATGGAAAACAAACAAACTAGAAAAAGAAAGAAAAAAATATTTCCCAGTGATGTTTTCCACGCGCCTCTGCCAGAATGTGTTGCCAAGAGGAACGGACATGCGTCACCTTGACTCGTCCCGAACGCTCGACTCCGTTCTGACAACACTCGAGCCAGTCACGAGAAACCCCACAAAGCCGCGCTTGTGCCACGCGTGGGGCCGCTAGCGTGTGGCTGGCAAGATTCCTCCGTCATTCCGGAGATTGCCCTCGGGGTCATACAGTACCACCAAGTGGATCGCACCTCCCCGCTGCGAGTGCGTGTGCAGGGATTGGCCCAGACCTGTACAGAAATTGCCAGGCACAGGCGGCATGTACACACACACACACACACACACATAAGCACACACACACTGACACACACACACACATACATATGCATTCGCACACACACACATACAGTACACACAGACACATATACACATACACACACAGACACACACACCAACAAACAAACAATTAGGAAGTGCACTCCCATCCATCTGGTACAGACGGGAACAGTCCTGGGTGTGGATGTTGTGCAAGGTAATCACACACAGGGGCATAAATATAGACCATGATACACGCAAGTGGACAGTTTTTTATCTGTGTGTGTGTGTGTGTGTGTGTGTGTGTGCGCTTCAGAGGGGAGCTTTAGTTCTTCCAAACAAAAAAATACTTGAGTGTTTTTTATCAAAGTTTTGATTCCTTGCTGTGCTTGGTTTTGTTTTATTTTTCTTAGAAAGTCCTCTCAAGCACAAGCTGTGTTGTCCTGCTCGCTCAGAGGGTAACGGTGGAAGTGCCCATGTCTTCATGCTGTTATGTCATTTTTCCAGGTCTGTCAGCCTCGGCAACAACACTTAGCCCTTTAGGACACTATCGACTTAATCACTTACAGTCCTTACATTCTTTCATCAAATACAGACAAAAAAAACAGCACAAAGGCACATTGAGTTAGACACAACTACTGTTGCTTGGTTTCCCTGATGCATGCATGATGACACAAGTGTTTGAAAAGCTAGCTGATGGATCTGTTCATATTTTGGGGTCCATGCATATTTGAATATGTCACTCCAAAGTAACATGTGTCATGTGAAAAGCATGTGTTCCTTCACCTTTTCTGCATAGTTACACTATGACACCGCCTTTTCTGCGGCAACAAAGGATAGGAGCACAGGACATATTCACTCTCCGCTAGTGGAGTCCTTCAACGCACCAGCACTCCCCATGCCTGGAAAAGCATCGAGTATAACTACACACACTGCAAAATCTATTCAAGCATTAAGGCATGAGGCAACAAAATACAATGATATACCACAGTACATGGAAATGCAGTGAGGACAACAGGAGGGGTGTGTGTGTCTGTTTTTGAGCTGGGGTGTGTGTGTTTGTGTGTGTGTGTGTTTGAGCTGGGGAGTGTGTGTGTGTGTGAGCTGGGGTGTCTGTGTGTTTGAGCGTGGGTGTCTGTATGTGTGTGTGTGTTTGAGCGGGGGGGTGTGTGTGTGTGTGTTTGAGTTGGGGTGTGTGTGTGTTTGAGCTGGGGTGTGTGTGTGTGTGTGTGTGTGTGTTTTTGAGCTGGTGTGTGTGTGTGTGTGAGCTGGGGTGTGTGTGTGTGTTTGAGCTGGGGTGTGTGTGTGTGTGTGTGAGCTGGGGTGTGTGTGTATGTTTGAGCTGGGGTGTGTGTGTGTGTGTGTGTGAGCTGGTGTGTGTGTGTGTGTTTGAGCTGGGGTGTGTGTGTGGGTGTGTTTGAGTTGGGGTGTGTGTGTGTGTGAGCTGGGGTGTGTGTATGTGTGTGAGCTGGGGTGTGTGTGTGTGTTTGAGCTGGGGTGTGTGTGTGTGTTTGAGCTGGGGTGTGTGTGTGTGTGTGTGAGCTGGGGTGTGTGTGTGTGTTTGAGCTGGGGTGTGTGTGTGTGTGTGTGAGCTGGGATGTGTGTGTGTGTGTTTGAGCTGGGGTGTGTGTGTGTGTGTGAGCTGGGGTGTGTGTGTGTGTTTGAGCTGGGGTGTGTGTGTGTGTGTGAGCTGGGGTGTGTGTGTGTGTTTGAGCTGGGGAGTGGGGTGGGGGGGGGTGGGGTGGAGGAAGTGTCCCCATGTGTTTGGTGAGTCAGACTGTGGAATCATAATAGCCACCACAGAAGGCCGCTGAGAACCGCAATAAAAAATTATGACATTTTTTGATGATTGATTGTCTTGGTAGTTCGCTGTGGTTTTAATCCAAATGGTACATTTGTCATCAATGGCATGTTTTCAGATTTGCTAAAAGTTTAAACAAAAGAGAGACTTTTGAAGTTTTTATATGTCTGTTGGGGCCTTTGTTTGCCACGAATATTATAACTGGCCAACATTTTAGAAATATATTTTCAACTACTGGCTCTGAGCTGCAATGGAAGTAAATATGATTAAAATACAAAATGTATAGGCAGCACTGGTACTAGTCAAAACAGGTCTTACATTAGTTTGACAGAAATGAGACAACATAAAACTCTGAACCTGTGCACCCTAAACTGTGCACAAGAAGGTGAAAGATTTAGTCCCCTATATCATGTAGTTCATATTTCCACAACAATCTGGAGTGCTCTGGATGCCAATAACAATCACCTCCTCATTTGGCTCATGCTTCGGATCTCGGCTGACTGAACTTGTGTCCTCTGTTTCCTGTTAAGCTGAACGGCCTGGTGCCCCTCATA
The DNA here is from genome assembly GCF_046254945.1 of Alosa pseudoharengus. Classification (NCBI taxonomy): domain Eukaryota; kingdom Metazoa; phylum Chordata; class Actinopteri; order Clupeiformes; family Clupeidae; genus Alosa; species Alosa pseudoharengus. Next base: position 27,559,588 of record NW_027468859.1, on the reverse strand, counting down.
TCGGAATGCTTTGGAACACTCGGCACATTTTGTTTTTCATAATCGCATGAGTAATGGAATTTTCTTTATTATCAGACTGTGTTTACACGTATTGTCGTACTCCCGGGCCACGCTCATGACGTCGTTGTCACGGTAACCATGACAGCAGACATAAAGTTTGTCGGCAGGGCTAGCTAGAGTGGAATGGGTGACACAAGAGATATGCATACTAGATTGCTTCCATCCTCACTGTCCAGTGGCTAATATGAAAGTATTAACCTGAAATTTGTGTTTGCATGTTTGTGGGTCAGTCACACATGGTGGGCCAGGAAAAAGATAAACATTGCTCCAGGTTCATTACAAATTACAAATCTCATTACAAATCTCTATTTAAAAATGTGTTTGTTTTTATTCCTCAACTATAACTATAACAGATAACAGGAGGAACACGATAGACTGGCAACACAGTACTAGTACTAGTGAAAAGGAGCTGCAACTTTGCCCATGCATTCCAAAGCACACACTAAAACACGGCCATTCTCACGTCATATGTGCATCAGTCTCAACCAAGTCAGAGGGAACAACACTAGATTTTACAGCTAATCCAGAACATCAGGATAGCTCGAACAACATTAGCACTTACATATAATAACTCTTATTATTTATTATTAATTGCTGCTCTGTTTCTGAGGTGTAACAATAGATTAATCTGGAATATTTTCAGTCTTGAGTTGGAAACTGCTTGTGCATTCTTTTCCACTGCCTGGCCAACTCTGATTTTGGAAGGAAAAAAAGCACACACACACACACATGCATGCACACACACATACACACAGAATTCTTCTCCATGAATTAATCTCTCTGTTGTTGGAGAATGACATAATGATGGCTGGATGCTGTCTCCCATCGTAGTCCCAGTTTTGTATACTTAAAGTAGTCACTAGACTAGACATGTAATGAATGATCTTTGCTGGCTCATAGTATCTCAGTAGCATGCTCTCTCTCTCTCTATCTCTCTCTCTCTCATGTTTGTTATGGTTTTGTCTAAGCCCAGGTCTCTCTGTCTCAGTCACCTGCCTCAAAGCCCATACCAAATCACACGGTGCAAATTAGAAGCCAGTATCGTGTTGTAATCTCTTCCTTCATACTTCTGACAAGTTGAATGTCTGCCTGAAAAGTCTAGTCTTTTGTTTGTCTGTAGTCTTTGTTTTCAAACAGTTACCCAGCATCTACACACTGTATTTCCTTGTGAAAATCCCCTTCAGTAATTTAATTCAATGATCACCACCACAGGGATTTTTCTACAAGCTCTGAAATACATGCACTGAAATGCATCCATTTTAAGCACTGAAATGAATGAACCATAACGGAGACATCATTCAGGGGTCCGACGGCTATCTATCCACACTGACTTGTAACGGAAGGGCATGATGACATGACATTGCATTCTTGTCCCACAGCATTTCGGGGGTCATCCTTATGTTCCCCGGGTCCTATGTTCTCTAGGTCCTATGTTCCCCGCTCGGGGTTAGGGTTATGGTTAGGGTTTTAAAAAAGGGTTCTATGTTCCCCGGTCCCATACAAAGCGGGGAAACGTAGGACCCGGGGAACATAGGTACGCTACCGCATTTCGGGTATATACATCTTGCGAAGATGCTCATTGAACTGTGAAGCTGCATGGGGTATTGCAGCTAGCTGCTTCCAATGCCAGCTCAGAACTCCACTCACTGTATATAAGACCAGCTCTGTTTGTCGGCTTGAACAAAAGCACATCATGTTGCGGTGGGCAAATATTTGGGCTCGGTCCGCCCCATGATCAGTTGTCCCACAGACAGACACATGCACACGCACACACACACGCACACAAACACACGAACACACACACACACACACACACACACACACACACACACACACACACCAGACACACACAGACACCACACACATACACGCCAAACACATACACACACACACATCTTTATTTGCCATTGTCTGGGGCTTTCGCTGCTCCATTGTGCTCATTAAAGAGATTTGGATGGAGAGAGTGACCGCCACCCTCTGATAGGTGACTATTGTCTTGGAGACTGTGTGGGATCTCACTGCAGCCATGGCCTCCTAAACAAGACCACATGGCCCTGACTGGACAGGAGGGTACAGAGTACATGATGCCCTGGAGTTGTACATGTGCTGTCTAATTCACCAGAGAGAGAGAGAGAGAGAGAGAGAGAGAGATGGATGGTTGGAGAAAGAGAGAAAGTGTACATTGGTGTTTTCCATTGTGGGCAAAACCAAGGACATAATACCAGACAAAATGTGCTGAAACAGCTTTGGACACGTTCCTACACACGCAAGCTGTCATTGCGGGGGGTCCACAGGCTTGTCAAAGCACAGAGGACATTGAGAGGCATGTCAGTGATGGCCTCCATCTGTTGCTTTTCTGTGGTTTGCCATCGGATATGGTAAATCATGTAAGTTATTTCATATACTAGATTATTTTTTTCTCTTACCCGACTAAGTGGAACCTGAACTTGCCTGGGGAGGGTAAGGGGGAGAGACTGCTGACTCACTCACTTGCTGCTGCACGTGCCTGGTGGCCTGTGTGAGGTCTCTGCCTGAAACCTTTTGTCACAAGTGACCTTTGACCCTTTCCGTCTGCCGAATCAGTCAGCGCCCCCATGCATGCGCAGCAACCTCAGATGACGCGTTCAGTGGGAGGGATAGCCCCTCACACACCAACGGACAGGTGTCCATGTTTCAGACATCTTTTCCTGTTGGCCAAACCCTTCCCCATATGTGGGTCAAAGGTTGAGGACCGACCCTAATGAGGTCACAGGTTCACCTGCACCAGAGCATCTGTGGTCAGTGGAGCAGACCCAGACAGGTTCATAAACGTTAACGGAGCGAGTTTCAGCTGAGCGTTTATGAGACCCGACACGGAACTGGGTTAGGTTTTACAGTGGCCACAGTGCTCTGTGTGGTCCAGGATGAGTCTCACAGACGACCATTTTGACGATTTGAAGATGTCCATTGTTTGTGCACAATGGAGGCTTTTGTTTTTTCTACTTGTGTGTTCTACCACATTTCAATGTTTTATTCACATCCTAAACAAGGAGTAGCTTTTTCCATAGTAAAATGTGGAGTATTAGTGGAAAGGGCTTAGAACTTCCTGACCCTGCTCTGCCAACACTACTTTTCAAGATCCTGAAAGTTATGTTCAAGAAGCAAAACGATGGGCAAGATGTAACAAAATCATTGATAGCCATCTCCACTATGAAACTGGCAATATAATTACATAATCTTACATTTTAAATTATCTTAATAAATCTTAATCTTGTTAAGTAATCTCAAATTAGGGTATGCCTGCCGGGTGTTTAGATCGATCTGAGTAAAATTTTCATTTGAGTTTTATAAAGAGATCTGAGTAAAATGTTCATTTGAGTTTTTATAAAGTATTAATGTGTTAATGTGTTAGCTCAGCCTACTGTGTTTAATAATTCATTATTCATCGGATTAATTCATTATAAATGCCATTGCAGGCGGGTGTGTGTCAACCGAGGCATGCTCTTGGACTAAAGGGAGAGGGAGCATAAACACTTCTCCCAATCAGAGCATTGTTTACTGATGAGTTGTCCCCTATAACAGCACTCCCAGAGGAGGTTGTGAGATAGCCTTGGACTGACAGGACAAAGAGTTTGTGTTGTGTTGTGTTGTGTTGTGTTGTGTCAAAGACAGTTTAATAATATCTGGCCCAGCCCTTTTTTAATTATCCCACTCTGCCTGGAAAATATCAATCTGTTGCAATCAAAACTGAAGATTTGTGCGAGCCCGTTAAAATGCTGGAGGCGGCAAGAGAAACCGTTTCATCATCACCATTCTCTCACATGGCTTGATCCGACACACCTTCACAATGATGAGTCAACATGAGTCCGAAATGCTACCAGCCAAGGATTCCTCTATGACTGCTGAACATATGTCTAACCACTTACTTAATTGCTGCAGGACACCCTTTAAAACAGAACATGGATAGATGTTTATAAAGCCAAAAACCCAATTACAGAGAGAGGCTTTGCGATTTGAAATGCAGATTTCAGCGTGTGACAGAATGAAGTTGGGCTGTGGCCGCCCGCCTCTCATTTGGGTTCAGATGGCTGCATCGCGAGTAGCTCTCGCTAAGCAGACATGAGCCAACCACACTGTCACTCCTGACGTGTGCATCTGGTGGATTTGTGTGGTAGCCTATTGCACATGTAGGAAGTTTGGGAATTCCCGGCAGTCGTGCTACCTGAGACCTGTTTAGTAAGACCTCGCTTGAATAGGTATGCCACTGATGTAAAAGTTTGTGACTGCAGACTGTAGAGGGTGACCATGACTGTGATATAGAGACTCACGTGGGGCATAAATACTGATCAGATTCCCATTTGTATAAGTGTGAAGCATTTAAAGAAGTTTGATTTGGTGAACTTTGGCTATCACTTAGTTAAAGTACATTATTGACGCTTGAAAGGGGGCCGAGAGAAATAATCTCAGGGCCGTCGATTACAATTCTAGGGCCGCGTGGTCAGTCATGCCACTCCCTGATTGGCCGGCCGACCCACGCGGCCCCTTTGGCATTTGCCCAAATTCCAGATTACCAGTCCATCACTGATTTTGCCCGTGTGTGTGAGTGTGTGTGTGTGATCGTGCACGTGTGAGTGGGTGATCCCCTGGAGACTCGCTGGCCTCTCACTGGTCAGCCTCAGCCCTACATATCCTCATCCCCTTCCAGTGTTTGTGCCCCATGTAATGAGTGTAATGGGTCACACTTTACTTGACAGTATCGACATAAGAGTGACATGACACTGTCATGAGCATAACGCTTATTTTATTAAGTGACATTCGGTTTTTGTCATAACAAGTTAGGGTTAGGAAATTAGAATTAAAATTTATTTTGGTATGTAGTTGGTTTGACTATTGTGCACTGGCCAGTTGTTCTCGCCCCACTATTCCCATCTAAAAGTCAAATAAAATAAAATAAAATGAAATAAAAGTTAAAAAGAAGAGATAAAAGAGAGGAGCTATAAAAAAGACACAGAGTGGTTTAAAACTTTAATTTAAAATGTCATTAAAACCTGTTGGGTGTAATGTTTGAAGTTTTAAAATCCACAATCTCTCTGCTCTTTTCCTCTGTAAAACAGTCCAGCCTGGGTTCCCTTCAAGGCCACAGACCCTCAAATGTGTGATGTTGTGCGTCTGGAAGTGTGTGACGAGGTAAGTGTTGAGTGATTTTTTTGTATGTTGTGCAGATGTTGTTTGAGGCGTGTGCGTAGTGTATGTCCAGTTTCCCCGATGTATAACATGTGACAGTGAGTGCAGGTGATAACATAAACTAAATTGGGAGTGTCTAAAATTAATGGGTTAGTGGGTGCAGAACAGTGACTATGGATATTAGTGATAAACTAGATGTACCGCAGAGCGGTACAAAATATGACCGCCGCCCAGTCCAGCACATTTTTTCCACAAAAAGAAATCACGCTGAAAGGCCTATATGATTCTAACTGTCTCACTAAATTGCATAATCCACACTCAATTCTCACTGGTATCTGCTAGACAACAAGTACCAAAACATGATTAGCTCATAGATTTCACATGTAAAATTAATTTTATACAACCCCACCTCCATCTTGCCTGTTCATAATTATGAGAAATTCTTGATTGTTTGTGTTATGTTTATGTTATGTGTGTGGGTGTGTGGGTGTGTGTGTGTGTGTGTGTGTGTGTGCGTGCTTGTGTGTGTGCCTGCGTATGTGCCTGTGCATGGAAGCGTACATATGTCTACTGTGTGAGTATGTGTCATACGCAGTGCCGGCCCAAGCCTTTTGGGGGCCCTAAGCAGAATTTGATTTGGGGGCCCCCTCCCACAACGCAGTCACCTGTGCTTGGCGATAATTGACAACTTCACACTATAATGTCATATTATAAATTAATACAGTGAGGTTATGTATTAATACAGCGACTGATTATGAACTACTGTCCCCCTGGACACAGATGCATAAGGACCCTCTCCCCCTACCCTCTTTGTGCAAATGTGGGTACAAACGGGTGTGTGTGTGTGGGGGGGGGGGTTAGATGTGATTTCCTGTATTCTGGTGCATTTTTGGGATGGTCAGCTGGAGAAGGGCAGTACCTAAATTTGTTCAGATTCATAGCCTTTTGCTTTTTGACTTATTGGTAGTGAATTCACACAACTACTTGGGGTTCAGGGTCCCTTGACCTCTTGGGCTCGGTAGGCTCATTCAGTAATCCATCCTTGCTCACATGCCAAAAATGTTTTGGGGCTCCAATCTAGACTTCTGGCCCCATGTGCTTGGTAAACCAATGTATTAATATAGTTGTTATTTACACCAACCCTGTCACCTTTTAATCTTAGAGGGTACTAAAATCACAGATTTATTTGAAACATTCATATTCAAAGTGAAGCACTAAGGGTGGTTTACTGAAGTTGAATTGACAAATAACAAAATACAACAGCATTTGTATTTGTTGTAAACAAGTACATCAGTTTTTCAACTACAAAATAAAAACAAAATAGACAAACATTAATAATCAAAAATAAAATGTCCCAAAAAATAGATAATTATTCCTACTTCGTTCCTGGTTTTTAGGCATCTGCAACTCTGCAGTGGACGAATCTGCAATGATTAAATAAATACATAAATAAAAAAATAAAAAACGATGTTAAATGTGTCGTGTCATATTAACAGGCTATGTAACCATTTGCCATCAAGAAAACCTCACCTTCTGGTAGGTAGAGTTAGGTAGAGGTAGAGATGTGCTCCAAAGGACTTCAACAGTGTCTCTGAAAAAAAAAAAATATTGCATAAGTGCATAGTTGATCGAGCAGAATGAGTTTATTTTGCTATCATTACTTACACTCAAATAACAAGCAATTCCACATGTAACAATTCATATTCTATTGGCAAATGAGGCATACTCAAAAGAGTATACTTAATTGCAGTATGGTGAACGCTTAACATGGTGATCTACTGCAGCCTAAATATTAGGGTAGCACCGCTACATCACTTGCCACTATCTTAATCAAATGTAAATTTATTTTCATCACAGAAGTCTCCCCACCCAACATGGTATATTTTCTCAAACACTACCATCTCTCTCCAAAGATCTTAGAGCAGAGCGCACGTACTGTTACATCTTTGCCTATGAAGCTGGAACGTTACCGATGCCCAGAGTCGCGCTAGTCAGTGGGTTGGGTTGGGACTGGGAGCCTGGGCTTAGTCTGTTGTTGCTATCAGACTTAACACTATGTCACATATTATAGAGCAGTAATAAACTATCAACACTTTCAAGTGCGAAATCAGAAACAATCCCTCTGTGGTAAATTTGCCTTCAGCTACGCTTTCATGTAGCTACTGTAGTGCTAATGTCCACTTCAGTCAGCTAGCTAACTTTAATTTACGACATAATAAGCCCACCTAGAGCTAGGGTACATGCTTGATTGAACATCCAAAACAATCCCAATATCCTTGACATCTGAAATACATCTAGATAAATATATATTAATAGGAGACATTTCTCTGTTGATGGCGGAGATTTAGCTCTGGTGATGGCTTATATTAGATCATGACAGCTAGCTAGCTACCTCAAGCACAAAACATACTGTAAATAATCATGCAAAACATACCTGTATCTTGCTCGTTTTTCTCCTCCTCTGTCATTTTCTTCGTTCTGTTTTCGGCACCAGAGGGATACGTCCTTTTTTGTGACTTGTCTGAACATTACCGTCTCTTCCGATTGTTGAACTTGATGCAGTGTCTGCACGAATTTTATATGCACCCGAGGTGTCTACTTTATGCGCGTGACTCAAAGGCTGGCATACACAGTAGCAGTAGGCAGGCATATTGATCATGAAATCATAATTTTCTTGATTTGAATGATAATTGTTTCATTTATTCATTCATTGATGTCACTTGTTTACGTTATTTATTATGTAATAAAAAAAAAAAGAAACTCGATTGGGGGCCCCCTGGTGGCCAGGAGGCCCCAAGCAGCCGCTTAGTTCGCTTATGCCTCGGGCCGGCCCTGGTCATACGTATGATTACTGTGAATGTGTGTGTGTGTGTGTATCTGTTTGTGCACATGTGTGCACATGAACTGGGTTAACATGACCCCTGGAGGCAAATATACGGAAAAAATGGTCATCCTAGGTCCTACAGTTCTCGAGATATTCACAGAAAACTGTGTCTGCCCTACCCTCCTTTCGGGGGGTGCAGTCCAGCGGGGGGGCTACAGATCAAAACGAAAAACGATGGTTCCATGCTATCCATATGGGGTTACATGCCCACCAAGTTTCGTCTACCCCGGTCTTTCAGTGTCCCGGGAATCATTGACGGAAATTTGGACATGCGAAAAAGAAAAAAAAAAAAAAATCTCACTAAACCTATATGACCGCCGCTTCGCTGCGCGGCGGTCATAATAAGTGAGGGGTGAAATGTAGGTTTTCTTTAGGGGGTGGGGGTTGTAACTGACGGGTGAAGGTGGTGCGTATGAGGAGGTCTTTGAGGTTTTTATTGCGTCTATATGCGGAGATGAGTGTGTGGTGTTGGAAGGTGGGGTGTGTTGTTTGGAATTCAGTATAGTGTTGTTTCAGTGTGTGGTGAAGGTGTTGTATGCCGTGTGAGTAGGTGCCAATAAGGGGCAGGAGATGGGGTGGGTCAGGGTTGGGTTTAGGCAGAGGGTTAGGGTTAGGAAAAGGGTTGGGGTTGGGGTTAGGAAAAGGGTTGGGGTTGGGGTTAAGGTTAGGAAAAGGGTTGGGGTTAGGGTTAGGGTTAGGAAAGGGGTTGGGGTTAGAGTCCGGGTTAAGGTTAGGAAAAGGGATGGGATAGGATCTGGGTCTGGGTTGGGGTCCAGGTTGGGGTTAAAAGGAAGGTCTGGTGTGGGAGTGGGTGATGGGCAAGTGTTTGGGGTGTATGAGTGAGTGGGAGCAAGGCCGGCCAGAGTCAAGTGCTTGATGTGGCGGAGGAAACGTTTAGAATAGTGTCTCTTACGGAGGGCTTGAAAGAGTTGTTGTATGGCATGGTGAAGGTCTGTGGGGAAGGAGCAGATGCGATGAAAGCGGATGATTTGGGATTTAACTATGGATCTAAACGTGTGTTTGGGGTGATTACTGTGCTTATGCAAAAGTGAGTGAGTGTCTGTGGGTTTAAAATAAACTTTGGAACTAAAAGATTTATGTGTAGGTGAAATGGGGGTGAAAAAGATGGTGGTGTCTAGAAAATTAATCTGGTGTGGGTCAATTGTGGCCTTAAGTGAGATGGATGGGTGATGTGAGTTTAAGGTGTCTAAAAAAGTGTTGAAATCCTGTAGGGGGTGTGGCCAAGCTCCAATGATGTCATCCAGAAAACGAAAGTAAAAAGTGGGTTGAAGGGTGCACTTGGCTAGGGCGGCCTGCTCCCACTCACTCATGTATAGGGGTGTCACGATTCTCCAAATCCTCGATTCGATGTAATTTTCGATTTTAAAGTCACGATTCAATTCGATTTTCGATCTTTTTTAAATATTACTATTAATGCATTCCTTATATGTTATTTACTCTTTTTGGACTTTTCTTTTTCGGGGGGCTTTTATTTTGAAACCGCTTTGAACCGTTCCAACCGCGAGGTTGTAATGTAAACAGAACTAACTTTAGGCTAAAACAGAGACGTGAACATAGTAAAATGAAACAACACAGAATGTTAATTTGATTGTTTCAGCACACTCCGAAGAGACCCAAGGTTAGTGTTCATGGAATATGTACTTATAAATATGCATTTTAAGCCTTAAAGTAACTTTGGACTGTAATTAGACCATCTTTTCACTTGCTAAGTTGAGTAGGCTAAGTTAGTTTTAATTGACGTGAATGAACGAATACTTCCACAATCTTTGCTTCCACACCGGTGATTTCAAAGTAGCAAGAGGAGCTTTGATTTCGGTAGGTTGGTGTGTAGGCCTATATTTTAACTGGCATTAGATCAGTCTTTCTAGAACAGGCAAGGGCTTTCTAGCCTCACGTCAGCAGCGCTGCATCACCCATATAGCCTACATTAAAACAACCAACGGATGGTGGGCGGGTGCAGTTTTGAAAATTGGTCAACAAACTTTGGTGCTGATGGATGGCTGATGGATGATAAGTTTTGCTATGCAGTTATGGTTGAAATAATAGCCCATCAGCGCATCTCTAGTGTGTGTGCCTCTCTCTCGCTCAGAGGGGAGGGAGAGGCTGAGGGTCGATCCAGCATGGATTCTAAACTCTGTGGTGGATAGGATCTACAATTAGGTGTTAATAATATTACCACGCTAGGTTGAAGTACTCCCAAGTGCTATTGCGCCACACATTGTAGTTCTCCTGTTTATTCGCTTGGAAAATCGCCACGTTTCATGTTGTGTGACGTACACATTTTGATCAACTACTCGTGCAACTGTATTTAAGTAGGGAAAAAATGGAGGTGTTTGATTACTGCTATGTTCCTCTCTCTACGGCCATGGCAGAGCCCGCTAGCATAGCAACATGCTAACACATTCGCGCCGCGCGACAGAGCATTTGAGTGCACCTACCGGCGCGGGAGAGGTATGACTCAACTCGTGAAAGTTAAGGAAAGAACATATATTACTACTGATTTTGGGTGGCGTGTTCCTTTAAACTTGTGATATCCATGATGAGTAGGCTATTGAGTTAGTGAATTAGCTCAACATTGTGTGCTGATAACCATATAGAAAGCCGAGTAAAAGAAAAACAAGTAGCCTATGCGTGCCTGCGTGCGTATTCTCTCCTGCTCAAACATGTGTGCGTGTTCACTAACTTTACTTAATAGAAAATTGTAAATAGCCTGATGGCATGCAACTAATGGGATACTGTGCATAGTTGGAAAGGTATGGTAGGCCAATATGGTGTGAATATACACACACACAAGGTAAATTTTCTCTCGTTGTTCAGTGATGGTACGCACAGTGCGTACGGACATACACCTGCAGGCGCGCCTGCCCGAGTGGCATAACCAAGTGTCTTAATGTCGTTACGTTTGTGTGAAAACTTTCTCTTTTAACAATAAACTACACATTTGAAATAATTGTAGGCCTATTTAATTATTATTATTAATAATAATATAATTATTATTATTTAATAATGGTTGTAATATTATTACATTTGGTTTAAGCTGGATGAGAAAGATGTGACATAATTCTATAGCATTAAAAAGCTGACAGGAACGAAATTAACCGTTCCGGGAACAGTATTTTTTTGTTCTAACCGGTTCGGGAACGTCAATTTATTGGTGGAACTCATAACCGGAAACGTTATAATTCCGTTTCTGTTCGGAACGAACCGATTGGAAAAAAAAATCGGTTCAAAGCCCTGCTTGTAAGTAAAGTTTATTGTCAAAGTTAAAATCATTGTGAGTGAGACAGATTTCTAAAAGTTGCAGGAGGATGGTGTCCGGTCTGTGAGGGTCTGGGTATTTTTGAAAAGTGTTTTGAACTGCTTGTAATCCGGTGGGGGTGTTGATATTGGTGTAAAGGCTATCTACGTCTAAAGTGAAGAGGTAAGTGTGGTGTGGGACTGCCATGGGTCGAAGCCTGGTGAGGAAGTGGTATGTATCCTTGAGGTAGGAGGGGTGTCTGTTGGAAAGGGGGTTGAGATAGGAGTCAATATAGATGGAAATGTTGTATGTGGTGCTGTTGCAGTCTGACACAATGGGACGACCAGGAGGAACTGTCCAGGTGTGTGGGGGTTTGTGAATTTTGGGGAGGAGATAGAATTGACGTGGTCGGGGGTGGTCTAGTCCTTGTAAAAATATACTTTGTTTATGGTTAAAGGACAATTCCGGCGCAAAATGAACCTGGGGGTTAATAACACATTTGTACGAGTTCGACCGTTCGCTGGGATTTATTTTCATGCTAGTCGAATGTGACCAGTTTTATTGCAAACCGCTAATTAGCTTTTAACGCTAGCCTTCGGGGCACACGTACAGTAGAAAGAAATCGCTATTTCTATACCACTAAAAAGGCTCAAAATAGCACCACACTTAAACAGTAGCATAATGAGGGTCTCTACATGTAAACCGAAGCATTGAGAACTTTGTAAGTGTACAGGCAGTTTATTAAAAAGAAACACATTACCGTTCACGTCTGGTTGTTCACATATACAGGCAGGCGATGTGAACTAAAATCATGTAATTTGCTCAATATAGGCCTATCAGAAATAAGCTCCGATGTAACATAACTTGTATAGTGTACTTACTTAGTGGATGTCCATCTGGTCTCTCTGGTATGGATCGCCGCCTCCAATTTCTTTTCGGGACATGGAAAAAAGTTTCAACTACAGCCCTGTTTATCAATGAGGGGGAATCTTCAGACTCTACAAAACACTGCGTCTCTTGGGGGTCAAGACGCAACAGGTCCCACTCCATGCAACACAGGCACTCCTCTTCGGTGGCTATAGCTTCACAATGTCCGCAGGTAGCCTACAGTTTCTAGAAGTGCGAGGCTGTGTGCAGCATTGACTACAGGTAGCTCTCTCTCTCTCATAGCCCTTTCACGGAGCTCCGCAGCTCTTCGTTGGTAGGCTATATTCCGACGTCCAATAAGGGTTCATCCTCGATGTCTTCAAATTCGTTCAAATAGCCTGCCATCTCTTATGTCTCCTGTTGCGTTCAGTGCTTCTCTTTTGCACAGTCCTTTCTTTCAGCAACAACGTTTCACATGAGATTCACTTCACATCCCAGAGTTTCGTTTTCCCAAGGCGCCTGCCTGTATGTGAACCAGACGTGAACGGTAATGTGTTTCTTTTTAATAAACTGCCTGTACACTTACAAAGTTCTCAATGCTTCGGTTTACATGTAGAGACCCTCATTATGCTACTGTGTAAGTGTGGTGCTATTTTGAGCCTTGTTAGTGGTATAGAAATAGCGATTTCTTTCTACTGTACGTGTGCCCCGAAGGCTAGCGTTAAACACTAATTAGCGGTTTGCAATAAAACTGGTCACATTCGACTAGCATGAAAATAAATCCCAGCGAACGGTGGAACTCGTACAAATGTGTTATTAACCCCCAGGTTCATTTTGCGCCGGAATTGTCCTTTAATGAAGTGTTGTTGATAGAGTGAGGTGACTAACCGGCGGATTTCAGACTGTGCTGCGGGTTGGGTGGACTGTGCTATGGGTGAATAAAACTGGGTGTTGTTGAGCTGTCTGTGTGCTTCAGTGAGGTAGTGATGGGTGTCCATGATTACAATTTTGGAACCCTTGTCCGCCGGTTTGATAACTATAAATTTATTGTTTGTGAGTTGTGAAATGGCCTGTTTTTCTGCTAGTGTGAGGTTACTGGTGGTGGGGGGAGGGAGGTGCCTGAGAAAGGAATTGAGTGCCTGCCTGTCCCTGTGAATGTGCTTAACTAATTTCTTATCTAATTGTGAAGTGTGGGGTTCCCAAGTGGAGGGAAGAGTGAAAGGGGTGGGAGTGTAGGTGTCGTCTGAGGAAAAGTGAGTGGTGTGTGGAATGAATGTAAGCCCCCTTTCCAACAGAGAGCGTTGTGGGGAAGTGGGTTGGAAAAGGGTGGAAAGGTTCATGATTAAATCATGAGGGAGGGTGGGATTGGGTTGAGGGGGTGAATGTGCAGGAGGGGGGGTGGGGGTGGGAGTAGGGGGGGCCAGGGTTATGGGTGGAGTTATTGAAAATGTAAGTATTGGCACCAGTGTGTAAAGATTGTCTGAGCTGTATGGGGTGTCCAGTGTATGTTATCTTGGGTGGTGTGGAAGGTGTCTGGGGGGATAGTGGGGATGTGGGGGAAGTGGGAAGTTATAAAGTTGTTAATGTGAGTGAGGTTGTCCTTCTGTTGGGTAGTGAGGCGGGGTGAAAAATTAATAAGTGGAATGTGTATGATTGCATCGGGGAAAACTGTAGAAGCATGTTTGTAGAGAGTGAGGAACTGTTTGATGTTGGTGTTTTTGGGGTCGTGGTCCTTGTTGTTGAGGCCCACTGACAAGACCACCGACTTCACTTGGGGAAGGGGGGTGGTTTTCTGTAAAAGTTTGGCAAAGTGGTAGGTGGTGGCTCCGGGGTAACTGTCAATTTGTATATCAGGATGGGTGAAGGGGGCAATCCTGTTGAGGTTTGAATCTCCTATGAAAGCTAGTGGTTTGTGTATTGAAATTGACCATTCTTCCAGTTTATTTCTAAGGGCACGGTGGTAGGTGGGGTGGAAGAGGTGTGTAGTGGGTAGTGTGGGTTGTAGGAGGAGGTTGGTGATGGTGTGTGGTGAGGTGTGGGGTGTGGAAGGGATAGGAGGGTTGGGTGTCTCCGGCGGTCCCACAGCTTTTGATGGAGAGGGCTCAGCTGCGGTTGTGACAAATCGTTTGACTTGATGAGTCCGCCCTTTCGTCATCGCCCTCTCCAGCTGTGGAGGCGCCGGAGTCTCCCTCTCCTCCTCTGGTGGGTGCTGTGGGGATGAGGAACTATATTATCAAGGGTGTGTACTACTAAATGGTTGGGGGGTTGTGTATGTGTTGGCCTGGGTGAGTGTGTGATGGTGGGGGTAATGTTTGCTTCAGGTTGGCTGTGTGCTGTGTGGTGAAACTGTGTTGTGACTCTCAATTTGGGACGCTGGGGTAGTGGTTTTGCTGTATGTGCTTGTGATATTATATAAGGGGAAAGGTGTGTGGTGGTGTTAGCAAGAGTGCGGGGAGGTGTAGAGTGTGGTGTAGTGTGTGTGTCAACTGTCTGTGTTGTATGTGTGTGAGTCTGTAAGGTGGTGAATCCTGGTGGTGTGTTGTGATTGTGTATGGTTGGAAGGGTGGAAGTGGGAGGGGAAGTGGAAGTAGGGTTGGAAAGTGTTTGAGCTAACGTGTCTGTGATTGTGTGTGATGGTGAAGTTGTGGATGAAAGTGGTGGAAAATCTGAAAGGCATGTTAAAGTACTGTAGGTGGGGGGGTATGGGAAGGAGGGGGTATGGGCAAAGGGGCAGGGGTAGGGGGGTTGGGTTAGGGTTAGGATTAGGGGTCATAAAGTGTTATGTATATGTTGTCCATCGTTAATAAAAGCTTGATTTCCTTTATGGAACCAGCTCTCCTGCAGCACAGTTTACGAACATGGGTGCCTTGTTGGGTTAAAGTTACTGATGTATGAAATATGAATCTTTGGGTGCAAGTCCCATCATGGCGTAGTCAGCAAATCTATCCAGGCCCAAAGCCCCTAAAAACTATACTGCTTGCCAGTATGGTGCAGAGGATGTTGCCTAATGAATTTGTTGCTTTGAATTCTCTCTTCAAAGATGACGCTTGGCCCTTCTCCATGTGTTGATGGTTATAGCATACTTTGATAGCCTCAAGGGTTTGCCAGGCACTTTCATCACCCAACACTGTGTTTGTGCTTAACTGTTCTGTCAGAAGGCCTTTTTTTTAGCTTTCTGTGCCTTAGGTAGTCAACATAAGTTTGACATACATACTGTAAGTTAGTAGCGCAGGCTTTGGTTTTCAACGCGGTGGGTGAAGACCCTTACACCATGGCTTCTTACTTAGCCATTCTCTTGAGGAGAAACAGGTTCAGGCCCAGGAGAGAGGAGAAACAGACCCAGCTTGCCTGGCACAGTCTCTCTCTCTCTCTCTCTCTCTGTATTTGTGTGTCTACAGTATGTATGCCTGTGTGAGTGAGAGAGAAAGTTTTTCTCCTTCTCTTTTCTCCTTGTCAGCTGCAGCTTGTTGTGGCTACAGCCCTTGCCCCGCCAGCTAACCCAGCCGTCCTCTCCTCTGATGCCCTATCGCCACGGCTCCGATAGCCGCTCTGTCAAAACACGCTGGCTGCCTTTTCAGGCCACAGCCGGCGCTGACGGCAGCCTAAAATAACTCCCACCGAGTCACTTACCCAAGAAAAACAAAAAGCACAATCTCCCTAAGATGCCTGGAGTCTTTTGAGTGAGTCCCCAGGGAGCTTTTGATAGATATGGCAAAGGCACGTGGTTCTTGCGGTGGAATCCGCTCCCATTGGGTAGGGCCAGGAGAACCACCCAACGCCACTGGCACATGGTACCCATATGAACCACAAAAGCCCTCTCAGGAAATCTATGTTTAATTACAACTAACCACATCATTTGAGGAGTTTATCAGAGGTGGTGAAGAAAAAAGGATAGACGGAAAGCAACTATTGCTAAACAGGAATAGGCTGGCCTCCTTGAGACATGTCTCTCACTTCCTTAGAAACACTGTGACGTAGATTTGAGCAAAACTCTCTTTTTACTGATATTCTGTTGACAGACTTTTGCAACCGTTCGGGAAATCTGAGTGTCATTGAAGCCAACCCCCTCATTTGAGGAGCTTGTTAAAAACAGAAAATATACGGATGGACACAGAGCAGTTATAACAATGGCTGGCATCCTTGAGACAGGTCTCTCACTCCGTTAGAAACACTATGATTTAAGCAAAACACCTCTGACTGATTTTCTGCTGAAAGACTTTGAGCAATGTTGTTTATGCAGAGGTGGAAAAGTGCTGAAGGCAATCAGAAGAACAAGAAACCTTCAAATATTTTTTTAGCATGCACTGGCAAATATGAACAAAACTGCATCCATTCATTTCTACAATGTTATTTATACAATGCCTTGTAAGTATTCTATTATTGCAGTAAATGTAGTTTGTTTAAAAACTATTTACTGGGTTTTGTGCAAACCTGGTTTTTATAATCCATTCAATCTGTTGCTATACTCCTGACAGATATTTCATTTCGGAGCTGATGGAATCCAGGCCCGAGTTAATGATGCAGCAAGTCTTACTACTGTTTATCATATATCAAATGTATTTTCATTAGAGTATGGCACTTGATCAGTTCTTTGACAGTAATATGCAAGTGTTGAAAGGGCGCCACTGGTCTTTAGATTTGCTTTTATTAAAGTGCTATTCTGCAGCAGTGTAACCCAATCCCCACTCTTTGTTGCAGCAGATCTCTTCAGGCTCTCTGGGCAATATATAACGGCACGCCCACTCTTTGGGCAATATATAACGGCACGCCCACTCTGGGGCAGTTCTCTAGTCAGACAGTAATCAGCATCAAGTGGGCTTCTGACTGCCACACACGTGCCTGAAATTGTCCTCAAAAACCAACTAAATCTGAAATGGCTCGATATTAACACTCCCCTTCCCCAACAACAACAGTAAAAAAACGACTTGGCAGAAGACACGCTGAAATTCCTGATTGCATAATGCCATTGTCCAGCTGAGGCATAATTGGTGACGGGTTGTTGCCAGGACGCCACCAATCAATTCCACTTTACCTCTTTCTCTTTTTCGCCAGGAGGGAGAGAGGGCCCTGGATATGAAACAATCCCTTTCTGTGGTGGACCATCCCTGGCCCCGGACCAGGAGGGTCCTGAAAGTGTCCCCAGTTTGAAAGGAGGTTTACGGTTCCTTGCCCTGTGGGGAGTCACAAGGGTCATGTTTGTGTGAGTACAAACAAGATTTATAGCGCAACAGGCAGTCAAGTATTTCATTGTGATTCCCAAAGCGTGACAGGGAAGGACTCCGCATGAATTGGCTTCTGCCAAGCCCCGGAGGTCCCAATCTTGGCACAGAAAAAAGACCACAAAATGACCCACTCTGAGGTCTTCATTATGCCGTTTTCTCACACGGTTTGCCATTTACAAATACCAAATGTATTTGCATATCTTTATTGCCTCAACTGTTTTTTTGTCTTGCGGAGCAATCCAATCAGCGTTTTTAGCAAGTTTTATTATCCCTGAGAAAGTCTATGCTACAGCTTGACTTGCCTTGCGATTATGTCATATCGCTCAATTATGACAGAGAAAATTATGTAAGGATCAGACTACACAATATGTTTGTCTTTTATAATGGTCATTATGCACAATTAGGCAATAATATTGGCATAGATTATTGTGGTCTCTTGGTTAAGTGATGGACAATACTCCATGTTTGACCCAACAAATCATGGTTCACGTCCTTGCACAATCATGTCTATGTGCAGACTTGTGTGACAAAAAGAAAAAGAAGAGAAAGGAAAAAAAATTGAGGACATGGGTGTCAGGGCTGGACTGGGACTAAAAAATGGCCCGGGCATTATGGCCATGGCGGACCACCATGATTATTTATACGATAAATAAAATGAGTCCTGTAATTATTTCCTATGTTGAGCATTTATACGCTTTTAGCCTACAATCTCCCCAGATACTATTAAGTGACGATACACACATCCCAAAACATGTTCATTGTTATGGGCTATCATAATTTCTGTGTCATTGTAGTGTCTTTCTGAGTGCGTGCGTGTGTAGTCTACGTGTGTGTACCTGCCTGTAGGCCTATGCGCACAGAAATGTGATAGGTTTGCTTGTTGTACTGCATCAAGATTGACAACAATTTCGACCAATCATGACTGACTTCAGATCTCAAAAAGTTGAGTGTGTTCTGAGGCCGACCACTCGTTGATTTGTTGTGGATAACTTATTTAATTTTTTCTCCTCTTCCCGTCGACGACAATCGAATAGCGCAATGTAAAATGCAGATGGCTTCTTTGCTACTGATGCATGTTGCAGAGAAATGCTCAAATGCATGTCAATCGAAAGCGGAGGAGCAGGTAGTCACCCAGCCCTCCACACACACACAACAGCCCTCCCTGCATGAAACGTCCCTCTTCATTCTGCTAACATTTACAGTAGCTATTCTGACCTCTTCCTCAATTTGTCCCTGCTGGGTAACGTCTCTTTCCTCATCCTCCTCCCCCGTAACGTCTTTCTCTACCTCCTCCGAATCCACCTCTACTTCGCCTTCCTCTGTGTTACTACACTGCACATCAAAGCTGTGTTCCCTTTAGCCTGTGCACTCGATGTCGACGGCCCTGCAACCGCTGTAACAGTCGACCTTGGGGTGAACATATCTGTGATTTTGACACATTTTGGTGCGTCCACTTGTAGGCTTTTTAGCCTTTTGTCTCGCAGCTTCTGTGCGCCCCCCTTGCGCTTTTGTGGTTTATTAGGCCTACTATCCATTTTCACAATTTCACAGATGGAAACTCACTTCTCTCCGCGGTCAGACAGCTCAAATGGCAAAATTTGATAATCCTGGGAGGGGAGGGGGAGGGCTGAGAGATATCATTGGACTAGACCAATGTCCGTCAAGAAAATCAACCAATGGGTTTCGTGTCTCAAATACCGTCGCGGTGGATATTTTTAAAAATTATTATTAAATTATGTCAGCCCCGGCCCAAAAATGTGCGTCGGTCCACCGGGCGATGCCCGGTACGCCCGATGGCCAGTCCATGCCTGCTGGGTGTCATGAAGAAGACAGTATAGGCTGTCATATCCTTAAAGGAATTATCCGGAGTAAAATGCACTTTAGATCAATTTACGGATGATTGGGAGTACATACGTTGAGTTGACATCAAAATCATGTCATTCGGATGTGTTTTGAGAAAGTTCGATTTTACCGTTTTTAGTCAAAAGTCCGTAGGAGTTGATTGCCAAGTGTGTGAGTAACAGGCTCTGGAAATTCACAATTTCGTCGCCGTTTAAAAAAAAAAAAAAAAAAAAACATAGTCTAGTTCATACAACTTCATTTCAATTTCAAAAGAAATACTGGACTATGGTTTTTTTTTTTTTTTTTAAACGGCGACGAAATTATGAATTTCCAGAGCCTGTTACTCACACACTTGGCAATCGATTCCTACGGACTTTCCCCTAAAGATGGCAGCAAAGATGGCAACATTTCCGGAAAGGTACTGGCTTGATGAAATTCATTCTGGACTCTCTATCCGACCATATAAAGACCTCGGGATACTTCGGTTTGGCTTTAGGGACCCTCTACTCACTACCACGTAAGTGTAATGTTGTTTGGAACTGTAGAAGAGGTATAAAAATAGCGTTTTGTAGCGGCGAAATAATATGCCCTTCTCACTTCCACGCTAACGAGTTTTGACTAAAAACGGTAAAATCGAACTTTCTCAAAACACATCCGAATGACATGATTTTGATGTCAACTCAACGTATGTACTCCCAATCATCCGTAAATTGATCTAAAGTGCATTTTACTCTGGATAATTCCTTTAAAAGACAATTTGAGACACCAAATGTGTTCTGTCAAGAACATTAGAACATTAAAACAAGAACATTACATTGACTCTCCTCCCTTTCAGTGTTCCTCCTGCCACAACAGAGACAAAATCATGTCAATTTATTTTGTCTGATCTCAGCATAACGAATGCCCATCAGAGAGGCAACCGAGGCTGCTGCTGTTGGATCTGAAGGATTCTCCAGAGCTGTGACAGATTTAGGTGATATCATCTGCTATGTGTCTAGGAGATGCTTGTAATAAATGCGAGCCATTAAGAGACCACTGCTAAGGATTTTCCATTTTTAATATTGAGAGAAATTCTCTCTTGGGTATGCATTTTGAATCTTCAATATCTGCTGACCAAGTCAGTCTATTTTTACTTACTTTGCATAGTACTTGATGTACAGTGCCAACTCTAAAGGTCAGAGCACTCGTCTCTGATGTGATTTGGAGATTATTGTTTTTTTTCCTTCTGATCTCTCCGTAGACGTGGAACAAACACATAATCTCAAATGGCTGGGCAAGGGAACAGTTGGTGCACAGCGTGGCCTTGATGTGATAACGTGAAATTAAAGGGATCGAATGCCCAGAAATGTTTCCGCTTTTAAGTCCCAGTGACAGCAAATATGTACTTTTCAGATTTTCCATAAATAGGCTGAGAAATGTAAAACAATTTTGTTTTTTTGTCCTGATGATCTCTCACCAACCACCGACCCACCCACCCACTCCTGCCCTTCGAGAACAACGCGGAGATGATAAATTAGACTGTGAAACACACACAGCTACCCCTAGCTGCAGAAATGTGCTGGAGACGGCTCTGGCTTTTCCACAGGAGAAGTCACGCACTGTCTGGTCTTCATTGAGAAAGGCCCGAGCTTCCAGCAGCTTATTACTTATCAGACTTTCTGCCTTTGTGGAACTGATTACAATGGAAGAATGCCGGTTGTCAGAATGGTAGTCTTTCATAATAACTCAGGAACGTTTTGAACACATAAATAAATCCCACTGCTGTCTGTGCACTTGAGAACTAAGTGTTCTCAAATTCTCAAGTGTTCTTAGATCTCAAATGCAAACAGTAGTGGGACAATGGGTCTTTTATAAGCCAACTTGGATACCAACAACGCAGGAATAAATGTTATGGTACATTCACCCATCTACCCTAACACCCCCGCCCCCAAATTGGAAGGCCAACTTGGAGTAAATGCACAGGGGAATTTACTCTCTATACTCGAAGCTGAGTCGCCTGGTGGTACGCACACTGCATACAGCCACACACCCTGACCTGAGCCATAATCCATGAGTAGTGCTGTAATGCGTTTTATCCACTTGTACTGCAATAGGCTATAGATAAGTATATGTTATGTTATGTTGTAGTTACAAATATATGTGAAATCAATAAAAAAAACTGCAGCTCCTGTCTATTGGATGTGAAACTTGTTTTTTCCACACTCACACACGTATCTCATCAACTCCCCTCATCCAGAGAGCTTAAGCTGGGACTTCTTTAGATAGGATGCTTGGGTCTTTCCATCCCACCCACGCAGCCTGAGAGTGAGGAAAGGAGGCCGAGAAGGTGCCTGTGTGCTTCCATGTGCTTCTGTCATTTATGTTAAGAGATCTGCTCAACACACCTTTGGAACACCCACAGGATCTGTTATGGACCATCTGCTTTTCCTAGTTTGAACTCTCCATTGACCCCCCCTCAATCTCACGTTAAAGGAAAAGCCCACTGATACTGAGCAAAACTGACTACTAAAGTGGTTAATAAAGCTCACTTGGGCTGTAAAAAGAAGATTGGATATCAGATACTCTCCCTCCACCAAAAAAAAAAAAAAAACCCACCAATGGAGGGTGTGAGTGTTTTAGGGTGAATGAGAATAAACCAATGGCTGACCTTTCCAACCTAACGCTGTTTGGCGTTTATATGGTCTTCACATTTAAGTTGAAGCCCTTCTCTTTTCATCTGTCTTATTTTATGCACTTGATGGAAAGGCTGGGAAGGTTACTCCAGGTGTGGTGAATAGGGATCGGGTGGGGGGAGGGAGGAGGGGAGAGAGGAAAGGGTGGCTGAAGATTTGCTTACTTGTCTGGCTCAAATGTCAGGGCCCTGTCTGCTACCCCAAGAACCAAGGCAGCAACCTTTCGTCTAAATCTCGGAAGGTACCCAAGGAGGAAGAGTCCGTCATTTGAATGGCTAATGTGAACTTCCTATAAAACAAAAGCCCCGGCAAATAGAATTCCTCCGACGTTCATGATTTCCTGGAGCGGTGGCCAACATCTTGAATTTCCATTCATGGGGTCGTCACATTCTGAAATTGTGGTATTGGGAATGTCTCCAGATTACTTTCGCCGGGCAGACACCTGACGCTGGAACACGTAACACAAGCACATGCAGACCATCTGGGCAGGCCATATTTATTAGAGGTTAGCCATCCTGTTCCCGGTATTTTGTGTTTGTGGCTTCTGATTATTTGAGATGAATATTTTGTGTGCTCCACATTCTCTGGATGTATGATCACCAGGGTCAGACAGAGAATATTACTGCTGTCAACAATCCCTTATTATAAAAAAAAAAATCTCAGCCTTGGGTATCCATTATGAGATTGGTGTGTTATTAATGGCAATAAGTAATTTAAAAAAGATGTGCTTGTTGTCAGAAATAAACATTCTGACAAATTCTGTTCAGCTTACCCACACAGATGTCTCATTTAAACATGATTTGTTAGAACACAACATCAACATTTCCCCCGGTCTGAGATGGCTGTGTGTTGTTGGCGGCTTGGGCCGCTGGAGCGAGCTCATCCGCCATGTAGGGATGACTCACACTGATGCACGCTGTCAGACCATGGAGCTGTGGTGAGGCCGGATGGTTTTTTGCACGTGCCGAGAACTCCATGTGCCGTGTTATCACCACCGCTAAAAAAACAACAACTTTGTGCTGTGCCACTTAGCCTTTTTACACACACACACACACACACACATTCCCACACACACAGACACAAACACACTCAGCAGCCTTAAAACTGAGGCCTCATAAAAACCGACCATGGCCGTTGACATGGCAGCCTGAAAACAAATACCATCCAGGGCCATATTTCACAATTTCACAAAACACAAGAGTCAGGGACAAGGAATAGAGACGCAAAAAGAGAGAGAGAGAAAGAGAGAGAGAGCACAGGAAGGAGGTGGTAGAATTTGGTGCAAATACAAAGCTTATGAACTACAAAGGCAGGAATTTGGTTTGCGGTGCTCTGAAAGAGGGTTGGTATGGTCTTTGTGGGTTGAACTGTGGTCAGACCTTTCCATGCTAAGCCACTGGGCTCGGGAGATTTAGGGCTGTCAGCCTGTTGGCCGTGTAACACTTTTTCTGGCAAAGCGACCCCCCTGGATCCAACGGAGATAAGCACATTCGGTATGCTGAGTATTTGTCCCAAGTAGGAAGCTGCAGCGCAATGTAAAACATGACGGCAGTGAGGACAGATATTATGTTCATGTGAGTGTGTGGTTATGTGAGTGAGAGGGTGCATTTGTCTGTGAGTGTGTGTGGTTATGTGCGTGAGAGAGTGCATGTCTTTGTGTGTTGTGTAAAAGTGTGTGTATATGTGTGAGAGAGTGTACAGTATGTGTGTGAGTATGTGTGGTTGTGTGTGTATGACAGCATGCATTTGTGTGTGTGTGTGTGAGAAGGCATATCTGTGTGTGAGTGTGTGCTTATGTGTTTATTGTTTCCATGTTTGCCTCCGTGATCCATGGCACTGGAGTTCTCAGTGTGTCCCTCTGCCATCTCACGTCTCTCTGCTGCAGTCTCTGTCTCACTGGAGTTCTCAGTGTGTCTCTCTGCTGCATCCTCTGGCTCTCTACTCAGTTGCTCTCTGTCTCCCCAGCTGCTGTGGGGAGCCTGTGTTGGAGAGGCTCCCCTGCGGAGAACTGTCTAAAACAAATATTTGGGTAACAATAACAGCCAGTTCTCTATTTGAGCTTGTTTAGGAAGTGATTAGAGACTGAACCACAGTTAAGGCGCATGTAACCCAGGTTAAAATACCGATAAACAGATTCTTGAATAAATACCAGTAAAAATACTTTTGAATAAATATTCTGATATTAGAGATAAAAGTTCATGATTTAGTGTAATAAATAGGATTACAAATATTTCGTTTCAATATTGATTCTTACAGGAAGTTTTTGTCACTTAAACTAGTCAGCCAATCAGAATGGCTGGTTGCAACTTCCTGTTTGAGAGAACGCTAGTCAGAGAAGGACGCAAGCTGAACGAAAAGCTAGTAAAACGAACCAGTGAGCAAACAACAGCAAGACGCGTGAAAACTTATATTTTCTTTGATTTGGAAGTGTGTTATGTTATATTCTGTCTGCAAGGGTAGACTGTGGTTTATTTAGACATTTTATAGTACAGTAAAACCGTGTGTTTGGATTGTTTGGAGCCACGCACCGCTGGCGAGCCGCCCACATTAGGAAGAACCAGAGCCATATAAAGGTAGAGTTGCGACAACTCCATTGACGCTAATGTTCCATTTTTTTTTCAACAATGGCGGCTAATGGAAGCCTCAAATAGTTCCCGAAAGTTAACAATTTATAATAGCAGCAGTGCAGTTACAGACTGTTTGTAGCCAACATTTCAGATTCAGATTTACATTATTGGCTCATCCGAATAATAATAATAATAATAATAATAATAATAATAATAATAATAACAGTAACAACAGTAATAGTAGTAAAGTAATAGTATTAATAACCTAATTATAATAATAAACTATTTATGTATCGACTATGACAGCTTTTCTGCTGCTCAGTTTTTATCAGTTCCTTATCAAATAAATTAAAAGAGGCTAAAGCCCAATAAATGTGCCACACATAATAACCTAATATAAGATAAACCTTGCCTATACCATTTCAATTAGGCAGCACTAGGCAACCACGAACAAGCTGTCATTAAGTTTTTGCTTTTGTAGCCTACAACTTTTAGGACGTGACGTGTCTTGGGCATTTAGCTTTACCATCATGTCAACATAGTTGTAACGTTATGCGCAATGCTAGGCTATGGATTTAAGTGGTTTAATTTTAAAAAGGGCAGCAAAAGTGGGATAAAGTGCAACTGCTTCCCCAAAACAATTCCTCCATAACTGTGGATTTAATTGTTTGATATGTGGAGAACTTTCAGTGGACTAAACACATAAAAGGTAAGATTTTGTTATCACAAAGCTAGCTGGTTCGTTAAAATTTAATATGGCGAAGCATATTTACAGCAATTTGTACTTGCAACAGTGAAACTGAGTTTGTTGTTAACATTGTTGGTAACGTAAACGTTTCTTCAGTTAGGAGCAGGACTGTTTTTTTTTATTTTGCATTCATTTTCATTGGCAAAAGCTAGCCTTATATGCATGAGAGAACCTAGATTTGAAGGAGCTGCAGCTGTTAGCATCAGCACGGTCATATTAACACAGCAGGGCACACTAGCCCAGTGATGGCTAGCCCAGTGATGAGGGATCGTGTAAAATCCCCATCCCCAGAAAGTTTCAAACCAAGCTTGCGCTGATGATGCATGATCACTGATCAAATTGCTATTTTCTGAAACGATGCACACCATTCCCAGGTGCTCACCTGTTTGAATATCCAGCTCTTTAGCCTAGCATCTTAATGCTGTTCACAGCACGGTGAATGACAAACGATGACAAAATGCTGTTCATGTTTATGAGTTCATAGCCTGGTTATTTATCGAAGGACTTACATGTCACGTTTTATATTTTATTATGATCACTCGCATTACCATGGGGTTACTTAATAGGTAGGCCTAATGCTACGGTTAACTTAGAATGCCCACCATTACACTGGAGATGTTAAAAAACGTTTAAACTTTATTCTCCCGCGACGATAGGCTAGGCTTGGCTAGGTAATTCGCTCATTAGCTCATATCAGTGACTACCAGAGGAAACGCGGGGTAGACAACTCAAACAAGTAATGTTAGACTAGCTGTGTTACAGTTTCTCGTTGCAAAATCAAAATTTCACAGGAGCTCCATGCGCTTTTGTAGGCTACACGCAGTCTCAAAAACACTGTTTACAGCTTTTCGAGTCACTGTACAAGGTCATTTATTTTATATAGCGATAATTTAGATACACTTATGGGGTGGGTGCAATTGCGTTTTCTAAAGAATCTCCTGTCTTGATTTTGTACAGAAATTAATATTAAGTGACACGTAAATGGGCGGAAAAAAAGGTCACCTTATATAGCAGGCTAAGATATAAGGTCTGGAATTTAATTTAATATTATTGTAATGGTAGGATAACTACATAGTTTACACAATAATTACACTGTGTTATAAATATTGTATATCAATGCATTTATTGACTGTCAATTACCCAAAATCGTGGCTCTGTCTATCATTGAACAGTAGCCTATTTAATAGGGCTGTAACGATTTACGATTCGAAACCGAAATCGCGACATTCATATCCACGATACTGTGTCGCGGTGTGAAAAGGCAGAATCGCGACACACCCTTTCTAGTGTTTCACGCAGTGCATTGCAGCTTAGGCGGCCGCAAAATCAACCCACAACTCCCGCTTTACTTGTCGGTAACCTACGTTGTCCAAAAACAAACAAATAAATAAATAAATAATCATTTCATACCTCTCCTTGCTTTCATTGTAGACTATGTGTGCAACTTTACCAAACAGTATAGAAGTAAACCCCCTCTCCTTGCCCCGCTCTCTCTCGCGCTCCCTCCCTCTCACTCTCCCTCCCTCTCACTCTCCCTCCCTCTCCTGCTCAATGAACACGCGCGACTTAAATAAAACATTCACAATCGTGAAAGCAAGGACGCATAGAAGACGACTAGCTAATTTATTATTAAATCCGCTTAGCATCATTAGCATGCTGCACATATTTGTTTAAAACTCTTGCATTGAAGTTGACTGATCATCTCAATACCAACGTTTCCCAAAAGGGCCTGTCCCAAGGAGAACTAGTATTACCTTGAAACTTAAACACACATGGGGAAACTGGACAGTCCAATCAGTACACTATGATAGGCTAAGCTATATGCTACTTTGTTTACAATATTTCCAGGCTTCAACCAGACAGCTGAATTAAAGAGGTAGAGTTGTAATAAAAAATAGTAGGCCTAGGCTATAGGCTAATCTGCATAAAGTGTGCTGTCATAAATATCAGTCATTCAGAAAAATATTTTTATATCAGGATATAAAATAATAGATATATTATATTGTAATCCTCTGGTGTTCTAAGGGAGGCTATTAAAATGTTATTTAATAAAATGTCTAGGCCCCCCTCCCCCAAAAAAAAAAAAGGAAAAAAAAAAGAAAAATCGAGATTCGTATCGAACCGTGGGTCAAAAATCGTGATACAAACCGAATCGTGAGGTTGGTGTATCGTTACAGCCCTACTATTTAATGCATTCTAATCCATTGTCAATCACTTCCGGGAACTAGTTGAGGTTTACACAAACCACGTGACCAACGGAATTTTGAACACCCATTGTCGCAACTCTACCTTTATATGGCTCTGGGAAGAACCATCGGATCATCATCACGTTGCATCCACAAGATTAATCTACAATCCAGAGGAGAACAACAACTCTTTCATCGGATCTGCGGTAGGACTTTGTAAAACCTTCGGTATTGTCGCTGCAAGAGGATTCTTTTGGACTTTGATTTGCGGTAAGCGTGGAGTCGTTGAAAACGAAACCTAACTCATCTCCTGCCACGTTTCTCACGTGGATCTCGCTGGACTGCTCGACTGGTCGCTAGCAAGGTTGAATTCATTGACTGTTTTACACTGTCTATAAGTGAATTGCATTGCTTACTGAAATAACTGATTAGCATTTAACTTGATACTTGATACTACACGTGCATAGCCTTAATGTTATGCTGAACAGTGAATGTTTTGTTAGATATTTGATGGTATTATTCCTTTTGCATGTCAGTGCTAAACTGTTTTGATTTTGTTCTGAACTCGCTAAACCTAGCAGCTCACTAGTTTAGATATAAACAATAGGAGATTAATACCTGATTCTAAAATAGGCCTATAGATTAAAAGCATTTGTTGCCATTGACAACCAGCAGTGATATTACTGAATACAGCACTTAGTGCTATTGATAATTAGATATTACTGAATTTGTAATTCCATTGAATCAAAGTATGTACTCAACTTATATTTAGATAGAATAAGACTTTATTGTGTGAAGTTTAGCTTAATCTAAACTCAATGCTAAAAAAATGCATAATTACATCTTATAAACCAAAATAAGAATTTATGTTAATTGCATTAAAATAGAATTTAAAAGAAACTGAGTTAACTCTAAATAGAAACCAAATAGCAATTTAAAAGTAACTTTAAATCTAATTTGATACTCTTTGAATTAAATAAGTTAAGAGATTGAACTGTAACTACTGGAATACTTGAAATTGTAAAGTATTTGAAGCACTAAATTCTGATTCTTTATATATATTGTCTGTCTAAATGTCTCATGTGGTACCAATTTATGTTTTATACTCTTTTTCTACTTAAATACAAACAAGCCGGCATTTCAAACTTACTTGATGGTCTGTGGTGTGTCTGATATTATTTTGCTGTTATTACTGTTTTAACTACTTCTACTCCCTACTGGTCCTAACATAACATTACTTATCTACAATTCGAGGTAAGTGTTACATGCACAAGCTAGCAACCAAAAAGAAGCAAAAGTGGAGAGAAAAGGCTGCCGAGCATGTGGCTTGCACGTGTCCCTGCCCTTCTCTCTCTCTTTCTCCCTCTCTCTTTCTTTCTTTCTCTTTCTCTCTTTCTCTCCCTCTCTCTCTTTCTTTTTTTCTCTTTCTCTCTCTTTCTCTCCCTCTCTCTTTCTTTTTTCTCTCTTTATCTATCTCTTTATCTCTCTTTCTCTCTCTTTCTTTCTCCCTCTCTCTCTCTTTCCTTCTCACTCTCTTCCACTCTGTCTCTGTCAGCGAGAGCTTTCATATCGCCATGTGCTTTCGCATGCAGAGTAGCACATGAAAGACACGCCGCGGAAACAAACATGAGATCATATCTCCTGAGATACATTAGAGTGCCACTTGAAAGAATAGAATAATGAACAGCAAAAAAAATGAAAAAGCATCGACTGGATTGGAGGGACACTCCGAATGCATTTACCGGAATGGACAGGAATTTAAGGAATGTCTGTCGTCTGCTGCCATAGCTAACAATAAGCGCTTTCCGCCCCTTTAACGCCCTCCCCATCTTGCCACAGCCCTTTCCCCCGTCTCCAAGGACCACAGACAGGCAGCCCCTGGATCTTGGCCGAGGGGGACCAGGCTGATGAGTGGGGGTCAGATCCTCTTCAGACAGGGCAGGGCATGAATCAACTGCTGCTGGTGTCTCACGGGTTATGCTAAGGTCAGGTCAGGAGTTTTTGCGTGAGTCTTAAAGGGCAAGTCTGGGTTCCCCTTCTGCCCCAGCTCTCAGCCTAGAGCTCAAGCCTCCTTCGCCCCTAGTTGCCCTCCTTCGTTTCCTTTTCCTCGGCTGTTATCGGAGTCGTAAACAAGAAGTCCCATGCTGTCTCCCCGTTCGCTGTCGGAGACTGTAGGAGGGAGCTCTGCCGTCATAGGAAGGGAAGGAAGGGACCAAGGTGAGAGGAAACCTTGAGAATAATACTGACATGGAAAGGGAGGCACAGTCGGGAGTCACGGCCAAGTGATTAATTACTAAGGATGTTATGGATGATGTTAATTTTTTTTTTTTTTAAATATGAGCAGGTCAGAATCACCAAAATACTCTCCAAAAAAAGAATCTATCCCCAGACTTCAGAGGGTTACCACATGCTAGATTGACCATTCAGTCAGTCCCGGATGGACAATGCAGGAATCTTGAATGTGTACTGCAGAATTACACACATGGAATGAGATGGTGGGCAGGTCCTCAATAACTCCACCAAAATAAACACCTCTCGTCAAACTAAACTCAGTGACCTCTTCCCCATCTGGCCCCCCCTAGCGGGCATGGTATTTGGCTGTTGTCCCCCCGCGGTCCACTTTGCCTCCACCTCCTCTCAATCGCCTTGGCCAATAAAGTGCAGCGGAGAACATTCATCTTTGTCAGCCATGACAAAGCAAGGCCTTAAGTCCAGGTGTTTTGAAACACGGTCAGACACCATGCGATGTTGAGTCAGTCGGAACTAACGATTTAATTGGGCTGAATTCCTATCTACTTTGTTGCATGGTTTGAGTTAGCTCACAAAACCCATTAGAGGATGTAACAATCACCATTCCAACTCTGGACCGATCTGATTGGATTGTGTGTGTGTGTGTGTGTGTGTGTGTGTGTGTGTGTGCGTGTGTGTGTACACTACCGGTCAAAAGTTTGGTGTCACATTTGGAGAGCCCTTTTGCTTACAGTACATAATGGCAAAATGGTTCTCCAATGTTTTCAGAATGTGCCTTTGGAACATTGGATGAATGGTTGTTGATAATGGGCAATGTAGATATATCATTAAAGATCAGCCATTTCTTTCTACAACAGTCGAGAACCCTTTTGCAATTATTTAAGCACAAAATGTAATCTGAAAACTGCTGCCCTGATTAAAAAGACAATGCAACTGATCCCAGCTGGTATTCTGTCTATAGTGGAGTGGAATGGAAATGTCTAAGTGACCCCAAGCTTTTGACCGGTAGTGTACATTCTGAGGATGTGTGTTTTATGGAAGGCTCTCACAGGTGTGAGCCAGACTAGAAGACCTTACACACCAGGCCTTAAAGAACAGGGTAGGGTCTGCAGAGGTGTGTGTTTGTAAACACACAGGGGTATGGAGCATCTTCCCAGGCCCCATACATCCTCCCTGTGCCCCCATTAGTCAACACTAACTGAGGAGGCCTGACAACAACATGCTGCTATGATCTCAGGCAGCGAAAAATTCAAATGACCTGTAAAAGCAAAGTCAGGCTTGTTTGACATTCTCTCCAAACTATTATTACTTTAGAGGTTAGGTGTTATTTTTTCTGTTATGTGTGCTGGAGGGGCTATAGAGAGAGAGAAGGAAGAAGGGAAGGAGAGAGGGGGAGGAAGGGAGGGAGAGAGAGAAAGGGAGAGGGAGAGTGCTGCAGAATTGCTTGAGGGCCTGTTTTTCAAAACAGTGAAATGTTTTGGAGTGCTGGTGGTGAGCTTTGCACAGTGGGACCCCTCAGTATTATTTCTATTCAACACATGACAGTTTAACTAACACAAAATGTATTATTTTAAACAAATAGTATGTTTGACATATACACTAAATATGACCCAATTGGCAACAGCAAGCAACATAAATAATGTGTTCCTTCTTGCCCTTCTTGCTGGGGTTGAGCAATAAATTGAAATCAAATTTAATTTTAATTATGACCTCAACATCATCGAGATACAATTTGTTTGCCATATTCTGTTGGCAACGATTTCTATTTTTTTCTTTTGAGTTTAGTTAGAAATCCAGCACATCCCTCCATTTTACAGTGGTAACTGTGGTATAAATAATATTTATTATTATTATTATTATTATTATTATTAGAAAATAAATGGTATTTCAAAAAGCATAATTGTAGTGGTGATCCCAACATTGACAATGTTGATCATGATTTTTGCCATCCAACAGCCCTATTACATGCATAAAACACTAGTCCTTGCTGCATGATAACTGTAGACAAGGAACAATTCCTGTCCAACAGTTGATTTATCCTACTCCTACAAGTTTAAAAGTTTTGTAAGTTAAATTCTAATTAGTCTCAAACACAGCTGCACCTGTGGAGCAGCACATGACAGTTTGGCTACAACATAGTCTCTGGCATCTAACTGGCCAGGTGTCTGAGGGGTGTTAGCGTGACAAGACTGTGTGAACCAAAGGGATGTGTCTTTGGCCATGGTCTCAACATTTGATATAATTAGAAAACTAAACAAAGCTTTCAAGTAGCAATCAAATAGCTGTTTGCCAAGACTGACCTTAAACTGACCTTTACTCCCAATCTAAGTTTATTTGTTTTCCTTCATCAGATGCTCTTCAGATGGTTTCTTGCTCATCTAAGTTGTTCCATTAAAGTGAAGTTGTGTCAAATATTCTAAATTGGCCTGCAGTTGTGCTAGCCCATCAAAGTTTGGGACAAAATGGTGGATGCTATCTTTTGCACCTTACCTTGCGCTGTGGTGCAACTGGTTACTCCACAGGGACCAGGGTTTGAGTCCGGCCCGGCTCATTTCCCAATCCCACCCCCATCTCTCTCTCCCACTTGTTTCCTATCACTCTCTCCACTGTCCTGTCAAATTAAAGGCATAAAGCCCCCCCCCCCCCAAAAAAAAAAAAAAATATATATAAAAAGATCCACATGCTAGCAGTGCAATTCCACATTCCACTGTCATACTCCTAGAGGCCTTCATTCATCACACTTCTCTGACACTTCCATTGGCACCAGTGAAACCAAGTCCTTAGCCCTGTGGTTTTGGCATCGGAAATCATGGCAATAATAAGAGGGGGGGGGGGGTGGCAGGTTAGGACGCATTTAGTGGTTTCCCCCTCTCCCCCACAAAGCCCCACTTCACACGCACATGACTGGAGGACACGATGAATCAGACACACACTCATCTCTACCTGCCCCAGTTGTTGGCACCTGAGCGGACTCACTCCCTGCCTCAGTTGATTTACTCTGGTACAGGGTGCCGTGACTGAGTGAATCCCCCCTCCAGGGGTGTTCGATTGGGCAAGGCAGTGATGACAGTCTGGTAAGAGATGGGTGATATACGCTCCTGTAATGGCGGTTCCCGCTTGACAGAAACAGATGTTACTGACAGCTAATAACTTAATGCTGTTAGAGCGAAAATACATTAAATGAAGCGTGAAAGCAAAAGATTACATTTCAATTTCCAGAGGTATTGTAGCTTGACAACAGTTTTGCAACAGCGTTCCAGCCTTCAGAGTCATGGTGATGTGTTTGATCTGAATCCAACAGGGAACTATTATCACTGTATTATCACTAATCTTTTTAAGGTCCCTGAATTACACAATTAAAGATGAATTGTGTTAGCATTCAATTACCGCAAGAATCAAAATCTATTCTAAGTACCGGTAATCATAGTTTAAGAATGTTAATAAGGAGGATTGTCATGCGCTTTGTCTAACCAACATACAGGATAAAAACAAACAGCAGGGTAACCAGTGGAGACACGTAGCCTTTTTTTTCCTGTTTATCAACCGATGTGTCCACAGTATAATATTGACAGTAAACCCGATTCTCTTCTCTTTATTATCATGTACTGGGGGCATTTTGTGCTTAATGATGGTTTTTATGTTGATGTTATTGCTTTCATTTTTTTTTCTTTTTTTTCACCCAGATAGAATTCATTGAATTCATTCCTTAGCTAAATCCATCAAATGTCTGTTTAGAACAGGAACGTGCTGTTTAGAACAGGAACGTTCTGTGTGCCACACCCTCTCAGGTGGACTCTGGACCTCTTCAAGCAGCAAACGCAGGCCAAGTCTGTTAACTGACTTCTCCTTGGCACAGCAGTTGGCCCAGACCTGATGACCTTGCCCCGAAAGATGTCGCCCTCGCTTTCCTCTGCCAAAGCCTCGTCGCAGCGTGAAAGCGAAAACAAAGCCTGGACAACCCGCAAGCTCCTGAGTTCTGGTCATGCCAAAGGCAATGTGCGCTCGAAACAGAGGCGACGTGCCTCTCTGCATTGATACTGCTCTCCCTATAGTGGCTCAGCTTTCAGGCTCGCCGCGTTCAATTGTTTTCTTAAACTTTGCTTGGCAGCGGCGTTTCTTCCATCGCTGGTTGTAAGAATCCCCTTATGTGCTTTCCACGCCACCCCCTGCCCAAGTCGCCGCGTCTTCCATTCCAAAAATGATTACAGAGGCCGTAACAGAAAAAGAGAGCCCACCACATCAGGCCAAAATAGGGCAGCTGGTTTAGCAGCCAGCGCGAGCCCAAAGGGATAGCAATAACGGCCCTCGGTGGGGCCGTTTCGGGTCGGCCTGTGTGTGGGGATTCGTCGCAAATGACAGCTGGGCCTCTCTGCGGTGTAATTGTGTTTAGCTAAACGCTACTGCTTGCGTGCCTCCTATGTGTTAGATCTGAAGTCTGGCCTCCCCGGAGAGAAATGACGGCGGAAAACCACAGGCCAGAATCAAAAGCTAATCACACAAAAAGTAATGATGTTTATATTTACAGAATATAACTATTTATAATCTGCTTCCTGATTTTCATTTATTTTTGGTAAGGACAAATACTCACCCTTTCCAGTCCGTTACAAAAAAACTAAATAAAAAAAACCCCATTAATTTCAACTGTTTCAACATGTTTTTACCATGCGTTGGGATTCAGTTGCTAAGAGAGAGAGCAGAGATTTCCAAATATAAAGGCCCAAAGCTGATAAACAGATGAAATAATCAGAGGCCACGTGATGCCTGCTGATAAACAGTGGACAACACATGTTGGAGAGAGAGAGAGGATGGAATACAAGATATCATCACCATTCTCCATCTGTTACATTCAGACACAGTCTCCTCACATATACTCGATCCTCAGCTTGCTGTTAAATGCTATTTGATTGCTACTCGCGTCCCTGGGACCTGTGGGCGTGTGGCTGTTGACAGTAAGGGGATTAACCCAAACCTCTGCCAGTCAGTAGCACGCCTTTCCCCCTTCCAAGGATTTCTTGTGCGAGTAGCATGAAACAATATTTAGATGTTATTCCGTCTCATTTGTTGTCAAGCCTTGCGAATGGAATGAGGACCTCGGTTCATTGGGAGTTTAAGTGTTAGTCTCCTCAATAGTGGAGTCTCTCTCTCTTTCTCTCCAACAAACATAAACAATTATGTTTATGTTTAGGAGATGTGACTGCAACGGGGCTCCTTGATATTTAGAGGCAATATTTCCCCAACATGGGGAGAGGGGGGATTAATGACGCGCCTCTAAGAGTAAACTTGGGAGGGCTGCGTGTTTATTTTCAAACAAAATGTGTTGGGGGGTGAAAGCTTGGAATCATACACTTATTCCCAGGAACATACGTGTTCTGTCTTATCCGGCGCTTCATTGACAATGCATGAAAAGTGGGATTTTCGTCAGTATGCGGCACTGTAGATTGTTGTGGAAGTTCAGATATACGACTGCACACGGCAATTTGCAGGCAACACCGAAAACTGCTGTGAATTGTCGGAAATTGATGTGGGCCTTGCTTGGCAGTCGTCCCCCCATGACCCCCCTCCTCCTAATTCTAGGGGAGACTTTAACATGTAAATGAAAATGCTGTGAACTATACAAGCTATATAGCTATACAGCTTTACCCCAGGTGACATTTTTCTAAAAGGTATTAACTTAATTTTAAGGAAAGCTCTGGTATATTGATCAGGCTCAGTAGCCTAATTATAGACTATTTTAGCTTGAATTGATTTATTTAACGAATATGTTTACTATGTTAATATGTTAATTACTGTGTCATTAGCAATGGCCAATATTACGTAAAAAAGATACACAAAACTATTTATTTCAACAATTAGTTTTAACCAGGCTTTGCCACAAAGGTGAAAGGTGCATTCCATGCAAACATCACAGTCTCCTAGAGCAGAACCACTGTGCATAGTGGCATGACTGTGACCTTTTCTTTGGTCTTGCTTTAATGCACAGTGGATGTATTAACCACACAACTCCCAGCAATACACTCAACAGGCAGAAATGATGCTGGGTATGACATGTCTGTTCCCTGCAAGCTCCAATAATGTAAGAGGTTATATGAGGTTGAGTTGAACTATTATTTATTAAACATCTGACTCCAATTGCATTATAAAGGTTAGCCATGTACTGACTGTTGGCTATGAAGTATCAACAAATAGTAATATGTATTTACTGGATTCACACAGGCTGGGCCCAACTTTCACTCAGAGGTTCGAAGAATTGGTGCAATTTACTGAAACAGTGATTGTACTAGTTTAAATGAGCCCTTCAAAATATATGCGGTTTAACTAAGAATTCACACATTCACATCTTAGGTATCTGATTAAATAGATTCCTTATAAACATAACCTCAGGAAAGCTATGTTACAGATGACCAATTAATATAACAATTTATTGTAATGCCAGGAATAATTTTACACTACAATCAATCAGTGTTCAAGGCACAATCAACAATAAAGTACAGTATCAAAGACAATTCAACAATCAATCTAAAATAGACAGTCAAAGTAGAACATACCTGGCATAGTTTCAACTACACACACGTGGGAGTTCTGAGAAGCAGAAAGACTTTCTAGCATAGATTCAGCTACACAGACGAGGGAATTCTGAGAAACAGAAACTCCCAGAATTAGGTTCTCACCAGCCTTAAGTATCAGGGGCTTCTTGAATAACATTCCAAACTAGAATTTAACATATAGACGCTATACACATATGGAGACCACATACCTCCACAGGGTATCCTTATCAGATCAACAGGAGGTGATGGGAGTGTTTTCATCAAAACACAGACCATTTTCAGACCACATAAAAACATATATACACTTTTTTTACAATTCTACAACTGAGGCCCTTTTATTTCTCGCACTAAAACATTACATAACATAATCAAACACAAGCAGATTATAATTTTCCTTTGACAAAATATAGTTAGAGTTCAGGTATTTTCCTGTGGTCCAAGAGAGGCCCGGGACTGAGTTAAGCCCTCCGCAGAGTGGCAAGAACAGAGACCAAATGGCAGCTGAAACCAGAGACTTTCTAGTTCACTGTATGTATAAATGGGGGTACTGTTGATTACAAAGGCTTTTGTCAACATGAGATATTTAGGTATCCAAAATCCTGGCCTTACAGGGGCGAGACTGCATGGCCAAGTCATGCCACATGCAGAAGTTTTCTGACGATACTGCAATTGTGGGGTGTATCAGGGACGAGCAAGAGGAGGAGTACAGGAGCCTGGTGGAGGACTTTGTGCAATGGTGCAAACTCAATCACCTTCAACTCAACACTTCAAAGACCAAGGAGATGGTGGTGGATTTCCGCAGGTCTAAGCCCGCTCTGCTACCAGTCTCCATTGATGGGGTCAATGTGGAGGTGGTAAGCACCTACAAGTATCCGGGTCTCCACCTGGACAATAAACTGGACTGGTCAGCCAACACTGACGCACTCTACAAGAAAGGGCAGAGCAGGCTGTACTTCCTGAGGAGGCTGCGGTCCTTCAATGTGTGCAGCAAGCTCCTCAGGATGTTCTACCAGTCTGTTGTGGCCAGCGTCCTCTTCTATGCAGTGGTATGCTGGGGAGGAAGCACAAAGAAGAAGGATGCTGGGCGACTTGACAGGCTGGTAAGGAAGGCTGGCTCTGTAGTGGGAGCTGAACTGGAGTGCATCACTTCAATATCTGACAAAAGGACCCTGAACAAACTGATTAACATTTTGGACAATGAATGTCATCCACTCTACAGCACTATTAAAAAGCAAAAGAGCTTGATCAGCTGGAGACTTCGCTCACTGCCATGCACAACTGAAAGGCTGAGGAAGTCATTTGTCCCCAGGGCCATTGAACTGTTTAATGCTTCACTAAAGGGAAGAGGAGAGTTAGACTTCTCTGCTTAGTCTGTCTGCCTCTCCACCCTCTCCATGTTTGAGTACTGACTGCCCACTACTGCTTTACTACTGTTTTACTAATGTCCACAGCCTAATATTTTTACTAGTGTTTTCCTGCTACACTGTTTTTCACGCTATATTAGCACACATGATCAATGGCTTCTGCTACAATAATGAATGGCTGTAACCCTATTACCTCAACCTGTTCTTGCACTGACATAGTTTTTTTTATAGTGTTTTTATATTACCTTGTCTAAATTATACTTTACTCTCCTATTTGTCCATATTATTTATGCTGGTCTCTAGACCTTATTATTGCACTGTTGCACTGTTGGACTAATGTTGGACTACTTTTTGCACCTTCACCATGACACTCACTCTCTTGAGCACCTTACCATGCACACATAACTACAGGACTACTGTTGGACTACTTTTGCACCCTCACCATGACACTCACTCTCTTGAGCACCTCACCATGCACACAGAACTACAGGCCGTCACTACAAGCGTCTCATGCTTGATCACCCTCAAGCACACTGGATTTTTTACATTTAATTTATATAGTATATTTAGTATTTAGTTTTGTTAGTTTTTCTTATCTCCTACTGTCTCTATTGTACAGTGGAGTTTGGTTATATGTTTATACTTATACTTATGTTTACCATTTCTGCTGTAAGTGCATGTTGTGTGTGATGTCTGTATGCTACTGAGACCCCCTGAATTTCCCCTTGGGGATCAATAAAGTATCTATCTATCTCTATCTATCGATCTATCTGGATCTGGCTGGATAAAAAAAAAAAAAAGAATTCAGCACCACCACCCCCCCCCCCAAAAAAAAGACACGTTCCATATTGAGTCCTATTTATTTTCTTGGTTTTCTCTAACTTGTGGAGGATCATCCACAGGGCATTATGGGAGGTGGAAATTTGGCTATAGGAGGCCCCCCTGCAAACAGTCGTCCTTGTCAGGAAGTGACCCAGTGGGTGGTGAGAGATTCGCATAGCAGGTATGGCCTCGTCCTTTCTGCGTCCCTCGCCAGCAGCTGCTTTTGCGACCCTGCTGTGTGGTGTCCTCTTTCCCGAAAATCACCGGTCCGGTGCTCCCTGAAACCTCCATCATCCCCCTCTCCCTGCTCCTCCTCCTCCTCATCCCCCTCTCCCTGCTCCTCCTCCTCCTCTGTGTCCTCAACCCAGAGGTTCATGATTATTATTCATCGTTTTTGTGTATGTGGTCCACTTCAAAGGAAGGCCAAATGACTTGGGAAACCTCATTAATGGTCCCTTGATACAGTCGAGGGCCATTCGCAGAATGTTCCAAATAACAGGAAGTCAGGAGAATTGGGCTGTGATAATACACCCCTTCCCCACGCCAAGAAACACCCCAACCCACCCCCGGCCCCCGCCCTGCACATGATTCTACCACAGACATAAGAAGGTTAAATGAGAGTTTTACATCAAAGCCAGGAATGCTGGTGCTAAAAACTGTAATCGGACTGAGAGCTGGGAGGGTGGTTGGGCAAGGTTGGACGTCCTTCTATGGGGTTTTTTCTGTTAAAGTCCCTGGCAGGCCAATTCACTTGGCTCTGTGTTTGCACAAGACAGCAGCGCTGTTGGAATGGCACGGTGCTCAAAGAGGCCCCAGCACTGGGCTACGAGGGAGCGTGGGGATGATGGGTGGGTAACCAGGCCAGCACTGACGGATGGACAGCAGGATGCTCAGTGACAACGCTGCGAAAATGTTGGGAAGAAACACACACATGCACACACTCACAGACACACACACACACACACACACATAACCTCGGCTAATCATGTGCTTCTCTCAAGTCTAGAGCACCCATCACTCCCAACCCCCCCCCCCCACACACACACACACAAATGCCGCCTGCCAGACAGTTGACCAAAGCAGTCAACTGGAGAGAGGGGGAGAGAGAGAGAGAGAGGGAGAGGGAGGAGAGGGGGAGAGAGAGAGAGAGAGTGGCGGCATGGCATGTTTATAACTTTCACTCCCACACCTCATGAGTCTGCAAAGTCCGGAAGGAACCCCCCACATCTCTCTCTCTCTCTCTGGCTTTTGAGAAGGGGCTTGAATGAGCTCTGGGAAGCGAGGAGGACGAGGAGGTGGAGGTGTGGAGCGGAGTGGAGTGGCAAGGAGTGGAGGTGGAGGTGCCTGGGGCTGGGACAGGTCTGGACTCTGCGGGCAAGCCTCCTCCACTGCTTTATTTTCAACCTGCAAATTGGAAGCGATTCTCCAGACGCCACAGAGACGGCGCTATGAACAGGCGGCGGTGGAGCACAGAGTGCGAGAGGGGAGTGAGAGCGAGGACATGAGGATATGAGTTTTGGGGGACTTTTGATTTCATTCGCAGGTCCTGTCTGCAGTTTTTTGCTGACACTCTGTTCATCGTCCCAGGGAAAGGTTTTTAAAGATCGAAGTGGCACGTGCATGGGTATTTTCATGATATTTTCCTCTTCATGATATTTTCCTCTATCTTTCTCATTCGGTCTGTCATAAGCACATGCTCACACACATGATGCACATGCACGCACACACACACACACACACACACACATACACACTACCAAACCATTTAGGTACAGGATGTTAGGTTCAACACAGATGTGTACCGAATGTACCAAATGTTGTCTTAAACAGGAATCAACAGGAGGCTTATTTGTTTTTGTTTCCAATTCGAGTTCCCACACAAGCATATCAAGTGGTGGACCATACAGTATGTCAGTTTGGTCAATTAACGTAAAAAAACATTCGACACCTTTTCAAAATACTATTCCTGTTGTGCATCAGCAATATTTTCCATTAATTTTAGGTTTAGGCAGTACCTACTGGCTTACTGTACCAAAAATGTACTGAACCGTGACTTCAAAACTGAAGTACACAATGAGCCGTGATGTTTGTGTACCATTACAACCCTAACGCACACACGCATCTTATGAAGAGCGCTATCCCACCAATACAAAGACGCCCACACAAGACCCATATCCCCCTCCAGCCCACACAAATACTCTGACGCCAGACAAACATACACAGCTTTTGTTAAGCCCAATACACGCCCACATAAACCCACACCTAAATACACCCGCAATTCTGTCAACACCACAGTTTTGACTGACATATCCACTCCTTTCCCCTCTTCCTAAACACACACACCACACACACTCACACACAACACACACACACAGCCTTCTCCTCACACATAAACACAACACACTCATACACATGTGCCGCCTTCTCCACACATAATGTTTCAGAACGTCTCCTCATCACAAATTTGCGGGCAGCCGACGCCCACTTTTTAATGTGTGATCCGAGTGATTGTTTGCTCAAACATGTCGACTTGATGAATATTTTTCTAGCTGCTCACATTCGCGTCTTTGTACTATGGTTACATAATACAAGCTGTGGCAGCACATCCTTAGTCAGCTATTTGGCAGAAGAACTACATCTAAAGATTTTTTCTAAGGAGCAGTCTCTTCAAATCCTGTTCAGGTATGCACTGCAGACAGAAAAAACAGCAAACATTAAAACTATTAGGTTGTATTACCCACGAGATGACAGATGTCTTTTGTCTGCAAGACAGAAGTATATTTGTTTTCATGTGCATGTGGGAGTGATAGTGTGTGTTTGTATGTGTGTGTGTTTGTGTGTGTGCATGTTTGAGCTGATCTGCATGTGTGTTTAAATGTGTCTGTCGTCAAACATGAGTGTATTTGCATGATTCCATTTGTATACATTTCTGTCTGACACGCTTTTAGCTGATGGCAGTGAGGGGGTTTGGGGTGGAAAGGAGAGATAGGGTGTAGTGTAGTGAGGTTGGAGGTTGACGGGTGCGTGGGAGTTTGTTTACATGTGCCGGTGGCTAGGCCTTGACATCTGAGTGTCACCACAACCCAAGGCCTGTCCATCACCCCCCCCCCCCCACACACACACACACACACCTCCCCCAGGCTCTGCTGGTCGTGGTGTTGCTGCTGGTGCTAAGGGGGATGGGAGAGGATGCTCTCAGCAGACGCCTGCACTGGCCCAGACGGACACTTGACAGACTAATCCCTGTCTCTTGAACTCTGAGCTCCAGCCTTCTCGG
Source organism: Alosa pseudoharengus (assembly GCF_046254945.1). NCBI lineage: Eukaryota > Metazoa > Chordata > Actinopteri > Clupeiformes > Clupeidae > Alosa > Alosa pseudoharengus. The sequence goes on along the minus strand of NW_027468859.1, from coordinate 27,517,860 downwards.
GGCGCAGACAGAGACTGTGGAGGAGGGTGTATGTGTGGGTGTGTGGGGAGGGGGTTTAGGATGGAGAGGTTCCCACGGTAACACTATGGGTTGCATAACTCTTTGTTACATTAGCAACACTGTAATGAGATAGAGATGTTCCCACAGTAACACTTTGCGTTGCAGAGGTCCTTGTTATATAGTAACTAACTACACAGTAATGTATAGTCAAACCTTATTTGCTGCAATTATTACTTAATCATCAATTATTTGTCTGTAATTATTAAGTGTAACAGCAGAGTGATAACACTCTACTTGCATGATTAATTTGGACAGAATAGTGAAGAGGTGACAGGATTGAGTGAGAGAGAGATATGGGGAGTGAGTTTGGGAAATGACTTTAGGCTGCACTCGAACCTGGGTCCCCGTGGGCATTGCGCCAGCATGGGGCACCAGCGCGACCGCTGTGCTATGGGTCCCCCAAACAAGAGCTTTCTACACTGCAAAAATTGCTTATCTAAGAAAATCTAACCAAGTGTTATTAATCTTATATCAAGCTTATATATTGTTTCCAGTATAAAGACACTTACATAGTGGTCTCTTGTAAAATCACTTGATTTGATTTAATAGGAGTTTGACTTATTTTAAGATGATGATTTTCTGTGAAACTCTCATTTAACCTTTTCATGATCATGAAAAAATCATGAAAAAATCTTGTCTTGATATCCTTAAAATAAATCAAACTCTTATTAAATTAAGTCAAAATGATATTTTGAGAGAGTGCTAGGTATAAGTGTCTTCATACTAAAAACAATACCAAATAGATTTTATTTAATCTTAATATAAGATTGATAACACCAAGATTAATACCAATTGTGATCACACACAACTGTAGACTCAGAATGTAACTCTGTGGGTGAGAGATGCGTCATTGCAGCAATACCCTAAGTCAGGGGTGTCAAATTCATTTTGGTTCAGGGGCCACATACAGCCCATCTGATCTCAAGTGGGCCGGACCAGTGAAATAATTGCAAAACATCCTTTGACAACTCCAAATCTCCAGCTTAGTTTTTTTCAGTAGGCTATGCTTTACCCTTCAGCCTACATTTGTAGCCTACATAATCACAAGGGATATATTAGATTATTACACATTTATTCAGAGAGGCCAATGAAATTGAAATAAAATGCATTTCACTCTCATAAACAACTGGTTTATTTTTATAGTTGAGTGGATAGGCCTACATTTTTACATCTGACCACCTGAACCAACTCACCACACTAAACTCAAGTGGGAGCTATGAAGAAAGTTAACACCCTGCCTTAAAAATGTAAATGTGCAAATGTATGAAAAATAAAATGAATTCAATAAACATAAGTTAGCAGTGCATGAGCAATACGATCAATTGATACGATTAGGTTACATCAGATCAAATCATTTTGTAGGCTAGGTGGCGGTGCTGTGTAATAGGCTATCCACCATAAAGGCCAGATCCTGCACCCATTCCGGGCATTTAAATTGCTACTGGTCTGCCTTTTTTCTCCAAGAACTGTCCAATTTCCTCTCGTAGTTCAAAGAAACGCTTGAGTACGGCACCTCGGCTTAACCACCGTACTACAGCGTGGTATGGTAAGCCAGACAGAATGCCATTATCACTAAGAAAACAGTCAAACTGACGGTAAGTCAGACCTCGCGACCTGATTAAATTTACAGTTTGCACAACCACACTTTAACATGATCCAAGTTTAGTGTTTTACAACACAACACTTCCTGGTGCAAAATACAATAAAATGCCCAAACATCTTGTCCTCCGTTTGCAGGCTGCACTTTGTCTCTGAATTTTGTCGCAACGCCTGCTTTTCTCCCGACAATGTAGCCAAACTGAAAGCACAGGACCAGTCAACTCCGAACTTTTTTTTTGTTTTTTGGCTGCGCCTAGCGGCTGAATTGAGCATTTCGGTTATTTCTTTGAAAATTCATAACTCCTCACAGGAATGGGCTAGAGATTTTTTTTTTTTTTGACATAGTCAGAAATGTATTCTCTACAAGTCTGGGCCGGATTAAACCATCTAGCGGGCCGCATCCGGCCCGCGGGCCGTATGTTTGACACCCCTGCCCTAAGTGGACCAAGCAAGGTCAAAGACACTCAGATGCTGAGAAGCCAAATGAGGGCCACCAAGGAAGAGGCATTTGAACATTCTGCCACTTATATGCAGAACATTAAATATTGCAACACCCCAATTTGTCACAGTCAATCAAGGATGTTATTTGTCAGTTTCCAAACTGTTTTCACTGTCTCTGTTTAAAGACAAGAATGGGCCTCAAGTAGGTCCCATTAGTCCCATTTTTGTTGTTTAACACTCCAAAACATCCGGAAGTCCATCTTTATTAAGTGTGTGTCATTTTAAAAACAATGTAGCTCTTGGCCTACTCTTCAAAGTCAACTGCTCACAGTAATTTCCAGAAAATCGCTGCCGTGTTCAAGTTCAAGATCTCGTGTTTCAGTTATCTGGAAGTTTTTCTCATGATTCGTGACCCTCCTATCACCATCTCTCCGTTTCCATCATCTTATTAATGAGAGCACTTTGATATCAGACCTGCACAGTATAAATCACTGCAATCCCATCAGCCCTCGCCTCCAGTGACCCACATGCTGTGCCAGACCAAACGGGAGATATCTCGCCGCATATCGGACAGGGGAGTACTTCTGGTTTAATCCGACGAAGGCAATTCATCATTTTCGCCTGTGTGCGTTGAAATATGTTGTCCATGTCACCTAATCAGTTTTCCTCCCTCTTTTTTTAGGTCAGATAAAAATTTGGGAAAAGATGACTGCAAGATGAGGCAAGGGGAGCGAGCAGCAGTAGAGCTTTAGGCCTGAAAGTCTCTCACACCAGAAGGTTTATTTTTCCTTCAACACAGAGAGAGAGAGAGAGAGGACTTTATAAGAAAAGGCCTGCATAAAGATCAAGTGTGTGGATGCACGTAACAATAGAGAACATCAAAGTTTACATTGTACACACTTGCACCACACAGTTCCTGTTTCGAAGCATAGTTTCCCATTTTCTCCACTTTCACACATTTCACACAAACTCCACAACTGTTTGTGCGAGAACATTGCATTTGCTGAACACTTGATTTAGCAACAAAAAAATTCTTTTTTGAGACTTTTTTTTAGTCTTTTGGAGACAACAATGGACCAATAAGACTTCTGATGTTTGTTTGCAATCAATGATGAAAGCAGGAAGATGTACAGTAAGGGTGTCAATGGTCAGTGTTGATGCGCCACTCTTTGTAACCGGGGATGGTGCCACTGATAAGATAATGGGCAGTGGGTGAGGACACCACGGTCATCTTTCCCTTGCCTATGAAAGCACAGCTGACAGGGAGTTGGCACAGGCAGAGGGCCCCAGTGTGGGAAGGAGTTGCCCCATTAGCCAGAGCCAGAGGAGAAAGAGAGAGAGAGAAGAGAGAGAGGAGAGGGTGGTGGTTAGAAAGAGAAAAGAAAAGCCAGTACTCTGGAATATGAATGGCTTGATACTGTAATCTCAACACTTCAAAAGGATGTTTTGACATCGGAGGAGTCCTGTGAACCCCCCGACACACACACACACTCCCACCCTTCCTCCTCACTCTCCCCCCACCCCTCCCTCACGACCGACTCTCTTCCCTTTCCCTTCCTCGCTTCCTCCCATGTCTTAGCCTCTCATTGGCTGAGGCCCCTCGCGCAGAGGTCACAGATCGGAGTTCAGGCTTTTGTTTGAGATGTCAGTGGAAGGATTAGTGGCGACTTCTCTGTTTGTGTTCATCTCCTCCTGCTGTTATTTTGACTACTGTAGACGGAGCACGGGTCTGGGTGGATGAGGGGTCTTTTCACCAGCAGGAAATTAACTTGGACGACGTGCCCACAGTGGTGCCTTACTGTTGATATTATGTGATACCCGCATAATACAGCACAGCACAGTATATATGCTGCTGATTAAAATCTACACCCTCATTTGTCTGTTTGATTTAACAAAGAGAAACAAAAAAGACATTTATACTGTTGAGTGGTTAGACAATTTGTCATACCTCACAGTTAATTGAATGTAACAGTGAAGTTGCATTGCAGGGAATAGCTAATAATGACTGTAAAAACTCACACTGGTCCCTCCAGCTTTTAAGTCATCACAATCATCTCCTCTCATTAAAGGGCTTCTTGGCATGGTGACCCCATTGAGTTTCAGTCTCAAAGCACAGCAAGCCATCAGCACAGTCCAGACAATTAACTAATTAGCGCCAGCCTGCCAAGCTAATCAGGCACCCTGGGCGACTGCAGCCCGTTAAAACAAACAGAGGCCCCAGTGTCAGGGGCCCCTGACAGCACGGTGGCCACTCTCAGGGTTATGTAACATGGCAGTGCTGGTGGTATGTGTGTGTGTCAGGGTGGTGGGGGTGGGGGGTAGGGGATATAGAGCTTTCTCAGGGTCCTAGAAATCCAGCAGACTAGGAGGTCTGGTAACAACTCCAAGTTTTGGATTTTCTTGCTCTCTCTCTGCCTTTTTTCTCTTTCACAGACACTCACTCTCTCTCTCTTACACACACACACACACACACAGAGGCAGAGAGAATTATCTATGGATAATAGCAGGTTATTTAGTGAACCCTTAAAGTCTTAAAGAGTCTATGGCACAGATTCACTGGTTGGGGGTCCATGTTGCCAGTATCAAGAGAATTGTGGGCTTCTAGAGAACATGCAAAGAATGAGAGAAAGAATGAGAATGAAAGAAAAGAATAAAAATATTCTTTGTGACAAATGTGTGTGTGTGTGTGTGTCTGTGTGTCTGTCAATCTGCCTATGTTTTATATACTGCTATGGTCTATGTTATTTAATGGTCTGATGTTTTCTACATTGCTATTCTGTATACTGCTATGGGCTATGTTATTTAATGGTATGATGTTTTCTACATTGCTATTCTGTATACTGCTATAGGCTATGTTATTTAATGGTCTGATGTTTTCTACATTGCTATCCTGTATATGCTATGGCAACACTGTTTCTTTTTGAATGGCCATGCCAATCTGAGTTGAATTGAATTGAGTGTGCAGGATATTTGCCAATTTTCCTCAGCAGCTCGTCTTGATGGGTCCTCATTCTACACATTACTTGAATGCTTTGGAGGTCCAGGTGCTGGCTTACATAAGGACCTATAGGCTCTAGTGGCTGTGGATACCACTCCTATTCAAACCTATAACGGCCAGTTATGTGAGGAATGAGTTTTTAATTAAGATTTCTTCCTCTCTTGCTTTTTTCCACTACTCCGTGCTACCTCTTTTCCCCCAGCTATGCGCCACCCATTCTAGCCAGCAGGTTTATTTAGGGTGGTGGTGGTGTGTGATGGAGGCCTCCCCTTTAGGTTATCAGGTTGCTGAGGGCTAGTCAGCGTAGCGTAGCAAGCAGCCATGAGTTGTGGGCCTGTCTCTCTCTCTCTCTCCCTCCTCTCTCTCTCTTTCTCTATCTCTCTCTCTCCTTCTCTCTCTCTCTCTCCTGTTGGAAAGGCACTGGCACTGTACAGCACACAGGCCCATCACACAACACTGAGCTACTGTTGAATATGGAGGAAAAGCCTTCCCTGCCCCAGCACCCCCCCCCCCCTTCTCCACCTTCTCCCCGACCCCTATCCACCCTCCCTGCTGTGGTATTTGTCTCTTTGCACCCTCCACTGCTTCAGTTAAGGCCCATGAAACTGGCGGCACTCGGTTGTTAGTTTAGTTAATGGAAAAGCATTTAAAAAAAAATCAAAAGGCTTACAGTTTGTATTTCTCTCTTCTCTTTAGCTCAGTGACACTCTCTTCTCTCTTTTCGGGAAGTGAGAGAGACTCAGTGACTGAATGAGTGGGTGAGTAAGTGCATTAGGTTTTAGCACAATGGTCTCCTCTTCAATCAGCACTCACCTGAGCATTTAATCACGTCAATGCAAGAAGTCTTTGTTTTATTATTTCTCTTTTTGTTTTGTCTCCCTGCCTAATCTATCGAGCCGCTCCGAATCTTCCCCAAGGGCGTCCTGTCCCAAGCCTTGCATGCCCAGACCGCCTCCAGAGGGCCTCTGAACTATGTTACATTAAATGTGCAAACTGTGGCCCCGGCCGTGGCGCAACTGGCTGGGGCACCTGCACTATACGCTGGCGACCCAGGTTCAATTCCCGCCCCGTGGTCCTTTCCAGATCCCACCCCGACTCACTCTTCCACTTGCTTCCTGTCGTTTTCCACTATCCTATCACATTAAAGGCATAAAAAGTCAAAAAATATATACTTAAAAAAAAAATGTGCAAACGGTAGTGACGAGGCAGGCAGTCAAACGGCTCAGTTAAGAGTGGCAGCCCCCCCTCCCCCCCCCGTACTCCTAGAGCACACTTAACGACGTTGAAAAAAAAAAAGGGAAAGTTTTGTGACAGGAGCACTTGTTTTTATTGTTGTCGTTCACAGTGTTGTGCTGTGGGAATCAGGGTGTTAAAAGTGTGTTCAGTATGACGTTAATTACAGGTTTCAGAGAGGTCACAAAGCGTTATTCAGAAATAGTGTGCCTGCAGGGCTATGATCAATTTAGAATACAGTCTGACAACCACATCCTGTGAGAGCGAATAGAACTTCATATTTCTAAGGCCTAAAATGTGTTTGAGCATTTATTTGAACAGATGTTTTTGCGCTGAGATTTTAATTTGATAGATGTAAGATAAGTTGCTGTTTTCTCTTCTTCTTAAAAAACAAATTCCCTAACAGATGCCATTACATAACGTTGTGTATACACATCGTAGCTTTGGCTGAGCTGTGGAACAAGTTGTGGTCTTGGTTCTCTGTGAAACCAGCCACTTTCATTGGAAACATACCATCGGCATAAAAACATCAAGCAGTTTGATCTGCATTCCAGCTAAAACGGCACATAGAAAGGTGCGGCTTGTGCTGCTTCAAATGGAACACAAAAGGCCTTTCACTGAGAGCCACTGAGAGCCCAGGATGCAAATACGAACCGACTGATAAAAGGAATTGTGAATGGGGCCAATGGACGTGCTGGGAATGGATGCTCTCAGGAGAGGCTGGTTGTGGGCTCACCGTACCCTGGGACCCTTAGGGTTGGAAAGGTCCCTCTTGTCACATTGCATCGTAGTGCTTGTTTTGTTGCTGTGTGATCCCCGGCCTCGACTTCTAGTTCTGTCCGGTCTTATGCCAGTTCCTTTCCCTGGGATCTTTAGCTTTGCTCTCGCCAAATGCAACAGCCCACAAACGGACAAACAAACTTAAAGCCCCAAGCTTTTCAAAAGCAAACGTTCCTACTCCCCCTGAACTGCCACCACATAACCTGCCACGCAGCAGAAGGTCATCAGCTGATCAGTGCCGGGTTCTGTGTGAAGTGCTTATTGTTCAGCTTCTCCCTGTTTATGCCAAGCAGTCTGCACCAAAATAGGCTGTGGGTTTTTTGCGGACCCCTTGACTGACACTCAAAGCGGCAGTGGTCCGTGAACCATTGCCTCGAGTCCATCATTTTGTTGACTCTGGCCCGGCAGTTTACAGCAGGCCTCTTGGTCTGATCGGCTGGAATTTCCTGTATGCCAGACCGGGGTGTTCTTGTAAGGGCATTAAACAGTGCAAAACCTCTGGGGTTTAAGGTCTAAGGCAGCTCCTGCTTCCATCCAATTCTAATGAAGTCTTTTGCCTGGTGCAAAAAGCTTCTTGTTTATTTCATGGACTGCCAGTCTGCCTGTTGCCAGTCCTCATCTCTGGGTATGATGGGGAGGGTGTCATCTTTCATTCCCTGAGAACACAGTTCCCTGGTCAGATAAAGAAGCCAGCCATCTTTATGCAGATTTAGCACTTGCTGAGAGCAGGACCTCACTGAAGAGGTAGACAGCAGGCCTCTTGGGGGGCAGAGAGCGGGACGGATGTTTCAGTCCTGTGCCCGCTCGCTCCCGCCACATTCTGTCCCGCTCCCACAATAATGTGTCATTTTAAGTCCCGCACGCAAATGTAACATTAGGTCCCGCACCCACCCGCAAAAGCCCATGGGACATGCAGGAGGGATATTCAGTTTTGCCTTCTGTCTCACAAAAGGAGCACTTGACACACACAACTGAAAAAAAACTGCCAGATGTCTGATTTTAAGTTTCTTGATTCTGAATGTAGGCTACTGTAACACAGCTAGCTAGCTGGCAACAGTTCTTTAGAAAGGCACGAACATCTGAAGTAGCCGTCGTGTCCTCTTCATCTGTTATGCTTTCGATTTTGAGTTAAACAACGGATCAGTAGGAAAGAATTGAATCAACGTAGGCCAACAATACTCGTCATTTAGGCTGCTTAAACAATATCCAGCTCAACTATAATTCTATACACTACTTTAATAATTTCTATGTGTTATTTTACGCATTATATTTAATTTGCGGGTGTGCAGTGAATCATCTGTTTCTCCCGCAAACGCACCTCTCTCCCGTGCTGCACTCTTCTGCGTCACGACCCGAGGGAGTGCAGACCTCTTCCTCACTGTTAGAATCGATCAATCCTGAAACAGTCAATACCAGGAAATTAGCATTTTTAGGGCCTATGCATTTGGAGTTACTGTGTGTTTGTGTGTGTGTGTATATTTCTGTATAAACTGGGGCACTGCTACAAATTTCGATTTACCAGTGCAAGGCCCTTTGCCCCGTGTGTGTGAATGTCCCTTGTATCCTACCCTACTCACTTCATCATTTGGAGGGGTAGTGCCAAGCAACACAGTGCAGAGCACCAATCTCATCAGGTCTTAATGTTTTTGAAATGAAATTAATGACATTCCTAGAAAGAGAATGCCTCCTCTCTTCAGAACTTTGAAACAGACCAATTTTTCCCCTCCCAACTTTTGTCTCACTTCATCTTGAGTTGTCAGCATTCTCCAGCATTCACCCTTTCAAGAGAGTTCCATTATCAGCATCATAGTTGTTCCCACAAGGCTTCCATTTTAACATTCCATATGCTATCTTAAAGGTCCAGTATGTAGGAAATAATGGAAAATAAACTGTAACCATTCCAAAAATGATCACCATATGTTGTCAGAGAGTAAGGAAACACGATGAATTGAAGTAATGGCTTATTTGACAACATTACTCTAACCCATAAAACCCTGTAAAACCCATGAAAAAAAATGAGTTACGGGGCGGAATCTCTTGGAATTTTCGTTTATGTTTTGAACGATTAATTCTAGAATAGCGTATTAATAATGGGCTAGCGCGTCCTCCTATTTGGGTTGCCAAATTAGCAAAGGCCAACTGTCAACAGCTGTCAGTTGTAGTCATGAACACCTACGAGAGGCAGGCAAATTTCCAAAATTAAAACAAGAAACAAATTAAGTGGACATCGGAGGAGCTTCCTGAGATGGCGACGTCTTCGTCAAGCGAAGAATATCAAGTCTGACGCAGAGCTGGCCATATTTCTCCACAACAGGTAGCCTAGGCTAAACTTCATCTGCATCGCTAACTTCAGCTAAATATGTTACGTTGGTTAGAGAGGTATTTTTTGTTTTCACTGTTTCCGTAATGTGTAGTTGGGTCATGGTTGGAGAAACGTTAAAGCAGCTGCAGGTCAACTAACGTTAGCTAAGTCTTCATTACATCTGGCAACCCAGAAGAGGCTCACGTCTGGTAGTCTTAAGAACGTTCACCAGTGTTTTGATTTTGGCCTACAGAACGTTCGGTAACAATCCTACAAATCGCACCTTTAATGCAGAGGAAGTACACTGTATGCTGCTTTCCCAACAACAAGCCTTGGATAAGGGACCGTTCGTTATTTATAAACGGGGTCACCGGAGGAAAATAGGGGAGGGTCATGTCTTTTTATTCTTTGTTGAAGGGAGGGTCAACTAACTTTTTTTTGTCTAGAAGGGAGGGTCACCCATCTTTTGTATTAATGAAAACAGCAAAAAATCAAAGTGGCCTGTTTGATTGTTGATTTCTGTCGCCATATAACGTTCTCTTTCGTTCCATAGCTCTGTCAACATTGAACAATGAAAATAAGGGTGATTTCCCGGGTTTCTCACGCAAAATACGGAAAATTTCAACATTCGTCCCCATTAACGTTGGAAGGGTTGGAGCAACAAAGTAGCCTACTTTATTCACGCCTAACAGCCTATATCCAATTGGTCAACTTTATCCAGCCCTAAAAAAGCTAAATTTAACTTTGGTTTACTTGTAGTTTACCGTGTAGCCTAACTTTAAACAGTGTGCATGCTTAACATAGCCTAAAGCATACTTGTGCTTCATTCATCCACACATCCAGCTCCTAACGTTTTGACAAGCATTTCTACCAATTGACCTTGTTCCTGCCCATCTCTAGCTTTGCTGTCTCCATCCTTTCTGTTTTTGTTGTTTGCAAAAAAATATATAGTATTTATTGGTGCAATTTGTTATTCGCTGTCATTCTCTCTCCTGCCAACAAAAATGTGTTACGTTCCAAGTAGCAGTGCGTAGGACCTAATTCTGCTTCATAAAGTTGAACAAATACATTTATATAAATAGCCAGTTTATGGTCTACAGTGTAGTTGGTAAGTTATGGTAGGCCAACTTGGAGTGAATATACAGGGGGAATTCTTTGTCTAGCTGAGTAGCCTGGCAGGTGCGCACGTAGGCATAGCCTACGGCCGAACACTGCAAGCGCTAATAATTTGTGCTCTCACGACAACCACGTCGTTAACTTAAATAGGCCTAGGTTAACATCACTCTGAGTTCGCATTCAAGCAAGCAAAACAATGATTTGAATACATCTGTTTCTCTGGAAGGGCAGGCGCGCCTGCAAGCTACTCAACAACATAAAATGTCCCTTGTGTGTGTGTGTATTCACACCAAATTGGCCTACCATACCTTCCCAACTATGCACAGTATCCCTTTAGCTGCATGCCATTAGGCTATTTACCATTTTCTATTACGTAAAGTTAGTGAACACGTTATCAAAATTAACGTGCACACATTTTGTTTGAGCAGGAGAGAGAATACGCACGCAGACACGCAATAGGCTACTTGTTGTTTTCTTTTACTCGGCTATCTATATATGGTTATCAGCACACAATGTTGAGCTAATTCACTAACTCAATACTCATCATGGATATCACAAGTTTAAACAACGAAAACAGAAAGGATGGAGGCAGCAAAGCTAGGAGTTATTCCAGATGGGCAAGAACAAGGTACTGTAGGCAATTGGTGTGCTTGTCAGAAAGTTAGACTGCACTAAAGCCAGACGTCACGTTACGCTAGAACAAAACTAAAAGTAACTTTAGCCTGTATAGGGCTGTATCAAGTTGTCCAAATGAATAGGTCATTGTAGACATTGTCGTTGTATTATTGCATGTGGATGTTGTTATGCTATGTAGGCTACCTTTTTGCTGACCAATGCACGGACCTAAAACGGACAAATATTGTTCACGAGTGATTTTTTTTTTTGCGGGGGGTGATGGGTGTGCGTACCATAGCATTAATTCCTGCAGGCGCCCCTGTGGAAGGGCAAGGGGTAACAACAGGACAATACAGAGACAGGCCAGAATGCAGGACTAATGTTATGAGAGTATTACACTAATATGGGATATTCTACGGAAAAATATATTAAAACGGCAGGACAGCGGGGAAACGTTAAAATGATAAACCCGGAAAAAGTTGGCATGTTAGGTATTTTTCGGTCCCTGTGATTATTTGTGAAATTGTGCAAACGGCCTTTTCAAGTCATTTGAGGAGGAAAGGAGTGTAGCAAGCTCCCAAATTGACGCTCGCCTGAGAAATTGTTATTACCCAGTGTGCTTTGTTGAATGGTCTCAATGCTTTATTGTTTTATTTCATGTGAATAATTACTAGAGGAGTAACTTTTCAAGTAGGCTAATGCAGTTGCAGGAAGTGTGCATTTAGTTTCCATTGTGTTTCCACAACAATGTTAGTGAGTAAATCTACTGAAATGGCCACCATCTTGGTGAAGTGTGATGTGTAAGATCAGAAAGCAGAGGTTGGTTATATGGCGGTAGCATGTGTTGATGTGTTTTCATAACGCGTAAGGGCGTCGGCGGAAGACATCGACAATTGGTTGGGGAGGGTCATGTCATTTTTGAAAATGCTGCTGGAGGGTCGTTGAAAATTATATAGCAGGCAGGGGAGGGTCCTGCAACTTTTAATCGAAGCACTTAAAATCCCTCCGGTGATCCCGTTTATAAATAACGAACGGTCCCTAACCAGGAATGTCAAGACCCTTCTTAACAGGAAAAAGTTGGCGTTCAGAGAGGGGGACATGGCAGAGCTGAGGCGCGTGCAAGGGGAACTCAAATTCAAGCTGAAGGAAGCTAAGGAGGATTACAGAAAGAAGGTGGAACAGAAGCTGCAGGAAAACAACTTGAAGGAGACATGGGACTGCATGAAGGTTATCCCTGGCCGGAAAAAAAACAGCAGCTCTGTAGAGGGGGACCTGGACAGGGCGAACAAGTTGAACCACTTCTACAACAGGTTTGACTGCCCTGCTCCAGCTCCAATGGCGGTGGTCTGTCCACCACCAGTGCTTTTAACACCATCCAGCCCCTCAGATTGGAAGACAAGCTCTTGCAGATGGGTGTGGACGCTCACCTGGTAACCTGGATTACAGATTACCTGACCGAGCGACCACAGTTCGTCAGACTGAAGAACTGTCTCTCTGACACTGTGATCTGCAGCACCGGAGCGCCACAGGGAACTGTGCTCTCTCCAGTCCTGTTCACCCTGTACACATCTGACTTCTGCTACAACACCGAGTCATGCCACATGCAGAAGTTTTCTGATGATACTGCAATTGTGGGGTGTATCAGGAACGGGCAGGAGGAGGAGTACAGGAGCCTGGTGGAGGACTTTGTGCAATGGTGCAAACTCAATCATCTTCAACATAACACTTCAAAGACCAAAGAGGTGGTGGTGGATTTCCGCAGGTCTAAGCCCACTCTGCTACCAGTCCACATTGATGAAGTGGAAGTGGTTAGCACCTACAAGTATCTGGGTCTCCACCTGGACAATAAACTGGACTGGTCAGCCAACACAGCCAGCACTCTACAAGAAGGGGCAGAGCAGGCTGTGCTTCCTGAGGAGGCTGCGGTCCTTCAATGTGTGCAGTAAGCTCGTCAGGATGTTCTACCAGTCTGTTGTTGCCAGCGTCCTATTCTATGCAGTAGTATGTTGGGGAGGAAGCACAAGGAAGAAGGATGCGGGGCGAATTGACAGGCTGGTAAGCAGGGGCGGTTCTAGGGGCGGGGCCACAGGGGCCCGGGCCCCATCTGAAATCTCATTGGCCCCTGACTGGCCCCTGTACCGTCAATCATCAATAAGTGTCAAACTTGTTGAGAACGACGATCAGAGATGCAATTCCATTCCCAAACAACTGGTGGCAGTAATGCACCTATGAAGCTTGAAAGCTAAAGCAAACAGTGAACTGTAAAAGAAACAATACATTTGGCTAACCAGAAAGGTCTCTGTTAATGTGAAGAAACGATACATTTGGCTCACGGAAGTATCAGCTAACGTGAAGAACCGATACATTTGGCTAACGAAAGTATCAGCTAGAATTCTAACGTGAAGAATCGATGGCAGCGTTTCATCCTCCACAGAAGTTTCTTGGTGAGTCACAAATCTCTGTTGGTTATCATCATTATGTGAAAGGGACATTTATTTGTTGCTGTCACAATATGTTAAGTTTGTCAATTAAATTACGAAGCAGCAGCAAGCTTGCAGTAAACTGTTAACTGACTTTGTCAGTGAACTGTTAACATTAAATTAACGTTAGGTTACTTGAGTTGAGTTTTGATTGTTAGCATGCTGATAGATTTCATGTATGGAAAGGTAATGTGTGAAGTGTTTGAAATGGTGTTATATGAAATGCAGAGAAATGGACATCCTGTTTGTTTGTTTGGGGTCCGAAATGAATAATATTACATGCGCTAGTGCGCCTTACCAAATGTAAATAACGTTCGATTTTTTTTTCCTTGAGGAAAAAGTTTGGCAGCTGCTAACATGAACATGAGAATACATGCCTAATAGCTAACGCTAAGTTTTTGTAGTTAATGTGAGCTATCATTGCAAAGTTATTAACCACTATTCTGAGTTTATTTGATTCATGGGCTTCGCATGAATTCTGTCTCAAAGTGTTAGGACAAGGAGATTTCATTGAGATAAATTGGTTAAATGTTCTACTCACTCAAGCTTTATATGATTTAAAATAATAATAACTGGTTTTACAGTTGCCATACGACATGCTGAATACAAGCATGGATTTTGTGAAACTTGCATTTGTGTTTCACCTACAGACTGGGATGGCGCAGGAGCTGGTGACTTCAACCCACAGTCTTCAGAACCACCAGTCTCCAAGCATAGCTGCTCCTAATGGTATGATGCTATTTCCTTTTGCCACTACAGTGAGCATATTTTGTCATTCATTTTAGAAACGCCAGGTTGACAGTGGGTTATGAAAGTTAATAACAATTAAGTTACTCAAACTTGTTTCATTTTCTTCTCTCCAGACATTTCCCATTCTAGAGCAGATGGTTCTGTGCAACCTCTCCTAAACTGGTATTCCGCAAGATGCAGCACGGAAATAGGAAGAGGCCACTCAATGACTTCTGATACAAAGACTTCAAATGGTAGGAATATTCCATCTTTAGTGTTTTGCTACCCCTTCCTTAATTTTCGCTTTCAAATGACCCATCGTCAGTCTTCAAATCAGAATCAGGCTTTTCTAACTGGAAGCAAGACGGTGGCTTCAAAGACCATTCCAAATAAGACCATTGTAAAAATAGTTGTTGAAAAAATTGTGTAAATATGATGTAGTTGTTGCTCACATGCTGTGTGTGTGTGTGTGTTTGTTTTAATGTACGCAAACTGGCAGTGAAAGTGGTTTCTCTTATCAACAAAAGGGGAAACAGTTAAAGTAAAACTTGTTCAATTGAACGAAAAATGTGTGTATGATGATGTATGATTTCTGTTTAAAATAGCAATGTATTTCCACTGAAGTGTCTATTATATTTTAGTTTTATATTGTGTTTTCAATGCACATTATAAATAAATAGGAAAATTGTTAAGAATTGTATTGGCTTTTTTAGCATTTTTTAGCATTTAGCATTCAAGTATTTGAACAAGGTAAGACTGGTGAAATGTATGCACCTTACTACTGTGGTGTAGTCTAGTTAGCTGTAGTGGGTATACTGTGATCAACCCCAAATATTAATACCTATCCTTGTCTGTTTTAAGTGGGTATACTGAGAAGGTGATGCTTTTTAAGTGGGTATACCAGAGACTTTCTAATGAGGAGACACAGCACTCAAAAAATCCTCCATAGAAATGCATGGGGCTAGTTTGTAACGCCAATATGGCTGTTGTCTACACATATCCCACCCCTTCCTCGGCAAAACGTCAACATGTGAATACATTGAGCCAATCATGTGGTGTGATGTGAATACATTGAGCCAAAGTACGCTAAAGAACGGTCTCCCGTTCTTGAAAGTTCGAACTTGAAAAGTTAAGATCGTGAGTCCAGACTCTGGAGAACGCGAGGACACAGGACGCTCAATTTGCAGTTTGAGACAGCAGCGTTCTTGCCAACGGCAGCTTCTCTCGGAACAGCTCGGGAGTCTAGTCATTTACCTATTGCTCTATTGGTCTACCCAGTATTTCTGACATTTACGATAAAATATATAATTCACCAGCTTGTTTAAGTTTGTTTCTCATTGATTTTTTTTTATTAAATATTAATAACAATATATTCACTTGCCGATGGCGGAACAACGTTTGCAGTTTAAGTGACAGTTATGATTAACGTTAGTTGTGAAGCCTGTAGCCTACCGTTTATAGCCTAAACATGGATCGGATTGTAGCAGCAATTATGATAGGTAGGCCTATTATGTATCAATGCTGCCATTTCTCTCATGTGAGTGTCACGGCTGAGCTGACGTACTGTAATGCATTGTGGAATCTTCAAGCCACCAAGTCACCACCCGATGCATCCTTGATAAAACCAACGATTCGAGAACACTTCCGGGAATATTATGCGTTCTTGAATAAATGCGAACTTGTGAATTGGAACAGTACTTCGGCGGTGATTGATGACGTTTCAGAACGATTTTCAAGTTCATGAGAACACAAGTATAGAAAAGAACGCATATTGAGAAAAGCCCATAGTGCCAATCATGTGTTGTGAACTCGCCGCTGGAGCAAGATTGGTGTCGTGAAGCCTTGCGCATGCACATTTCTGCCGAATAGGATGCCCGATGAGTGACCAAAAAGCGTTGCAATATGGCCGTCGAGTGGAGGGACTTGCCTAAAAGGACTTTGGGTATACCGCATATAGTCCTGCATATCACGTAGACAACGTGCCTCTGCCTTACTGAACAAGAGATTTTCTGTGTATGGATGTTGACCGGTTCTTGGCCCCTCAGTGTATGATGTGGCCCCTTTATGGCCCCTGTCTCAGAAAAATCCTAGAACCGCCACTGCTGGTAAGGAAAGCTGGCTCTGTAGTGGGAGCTGAACTGGAGTGCATCACTTCACTATCTGACAAAAGGACCCTGAACAAACTGATCAACATCTTGGACAATGAGTGTCACCCACTCCACAGCACTATTGTTAAGCAGAAGAGCCTGATCAGCTGGAGACCATCGCTCACTGCCTTGCACAACCGACAGACTGAGAAAGTCCTTTGTCCCCAGGGCCATTGAACTGTTCAATGCCTCACTTAAGGAAAGAGGAGAGATAGACTTCTCTGCATAGTCTGTCTGCCTCTTCACCCCCTCCATGTTTGGATACTGTCTGTCCACTAGCCACTTTTACCACTGTCTTTATGCCTCACTGTTTGCACATATGCATAACCCCCCCTTCCATGCCACAGCCGAACTGTGGCCACACTTATACATTTTCTTTAAATAGTTAAATATATAGATATATAGACTTTACTTTACTTTATTTCTGCATTGTCGCACTGTTGGACTCATTTGCACTATCACCATGACCACTATCACCATTGCACTACCACCATGACACTCATTTACACAGAGCACCTTAGAGCACCTTACCATACCTTACTATGCACAGAGAATCACAGGCTCAGTCCCTGCCTCAGTCATTGCAAGCGCCTCTGATTGATTAATCACCACTATGTGGATACTGTTTTTAGAATTGATTTAGATTAAGTGTTAGTATAATTTGTATTTTAGTATATTTAGCATATTCTTTATCTTCTACTGTCCTTATTGCTTAGTTGTGTTTTTATATTATATACTTTAATTACTCTTTCTGCTGTTAAAGAATGTGTTTGTGTTGTCTGTATGCTGCTGAGACCTTGAATTTCCCCTGGGGATCAATAAAGTATCTATCTATCTATCTATCTATCAAAGTAGATTGGGAACCAAATAGAATGTTCAAGCATTGTTTTTGTTTTTATTGTTGAAAGGGTCTATAATTACACATTAGGGCCTCATATTTCTAAAGCAGGAGATCACTCTGGAACACTACTGGTCTGTGGGTGCAAAAGAAGGACAATTGGCACTCATTTGTTAGTGCACTCGATGGATCATCTCCACACCACCACTCGCTTTGACTGTGGAAACTGCAGACTGTCATGTTCACTTTTTCCTTACAGGCAGACATAACAGTCAATAAAACACTAAGTAACACTAAACCTGAACTCTCCATTTTTGCCATAACATACTGAAACTATATTATGAGTAACGTCATGCATACAGTACTCTACCAGTGTAATGTTACCATGAACCAATATTGGTCACTTTCTTGATGTGACAGCTGATATGACAGCTAATGTCATACATTAAAGATCATCATAGTACAGTATTACTGTGCAGGCTGTCATGATACACGCCCATAATGGTACCATGTTCACTGACATAGTATTGGCCATGAAAATGTTTTCAAGTTTCAAATAGCATCTGCCACGACATGTTTATGCCATTGTTATATCAGTGTTATGATGGTGTACGCCCTAAACAGTAATATCACCTATTTAGACTAATGGTTTATGAGTCACACACCCAAAAAGACACGGTGAGATCTGAACCTTGGAACTCGATTGGAAACCATGGAGACCACTGTCCTTTTCAATTGCACATGTTTGCACAGGACCGTCCAAACTCACATGCCTTGGTCAGGTTTGGAGTCATCCAAATCCAGGTGAAGATCAAGGTTTAAGCTCGGGGGCAAGACACGCAAGAGGCCAAAAGCCTGTCTGTGACCTAATTGGCCGAGGCCTGAAAGGTTTCAACATGCAAGGAAACTTGACCTGAGGACAGACCGCACTATGAATAGAGTGGAGATTGTTCTGGGGGCAGATAGGAGGGGGGGAATACAAGACCTGCACTCAAAAGAATGTTTGTGCTCTCATGGTGAACAGTTTAGTGTAATTTCTCCCTTTGCAACTGGACAGGGACGACAGTGTTGATTTAGACTCCTGAATGCATGTCTGCAGAAGAAGTTTCACATGAATCAGGGTTGAAGGTCTGCAACTTGACCTGCCACTGTCTGCCTTTCGGTGGGGCAAATATCGGCCACTATGGGTTCAAATACCTCTGGAGCTCTTTTTTAAACAAACACCAGACACACACCATCAAAAATACTCTTCTAGCCCACTTATATCAAAACATTTAAAGGACACCATATTAAAAGGCTATCAAATGAACCGTTTATCTATAAGTTTAGTTCAACAAATTGTTGGGTGGACACTAGTGCATCAAACCACATAGAAATATTATCCACGTGCGTTATGTTAGTGAAACAAAAATAACAGAAATTATAGCCTACAATACAGTCATAATAGGGGACTCCGGAATAATCATTTGGATGCTCTCCACCTTGTTCCCCATCTCACCACAGCACATGGATGTCTCACCACTTTTGAACATTAACAAGGGCCTCTTGTTAACTATTTTTGGATAACATCATGTGCTGAATGGAGTTGAGTTGGAACATCACATTCTGTAGTTATAGCCTGTCATGCTGTCATCTGGTTTGGCATTCAGGGCAAACACACGCCTACTGTAGAATACTGATTACAGTATACATGTTGTCTTTTTTTTTGTTGAACACCTAGCACTTAATTCTAGCCAAGGACACCTGCTGAAGAAATCACTGTATAAGGAACCACAAGGCCTGTGGAACGTACAAGAGGTTCATCTTGGATTGGTTCTATTTTGTCACCTCGCTGGTCTCAGCATGTCTCACCATTCCTGTCGTTGGTTCCTTCCTCCGAGCGTCCAGTGCGAAGGCAGCTGGGAAGAAGGCCGGGTTAAGTCGGTCCAGATGCTATCTAGCGAATGAGCCCTCAGGGGCATTCACTTCAAAATACTTCAGTGGCAGCCCGGGCGCAGATAAAGCTAATAGCGAGCGAGGCGCAGGGACTAATCACAAGGTCCGGCTCGTTAGTCTGCGGGACAAGGAAATGTGATGGAATGTGTGCTTTTCAACACTCACGGTATGATCCTATCGAAATCAAAATAGCTACCAGTGTGGAGAGAGCCAAATGCCTTCCACCCTCCAGTTCCCTTCTGTCCTTCACTCCCCCTCCTCCTCCTCTTCTCACTCCCTTTCTCGATATTGTGTCCAGTTAATCATTTTTTAAAAGGGGTTATGGACAGCCTGGATTTGAATCACAGAAGCAAGACAGACTTAAAAGGAAAAGAGGAATATTTGCAGCGGCCTTTGAGGCGACGCTTTGAGCCTCTCAGACAGAAAAGGGAGAGCGGAGGGTGGGAGGGGGTCTGGATGGGAGCTGGCAGATGCTAAATGACTTCAGGAGCTCAGTCAGGAAAAAAGTCCTCAAAACCCTCACGAGTCACCTCAGTTAAACCCTGAGGAGCGAGGTCAACGTGGCTGAGTGGCTCTTGTGGCACATGCGGCACGCCTTGTGCGGCCTGTCGATCAGTTTTATGTCATCATGCACTTTTTAACTGCCTCACTGATAAAAAGTCAGACGTGCGCCTCTGCGATGACAACCTAATGAGTTTTCCTCTGCGCTGTTGGACTGCAGCGCTCAGATTATGCTGATACAGCCAATCCAAAGCCCTCTGCTCTCTCTTAAAGGACAATTCCGGCGCAAAATGAACCTAGGGGTTAATAACACATTTGTACGAGTTCGACCGTTCGCTGGGATTTATTTTCATGCTAGTCGAATGTGACCAGTTTTATTGCAAACCGCTAATTAGTGTTTAACGCTAGCCTTCGGGGCACACGTACAGTAGAAGGAAATCGCTATTTCTATACCACTAACAAGGCTCAAAATAGCACCACACTTACACAGTAGCATAATGAGGGTCTCTACATGTAAACCGAAGCATTGAGAACTTTGTAAGTGTACAGGCAGTTTATTAAAAAGAAACACATTACCGTTCACGTCTGGTTCACATACAGGCAGGCGCCTTGGGAAAACGAAACTCTGGGATGTGAAGTGAATCTCATGTGAAACGTTGTTGCTGAAAGAAAGGACTGTGCAAAAGAGAAGCACTGAACGCAACAGGAGACATAAGAGATGGCAGGCTATTTGAACGAATTTGAAGACATCGAGGATGAACCCTTATTGGACGTCGGAATATAGCCTACCAACGAAGAGCTGCGGAGCTCCGTGAAAGGGCTATGAGAGAGAGAGAGCTACCTGTAGTCAATGCTGCACACAGCCTCGCACTTCTAGAAACTGTAGGCTACCTGCGGACATTGTGAAGCTATAGCCACCGAAGAGGAGTGCCTGTGTTGCATGGAGTGGGACCTGTTGCGTCGCGACCCCCAAGAGACGCAGTGTTTTGTAGAGTCTGAAGATTTCCCCTCATTGATAAACAGGGCTGTAGTTGAAACTTTTTTCCATGTCCCGAAAAGAAATTGGAGGCGGCGATCCATACCAGAGAGACCAGATGGACATCCACTAAGTAAGTACACTATACAAGTTATGTTACATCGGAGCTATTATTTCTGATAGGCCTATATTGAGCAAATGACATGATTTTAGTTCACATCGCCTGCCTGTATATGTGAACAACCAGACGTGAACGGTAATGTGTTTCTTTTTAATAAACTGCCTGTACACTTACAAAGTTCTCAATGCTTCGGTTTACATGTAGAGACCCTCATTATGCTACTGTTTAAGTGTGGTGCTATTTTGAGCCTTGTTAGTGGTATAGAAATAGCGATTTCTTTCTACTGTACGTGTGCCCCGAAGGCTAGCGTTAAAAGCTAATTAGCGGTTTGCAATAAAACTGGTCACATTCGACTAGCATGAAAATAAATCCCAGCGAACGGTCGAACTCGTACAAATGTGTTATTAACCCCCAGGTTCATTTTGCGCCGGAATTGTCCTTTAAGTTCATTAGCATGTTCTCCACTCAAATTCAGTTACGTAAACCCAATTTCCTCCGCTAGCATCGGACACCTTTGGAACGCAAAAATTCTCTTTGATTCAAGGTCTGGCTCTGTTCATTTCAAATCTTTCTAATGGCTGAATGTCAGCATAATGTCTCATGTTAATGGAAAGGCACAGTCAGGGACTAGTTATTGAACAAAGGGTGCTCTGGCCATATGCCCTCTGCACACAAAATTAAACATACTTTTATCTGTTCTTCACTCTTAATTCTTTGCTGAAATAACCAGCAATAATCTCCACTAACCAAACATGCCAAAATTGACTGAGATTGCATGTGAGAGACAACTAAATGAAACAGTGTGTGTATATTTACAATATGGCATTTAAATAGAGTGTCTATGTATTTATAATATGACAATCAGTTTCACCATATTGTGGGTTATGTTGGGCCCTGTGCACCACAGGAGAGGTTATGCAGGCAGTTCGTTGAGGACTTATGGTAACTCTCCAACATCTGGTGGTCGCACACAAGACTGTTTCAATCTTCCCCTCAGAAAGTCTCTGCACGTCATTAATAAGATACAGTTGATGGCCTTTATAGAGGACCAAGGACAGAAGCATTTCATCTCATACCAGATCCAAAAGTCACACCTCAGTAATGAGATAGTCTACAGCCTTATGTAACCAAAACCTTGGCATAGTCCGAAAGCCCCTAATTGGATGCATTTGCTGAATTCGTCTCCAGGTCCCAAGCCAGAGCACAGGCCTCCATTGCATTTCATAAGGGTTCTTTTAAAAGTTTTTCGCAAAAGAAAAACATCTCGTCCCTGCAGATGTATTGGGAGCGTGATTCGGAAACATCTGCAGACTTGTGGGAAGTCCTTCGCCGGAGTTGCACTGCAAATTGCCCCTAAATCCGGATGCAAGAGATTAGCTTATGTGTTCACTCACAATGTAAACAAGGTATTTTGAACAAAAGCATCTTTCAGTGGCTGCTCCACTTCCATATTGAAAGCCAAAGTCTGACTTATAAACTGGCTCAAGACGAGACATATTTAGTATCCTTTTCAAAATGCCAGATGCATCAAGTTAAGTTAACTCGACCATTAAATGCTCACACTCAGTACTGAGGGATATCACTGTCTTCACTGAACAATTTGTGCAGCTACTTCTGTGATCTTTGCAGGGTTTTTGTTTACTCAAAGGTATTGACTATCATGTAAAGAGAAAGCAGGTTTATATGCTATGGTAAACATTCTATATCCACCCAGATGCTCACAAAGGATAGTACAACCACCCACACACACAGTATATACTTTGTGCAAAGTCACCTGTTTTGATGTAAGTAAAATGCATCCATTTTCGTTTAAATATGACCATTACATAAGAAGCAAACGTGTAAATATTGCGTAACACAGTGCAGACTACTGATGGGGTTGACAGTGAAGTGAACCAGATGTGAGGGCTTTCTGGTTTGGGAAGGTTCTCTCGTTTACTCTGGGAGGCTGGAGTTCCTCCCTCCCTCACACATTCATTCATTAATGGTAATGAATTGATTATCAACAAAGATAATCAACACCATAATAATAATAATAATAATAATAATAATAATAATAATAATAATAATAATAAAGAAAGAGGCAAAATAAATAAACAGCCAAAAATATGATTCCAGGGTCAACTCTTACACTAAATTGAAAGCTGAATAAAAGTGAGTCTTCCGATGGGACTTTTAGTCAAAGTAGCCAGTCTGACATGAAGGGGCAGATTATTCAAAAGTTTGGGGACTAAATCCTTGAAATCAAAGCAAACCAACTGCAGTTTCATAAATATTACCTGGAATGCACAATAAGAAAAGATCTCACTTTGTAAACATGGGGTTATCTGTGTTTGCAAATGAACTCTTTATCTTGATTCATGCGAATGGCTCAAGATCAACGTGTCACCCACAAATCAAAATCAAATCCCCGCCGGCTGGAAGCGAAGGAGGCTATCGAGGAATACGTATCGAGGAATTCGTCCAGAGAAAGATGGGCTCCACCTGCGAGAAAAAAAAGTCAAGAGAGCACAACCGCTCTGGCACTGACTGAAAAAAATACCATACAGCTGCAAAGAGCCTGATCCCCACGACACTTACACTTCCCGCTGCAAGAGTAAAGCTGCTTGTTGGCCCCAGCTGTGGCGCAACTGGCTGGGGCACCTGCACTGTATGCTGGCGACCCGGGTTCGATTCCCGCCCCGTGGTCCTTTCCGGATCCCACCCCGACTCTCTCTCCCATTCGCTTCCTGTCATTCTCTACTGTCCTGTCACATTAAAGACATAAAAAGCCCAAAAAAATACTTTAAAAAAAAAGAGTAAAACTGATTGTATTATTAAAGACCCCAATCATCCCACTCATGCTCTGTTCTCTCCCCTACCATCCGGGAGACGTTACCGGAGCATTAAATCCAGCACCACCCGTCTCAGTAATAGTCTTTTTCCACAGGCGGTCAGACTGTTGAATAGCTGATGCTCTTTATGTCTTGCACTACGCACTTTATGTCTTTTTTTTTTGTTGTCTGTTGTATGTCCCCTGGTCTGTTATATTGCATGTGAGAGATGGAGCAAAATGCATTTCATTGTATTGTAGGCTTACTATACATATGACAATAAACCGAACTTGACTTGACTACAGCTGCAAAGAGCTCAGCATCACGAGACAGTAGGGGGCTGTGTAGCTTGTTTCCATGGGGATGGGGATCATGGGAGCATGTTGAGTGATGCACCACAGAACAGGAGTCAACTAGAGCCTGAGATGTGCTTTCATGTCAATCCCGGTAGTTCAGGAACAGGTTGCTCCCTGTTACTCTATAATTCTCATGTAGAAAAAAAGAATGAATAGACCTTCCTTCCTTTAATCAAGGAAACAGAGGTCATTTTAGTTAATTGGTTTTATTTGGCTGAGGAATCATTAAAGATGAAGGAAGACTGTTTTCTGGATCAGAGGGGAAAAAAATGAAGGGAGACTGTTTTTCTCGTCAAGAGAAGGCAAACCTCTACTATCCCTTAAAGTTCAACTCTGCGGTGAGCTGCCAGCCAAAGTCCTAGAGAGTCCCCTTCTTTCCCCTGGGAAGAATGTCATCTGTTTCAACATCCGAACGGCACTGTGTCAAACAGCGTCCATAAATCCACCAATGTACACCAAAGTAATGTTTTTCTCCTCCCTGAGTTACAGTACATACTCACGAAAAGGGCCCACGGAGTCGTGTTCCAGGAACCAGAACTCGACCCAGACCAGCGGCATCCGCTACCCTGTCTCGGAGGCCCCGTCTGAGATGGACATATGGGGGACACGTGCTGTAAAGGACCCAGGTTTCATCAGAGCCATGTCGGGAGGCAGAGGACACAATGTACCCGGAGGCTAGTTTAGAGCAGCCCAGTGGTCCGATGCTAAACTTTTTACGACTAGCTATAGATTTTCAGCCCTTTGAAGAACGGAGATTTCCACTGCTGCGGTCCAACACCTTATTATTATTGAATTTTTTTTTACTATTACTCTTACTGTTATTTTACACCAAAAACTGTTTTTCCTGGATGCGAAATACCAAAAAATTACTGTGTGTAATTGTTATGTCACAGGAGTGCCATGCCAACACAAACTCCAGCCACGATAAGGACACACCCGTGTTTACCTGGTGGTAGACATCTGGGACATGCCTTTCCATCATTTCACTCTTGAGGGAAGGATCCTGTCTTGTCTCGCCCATGACCAAGTTACGGTGAAGTCCATCCAGTCACCCTGTCAACAACAGCACACTCCTCAGCGTTCCACGGTCCACTGCCTTCCTTTTTTGGTTACACACATGGCATCACAAATACCTCCAATCCACCTCTCATCTGCTTTGCTCACTGTCTGGCTTTTTCAAGTGGTAATATTATCACCCGGTGGCGCAATAGTGGGGGGAAAGTTCTTGAGGGCACTTGATGGAGCTCTTGTAGTCCACTTCTCGTAACGCAACCCTCGTGTTTGTCTTGTACATTATTGGCATACCTGTCTGCCTCTCTGCCGGACGGCGTCCAGACCACCAGCTTCCTCTCTGCAGGATCACTTAGTGTGACTTTCACTACACAGAGTGACCATTGAGAGAGAGTACAGAGAGATGAAGTGAGAGACAAATGTCAGCTGTGTGTTTTATTTTTCTCATGTTTTTTTTTCTTTTTTGAGGATGGGTAAGGTTTCTCTCACAGAGTACTATTTAAATCGTCAGTGTTCTGGAATGCACTGTTCAATTGTTTATAACTTAATACTAGAGATACTAATGGCATGTAGAAACTACTCCAAATCATGAGACTATTATCTTGGTGGACGACCACTCAGGAGATTAAAAAATGTGAAAGTGTTTAGATTTAAACATTCTCCAAGATACTTGGATATCCCCTGGGACACAGGGAATTATGCGGTCACATCAAGATGATTTGTTTTGTGGGGGACAGTGTTTTGTTCTTCTCTGTTCCTGTTTCTGTTTGCCTTCAGTGCGTGGACACAAGACCGTTGTCATGGAATATGGATTGTCCTCATCATTCATCAGTCTTTGTACTTCACATTGTTTCATCATTCATAATCACATAATTTCCTGTCAGCACTGAAAGGCAGTGGGTGGGTTATTGGACGCTAACTAAGGTTGCATTGTTTGTTTCTAGAGACAAATGTTTGCTTCACAAAACAGACAAAAAAACAGTATGAGGTCTCCACTTGGCCGGGTGAGAAGGTGTGAGATGTTTCGGATCTGAGGTCAGTGCTAGAGCCCTCAAGGGCTTTTTCACACCACCAAGGCCTTATAGCAGCAATCCAGTGTCCACAGCCATGTGACGAAGGAGAGCTCTGTCCACGATTAGGACGATGTCTCATTTCAACAGCGGCTACATCATCTTTGTGTTTCCATCGTCTGCTGTTATGTAAGATTTTTTTTTGAGGAGGGGAGAGAAGTGGGACTGGGTTGGAAAGAGTAGTGAAGAGAAGGTGTCACAGTGCGGTCACTGCGCTTAAAAACCCCAATTTTCCCCCCGCTCTTTCCGCTGTTCATTGTCCGAGCACACCATCAGGCCATTTTCCAGGAGTGCTTCAACTGATAGGCATACAGCATGTATTCAACGGGCTGCCAGGGTATGCAGAGTTTACGAGCGTTGCAACCCCTTGTCAATTCCCTTGCTTGAAAGCCTTTTACCGCAGTCCCAAGAACATTTTCCATTCCATTAACCGGTATATCTCATATTAGACATGATATTCACAAACCCTTTCAAGTGGCGGTTATGAAACTACTTATAGATGAGGATGGGGAGGTAGATTGGGGTGGGGGGGTGGGGGTGGTTGCAAAGTCTCTTTCTTTTACTGCCCATAAAATGTTCATTTGGAAAATGGCACCACTGAAATGTTCAGATCCCACTCTGTCAATGTCTCTAATGCATCCACTACAGGTAACCACTGCAGGTTACTTCAGTTCTAAATCCATGTTAATGCACAGTATTCTCTGCTTGTTTCATGTGACCTTGACTGAAGAGCCTTATGTGTACGAGGGCTTCCTCTGCGGGCTTCAGGCTCCCCATGCAGCCCATCTAGGCCCTCTCACACCCAGCTCTGCCCAGGCCACTGAGGGAAGCCACTACCACTGCCAAGCATGTAGCCCCAGACTCTTCTGCTGCACACAAACAGACACACACACAAACGCGCGCGCGCACACACACACTAAGACTTCCTCAAGGTTTCAAAACAGGGGCTTGACAAACAGTGCTCCACATATTTGCCTTTGACGTTGGCATACCTTCTACCTTGCTCAAGACACAGACCTCTCTAAATTCCACATTTTGTGTCTGACCCTCTTAGCAACCTACCCACACCCCACCCTAGCCAATGCTACTCCACTGCCCTAGAGCTGTTTGCTGTGCTATCCAAAATAGCCATGGGGCTTCCAAACACTCAGAATAAATAGGTAGGGACAAGTGGACAGCTCATAGGAAGGAGGTCATGCTGAGGGGACAGGAAGCATCCAAGTAGGACTAAACGTCTTAGGCCTCATCTGTAAGGCTTACTGTGTACGCTTCAAATGTCACTAAAGTAATTAAATGTTGTTCATGTTTATTCTATTACTGTAATAGGATACCAATGTCTTATCCTAAGTATGTTGTATGACCATTATATTTGCATGTTGGCATTATGAACACACTGTACAGTATATGCACTAAGCTGTTTTAAAACTAAGATGTTTTAATTCAAACGCTCCCCATTTTTTTCCATTTTAGTCTATATGTATAGTCTTATGTAGTCTTTCAGTATCATGTATACCATTGTGGATGGCTAATGTAATCTTGTATGTATGTACTGTACAGTAACTTTCATAAGGTGCATGTATGCTAATATTAATTCATGTTTTGTTTGCTTCTCCTCCTTGGAAGTTAGTTTTTTCCTTGCCACCATTGTGCTTGCTATACAGGCTTCAGGTTCTGGTCTCTGTCAAGGGCCCTAAGACAATTCCAGTTGTTATTGGCACTATTTGGATAGAATTCTATTTAATGGAACTGAATCCATGTTGAAGGCTTTCATCTTCATATACATAAGCAGGCATCAAGATCTAGGGAACCATAGAAGAGCCCTAGAAACAGTGCTTTTTCAACATCACTTTTGCATAACTCACTGTATACTGACAACACAAGTTTTCAGAAACGCAAGTAATCACTGACGTAGGCTATCTGACAAATCTGACTCCCTGCTAAAGTCTGATTGCAGCATCAAACTTTAACAAGGAAGGCTATACAAAAAGCGACACAAGCAGGTCATTCATATGCGTTAACCATAGAAATAACCCTACTTTTATATACAGTATCTGTTTCTTTTCAACTCCTAAGAGAATCCAGAGACGTTCATCCAGTTCTCCAGAGAATTGGACTCAGAAGGTGTTTGCTGATCATGGCCAACAAAGCGGGCCATTGTTTGATCACACAAAGACAGCCACGCATCACTATCCAGCACGGTTCAGAATTTCTGCCTTTTTAATATCTTCTACTGCACACTCCTACACACACACACACACACACACACTGATAGATCTGATAGACCACAGTCTCATTACCAGGTGTGAAAAGGGAATGAGGTAGTTCCTGACAACATTCCTCCGACTGCTCCAGGTCTCCTAACGCATCTCCTGCAACGGACCCAGGAGGTGTTGATGTACTCTCCAACTCTCCACTCACATAAAACCCTGCTCACCTTTCCAAACAATTACAGAAATACCTGTGTAATGACTGCCTGTGTAAATAGAAGATGATGCACAACCACTTTGTGCATCAGCGAATAATGAACCATGACACCCAGACGTTCAGATGGGTTCATGCACTGGCTCTCCACAAAATAACTACTTGTGTGTGTGTATGTGTGTGTGTGTGTAAGAGAGTGGGTGTGTGTGTGTGTGTGTTGTTTCATAGGCAGGTGGAGATTTGTCTTCTTCACTGGTTGTCATCATGTGAAGAACAGTTTGTTCCTCCACTCCCATCATGGGATGCGGATGTTTCGTGGGAGACATCAGGTGGTGAGATTTTCGCCTCATTTAGTTCCAGCTGCTATCTCTCTACCCCTCCTTCTCTCTCTCACTTTCCCCTCTTTCTGCGCCTACAGTACATCCATGGCACCTTAATGGGAGCAAACAAACAGATCAAGGCCTAGTGTATTTGAACAAGGCAGGAGGGCATGTTATCTTTCCTTTCATCATCCATCCATCCATCCATCCCCCCCGGCAGGCCACCAGCCCCCCGTCCGCCTTCTGTGTGTGTAACAATGTTTCCTAAACGACAGAACCGTAAAAATCAGTGGCCATTTTATCACTGAAATGTCCTTGGCGCCCGACGTCCGTTTCCAAACCCGTTGCAGGAGCCGAAGTGCCACGAATGAGCAGCTTTTTCAAATATGTCAATAAAATCTGGAAACCCGGTTGCATAACCAACCACCTTCCTTGAAAGATTTTGGCCGTTTTGCTCTGCACTTCAGCATTTCTTCGACCTCTCAGACACAAGTCTTCATCTTGAGCAGATGAATCACTTTGTGCTCAAACTCTCTGGATACTGGTGTCTGTTTACTGCTTTACGCACATTGGACAACACTGGTCTGCTGTGAGCTTGTCTGACATGCCAAAGATATTGACATGTAACTTACCTCTTTTATGATTGCATAAAAGCATCGTTTACAAGCAAAGGAGGGGGATACAAAGGCAGCCAGTGCAGATGTTGCTCTTGGCTTTCACACCAGAAATCTCACCTACTGCATATCATGCAATGTGGATTTGCAGTGCACAACATGTGTGCCTTCATTATTCAGGGATGACTAAGAAAGTAATTGCTTTGGGAGTGCACAAATCACAGCTTACCCGGCCGACACCTTTAGTCAAGGTTATACGAGCTGAAGACTGGAGAAGATTGATTTATATCGACTGGACATTGGTATGGTCCAAAGTATGAAAGGCATTTAACAGACGTCAATGTACTGTCTAGAGAGTCTGAACACGAAGGGATTCATCTGGTCCGGGTGATGGTATGTTCCAGAAAGGCAGAAAAACGTGCTTCCAACTGCTCTTATGAATGCAAGTTCATCGTCAGGCAGCCTTTGGCTCACAGGTTGATATGTGTTGAAATCCACAATCAGCATTTACTTTAGGACAGCAATTATCTAACTAAACAGTTTGTTACAATGTCTTCACTGGCAAGCACCATAGGTGTTCAAAGTAATTACAGTATGTCAGATGGTTTGTTTGTTTATTATGTTTTGTTTATATTGTTTTGTTTTACTTTGTGTGAGGCCCTCTCTCACGCACACTTTCTTGTTCTCACATCTTGCAAACATGTTTGCAGTGATTACATTCATCTTATAAGTTTCTGTCTCTCGCTCTGTCTATCTGAGAATCATATTCATGGGAGTAGCACTATATGGACTGGCGAAGGGGCATTGCCCCACTCTGGTGCTGTAGTTCAGACAGCCTGGCGCTGTTTCTGTGGCCCTGTGGCTCACTGTCAGAGCTCCTGACACTACCTGGGCTGGAGTCTGGGACCCCGGCCAATGCGTGCCTCCTGCCTGCCTGCCTGGGGAAGCTCTCTCACTGTGGCGCCACATCACACATGCCCCTACCACCACGACCACCTCAGCCGCCACCCCCCCCCCCCCAAGGACTGAGAGACGCAGTACCACCTTCACTTCTCCTCACCCGTGTGTGTGTGTGTGAGGGGAGGAGGGTTGTGGATAATGGCCAGGTGTATAATGGATTGTGGATGTGGAGGGATCCGTGAGAATTGACGCTCAGTTGCTGGAAAAGTGGAAACTTTCCCCATAGACAGACACACTGTCAGTCATCTCCCACTTGTCCTCCGCCGACTGCGCTTTCTCACCGGAGGGTGAGTGGGTTGGTTTCTGTTCACAAGGTGGACGCGGACGAAGTGGAAAACAGTCAAGTCGCCCTTTCTGGTTACAATTTTAACATGATGTGTGATTTGGCAAGTCCTGCACTTCATCTCTTGATTTTCTCTATATGGCCGGCCACTCCACTCACCCAGCTTGCCGTTTCCTCCATCACATGGCCTTCAGTGGCTGTGGCCAGGGATGGATTACTGCACGGGCCTACCGGGCCCAGGGGCCCTGAAGCCCAAGCCATTGCATGGAATCATTGCCTCAATATCAACACATCAGGATGTAGGCTATGAATCTGATGGGGAGGACCACCCCCCCCCCGCCCCACACACATATGCGAGAATTAGTGAAGGGCCCTTAATACATCTGGGCCCAGGGGCCCGAAAGTTCATAATCCGTCCATGGCTGTGGCTTGGTAAATTCTCACAACTCTGTCCCCCATGTATAACCCAGGCAATAAAGGGTTAAGCTCTGGCTAGCTCTTAGCCAATCAGAATACACTACAAGGTAGCTAAGGCAACCAAAACAAACTTAGAACAGATTTATAACGACACCATGTGTTCACAATTCTATGCATCTCCCCACCACCAGCACTACAGCCATCACCTCCTTCATACCTGACAGGTCTGTGTGTCACCCATGTGTTTACAACTCTGCATCTCCCTACCACCACCACTACCGCCATCACCTCCTTCATACCTGACAGGTCTGTGTGTGGGACAGACTCAAAGTCAACCCAGGTCAATCCCTTTATTTCAGCACCAGCTAATAAACAGTGCCCGGCCATTCCAGGTGTCTGTGATGCAATATGTTAATCCTTCTTGTACACCTCATGCAGGTTTAGAGCTTTTGCTCTCTGAAGCAAGACAGCTTGCCTCTCCTGGACAGGGATAGATTTAAAAAGCAAACAATGACATCAGGTCAAGGGAACGGAATTCGGCAGTGTTATTCCTTTTAAATAAGTGTGAAAATAGCTACGCCATTCATGCCTCCGAACAGATCATGGTTTTATTTATCTTCAGCGTCAAAACCTTTGGCCAGACAAGCGACTGCAGGCACGTTCCCATCCCAGCCATTCATTTTCCATCACATCCATTTGGGACAATGAGCGAATCTGGCTCCTTCGGCCTCTGTGCCTTTGAACTCCCACACACACGCACTGCCCCATGGGACTTGTAGACTAAAGGGCAAGATTAGTGTTTCGAGTTTGGAGGGGCCAGCAGCACACTCTCTCTCTCTCTCGCTCTCGTTTTGGAAGCGACTCAGGCTTTTCCAGCCCCACTGTGCACAACAGGGAGCCTCCAACCTGGACAGGGAGTCTGGCATCTGGGGACGCCGGCCAAAGTGTTCATTCATCTTGTTTGGTGTGACAGTTCTTCGACTTAACACATTGCAAGGATGATTTTTACGAGCAGTAGCAGACAAGGATATGTGATTATTGCCCTGTTGGAAGGTACAATGAGTAAAAGTCTACTGCTCAGAAACGGTTGCCATAGTCGATAAAAATGCAGTGTGCAGTAATATGTGTGTTCACCAATGCAGTCTTGAACAATAAACTCTACATTTAACTCTTGAACTCTAACCCTAACTCACTATGAACAATTACTCTACATTTGTTCAATCAGTAGACACAGGTCTGCATCCATAGCAAATTTAGAAGTTCAGGTAAAATTATCTTGAAGAGCTGAATTTTATTATATGCTCATTTTTGCATTAGCACCTTGTGTTGAACCAGCAGAGGCTAACATACATAAACACATAAAATAACTTCACAGCACAAAACCCGCTCATTAAAAAAAGAGTGATAAAATGATTATTGACGATGTACATTTTAATCTTGCATGCCTCTCTCTCTTTTCCTCCAACTGAGCATATGAGAAATATCTGTTTGAGGGGTTCATATTAAGTTTGTCAGAGCAAGACAGTGCCTGGCCTGTCACGTTTGCGCAAGTGGTGTAATGCTTAATGATGTGGCAGATATACGATCAAGCAGGAATGTTCACCCAACTTAGGTAATCCCCAAACTGACATGCTTCCTAGTTGTGTCAGCTCTCTGGCTTCAAAGCTCGCACTCCCATAAGCTGCGCTTAAATGCTCCAATCTGTCTGTCTCAGCAGCAAGATTAAATGACAATTTTCAAGATTTCAAACAAGATTGATAAGCAATTTTTTTTTGAGGTGATGAAAAGAGCAGGAATAAACATGATTATGAAAACCCTATGTCAGTCAATGTCAACACCAGTTTACATTTTCTTCAAACAGGAAACTCCTGGTCTACCTGTACAGTAAGTATACAGGATACTGTTACCATTTCCAGGGGTCTGTATGACTACAGGTATTATTTGACACTATTATTTGACACTGGGCGACCCAAAATTCACAAATGTTCAAATTACTAATTAAAGGGTAACCATTAAAGGAACACTTAATTCAAACACTGGTCATCCCTTTGTAAGTGACTTTTAAGTCAGTGGATGTCAAATTAGCAGATTGATAGTGTCTGGTTATTAAATTAACCATGGTTAGAATTAAGACTTTGCACTCTGCCCATAATTAAAATGAGGTTCCTTAGTATGTTTGTAGGTACAGTTGATGTGGTATGACTGTGTTACTCCAGAAGTGGTGATTATATCAGTTTTGTAGTACGGGGTCAGGGGAGGCCAGAGGAGCCGCCTAAGGCAACGTCCGCCTGGGAGTTTATCAGGTCCGGCTCTGGAATCTGGATTGCAATGAATTGTTGCCGGTGATCATTTGTCTTGAACTGCTGTCGGCATCTTGTCTAAATGTTTTCAGAGAATTTGTTTTTCATCATAACCGGTGGACTCAAGAAGGAAGGGGGGAGAGAGAGAGAGAAAGGGAGGGAGGGAGGGAGGAAAGGAGAGAGGTAGAGAAAGAAAAGCAAAAGAAAAACAGCAGCTCGTATCAGATGCAGCCAAATTGCTTTTGCTAAAGCAAGCTTCATCACAGAGGCTGTGTTTTGTTCATTAACTCATCAATCCAGCCTTTGGTTCTAAGCTCCTGTGAGCTTCTAGACTTGAAAAACAGTTGATAAAAAAAAGTGTGATATCTATGCACATTATCACTGACTCATGAAAGATTATCCTCAGCGTGGCGATGCACAGCGTGGCTGTTGATTTGAACATGGAAGTCAAAACGTCAGGAAAATATGCAGTGAACATACAAGCTCCTTCTGTGCATATCTGACCCATTAATCTGAAACACTTTACACCGCCAATTGATTTTGCAGTGATACATTCCTGTTACATAAAGAGGGTCAGCTGATTTGGACAAAGGCAGAGAGTTAAGTTCAAACTGAGTGATTTTCACTCTTCCAGGTGTGTACGATTTATCGTCCGTCAGGGTTAATATAAATGTTGTGACTCGTGAGTCGGCTGAGGTACTCCGGCGTAGTCTAAACTCTCGTTACATAACACAGCCAATATTTCACAAGGGGCCGGTGTGAATCAGAGCTACTGTCCACTTTTAGCAAGAATGCCTTTGATCCGGTGAGCCAGCATCTTAAACCAAGAATGTTGAGCCATGCATTTTCAGTCAGCAAGTTCTCCAACATTAGCACTTATGGTTTCCTGGAGGGAACTCTCGGCTTTCTTTTAACTACTTTCCAAGCTCGCCCTCAGCATCCTCCAGGAGGGTCCCATGTTTTGAGGTCTCGAGTATGCCAACAACGTATTTTACTACAAATATTGAGAAAATGTTTTTGGCTCAGGAACAGTTGGTTTTGCTGTAATCTTGAGTGATTGTATGTGACAAGGATCCATGGTTGCTTCCACACAACCATTAGGAGACTAAAGGCGAGTTAGCGCCAATCCTTTGTAATCACCTCCAATGGTTCGGTGGGATGCCATGTGATGCAGGCAGAGCATTGTGGGGTGGGGTGCAGTGAGGGGTTATGGAGACCCTTGAAGTGACCAGTCACCTGAAAGGACTCAAGCTTTGATGACAACAGCGATAGATTTTCCTGGTGGCTTGACCTCTTTGGCAGCACATTAAGCAATGCTATCAGACAGAGAGGTGGGTATTAAGATGGTTTAAGAGAGCTCAGCAGAGCAGAGGTGAGGGTTGGGGAGGAGTCACGTTTCACTGCTCTCCAGGGCTGTGGTGAGGTGCTGGGCCTGTGACAGTGGCCACTTTGCCACAAATCGACTTTAATTGGGATCACTGATATTCATCATCTATTTTGCAATTCTGTTTTTTGCATGCAACACCCTCAGTTGACAATGCATCATTGGTTGAGTCCAACTAGTGGATATGTGGGCTGGTTCACAAAATTTCAAAGAATGCTCAACATGACCCGGTTCAAGAACACATTCTCTTTTGGGGGGAAGGGGACAACAATGAAATCATAGTGACGCTCACTGCCTGAGGAGAAGACTACTCAATCCTTCTCTCTCAGGCTCCAAGCCCTGAGTGTGTTTTTTGTCATGCAGCGGCTGAATAATGTAACGTAACTCTTTCCATCCTGGCATTTGACTCCGGAGTCTTCAGGGGTCGCTGAGTGCTACTCCTGGATTGCAATCTCTGTGTGTGTGTGTGTGTGTGTGTGTGTGTGTGTGTTAGAGAGAGTGTGTGTGTGCACGCACAGGGTAGGGGTGGGCTGAACAGGAGGGTGTGGACTCCCCTGAGTGTCCGTCTTGCTGTCATGGCTGGCATTGTCGCCAGGGGCTGTCTCTGTGGAAAGCCCCTCGTCACACTTTCCCAATTAAGGATGTCAGTGGACATGTCGCACCAACATCTGTGCATGTGTGTGTGTCGTGTGTGTGTGTGTGTATGGTGCAAGTCTGTGAGTGTGTGTGAGTGTGTAAGGGAGAAGATGAGAGATGGGAAAGACAAAGGGAGATAGAGAGAAAGAAAAACAGACTATGATGGATCTGTCTCTGCACTGTCTAAGACATGGCAGTCTGTCGCCTTAGGCCAGACACACTGTAGACTAACGGTGTGTTTCCACACACCGAAATTTCGCGTCGCTCTCATTGAGGTTGAATGGAGACGAAATTCGCCCTGGTTGGCCGAAATGAGAGCGAATCGCCGAGGCAGGCGAAACAAAGTTGGCGAAAGTTTAACTTTATTTAAATGAGGACCATTCGAGAACCAATCAGGTCCGCGTCTTTGTGTTTGGAGGTGTGAGTTACAAAAAAGTCTGACCAAGATGGCGGAAACTACCTGAGCTGTAACACAAAAATTTGTATGTGATTAAAATGTTTCTACACGAACATTGGCACTTGTATCAACACGAATTGTGGTTTATATGCCACACGAACTTAGTCAGAGCACATACACCACTAAATAGACCACTATATATGTTAGTTTAAGCACTCGATCTTTGTAGCTAGCTGACAGGCGAAATGCTAGTATTTTAGGACATTGGATTGCATTGTAAACCTAGCTAGACAGCTAGGCTACATGCTGCAGCACAGGTATGAAATATATTATGTCTTATTGACCTTGTTGTTTCTATGAACATGAATTGTTGTTTATATGCAACATCAACTTAGTCGAGGCATAAAGACCCCTGGATATCTTCATTAAGTACTTAACCCTTTCGTGCCCGTGCCGAACATTCCATTTTTGGTGCTGGATGACCTCCTTACACAAAAAACCTTATTTCTTGAGTATAATACATACCATCAATGGGATATACATACCATTGTAATCAGAAGGGTCAGTTCTATCAAATGATGTAAAATACATTATGGTAATGTTGATATAGTAATGAACAGTCTTTGAAAATCCTCTCCAAATGTATACCGGAATTCGTTAAAATTCCATTTCATTCACATAAAAATTAATTTTCATCATATTTCTCTACAAGATAGAGAAAAATATAGAGTGTATGCCATGTTCAGCAAGTTGTGGGCTATTTAACAAAAAAGACTGAATTGGAATATTATTAACCTTTCAAAAGTTATGATAAATTTAGTGATCAGAGTAAAAAAATGCAGGAAACGGGATTTAGAATGTTGACAGAATTCACATTCTCTTTATCACCAAAAACATAAAAGTATGCATAAAAACTAACAATGAAGTCAGACACAATGATTTAGATTTATTTGGTCCATAAGAATAAACCATTTATTTGTATATAAGCAAATGTTACAGTCAACAATAATGATATATAAAAGAAAAACATGTACCTTACCAGTAATACAGGAAGTAAGTATACTGTATATTTATTGAAGATCAATTCTGAATAGAGACATAGAATACATTTGATTCAACAGATACAACTTCCTTATATAAATTAGTGTAATATGAAAATTATATACATCTATAAAATGTATTATTTATGAAAAGCTAGGAATACAATCAACTTCAACATCACTCAAAAATCAATGTGTCTAAACATTTGAAAGTGGATTACATAGAACAAGCCTGTTGAGAATAAACACATACACACATATACACACAAACTCACTCACACACACATACACACACACACACACACACAGAGGAGGATAGGGAACGGTGGGGTGGGGAACCTGAAGGTTAAACACAGAAGACCTATGACTCATAACGAAACGCATCCCCTTCTGTAGAAAGCCAAATCTGACAGCAATTTTGTTTACCAAAAAAGCAGTCACCTACCGCTAAACTCCAGGCCATACAAGCTACTTTAGTGTTATTATGTTATTATGATTTTCGCCAAAGTCTTTCTGGCTGTAGCTACCAAACCTAGGTTCAACACCAGATTCTGCATTGCCAAACTTGAAATAATAAGAAACTACTGAAACAGCAATGTCAATGGAGAAAAAGTGTACACAATATGTATTTCTCATTTGGTCAACGCTCCCTGATCCCTTCAGAGACTTGGTTCCCCAGTAGCAATGGATATTAGGGAGGGAAGTGAAGTCCCATGTCAATGATCAATCCCAGAAAACTGTGAAACTCTTCTGGGGTCTCTTCGTCCCATGCCCCTGTACTGTGTGTTTGCATACGACGGCCTACTAAGCACAACCTCCCACCCGTTCCGGTTGGTAAAACCACATATGCCTGGGACAACAACATAAAAATCAACATAACAAGTCTATTTCACAGTATTTTAGTGGCAGTCTACACCACCCTATGCACGCCACCTAAATCTATACCTTCTTCCTCCATCCTCACATGGTCTTCAACATTGTGAGCGCAAGCTCATCAGCAGTCAGCTACCTCTTCAGGCCTGCAAGGAGGTCTGTGTAGGTCTTGTCATCCTCCACCTGAAACAACAGTAAAATCATACAAATGTAATAAATTTATTAATTTAAAAAATAAAATCACAAAACTACAGATGTGTGCGTGTGTGCACATACATACACAAGAAGAGGTAGCCTAAACTATTGAAGCATTTTGAGTAACTCAAAAATATTTAGAAGTATGAAAAGTAATTTTATTACACATGGGTTTAGCTACCCTAAATCTGATTGCCTGGCTGGCATTAAGATAAAGACAGATTACATTTCACCTAGTAACTAACTGCTTAAATGCAATAATGACATTTCTGACATAACATGTGATTTCACATCATGTTTTCTATAAAACTACATATTGAGAAGAGTAGATCATGTCATGCCATCTTAGAAAATGTTGAGACAAGCACGTCTGATGTTTGTCATTTAGAAGTTAGCAAGGTAAAACAGTTCACTACAAACTGCCTATCGATAGCGAGGTAACAACCCGAGGAGAGGCAATACGTTAATTAGCACTACATTTCTGACAGAATCCGTGATTTCACATCTTGTTTTCTACAACTACATATTGAGAGGAGTAAAAATATCGCTCAACTTATTTCATGTAAGAGAACGCAACTTAGAAACGCGGCGCCCATTGATTTATTCAGCTTTGGTATGCTATACTGACTTGCCAATATATAATGCTTACCTAACAAGCAAATTGGTACTAGAAAACAAACTTACTTACAGGTTATATACTAACAGGTTTTTAAATGAAATTGTCAAATGAAAATAACTGATATCAAAAGCAAACGAGAATACTGCAAGCAGTTCAGAGTAATGCAGCTAGCTAAAGTTACATGATGATGCACTTAGCCCCATGCAATAATGTTGACGCTGATGAGAAAGCATATTACTGTCAAATAACATGATTTTATGACTACAAATTAAGATTAACCATAACTAGAAACGGTCGGGCTTGTATTAGAACGGTCGGGCTTGTAAGGGTTAAACGTTTGAATTAGCTGATTAGCATAATTAGCTCGCTTGCCACCACTGGCTAGACACTGCAGTCATAAGGTTAGCGGTTTCGCCGTCACGCCCCCGAGGCGAAATTTCGCTGGCCGAAAATCGCGAGGTGTTTCGCTGTGTAAAGGCTGACAGATCCCTAAGCCTTAATTATCGAGTAGCCTGAATCCTCCATCTTTTGTGGGCAACACGACATGACTGAGAATATAACTGACTAATATAATCAGTCCATTAGATTTGATTATTTCCACAAGGTCTTGTGTTTTTGCCAAATCCTTCGAACACCGTTTGAAAGTCTTGTAGGTAGTAGCTACACATAAACATCTCCCAACGACGGCAGGAGAGCGCTAACATCTCATGACATGAGATTATAAACATGACTGTAGCCACAGGCAAATGTGATGACCCATCCACCTGTCCAGAGAGAGAGATCACAGTGTCTGGTTTGTGTCTGTACTTCAGATTAGGTTTTCTACATTATAATTTATGCTACAGCGCTTGTGACAGCCTTGTGATGTGTGGGTCCAATCTCCAGCGTGCATGAAGTCTATTCATTTACCTGTCAGAGGAGCGGGTCTGTCCTTTCTATAGCATCAAAGGCCAGCTGTCATACATGATGTTGATCATGTCTTTGGTTTTGAAACATCTTTTTTTTCTCCATCGGTGTAAAGAGGATGACTCAGTTGGTCAGAATGTAAAAGAAAGGCGAAATGTATTGATTTTGTGATGAAGACATACAGTATTGTACGTTACAACACAGAACGGTGATCAGGCACGTTACATCCCTTTAGAGTTTGCTATGTATGGCAGCCCCTCCTGGGCTCCTCCTCCTATCGAGAGAAAAGGCCAATTGCATAACATTTTCCAAAGGAGTATCGCATGGGGCTAATACGGTGTATCGGAATTTGTGTTAGGCCTTCCCAAGAGAGCGGGTGCAACTTCGTGGCTTTTTAATGCAGTTTTTTTCTATTGTTTGGACTTGACTGCCAAACTCCTGTATTTCCCCAATGTTTCCCCGAGAGTAATGACATACTGCTCCATTTTTCCTATTGAACATAGGTCCATTTTTTAAACAGCAGAGGATTTGTGTGTTTCAGAAATATGGAGAATGAATTCAACGCCACTGTATCACAGCTAGACTCACTCCAAATGGGTTGCAAGCTTTCCATCTCACATACATTACATAATGATTCCTGATTAACGTCTGACCAAGTAAATTAGCATAAATTAGCACTGTTTTTCGCTTTTATTTTATAAGGTGCAGATGTTTCTTCGTTTCATATTACTTTGCACATTTTCCCTCGTTTTTGTATTTGGAAAGGTGCTGACATTTCTCTTCCAATATGAATGCATGGGAGTTTCTGGCTCTGTCTGTAGATTCCTTGTGGCTTTCTGTACCCGAAGGTAAGACAAAACATCACATACTTTGAATACAAGAACGGAGGGGATCTTTGAAGTTTCTTTTAATTAAAACGTCTTGCGTTTTCATTAACATCACCCTTGACAAGTGAGGAGCCTGTTGTTCGCTTTATCTCTTAGCTACACCTAATAACCCAAGTCTCACATGCGTATGTAGTGGGGTTGGATTGCTCACATTGATGCTGTCACGTCACTATCAGCCTAATTATTTGCCAATCCCCCTGATTAGCAGCTGCTTCCCAAACACCTTTAAAAGACCTGGAAGTACCGGTGAATGACTGCGCTGTAATTCTTGCTCCCCCTCCGTTGAGAATGCTCCCTGTCTAGCGTGGTAGGTCTCCTTTCTTAGCGGGTTGTGTTGGCTTTCCACACTTTGTGTTTTATGGGTTTACCTTTTGTCTTGTAGCCTCGTAACTGCTGTTTGCCTCCTCCACCACTCCTGTTGAGGGTATTCCTATTTCCTGCTAGCTCAGGTAGGCTTCTTAATGTTAGTCTACGCGACACTGTCGCTACAAGTTTAGCCTACCCGTAATGATTTTAACTATGTGTTTATAGTGCGGATCTGTGACCTCACCGTATCTGGAGCGGGTATGTAGCGCAGCATTTTTTATTACGAAGCTATCTGTAAAAATGTATCGTATATTTTAACTCTGATATGCATCTTGCAGGTGCGTGTAGCCTGGTTGACTGGAAGGCCGGACTCACAGGCGCTGCTGTTTTGTCTGATTGATTGCTGTTTGTCTCTTGTCTTGTTTGCAACTTGTGACTATTTCGTGAGTTTATTTTGTTTGTTTGTTCTGTCTTTTGTCCAGTCGCGTATTGTTAGTGTCTGCGTCTGCTTTCGTAGACTCTGTTTATTTTGGGTTTTCTTTTGGTTTCGTTGGTGGAGCTGCCTAATTATAACCTCTACTGCATGAAGCTGCCTAATTATAACATCTATTGCATGAAGCTGCCTAATAATAACATCTATTGCATGAAGCTGCTTAATTATAACATCTACTGCACGTTGCCAGTGTTTCCCGTGCGCTGTGGCACGATTCGTATTTTCCTCCGTTTAATTGTTTGCATGTGATTGTGTATACTGTCGCTTTGCCTGATTTAAGCTTTGTCAGTGTTAAGTGTTGCTGTCATCAGTGTATTGTGGTTGTGTCCTCTTTGGTTTATTTACTGCTATCCTCTGGTGCCTTAATTGTTTTGTCTTTGTTTGTTTGTTTGGCAGGTCGGGGCGCTCCTAAGGGGAGGCTAGGCACCTGGTGGTGGGACCCTATCACTGCATGTTTGCTGTGCTTTATTGTGCTGTGCTGTGCCGTGCTGTGTGGTGCTGTGCTGTGCGGTGAGCTGTGCGGTTCAGTGTACTGCTTACTGCAGCCTGTGTTATAGAGAACTCACTTCACTCCGAGTGTGTGTGCACGTGTGGTTGGTGTGAATCTTGGAACACATCATCAGTAGCGTGCCTCCCTTGGGTAAGCTCCCGCCTAGCTGCACTTATTGAGTTTTGTGGACGTTTGGTCCCTCAATTGCCTAGACTCTAATGTATGATCTATAAGATCTGATTTTAAGAATTTGTCATACACAATGTTTAATAAATATATATTTTTGTATTGTCTCTAACCATTGCGAGTCTTTTAGGTTTCTCCAGCATAAGAGATCTGCAGTTCCACTTCCCCTTTTCCTTTATCATAAATAAACTTCTATTTTATTGGAATTCACGTCTGTTGCGTAGTGCATTTGAACCTGTGTGGGTATTCTATGTGAGGTTACCTTGGTATTTTCCCTGGGGGGGTAATTACAGTAGTTCCCCTGGGGTGGCGTAGTCGGGACTATTAATTGGGGTACACCTTTTCCTCCTCCCCCTTATACTGCTCTGTCACAATTTGGCGTAAGTCGGCAGGATTGCATTTGAAAAGCAAAAGACGTGGATTCCTAATTGGTTTTGTTTTTCTGTGTTTTTTTCATTGGCACCAGATGATTCAGTTTTTTTGTGCTTATATTGTCTCCTTTAATTCCTAATTGGTATTATAGGTTGGACTAATTGTGTGTAGTGTCAAGACAAAACAGCAGCAGCCTTGTGGTGGGACAAACAACAATTCTCTAAACTAATTGTGATCTAATCCCCTCTGTATTTGACTCCTCCTCTTGCTATATTGTGTGGTGGGTTGTCATAGTAGCTATGGAGGGAGAAATGCAACAACTTCGAGAGAGGGTTGCACAGCTTCAAGCTGACAATGACCGCCTGCTGCTTAACCGGGAACCACCTGTTCCTGTAGCACCTCCTGCACCTCCTGTTAATGTGTCAGCTGAAAGATTTGTTTTTATCCCTAGAGATAGAAAATGCCCAATATTTTCTGGCAGGTCTGGTATAAGTTTTGATGAGTGGGAGGAAGAGGTGCAGGCCTGCATGCGGGCCCGGCACCTTTCCCCAGCTGACCAAGCTTTCTTTCTCTTTGACCATTTAGAAGGAGAAGCCAGGGAGGAAATCAAATATCGTTCTGCTGAGGAGAGGAGGGATCCAGATAAAATTGCAGCAGTTTTACGTGAATTGTATGGTTGTTGTGAGTCCCATGTGTCATTGCAGGAGGCATTCTTTTCAAGAAGGCAACAGGACGGGGAGAGTCTACTAGAATTCTCCCTGGCATTGATGAGTTTGATTGGGAAGATCAGACAGGTTGCGCCCCATGCCATACCAAATTCAGAGGTAATGTTACGGGATCAATTTATTGAGTATGTAACTGACGGTGCACTCCGTAGGGAATTGAAACAGCTGGTGCGGCGTGAACCCACTATCACTCTATTGGAAGTTCGTAGGGAGGCCATTAGGTGGGAGCGTGAAGGCATGCCAACAACAATGAGGGGCAGGAGTCAGTCTGTCCCCTCTGCCTATGGTATAGTGTATGGAGTTCAGGGCGAGCCACGACATCCACCTCAGAGTCCCACACCAAACCCTGAACTAGTTGAACTAAAGGAGATCTTGAAACGCCAGCAGGAACAGCTTGACCTCCTCACTCGTAGTGTTGGTCTTCTCCAGGCCTCTAAACAACCCAGCAGAGCTTTCTCTGGGCCTGTCATCTGTAGAAGGTGCCAGCAGCCAGGCCACTTTGCTCGAGATTGCGAAGGCCAGAGGGTCCCTCACCGTCCTAGAGCCACTTCCTTTTCTAGTTCACCTGCTATCCAGAGGTCTAACCAGTCCAGTCAGCCACAGGAAAACTAGTACCCACCGACCTATTGAGCCGCAGTTCGGATGGGGATTTAAATGGCTCCAGTGTAGTGAAGGGAGATATAGGGACAGTACCTCAACTTATGTCATCTTGCCCACATATAAATGTTGGTATGGGGGGTGTGGAGGTGCCTTGTCTGTTAGATACAGGATCCATGGTGTCGACCATTACAGAGACTTTCTTCAGACACCATTTTGAACCGTGGGGTCAGGATCGTCTTAG
Source organism: Alosa pseudoharengus (assembly GCF_046254945.1). Taxonomy (NCBI): domain Eukaryota; kingdom Metazoa; phylum Chordata; class Actinopteri; order Clupeiformes; family Clupeidae; genus Alosa; species Alosa pseudoharengus. The sequence continues at coordinate 27,474,074 of NW_027468859.1, read as the reverse complement.
ACAGTGTCAATGGCTGCAGCTTCGTGCTGCTAACGGTTTAGGAATCCCATACCTTGGCTACCTAGAATTAGACGTTAAGCTTTGTAATAAGGATGTACCAGGGTGTGGAGTATTGGTTGTCAAGGATCCCTTAGGGGGTTCCATGTCTCAGGTTCCTGGAGTATTAGGGATGAACATTATAGGAAAATGCTATCATGAACTGTTCGGCCAACATGGCCCCTCCCTTTTTGAGTCACCCATTGTAGCAGAGGCCCCAGAGCCAGTGTTTGAAGCTTTGCAGCAATGTCATCAGGCTAGTAGATCTTTGGGGGCAACTGACAGGACCGTCAGAGTACGAGGGGGGAGGGCCCATCGTGTACCAGGGGGGACACTCAAGTTTATAGCCACTACCTGTTCCGGTTTAACGACTGGGGGCTCGGCTCTTTTTGAGCCTCTATCTTCTGGTTTGCCTGCTGGTCTTTTGGCATCCCCATCATTAGTTCAAGTGTCCCACGGCACAGCTTATATCCCTGTAGTCAACGTGGGAACTAATGACACCCTACTGTACCCGCGTTCTATACTGGGCAGTCTGACGGAGGTATATGTGGTTAGTCTGCCTCCAGGGGTAGCTGAAGTACGGGTAGCACATGCCTCAGTCCTGAATCCAGTAACTCCTGACCCAATTAAGTCCAAAATAGAGACCCTAGATTTGTCCGCCCTATCGGGTCAAGATCAGAGCCAGGTTCGGTCACTGCTGCTGAGTTACAGTTCAGTTTTTGCTGCTCATGAAGGGGATTTGGGTTGCACTGGCCTCATTACGCATGAGATCCCCCTAGTGGATGATGTCCCTGTCCGGCAGCGTTACCGCCGGCTGCCCCCGTCAGAATACGAAGTGGTAAAGTCTCACATCCAACAACTGTTGGAGACACAGATCATTCGAAAGAGTTGCAGCCCCTATGCGTCCCCCATCGTTCTTGTTAAGAAGAAAGATGGGAGTCCCCGCTTGTGTGTGGATTACCGCCAGTTAAATGGGAAGACTCGTAAGGATGCATTCCCGCTTCCTCGTATCGAGGAAACCTTGGATGCTCTTTCTGGGGCCTGCTGGTTCTCCACTCTTGATCTGGCGAGTGGGTACAACCAAGTCCCTGTTGCAGAGTCTGACAAGGCTAAAACGGCTTTCTGTACTCCGTTCGGTCTCTTTGAGTGGAACAGAATGCCGTTTGGGCTTTGTAATGCCCCTAGTACCTTTCAGAGACTCATGCAGCGCATGTTTGGAGACCAGCAGTGCCAGTCATTACTGCTATATTTGGATGATGTGGTAGTTTTCTCTTCTTCTGTGTCACAGCATTTGCAGCGGTTGGACGTGGTACTTGGACGCCTGCAACAGGAGGGCCTAAAAGCCAAGTTGGAGAAATGTGCGTTTTTCCAGAAAGAAGTGGGTTATCTGGGTCACGTCATCTCCAGTCAGGGCGTTTCGACTGACCCAAAGAAGGTAGAGGTGGTAGCTAATTGGCAAAGGCCTTCCCACGTCTCCGAGCTCCGCTCATTTTTGGGTTTCGCCAGCTACTATCGCCGCTTTGTGGAGGGGTTTGCCAAGCTGGCAGCCCCTTTACATAAGTTGGTGGCAGAGCTGGTAGGGACCAAATCAAGAAAGGCATCTGGCCGAAGCTTATCCTCAGCCTGGACAGAAGAGTGTGAGAACAGCTTTGAAGAACTGAAAAGCAAATTGGTTAGTGCACCTGTACTGGCGTATGCCGACTTCTCCCTGCCATTTATCCTTGAAGTCGATGCCAGCCATAGTGGGTTGGGTGCCATTCTTTCTCAGGAGCAGGGCGGGAGGGTTCGACCCATCGCATATGCTAGCCGAGGTCTGAGGCCCACTGAGCGCAACATGTCAAACTATAGCTCCATGAAGCTGGAGTTTGTTGCGCTCAAGTGGGCCATGACTGAGAAATTCCGTGAGTACCTGCTAGGCCAAAAGTGTGTAGTTTTCACGGATAATAATCCTCTCAGTCATTTGTCTACCGCCAAGCTAGGTGCCACGGAACAGCGGTGGGCGGCTCAGCTGGCTGCTTTTGACTACCAGCTGAAATACAGGTCTGGCAAAGCGAATACTAATGCTGATGCCCTCTCACGGCAGTACTTGGCCCCAGATTCTTCCTTGGTAGGTGCCCCCGGATCTGTTCTCCCTGCCTCTTTGCAACAGGCTGTGGTGGACCAACGCCCTACTCGGGTAACTCAATCTTCTATTGCTGTTCTCCCTCACCACTCTCTTTCTGAGTTACAATCTCTGCAGGAAGCTGACCCTGACATTCGGGACATTTTGGCATATTGGCGGAGGAAGGAACGTCCCACAGCAGCTGGACGGCGTCAACTGTCTCCTGGCGCGTTGGTGTTGTTGCGCCAGTGGGACCGCCTGGTTAACAAGGATGGCCTACTGTACCGTCGGATCTTCCGTCCCGATGGTAATGAGGAGGTCCTCCAGCTGGTCCTGCCTGCGGCATTGAAGTCTGTTGTTCTGGGCCAGCTCCATCAGAGTCACGGTCACCAGGGCATTGAGCGGACGAGCCAGTTGGTGCAGCAGCGTTGCTACTGGCCTGGCATGTTTTTGGAAATTAAACGTTGGTGCCAGGAGTGTGAACGTTGCCAGGTCAGTAAAAACACGCAGCCTGTGGCACATAGCTTTATGGGACACCTGCTGGCTTCTCGACCTAATGAGATTTTAGCCTTAGATTTTACCATACTGGAACCTGCCCGTAACGGGGTTGAAAATGTGCTTGTCATGACTGACGTGTTTACCAAATATACCCTGGCCATTCCGACTAGGGACCAGCGGGCTGCGACCGTTGCTCAGGCACTCGTCACCGAGTGGTTCTACAAGTTCGGCGTCCCTAGTCGCGTTCACTCGGATCAAGGCCGTAACTTTGAGAGTGTGTTAATACAACAACTTTGCCTCTTGTATGATGTTTCAAAGTCTAGGACCACCCCCTATCATCCGGCTGGTAACGGCCAATGTGAGCGCTTCAACCGGACGCTGCACAATCTTCTCCGTGTTCTCCCCACCTCACGTAAAAGGGACTGGACTTCTTGTCTGCCACAGGTGGTGTTTTCCTATAATACCACACCACATCAGTCGACGGGTGAGACACCATATTTCCTTATGTTTGGTCAAGATCCTAAGTTACCAGTGGATTTTTTGTTGGGTAGGGTGGCTGACCCTGTGCCGGGCACAGTGCACGACTGGATAGTGGAACATCAGACTCGACTCAATCTGGCGTTTGATGGGGCCAAAAACCGTCTGGCCACTACTGCTGAACAGCGCCAGAGACGTCATGCCCCTCGGGTGAAGGACAGGCCGTTGCAAGAAGGTCAGCTTGTGTATGTCCGTAATCATGGGGTCAGGGGCCGCAATAAGATTCAAGATCTGTGGGATTCACGGTTACATCAAGTGTTGAAGGTTCCCAGGCCAGGAGGTGTGGTCTACACCATCGCACCGGTTGATGCTCTGGAGAAGGTGAAGCATATCCATCGCACTATGCTGAAGCCACATCTTGGCACAGAGCCTCCAAACAGTCCCCCTCCTCTTGTCCCTAGATGTGTGGCCTCCCAGGAAGAGGAGTCTCATGACCTCTTCATTCTGAGACCCGACGAGCCCCAGTCCCACGATCAACCTGCACCAGCCGCCTCTACTGTCCCTGATTCTGAACCACCACCCACTGCTGCTCCTCTGTCCTTGCAGCCTATCAGTCTACCAACCCTGGTTCAAGGATGGGAAGTAACAACCACTGCCGAGTCACATGCTGATCCACCCTGGGCAGCATCCATAGGTGAGGCCCCTCTGTCGCCAACCCAATCCCGTACCAGTATGCCTGAAGTACGGAGGACGACCAGACTCAAGGCAGGTCAGCATTCCAACCTACACCACCTCCCGACACCAGCAGGGGGGGCTGCATTAGGGGCTGTTGACTCTCCCAGATCGGTGCCTTAAATTCTATGCCCTTTGTTAGTCCATCGTCGGGGCGCCGATGAAAAACCTAGGGGTAGATTGTAGTGGGGTTGGATTGCTCACATTGATGCTGTCACGTCACTATCAGCCTAATTATTTGCCAATCCCCCTGATTAGCAGCTGCTTCCCAAACACCTTTAAAAGACCTGGAAGTACCGGTGAATGACTGCGCTGTAATTCTTGCTCCCCCTCCGTTGAGAATGCTCCCTGTCTAGCGTGGTAGGTCTCCTTTCTTAGCGGGTTGTGTTGGCTTTCCACACTTTGTGTTTTATGGGTTTACCTTTTGTCTTGTAGCCTCGTAACTGCTGTTTGCCTCCTCCACCACTCCTGTTGAGGGTATTCCTATTTCCTGCTAGCTCAGGTAGGCTTCTTAATGTTAGTCTACGCGACACTGTCGCTACAAGTTTAGCCTACCCGTAATGATTTTAACTATGTGTTTATAGTGCGGATCTGTGACCTCACCGTATCTGGAGCGGGTATGTAGCGCAGCATTTTTTATTACGAAGCTATCTGTAAAAATGTATCGTATATTTTAACTCTGATATGCATCTTGCAGGTGCGTGTAGCCTGGTTGACTGGAAGGCCGGACTCACAGGCGCTGCTGTTTTGTCTGATTGATTGCTGTTTGTCTCTTGTCTTGTTTGCAACTTGTGACTATTTCGTGAGTTTATTTTGTTTGTTTGTTCTGTCTTTTGTCCAGTCGCGTATTGTTAGTGTCTGCGTCTGCTTTCGTAGACTCTGTTTATTTTGGGTTTTCTTTTGGTTTCGTTGGTGGAGCTGCCTAATTATAACCTCTACTGCATGAAGCTGCCTAATTATAACATCTATTGCATGAAGCTGCCTAATAATAACATCTATTGCATGAAGCTGCTTAATTATAACATCTACTGCACGTTGCCAGTGTTTCCCGTGCGCTGTGGCACGATTCGTATTTTCCTCCGTTTAATTGTTTGCATGTGATTGTGTATACTGTCGCTTTGCCTGATTTAAGCTTTGTCAGTGTTAAGTGTTGCTGTCATCAGTGTATTGTGGTTGTGTCCTCTTTGGTTTATTTACTGCTATCCTCTGGTGCCTTAATTGTTTTGTCTTTGTTTGTTTGTTTGGCAGGTCGGGGCGCTCCTAAGGGGAGGCTAGGCACCTGGTGGTGGGACCCTATCACTGCATGTTTGCTGTGCTTTATTGTGCTGTGCTGTGCCGTGCTGTGTGGTGCTGTGCTGTGCGGTGAGCTGTGCGGTTCAGTGTACTGCTTACTGCAGCCTGTGTTATAGAGAACTCACTTCACTCCGAGTGTGTGTGCACGTGTGGTTGGTGTGAATCTTGGAACACATCATCAGTAGCGTGCCTCCCTTGGGTAAGCTCCCGCCTAGCTGCACTTATTGAGTTTTGTGGACGTTTGGTCCCTCAATTGCCTAGACTCTAATGTATGATCTATAAGATCTGATTTTAAGAATTTGTCATACACAATGTTTAATAAATATATATTTTTGTATTGTCTCTAACCATTGCGAGTCTTTTAGGTTTCTCCAGCATAAGAGATCTGCAGTTCCACTTCCCCTTTTCCTTTATCATAAATAAACTTCTATTTTATTGGAATTCACGTCTGTTGCGTAGTGCATTTGAACCTGTGTGGGTATTCTATGTGAGGTTACCTTGGTATTTTCCCTGGGGGGGTAATTACAGTAGTTCCCCTGGGGTGGCGTAGTCGGGACTATTAATTGGGGTACACCTTTTCCTCCTCCCCCTTATACTGCTCTGTCACACGTAGCCAAAGGGTCACTCAAGTTTTGACAGCGGGTTTTGTTCGGGACGAGCCCCCGTCTAATTCTGATCAGCTCACACGTGACGGCTGTCTGTGACTAGCGACTTCTAATGCGCCGCCATCCGCTCCGATGGCGGGAGTAGCTCACGCACTATTTTACGCAGACTCGTCAAACTCATTTTCTGCATCACTCCTCATCTCTTCGCTTCCCTCTGAAGGGAACAGCTCATTTTAAAGATGCCTGCAAGGCCTTCCCCAACCCCTGCCAAAATTCAGAGTGTACTGTTAACCAAGCGGCCACCTTGGACTGGTAATGAATGCAGTAAATGAATGAATACCCACAATACTAGCTTTGATCAGGTGATCAACAGTGTGAACAAGTGCTGAAATAGAGCTAATTCCTTCTCTCCTAGTTTCAGAGAAATGCCTGATACTGTGTGGTGTATACCATTTATTACAGTATGTTGTGTCTATAGCATTAAGCAGACTTTAACAAACTAATAAAATGAATGTAAAAATACTGTAATACATAACCACAAACCCAATCCAAAACAAAAAATATAAATGTTTTGATTTAGTGATTTAACATTTTACACTCTAAAGATATAGCGATGCTATTTTAGGGATTATGCAATGACAAAGTGGGACAGGACTCATCTCCTCATAACACCTCCACATCATCCGATGCTCACCTCAGATCTCACCTGATCCATCCAAAAACCTCCGGTTCACCCTTAATCTGCTGAATGAGCCAATTCACAGAGAACAAACTGATGGCTCGTTGTCATTTATCTTTGCTTGGTTGGTTACTTTCCACCCTCATCAAAAGCAAATACGAGGAGCTGCTTCAGTTGTCTATGTCTGGCCTCTGTGTGCGGCAAAAGAGCCAAAAAAGAACCCAACCACCATGTTTATTTGATGCCACTTTTAAACACATCACATACCCCACATAAATAGTTGGCTTTATTACTAGATTCACACGCTCTCACCCTGCAAACTGACCATGTTACCTGAGTAACCCGTTGTGCACAGACTCCTTTTAGTCCACCCCCCACCCCCCCCCCCCACACACACACACACACACACACTCCATGCATGTGGGTGGTCTCCCACTGAGGTCAATGCAGAAGTTCAAGTGCCTGTTTGAGCTCAGTGAACTGGTGCCAACGGACAGCCACACTGTGTCACAGGAGACTGACCTGCAGGGAGAGGCTGCTGACTAGAGCTGCCAAACCTCAGGATTCCGCCTATGAGAGACTTAGACTCAGGCCTTATCACTTATTTTGCACATATTCACAGAGAGTGATTTATGATGTCTAGATACACAGTGGGAAAAAAACACTCTCCTCTGATGATATCTGAATGCTCACACCAGTTTTGTGCCCTTTATATCACCTTGCTAGATGCCTATCAATTACAGCAACTGACAAGCTTCGAACCCTAAGCCATGCTGTGGTTTGTTACGTAAGTTGAGGCTATTAGAATCATTATCTAAAGGGATCCCAGAGACACATCTGCATGATCTCTCTCTTTCTCTCTGCCTGCTCTGAGCACTCACGTTTTTTCTCCTCAGGTTTCTGTCCACAGCGTTTTCCTCGGCCGCTGCCGGTGTGTGTGTGCACGGTTGGGCCGGGAAAGTGGTGGGTGCATTCCCTCTCCACACGTGTGCTCGAGTTGGCTTTGTATGTGTGAGTGTAATTCCATGTGCTCATGAGTTCAAACGTGTGTGTGTGTGTGTGTGTGAGAGAATGTTCTGGAGAAGAGCTAGTGAGTGTGCATGTTTCTATGTGTTAGAGATTGTGTGCATGTGTGTGTGCGCAGAGTTCAAATGTGTATGTGTGTGAGTGTGTGTGTGCGCATAGAGTTCAAGTGTGTGTGTGTGCGGTGTTAGACAGGAGTTGAAGAGTGTGCATCTGTCTATGAGTTGGAGAGTGTATGCATGTATGTGTTGCCATAGAGTGTGTGTGCGTGCAGAGTTGGAGTGTGTGTGTGTGTGTGTGTGTGTGTGTGTGTGTATGAGTTTAGTGTTGGTGCATGCATAGCCTACGTGTGTGCTTCTGTCAGCTGTGCACAAACGTGCACCGGGCTGTTTACTTTCACAAACCTAACGCAGGAGGCAGCGCAGTAGTTGTAGTAGTTGGACCGAGTCTGCACGCTCCCTCACAGTGATTGGCTGCCCCACCGTGACACATGACTGGAACATCCCCAGCGGAGAGACACTTGATAATATCAACCGCGGCAAAGAACACAAAAACAAGGGAGAGAAAGAAAGAAAAAAGAAAAAGGAAGAAACGGCTGCATATTTAGCTGCAAATGTGGCTCCACTTACTGTCGGGAGAATTTCCTCACGGTTGGCTAACAAACACAGGAGTGGATGTCTTACTCTGGCAGATGCTTTTGAACATCCCCCTGCTAAACCAGGCCCATCACCACCTCATCTATACCATTGGCGTGGCTACTGCGCAGCTCTTCTCCGCCCCGGGAGGAGAGAGCAGATCAAAGGGAAGTGCCTTCTCTCTCTCATTCTCTGGGTAAACAACACGGACAGCTACTCTTTTATCTGCCGACAGGACGATTCTGATAGCAGCAGTTCTCACAGTTTGGAATAACACTCGCCATGTTATCAACACGTGTTGGTGTGAGACTCACAGGCCTCCCTTTTTGGCAGCGTGTCCTGAGATTCTGCTCTTTTTCGAGACGAACGAGGAAGTTGATGTCATTTAGGTGGTCTATTGTGGGGTTTGTTTGGTCTGAGGCCTAAATAAGACCAGGTTTTGGAATAGATATTCACATCGGCCAAGAACGTGAACGTTTCTTTTAGAGATATTCCTCTGGAATGCTGTGGGGTTTAAACCTGAATGTTATCAGATCCTGCTTTATGGAAGTTTTCTGATTGGTTGATATCATTGGACCAAGCTGAAATAGTTATTTGCCGAGCACATGAGTTGCACAAATAGGTGTCCTAGTACATATGCATCAGGACGGAACAACAGTTACGCCTGCTAACAAAAGTTCCACAGGTATCCCTCAGACCAGTTTTAAGCCTAGTCATTTCTGCTAATTGATTCAATATGTTCTTCATCCACATTCCAGTCTAATCAAACATCTAATCACTTAAGACATTTCCTCTGTATCTGAATCCAGCAGATGTCTTCATCCATCCTTGTGTGCTGGCACACAGCAAACCGCAAATGAAGGAGAAAATGGATCATCAGCTAATCATTTCCAGTGGAGTCCTGCTGTGTCCATGACAGGCACACGTTTTTTCGGCACAGCCTCAACTATATGTGTCCAAAGCCTTCAGTTGAGTCCTTCGAAGACGACTCGGATCACAGGGCGTTGGAGGATGCTCGAACCTCTTTTCACGAGACAATTGCTATTCTTGTATTTTCCTGAACATTATCAAAACCAATTCTATCCTGAAACAGCTTCTGTCAAGACAGCTGATTCCTCTGCCATAACACTGGAATAATTTAATGACTTCCGGTCTAGTATCCAAGTCATCTTTATTTTGTCTGATGTTGTTGAATATTGCAGAACTGAAATGCTCAGGACGAATTTGAACAAAATGTCCAAATAATATTAGTGTCTAGTAGGGGTGTTATGTACACATATTTGTACCTAACCGTTTGGGTACAGTACATTAGAATATTGCACAAGGACAGATAACGCTGCTATTCTTGCTTTGGGTTTTGGACATTCAACACAGCACTCACACTCTTTTGTTAATTTGTGATTTGGTTAATAAAAAACATATTTTTGTTATTATCTAATTGTGGCCTTAAAGGAATGTTCTGGAGCAAAAACAACCTAAGGTCAATTTTCAGAAGCTAACAGGTTCAAAATGTTGTTTGAGAGCATAATTATGTTAATTGGTGGAGTTTTGAGCAAGAACATTGTTTGCATTAACACCAATTTGTCTTACAGTGAAATCGAACCGGGTCTAAAATTACGTCAAAAACTAACTATAATACACCACTGACAATATTCAAAATAGAATGACACTTCTGTGGTAGTAACAGAACCCCTGAAGCACTTGGGCCAGGGGATCAGTGAGTTCCTGATCTGGGGACTTCAGCAAGCGTTTAAGAACTCAGGCAGAGTGGAAAAACAGTATCTTGTATCTATGGTGCAGCAGTGAGACACTGAATATGTGACTGTGGTGTCTGGTAAGGTGGGGAAGTTGTAATATGTGGTGAAGAAGGGAGGTGCCGATAACAGGAGGGAAAATACTGGTTGGGTAGCCATAGGTACAGAGATTGTATTCCTTTTCTGTGTTCTGCAGCATTAGCTGGGTCCTAAGAGAAGCCACTCAAGAGAACAGGGCAGCACTGCCTTGAAGTTAATGGCAGGGGCCCAAAAGACCATATAACAATCTTGAAACAGACTTAGCATTTTGTAGGCACATGCTTGTATTTGTGTCTTGTGTCTCTAAACTGATTTTTTTTGTCTCTGTAACACTAGACATCAGATGTGATGGCCCAGTGCACCCTTGTCCTTAAAGAAATTCCCATTTTACTTGGGGACAACTTGAGTGAGTTCTACAAGACAACCTTTGTAAGTACTTGCACAGAAAGAAATACTAGGCCTGCATTTAAAAAAAAGAAAAGAAAATCTGCTTTATTGAAAAAACATCATGTGTACTTATGGATGTTTTTACAATTATGTTTTGTGGTTCAACCCCTTCACAATTAATTCAACTGGTATGTAAACTACCTGCAATGCACATCGAAAGGTGCCACTTACAATTTATGATCATTAATTTGTTTCAAGTCAAGTCCAGTGTGAAAAGACTTGTTTAAAGATTGTTTATTCATGTGCTAGTGTTAGTGTTACAGTACAGCGTGACTACAGTTCTATTGTCTCCTTAAAATTTGAAATGATAAGAACAGATGATGTAATGGTAGACGTGAAAGCCAAAAATATTTTCAGATGTGCCAGACAGTTTTACAGTATGTGTGGTGGTAAACCCTTGAAAGGATGCGCCTTTCCAGTCTTTATGTGTGGTGCTAAACCCTTGAAAGGATGCCTTCCCAGTGTAACCCACCTAGGCATTGGTTACTGGGCCCAAGATTGGTTGCCAATGTTGAATGAGTGGAATGAATGGGTACATTATGAATAAAGAGTAAATCATTAAATAGACACAACTCGGTGAACAGGGTAGTGGTGAAGATAACGTCATACACCCATGGCCGTATTTGCAAGAAATGTTTCTATACATTGCCAGCTTTCTGTGAAGCTGAACACTCCGCTACCTGCCTCAGCGGCCTGTGAAAGGCTATTTAGCATCGCAGGACTTGTCTTCAGTCCAAGAAGAGTAAGACTGAATCAGGCCCGGGGTGGGTAATCGGGAATCGGGAGAATTCCTCGTGGTCCGTTTCACTTTTGGGCCGGTCGAGGAAACAAATATTGACATTTGTCACGTTAGTCTATCTTTTCTTAAAGTAGGCTACACGTTCCGCATTCTGTGCATGACACCAATGCAATGCCTCTGCATGGGTTGTAGCCTACGTGAGGGAGTTCTCCCCTCCCAAAAAGAGTTGGTTAGGTCCATATAGCCCGTCTTTTCCAAAAAGTTTTCTCAGATACGGATAGCCGAGCCGGTCCTACAGTAGACACAAGCGTCAGGAGGATAGATGGTAGAAAGAGGCCAGGAGAGACTGAGCAGCAGATCAACCAATCGACCACTGAAAATGATGAGGCCGAAATTAGTGATGAGGAGGCCATGACTACAGGGACAAGTAAAGAGGATAAATTAAAGTTATTTAATGTAAGAAAGAGCAGTTACCCTACATGATAAACCTATATGCCTTGTTTGCTCAGAAGAGGGTGTAGTAAAGGAGTAGGCTAAATCACCAAACAACAATATAGCCTACCCGTGCAAAAAACATGTAGCCTAAACATTAGTTCAATATGCCTCTTTGTGGAAGTGGGATAGGCTACATTTCAAAGGCTTTCTTTCTTTCTTTCTTTCTTTCTTTCTTGTTTTTGTTAACTTGTGGAATAGTGGAATGTTTTTTGTTAACTTCTCAGTTGAAGTGAATTATTATATAACCTTTACACATTTGTTGAACCATGGTACTAATACAAACTACAGGATAGTAAGAGCTGAAATGTTGCTTCATTTATCCAATTTCCACCACTATGGAAAACGTGGGCCGGTCTTGGGCCTGAAACTCCCGGGCACTGAATTCTGGCAACTTTGAAAACCAGCTTCTTTTGAAGATGAACAGACACCTTTTCAGTTTCAACTAATGACTGGCATATTAGTAGCTGCTGGACATAAGTGGCCTGTGTGTGTGTGCCTGAAAAGTCCTAGAAAAGAATGTGATTTTGATTTGATGAGTGAGATTAAGAAGATATGGGAACCCTGAATATGCTTTATGCTTTACTATAAGAAAGCCAAAATAAAGTTCACAATAAAAGTTTAAAATAAAACCGCTTGCTTTTTACTTTTTACTTTTACTTCAAATACTTAAGTACATTAAATATCAGAAAATTACTTTTGATACTTAAGTACAGTATATATCAGATACTTTAAGACTTTTACTTAAGTAATATTCTAAAGGGTAACTTTCACTTCTATCTAAGTCTTTTTCTAGTACGATACTTGTACTTTTACTCAAGTATTGCTTTCTAGTACTTTATACAACACTGATTATAAGTCTGTTTCTAGTCAATAGGAGGTAGTGCTTTTATTTTGACGGGCTTGTTGCTTGGATTGTATTGTCAATTTTCTCCCCCCTATATTGTAACATATTGTAAGGTTTATTCTTATTTAGTAGAGCAGAGGGGTGCTACACCAGTCCTTATGTGTGGTGCTAAACCCTTGAAAGAATGTGCCTTCCCAGTCATTATGTGTGGTGCTAAACCAAAATTGATTTGTTGGAAAGGATGCCCAACATGCAAACAAGGGAAAGAAAAGAAAAATAAACGAATGAGCTGATGTTGCGATTCGCAATAGGCCTAGGCCTAGAGAAAAGACAGTAACCTAACAATAAAGATTAGCTTATACTGTTGTTTGGTTGTCCCAAACTTTGAGATGATCCATACTCATTAGCTGAATTTTTATCAATCTTGTAATCCGAAGTGCGATGTTCCAAACAGAGTGACTAGGATGCAATGCCAAATCTCACTGCTTTCAGCATAACTGCTAAGAACAGTGCGCCTTTTACTGTTTTACACCAGAAAAATATTAAGCTGCTGTTTTCTTTTTATGACAACTACGCTTGAATGATTTATGACTGAATGGAACATTGCATTTTTTTAAGCTAGAACTGCTTATCATGTCGTGACAAAGTTTACACCAATCATCATCTATTCCTTATGTTAAGATGTCCATTCTCTTTGCCCTAAACATAGGCTATCATTTGTGCGCTAAGCATGTTTCAATTAAGACAGCACACAAGTTATTTTTATTGTTGTAATATTGAATGATTTCATGAATAAAGTGCATACAGGATTACGGCTGGCGGCGCCACTCAGTGTAATCGCCCAATACTTTTGTCCATAGTGTATATAATAGCAATGGTAAAATCCCAGATAGCTCTCTCTAAGATTCAGGTCCATTCAAATCTCTCTCTCTCAGAATCTGGGGGAGTATCACACTTCAGTTTACTCCCCTATCATCTTGCTAATGTGCACGTCCAGCAGAGTTTCCCCATCATTATTCCAAAATATTATTCTGCTTCACTGCAAAATGCCTTCAGCATCCAGCCATAAACCAACTTTTTATCATCTTATGCGTTATCCCCCCCACACACACACACACCAGGGAGTCCAGATCCAAGCTACCATTATATTTACCAATCATTCCTGTAAAAATGATGCTTGAGGTGATTTGATGTTCCAGAGGACCATTTTACCAAGGAAATGTGGTTCAGGTTTAAAGTCAAAGCAATTACACATCATTTTGATAGACTGCTAACAGCCTGAAGACCGAGAGGCAGCTTCTCGTATGCCATGACATCAGCAGAGTTCATAAAATGGTGAATTACTATAAGCGTTCTTGTGGCGCCTACCACAGCCCACATGGTTAATCTAATAGGACTACTGGAATTCATGCTAATTAGTTAATGCCTGATTTTAAATGAGGGTTACTCACAATTATATGAACTTAGCAAGATGTCATATTTATCAAACATATGAACATTTAGGTTATGTATAGGCTAAATATTTAATATGGAATATCTCCAGTATGAACAGTAGGTCATATGAAAGGCACTGGAGCTATCTCTCTGTCAGAGCAACAAATCTACAAATGAACTCAAGGAAAAGCATAATTACTCTAAGTTATTACATTCCAATCTAGTTTGGTAAATGGATTACAACGATTGTTTTTTTTTATTACAACAATTGTGTTTGAGTTGCTTACTAGCAAAATATCCACAGAACAGAGATGGCCCTGCATTCATTGTTTGCTTCTCATAATGGGACACTATTGTGGGATGTTTAATACCTTACCATATTCATCTATCACTCCACATTCTTAGCTGTCAAAGATCATTAAGCACTGGTCAATTTGTACCGATCTGCAGCATGCTCTAAGGATTATTCCATAAAAGCTGTGTCGTTCAAGGACTTTGTCCATAGGCATGACCTACATAATATCCCATGTGATATGGTCCTTTTGTCATATTAACTCTAACACACAAACCATATTCTTTCTTTTTTAGATTCGTCAACATGACGACCACCGATGAATGGCTCTTTATTTCGAAGCATTAGGGTGAGCATTATGTCTGCCAGTGTTCTGGGAATGATTTCCTCAATTTCTTTTGTCTTTCACACAGATGTCTTCTATGATGCTTTTGTTGCATTCCTGAGCTATAAGCCAAATTTCCAAAAGCTGTATAAAAATGTTATAATTTTTAAGCAAGAAGCTGAATCATCCATTGTTTGGGCTACAAAAGTAATGAACCCTGGACGGAATGTGCCTTGGGGAAAAGAAATGAGTGACTCAACTAAATAAAGACTTTTGACCACTAAGGGCAGACACAGTCCTTTATCAACTAAATAAAGACTTTTGACCACTAAGGGCAGAAACAGTCCTTTATCTCCTTTATCTTTCTCTTGCAGCTCTACTTCGAACATGTCTTTTGCTATTGTTCCTTTATTATGACGGCCGCTAGTGAAGCTAGCGAAGCGGTCATATACAGTAGGGATTGTCAAAGTCATCTACTTCCTAAAATTTTGGTCAACGATACCCGGGACACCGAATCACCGAGGCACATGAAATTTAGTGGGTATGTAGCCCCACTAGACTTTTACGGAAAAATTCTGTTTGTTCCCCGGGGACCACCCCCCCCCCCCGCGCTGGGCCCCCTAAATAATTACCTGAACCGTGGCAGCGAGGATGACATTTTTTTATGGTATGTTGGTCTCAAGGGCCCACATCAACCTAGCCCATAATCACTCATTTGTGATTTGCACCCCCCCGGTAAAAAATGAAAATGCAATATCATTCTGCTTTAATCACCCCTCTCTTCAGTTAAGATGTTCAGAACTGCACCAAATGTTATGTGTATGATTAATCTGACATTCTCTGGGGGTATGCCAAGTTTTGTAGAATTTCATTCTTGGCGGGGTCTAAAAAAATTAAGTTATGTGTACATTTAGTGACTGTACACTCATTGGCCTGTAGATGGTGGTGCACACATATACACACGCACACACACACAGGCACGCACATACTATCGGTATCGGCAATTAGAACGGCCAATACATAATTACAAATTCAGTAGGATTAAAGGAAAACCAAATATTCATCATCATTTCGCTCCATTTCCAGTATTGGCGTTATGTAGTCGTTTGTCCACCAGATGGCGCATCGTTGCAGTGAGACGTAATTTTGTTGGAAGTTAATCTAAAGTAATTCCCATTTCTTCTTGAAGCCTAAATAAATCTGAGAATGTTTATCGGACATGCTTGGTTTTTACTGCAGGTAGGCTACGTTAATCTTGTAAGTTATAGCCTAGGAGGTAGGTAAAATAATGTTACCGTTAGCATTGGTTGAGTGATGGAGGCATTTGATTATGTATTTGTAAAAAAAACATAAATGTGGTTATAGGCTACCAAGCAAATTGATAACAGCACTACTGTAATTCTATCTTTCGACTGTCATCCCATCTCTTATGACCATAACCTAGGCTACTAGCAGGAGCTAAGTGAGTTAGCCACAACATGTTCGCTAAAGTGATGGTTTTCTAATGGAAAATATAGGCTACCTGAAAGATAACCTGTCTATGATGCATCCTAAACACCGGGCTGGGACATTTCCACACTGTAAAAAAAAATACTGGCAATTGTTGCTCTTAAATAGATTTTAGAATTTATTTGACTTAGAAACAAGAGCTTCCACTTACAATGAACAAAACCAAGTATACCTAACACACTTGTCTCCATAATGACCTCACTAGAATTTTAAAATCAAAGTATCAAAGATATCTGAGTTGTAAGTACTTCAGCCTCACAGGCATGCGCGTTGCAGTACTGTTTGGGGTTTCCGTACCTCTGAGCAGGGGCCTACTTATGACAAGTTCAACTGTGGACATACCCTTTCATGCCTGTGGATTTTGCTGATTACCTTGTGGTGGACATAGCCTTGTCTTTTTTGGTAAGTGGTGTTTATATTGATATAAGACGTGTTAATACCATTGTGTACTTGAATATGTGAAGGATTCAGTTAGTTTGCACGTTTATCATCCCAGAGGAAAGTTAGAAAAGTTGGCATTATCAACGTTGTTGTTAACCTTAGCTTCGCTAGACACTTTTGCCACGTTAGCTAACAACGGCGATTTAACACGTTAAGATGAATTTATAGATGGGGTTTTATGCATTGGCCATCTTTGTAGAATTTCTAAAATAATTACGCTACATAGGCCTACTCTAAATTATGCACAACCGTTAAATGTGCTTTAATGGGGGACTAAGGTATTGGGGAGACGGATCTTCCAAGTGGAAGAAATGATAGTAACGTTAGTGAGCAAGTTACATGCTAAATTGGGTGACTGGCAATGTCTGCATGCAGTAACGTTAGCTACCAGTGTGCAGTAACTTAAACGCTACTAGTGGGACTTTGACAACGGCCGTGAGAAGGCCTGCTTCACTTTAGTTTAGCTAAGACATTGGTGCATCAGGCATTGAATATGAACTTTGTAATGAGTTAGAGCTGTGAGGGTACAACCTGCATAGTGTAGTTTGCCTAACTAACTTCCCTTAGTTAGCCATCCTCCCTTCAAGCCAAATTCAACCTGGCTTCAGTTTATTATCTACATTGATCTAATATTGTTATCTGTAGACTACATAGTAAAACGATGCAATTCAATAAGTAATTATAATAATTACACGGAACACTATAAAGAATATCACAGTTGTTGACTAATAACACATTTAAAGTTCATAAGTCATGATAATCATTAACCATAATCATAATATTAATACAACACTGCAAAAAAATGAAATCTAACCAAGTGTTGATAATCTTATATTAAGATCAAAAAATCTATTTGATATTGTTTTTAGTATGAAAAGACTTACCTAGCACTCTCTCGAAAGATCATTTTTACTTAATTTAAGAAGACTTTGACTTATTTTAAGGAGTCTTATCAAGACAAATTTGCTCAACGCACTGGCAGACAAATTTGCTTGTTTTTAGGACAAATTTGCTTAACGCACTGGCAGACAAATTTGCTTGTTTTCAGGATGAGATGTCATAATTTAAGAAAAGTTTGACTTATTTTAAGTCAAATGATTTCATGAGAAAGTGCTAGGTAAGTGTCTTTACACTAAAAACAATACCAACTAGTTTTTTTTATCTTGATATAAGATTAATAACACTTGGTTAGATTTTGTTAGATAAGCAGTTTTTGCAGTGAAGATACAATCGTAGACATACTTTTGATCTGAGCATTTTGTAAACCTAGTTTACCAGTCATAGCCTACTAGATGTGTAAATAGTAAGTAGTAGTAAGATAGTAAATTATTACTAAAAATGTCTTTAATATTTTATGTCTCTTGTGTTTCTGTGTTATAGAAGTGGATTGCATGCATTGCAAATTCTGTAAGTTTGAGACTTCTGAAGAGTTGCTACTGAAACATTGTCGCCTCAGTCACAAAGGTGATCACTGGCCATGCATTTACACAGAGTATGTTTGTGTGTTCAAAACACCTGGTGCACTTAGATCACACCTTTCGAGATCACACAGAGAGACTGCAAATACACCAAGTTCAATATTTCAGTGTGAACTATGTGACTTTAGAGAGACCTGCAGTGAAAATATTTATGGAAGCATCTTGGACACCACTTACAGAATCAGGAAACTGTGCAATGTCCCATACGTAAATGTACTTTTAAAACAAACATTCGTCCCACTTTTACTTCCCATAGAAGTCGAAATCATAGAAATTGTTCAAGTCAAGACTATCGAACTGTAGAAAGAAGCAGCACTTTAGATGATGCAAATGATGATGATGAACAAGTTAATTTTGAAGTAGAAGGATTACAGGGTAATGAAGTAGGAGGATCACGGGATAATGTTGGCGCAGATGAAGTACAAGAGTTTGATGAAAATGTGGACAATGAGATACTTAAACACAAATTGGCTGCTCTGTTTCTTTCTATGCAAACAGTGTTGCATGTTCCTAGAATGCATTTTTAAAGTTTGACTTAATCAAGGTTTAGGCCACAGATGAACTGCAACATGATGGTTTATGCTACAGATCCATTTAGACATTGTTATATTGATGTATGGCATCAAATACATGGTTTTGTTCAATCAATGTTTTTAGATTTCTGAAGAGTTTTATCGGATCACAAGCAAGAACCTCCTGGTCACTTTCCGTGCATCACTTGACAAATATGTGCTTCGCCTATTAAAACTACCGGGCAAAGAAGGGAACATTTGGTCCAGAGATGGAAGACCTCCTGGATAAGCTTGATGAAGAGGTGAGTAAGTGCCTGAAGCTGATTATGTATGTGAACTCTTTCTTTTGCAATTGCCTAGTTTTCTGCATTTATTGGTTATGAGCCTCATCCAAGTCACTAGTGTAGATAAACACAATTGAGTTCGGGATTTACATCACATGAGTGTGGCGGCGGCCATATTTAGGGACCCTGAACTTTGACAAAAACAATATTACTAATGGTAGCATTAATTATTAGCCTGACGAGCCAGACCCACATTAAAATGTAGGGTCTTGGCACTCACCGTTCGCAGTGCTCAGTCCCAGGGGCGGGATTATCGGTTGTCTTTCAAATTCCCTCTGCACGCAATAGGACAGCGCTATCCCCAATGCGAGTCCCATGCGTTTTCCCACCAGCGGAACTAGTTGGCTAGTTCAAACTTTTGCCGCTAGGGTGCGTCTAGATTTCTAGACTAATTA
The DNA here is from genome assembly GCF_046254945.1 of Alosa pseudoharengus. NCBI lineage: Eukaryota > Metazoa > Chordata > Actinopteri > Clupeiformes > Clupeidae > Alosa > Alosa pseudoharengus. The sequence continues at coordinate 27,454,947 of NW_027468859.1, read as the reverse complement.
ATTGTCACAGAGGTGAACAAAACTAATGGACAGTTATGTGAGCAATTATGTTTCCATTAGTAATAATCACTTTATGTTCGGTGTCCCTAAATATGGACGCTGCCTCACTCATGTGACCTAAATCCCAAACTCAGTATGTTGAAGCTGATGGCACAAAAGTGATTGCTATGTTTTGTCTTTATTGATCCATACTTTACATAATGTTGGTGGCAAAAGTGAACTTTTTTAATTAATCCTGTTTGAATCTACACTCAAGCCTGGGCTACAGATGACTAAATCAAACCTACCCAGTATACAAGAGGTATCTTTCCCATGACACTATTTCCATGTTCCTAGGATGTGTTGAGAATGATGTTAATGTAGCAGCTGGTTAAGGTCATTAGACTATTGAAATGTTGATAAACTTGGGAATTATTTTTGATGGAGGTTGTCTGTGAGGCATCAAATCAGTCATGATGTTCCAGCAACTGCATATACAAAGGGAGCAGATTGTTTCATTTTTCAGTGCCATATTGGTCATTGTTACCATACCTCAAAACATTCTCCCTGTAGCAAGGTGCTCTGGCAAATTTTCATTTTCTGAAGAGCAGTTCACTTGCTTTTTTACTAGCATTGTGAATTTACAGTATTATGGATCATTTCTCGATGTTAAATGTAATATTTACTTTTGCACTTTTAGACTGAGAACATTGTGTTTTTCCATACTAATGACTTGGATGAAAATGTCATATTTTATGAATAATTAATGCTGAAAATAAACAAACACGTTTTACATTTAATAGCTACAGTTTAATTCTTCATTTCATTTACACTGTTTATCTTCAGTTTTGCACTATGTGAATGGTGTTTGTATTTGTGTGTTGGTATTATCTTTAGACAAGTGACATTGCTTTTCAACGAAAGACAACAGCTCTGAGAGGACTACCCATCTTTATCCGTGAGGACACAAAGTTTTTCTTGAAGTGTTTGGTAAGTGATTTCTTTGTTTAATATACTTTAAAAATGTATCTGGGGTGTTACCAATGATATGATTTCTAAGTGAATTCTGATAATTTTGAACATAATAAACTTTGGAACATATCCTCAGATGCTCAAACGCACTTTCTGTCATTCTATGAGCGGTTCATCAGTCCAGATGTGTGTTGCAAGGCTTGATGTTAAACTACTTCTGGTAACTGGTATACTAATGGGTGATGGTATTTAGGCTTTAGATTGTGAGAGCTAAATCTATCATGGGGTTGCATGTACTTAAAGCACAAAGTTCTACACAATGCCCAGATCCCTGGGTTTGCTTTCTGCATAAATGTTGTCCTAACACATATCACAATGCCAATTTCAGTGACATTAAAGGAACCCTCTGGAGAGTCAGTCCATATCCCTGTTCTTTGAGGCTGCTGAGTGCTGTTGATGGTTATCATAACGACAGCAATGAGTTGCATGCCCTCTTCGGTTAGAGTTGGCTGCCGTTTCGCTATTTGGTCTATCCTGCATGAAATTCTGTCGTTCTCATACCTATCGACAGCACTCGGCAACAGAAACAACAGGCCCACGGGTTGATTCACTCCAGATAATACCTTTAATTCCCACACTCTACTTGCCTTTGGAGTTGAATGGAAAAGTCCGTAGCATAATGGTAGAATATCGGTGTAACTGTTTTGCTTTGTATTTAATATTGTTTCTGATTTCTTTAGGAGACTGACCCTGCGGATGCTGTGGTCCGAGGTGTGTCTGTTGGCATTCTGACTGTCTATGAAGATGAGGATGCCACCACATCACCAATTGTGCGAGATGTACCTATTGTGTTGGAAGGACGCATCATACTGCATGACTTACCTGACCTCCAGACTGCCTTTGCATACCTCTTTGGCCTTTTGTATGCCATAAACATTGAATGTCCAAAATTGCTAAAGTATACCTTTGAAGCAATTCAGACGATCTTTTTTGAGCTTGGGTCCCTATGCTCATGGCGCATCAGGTCGCTCAAAACAAAGCTTTTGCAGTAAATGTTTGTAGACTGTTGAGTCATTTCTCTTTTACCCTCGGAGTTGAGAGTTAAGAGTTGCATATATGCTCAGTGCCAGTTTTATGTGTTTCCTCAGAAATAAACATGGTATGCACACATCGTTTTGTAAAATGCCTATTCAAACTCCCTATAGGACTTTTTGTTATCCAAAATGCATACTGACAATCAAATGCTTACTGCACATTAACCCCTTTGTGTAGAAGTATAATCCTGGTCTCAAATGAAAGGTAACCCTTTGAGGTTTCTTGTGAACTATTTAGATTGTACGGCAGGTGTTCTGATATAGACTGACTACACAAAATATGGAATAATTACAAAAAGGCCTCTATTTTTGCATTTACTTTGTTCAATGAGTCTGTATAAGATAGACTATACAACTGATATTGGATAACACAACAAAAAGATTCAATTTCTGTGGATTCTTGTGAATATTTCAGTACCCAATATGTTGCATCTACTTATTGTGCTGCACTGCAGCCAGAAGTCAGGGTAGCACCAAAAGCGGAGGGGGGCATTTTGGAATAACCTGGTTTGGTCATCAAAAAAAATTAAGTTGGCTAAACTCAAAAACCTTTGTAAGGTCAACAAAAAACGAAGTTGGCTAAACTGAAAAATATTTGTAAGGGCAACAAAAAAAACCAAGTTGGCTAAACTCAAAAACCTTTGTAAGGTCAACAAAAAAGGAAGTTGGCTAAACTCAAAAACCTTTGAAAGGGCAACAAAAAAATCTAAGTTAGCTAAACTCAAAAACCTTTGTAAGGTCAACAGTAGTAAACTTGAGTTGAGAAAACTCAAAAATCTCTTGCATCATGTTGCCTAGAAAATTTGAGTTGTCGCAACTATTTCTTTTTTTACAGTGCAGTCAAAGTCTCAAAAAGCATCTGAGTCAACGTTCATTTCCCAAACACCCACTAGGCCACTTCAATCCTCTATTTTCAAAGGTGATTCAAGTAAGGAAGAGCATGGCTCAAAGTAAAGTAACTAGGACTGAAACATAAATTCGTCAAAGTGAATAATTCGTGTCAACTCGCCGCAATGTAGATTTATTAACGCACCCGTGATGATCATCTCCATTTAAACCAAATGTTTTAGAGCTCTAAAGAGCTCTCTAAGAGCTTTAGAGATGTGTCCAGGGCAGGGCTGTACCTACACATATTTGTTGCACGTGCTACAAAAATCATTCTTTGCGATGGATGATTTAGTACCAACGTTACACCAGTCCGATACAGTTTTGCCTATGGCTATAGCCTACCGTGGGTCCCATTTAGAAGTGTCCACTTCATTCACGCTTTCCGTGATTCACGCAGCTGCGTAAAATGTATTACTACTGATATGCAAAACTATTAATTTTTCACCAAGAGGTGGCAGCTTAAGTCCGCTTGATACTGTTGGTTCCCAAAGGAGATTTTATTTGGGTCGCCAGCATAGCCTAGTGACAATATATGTTGTGTAATAGGCCTAGCATAGGTCCTACCTTATATAGCTTGTAGTTTTACAGCCACGGTTTTGTCATAACTCCCTCTATGCATTTTTGCATTTAGAATAGCTCTGAAACCGGGGGGCGAACGTCGCAGAGGGGGCGCCAGTGCGTGGATATCTCAATCGCAAAATTAAACAATATTTCTATCGGGCGCCTACCATGGACTAGGCTGGGTGAACCCAGCCTGATCTGCCGGCGATTTCTTTTTCGATTTCTTAGAAGATTGAGCTTGGTCTGGCTTTCACTAACCATGGACTTCACAGTTGCAAAATGCAAAGGAACATGAATCAGCATATATTTGCACAAACAATAACGGACAGCAGCTCTTCAACTTGGCCCGTTAAAATGTGTATCTAGACGCATTTCATGAAGGCCCTTTTGGACATGTCAGTTATTTGCACCACTGGGTAAAACTGCATTTTGTTTTAGACTACTGATATTTAATTTGTGCATTGACAATTAAGTTGAATATCATATCTTGCATATGTACAAGAAGAAACATTCACAAAAATCCATGACATGACCTCTCTTCTTGATAGCTGTTGAAAACTGCATGGATCTGACAGGGATTGTTTTGTTTAATAATAAATAAATAAATAATGCTGCTACCTTCTGCTTTTCCCAAATACAATGTAGCCTACAGGTGTACCTTTCATCAGTCCAGTTGCAATGGATGGACTGTGATGAACTGCCCTACTTGTAATTGTTTAGAGATTTTAAAGGTTTTATAACAATGCTACAAATTTTTTGGCAAGTGCTACAAATCTATTCACCTTTGCAGCGCCAGTAGGCTACTTTCTGTGCGGCCCGCAAACAAACATGCCAAACAAGCATACACAAAAGTTTTTAAGAGTGGGGGATGGAGTATAAGATGGAGACAAATTGATTAATGTGATTTATTTTTGCGGAATGGATGTACAGGACTGAGCGGCGGTACATCTAGTTTTATTTCTTTCAGATGATGAGAATTAATTGCATAATAGTTATCCTTCTCTATGTCCTTAAACCTACATTCATTCAAGAATTCAATTCTCCATTTCGTTTGTTGGTTGGACAGTCGGTACGGAAAAAAAGTAGTTCCATTATGTAACTTCAGAAGGATTCTAAGGCACCAAATTATTCTAGAGCTAAAGGCTTTGCAGTGTCTTGATACACACATTTTGCTTAGTGGCCTAAAAACACAAACTTTTAAATCTTCTTGAAGTATTTTTAAGTGCATCAGACATACTGCAAGCTGTCAAGTTTTTTTTTTAAGGAACGGAGGAGACCACCCCACACGGTCCCACAACTCTAAACACTGAAAGACTCTGAGACCACCTTAAGACACAGGACACACAGTGATGTAATTAAATTGTACCAACCACAGCTCAGGAGCAACCAAATATAGTGCCAATGCCCCATGCCAACACCATGAACTCTCTAGCTCTCAGCAGATCACTGAAGCTGAGGCAAGAGCCTGGACACGCAGGACATTTCCAGGGAGGAATGAGGTCATTGATTGCCCTTTTAATCTACTTGTGTGTTTTCCAGTGTTTTATCTGCATAAGGAAGCCGAGGGCTGGCCAAGGCAAAGCGGGCCCAGAGGAAAATTTCTTCTCGAAAATGTCTTTCCTTTTTATCACAATAAATACCCAGATAGCAAAAGGCTGGTGGACCACTGTCGGCCCACTGGGAGTTTAAGGTCGGGGGCTAAATCACCTTTGTAGTGTATTGTCTCACTGTGTGCCAGTTAAATCCTGATTATCTAGAGAGGTATTTTTGTGTGGCTAAGAGGTATTTTTGTGTAGCTAGCCTCACTCAGAGCCGTATATAGAGAGAAGAGCAGAAGGTCAAGAGACAAAACTGGAGGGCTAATAATTACTCAATATTAAGTAAGTGTCAATTTAAAAAGCAATTTATTTCAACATACTGTATTCGCCCCATAGGGTTACACTGTAGAATCATCTGACATTGGGATGAAACATGATGCACCCATGATTTGAGTTGTCCGAACTCTCTATATATACGGCAGTGGTCTCACTCCTTTGCCAGTGATTCTAGGTAACCCCATTCTATAGGTGGCCAGTTCCTGGGTTAGTGTCTGTCCCCCTTCTCCTAATGGTCAAGCTGATTTGTCCTGCATTGTGTTTGTTTACAATTTGTCCCTGTCGTCTCTGTCTTAAAAAAAAGTATAACAAACCTGTGTGACCTACTGGGTTGGGTTAAGTAGGTGTTCCTTATGGGTACCACTTATTCCTGGGGTGGCGTAGTCAACATTACATTTCCCACTATGCCACAGTAGTTTGAGATCTTATGAACTTAAATACACTTGGGCTGAGACAAGTGCAGGGGGGCTATCTATTTCTTAGGAGATGAAATAAAGAAATGTAAGAAAATGGCCAAACTCTCAAATTGATGTTAATTATGATGTTAAATTGAGCTCAATTATGTCTGGAAGATAAAAGAGACAAAGGAGAGATGCCATTTCGATTTTTCCTTTTGGAGCACTCACCCACCCACCCCACCGCCAGATCAGTGCACCCCAGTGGAGACAGAGCCCCGAGGCCCGCGACCACCACAGCCACACACACCGCACTGCTACACACACCGCACTGCCACACACACCGCACTGCTACACACACCGCACAGCCACACACACCGCACTGCTAATCTGTCATGGTGCATTTTATGGTGACAGCTCAGACAACTAACTAATTATTTTTAATGTTGCGGTTGTTTCAGGGGGGTGTTTGTTTTTGTGTGTTAGTGTGCATATTTCCACTAACAGCATGATTCTTTATTTACTTTACATAAGGGATGATATTAGGTAAAAGGCTTGTATATTCAGTCTGACATTGCTCTACAGATTATGGACAAGGTGCTTCTATTGTATTTAATTATATTGGAGTTCTTATTCTGTTATTTTATAGAGTGTGAGTCAGCCTAAAAGTATCTTATGTTTCACGCTGAAACCCATGGGAGTTAGCGATTCTAATCTAACTTATAGTAGGCTAAGGCTAATCAAATAAAATTGATTGAGCCTAAAGGTGATGAACATTTTGAGCAATGTTGCTGGGCAACCACATAACCAGCTCTATTTATTCTGATTGAATGATCACTACTGCTTCTCAAGAAAATAAATTGTTGCCGAATATCAATGGGAACATGTCAGAACCACGATAATGAAAAACATTTCCCAGCAACATTCCTCAAATAAGTTGCACAATATCATCAGCATAACTCTGAGGCAGAAACCAATGAAATTAATAAACTGGACATTGGTATTTTGGAATTATCTAAAGCCAACTGAAAAAAAAACTGTTGATAAACTACTCTACTACGGTCATGCCGGGTATTGGGGGTCATAATAAAGTTTGTAATTGTCAAATCAGATCATTTATGAATCTCTAAGAGGATACGATTCTGCAACCAACTGTCTTCTAAGTGCATGGGCATATTGACTGCGGACAGGTCTTTTCTTTCTGCAGAACTAAGGTAGACAATCAGCAGACATTCTACTGATGGTGTCTATCACACAATTGTGTCCTCGTTTTACTCTCTGAATAATAAAAGGTTGTAGGCTATTTCATTTAAGCGCCACCCACTATGACCATGACTGTATTTTCAGGTGGCTCAGTTGGCTTCAGATCCAAAGTAGCATGTGATCTATTCATAACTTAGTTTCCTTGTTTGAACTCACTAACTTAGTTATTTTCCTAGAGACAAGATGTGAGATATTTCAGTTTCAGTATGAAGGAAGCATCAGACAGTTAGCAATCCAACTAGGCCACTAACAAAGTAGACATGAACAGACAAGACATAGCCTAACATTCAAGGGAAACATTTGTAGCCTACCTACTCTGGCGAAATTATGAATTGCATGCTGAATCCAGAGCCATATACCTTTATATGGCTCTGGCTGAATCCAGTCCTCCTCAGTGAGACTATGTTTACACGAAGCAGGGTATTTTCCTAAACGAATATCTGGCCATCTACGTTTGCAAATAAAACTGCATGTACACGAGACCGTTTATTTTTAAAATGTGTTTACACGAACCCGTGTACATACATGCTGTCATGAGCACGCCAAACCAAAGTGGCAGTCTAACGATAAGCTCAAGCTCACATTAACCAATCAGAACCCTGAAAAGTCGCACGTGAGAACATGTAAATGTACACATTGGTCGCACCAGAGCCCGTCTACGGAGAGCCTCCCCACTCTCTATTAATCCCATACAAACCGAATTTGGCTGCAGTTCACCAGAGTTCACCTAGATGGCGATCGCGGGCGAGTCCAAAATACATGGGGTCCTATGGAGCTACATGGCTACATTTATTGTTTTCACCTATTTAACAACTGAAACCCTCAGATTTTATTTTATTTTTCGCAAAATGGATATGGATTATCAATCAAAAGTGAAATAATCCGGGAGTCATGTCCTTTCGTTTTCTTACAGGTTGGGTCGTTGTTGCCCATAACACGCTAGCATTGATGCTATGCTATGCTATGATCATGCTAATGAATGACGTCATTGACACGTTTGACAGGCTTTTTAGAACAATTAAGTGACTTTAAAAAAATATAATACTCAACCAAGTGTGTTGTCTTTGCCTCCCCTTTCGAATACAATATTCAATTTATTTGAAAAAAAAATGATATCCCGAGAAAAGTGGATTATGAGGGGTACAGCTCCATAGACCTCCATTCATTCTGGACTCGCCCGCGAGCGCCCCTAGATGCAGTACCACACCGGAAGCGTTCAGAGAGTGAAGGTTCTCCCCTTATTAGACATTCTCTGGTCGCACATTTGGTGTACTTCTGTCGCATACTGTGACGTTGGCTGCCCAAAACTCCGTTCACAGTTTAGAACCAAACGCATAAACGGAGTTTTCCAAAAAAAAACACTTTGGCCGGAGTTTTTTTGGATAACCGTTTTACGGGGCGAATTCTCCGTTTGCGTCTTGAAAGGCTCAAACGTAGGGAAATGTCTTCGTTTATAAAAATACACATGCTCGTGTAAACGGGGTCTGAGAGTCTGTCTCAAATGGTGTACTTACGTGAGTACACTTTCGTGTAGTACACTATGTGCACTGTGTGCTTACTGGCGGAGTGCGCACATTTTAACAAAATAGTATTGTCTCATATCAAACACTAACTCCGTGCACTTCACGGAAATGACGATCGCAAACATTTTAACATAACTTTATTGGCGTCCTCAACTCGACAGTGACATGGTCATACTGTGTCAAAACATGAACCGTTTATGTTATAACTTGCTTGTACCTCCGTAAAGTCTGTTTTCCACTGCTGCTGCTTCAGCTTTCTCAACCGCGATTTCCACGAGTTTGAAAACGCCCCCTCCCCTTCCGATATCTGGCCAAGATGGCGTCCGTTAAGGGCGAAAAGTGTCCAGCGTTGCACACTCAGCTTTTTGACCGTTATGAGTGCACCATCCAGGAACTTGCAGCGCCCTTCGTGTCGTTGGAATTGTCAGTGTGAACACCCTCATGCACTCAAATTAGGTATTGTAAGTGCAGAAGTACGCGATTTGAGACAGGCTCTGAGTCTTTCATCCTTCATGCAGTGGACAAAGACTTCAAAGGTTTAATGGTCTTGATGCCTCATTTAATGAAGACAAAATATAGTCAATAAAGATGACAGCGAACATTCACATATTTCTTTAGCAAGTAACTCACTTCTCTTTTACAATGAAATATGCGTTGTCACTCACTTTACATGTCAAGGAGGGAAACCGAATGTTAAGCTAGCTACAAGAATGTCTAATGGGAGATGTGCAACAATCTTCCGTGTTCAATAAGAGACAGGCTCTGGCTACAACACAAAACAAGCTAGTCAGCTAGCATGGCAAACGTCACATAGATCCCTTCTATTCACTTCATGAAACAAATAAAACCACATTTCTATGTTATTACCTGTCACTAATGCTAACAATATTATATGGATTTGTTTAGTTCACCTGTAGAAACAAAATTCACAGAATAAGGCCTGAGCTACACCACCAGGCACTTAACTGAAGCGTTCCGTTCGCGTTGCGTCTGCTGCAACAATTAGCTTCCACTATAATCAATGGAAATAGCTACACCAGACGTGATAGCGGCGCGTACGTTCGAAAAAAATAGACCATTCATCTAAAATGGATTTTATGCGTCGCGAACGAAACGCTTCAGTTACGCGCCTGGTGTAGCTTCGCTGTAAAGATGATATTCTTCCTTTAGCAAAGAACTCAACTCACCTCCCTGCTGAGATTCTCGTTAATACAGACCTATTTCACAGAGCTCTTCTGCCACCTACTGGAGCGACTGGTGTAGCCTACATTCTGAATAGTAAATAAAAGCTAAAACAAACACCACATTCTCTTTCTTTCTTCAGTCAATCAGGGAGGTATGCAGTAGCCTACATTCACACCAACATTACATAATCCACATGCAACATGGTAACTACAGGTATGCTAAGCCGAAATGCCTAACCCTGGCCTAGCTACATACAGTATGATCAAGTGCTCTTGATTTTACTGAAAGGTAAAATTTCAAACCACAGACTGAAGTTTGCCAAGCCGCACAGCAATGGGCAGACACAAAAATTACAAAAGGGCTATGCAGTTTCAGGTATTTAGCGAGAGCAATATATACCCAGTAAACAAAATAAAGTCCCAGCGACGTCCTCTAAAGGTTCCCTGGCAAACGTCACCTCCTCGACATTGTGTAGTAGGGTTCCCTTGACGTCCCACGGACCTGTATTCGGGACGTCTAAAAGACGTCCTCGAGACTTTGAGGGGACGTCCTGTAATGGTCACCGCCACGTTATGCGCGCGACGTTTATATTTCCGCGATGGTAAAAAACAAACATTAAACGTGATTTTGCGGTATTACATCCTGTACGCTTTATAGGCTGCTAGGAGAGAGGTTGTCTTAACATGAGATAGCATTTATGATTTGCCTGACGATTACACAATCAATTACACTTACCTCATGTTTCCACGTCGATCAGTCATGCATGGTATCACGTTCTCCTTATGCATTACACTAATGATGAGTAGACATGGACCTTTATACCGGGCTAGGATATACTACTTTCACATCTACGGTGTCTTTTTCTTAATAAACACACAAAGTCACCGGAACGTCCGCTAGAGAACATGACGTTGGGGACCAATCGGGGACGTCGTGAATGTCAGCATAAGGTCCGGGGGACGTCCCATGTTTGTCGGGTAGAGACTCAAGAGTCCCTAGATTGGCGATATATTTACATTTTACTTTGCCATTGTCAATAGCCTACTTCTCATGGCTTGTTCCCCCTGTAGGAGAGAGTTGAAACACTTTTTTTGAATTAAACATAATGTAACGATTTGATAGGGACACACACAGTTGTCCAATCAAAGGTTTATTAGCTGAGGAAACGAGGGCAGGGACACAGACACAGAACACAATACACACGGAGCAGGTCAAGTACACACACACGCTACACATACAGGGGTGGACGCAGCCCCCCACACAAAGAGGATCACACACGAGGGAGAACTAAAAGGGAAACATGTTACAACAAAGACGATAACATTACACTCAAAACTAAGGAGAAATACAGACATAAACCCCAAATGTTCGCTCCCGCATCCCAGCATGCCCTGCGTGGGAGTTTGCTACGCAATGTCTTGTGCACCGACGTTACACAGCTCCCCCAACAAGCCATTGCCGTCCTCGGCAATGACCACGAGGTAGCCTCATGCTAACGTGGGCACGCGTCGTCTGCCACTCAGTCCAGTGCGACAGTACCGCCAACTCACGTGGGGTGCACGCCGCAGGAGCTCACTCAACGGGGAGCCACGCTGCTAGCAATCCAGTGCGGGCGTGCTAGCAACCACGTGGCCGTCCCCGCTCGTCACCAGCTCCCTCTCAGCATCCGCCCTCAGGCTGCACTTTCCGCGGCGTGTGACCGCGTCACTCCTCCTCTCCTGGCAGGGCCCTAGGTGGCCTTTCCAACCGTCGACACTGTACCAAGCACCGGGGTTCAAGGGGGGTCAGATGTAGCTGTACCAATGCCGCTCCACTCCGTCGATTCACCGACCAGGACAGACAGGCACCGACTCCGCAGCAACCGGACCACGCTGAGCTCTCCCGCTGCAGCTACCGTCTTCGGCGTCCCTCGGCAGCCCCCTCGTCCACGACCACGCTGAGCTCTCCCGCGGCAGCCCGGCGTCCCTCGGCAGCCCCCTCTGCTCCCAGACCATTCCACTCCCTCGCAGCCTCAGCGAAGGCACGATCCCCGAGGTGGCCATGCTATCGAACTCCACACAACAAACCTTTTTTTTTTTTTTTTTAAAGGCGCCGGCCAACAGGCCAACTAGAACGGGCGCCCACATAGCACGGTGCCTCTCCTTAGTTTTTTAGTTCACCTGTAGAAACAAAATTCACAGAATAAGGCCTGAGCTACACCACCAGGCACTTAACTGAAGCGTTCCGTTCGCGTTGCGTCTGCTGCAACAATTAGCTTCCACTATAATCAATGGAAATAGCTACACCAGACGTGATAGCGGCGCGTACGTTCGAAAAAAATAGACCATTCATCTAAAATGGATTTTATGCGTCGCGAACGAAACGCTTCAGTTACGCGCCTGGTGTAGCTTCGCTGTAAAGATGATATTCTTCCTTTAGCAAAGAACTCAACTCACCTCCCTGCTGAGATTCTCGTTAATACAGACCTATTTCACAGAGCTCTTCTGCCACCTACTGGAGCGACTGGTGTAGCCTACATTCTGAATAGTAAATAAAAGCTAAAACAAACACCACATTCTCTTTCTTTCTTCAGTCAATCAGGGAGGTATGCAGTAGCCTACATTCACACCAACATTACATAATCCACATGCAACATGGTAACTACAGGTATGCTAAGCCGAAATGCCTAACCCTGGCCTAGCTACATACAGTATGATCAAGTGCTCTTGATTTTACTGAAAGGTAAAATTTCAAACCACAGACTGAAGTTTGCCAAGCCGCACAGCAATGGGCAGACACAAAAATTACAAAAGGGCTATGCAGTTTCAGGTATTTAGCGAGAGCAATATATACCCAGTAAACAAAATAAAGTCCCAGCGACGTCCTCTAAAGGTTCCCTGGCAAACGTCACCTCCTCGACATTGTGTAGTAGGGTTCCCTTGACGTCCCACGGACCTGTATTCGGGACGTCTAAAAGACGTCCTCGAGACTTTGAGGGGACGTCCTGTAATGGTCACCGCCACGTTATGCGCGCGACGTTTATATTTCCGCGATGGTAAAAAACAAACATTAAACGTGATTTTGCGGTATTACATCCTGTACGCTTTATAGGCTGCTAGGAGAGAGGTTGTCTTAACATGAGATAGCATTTATGATTTGCCTGACGATTACACAATCAATTACACTTACCTCATGTTTCCACGTCGATCAGTCATGCATGGTATCACGTTCTCCTTATGCATTACACTAATGATGAGTAGACATGGACCTTTATACCGGGCTAGGATATACTACTTTCACATCTACGGTGTCTTTTTCTTAATAAACACACAAAGTCACCGGAACGTCCGCTAGAGAACATGACGTTGGGGACCAATCGGGGACGTCGTGAATGTCAGCATAAGGTCCGGGGGACGTCCCATGTTTGTCGGGTAGAGACTCAAGAGTCCCTAGATTGGCGATATATTTACATTTTACTTTGCCATTGTCAATAGCCTACTTCTCATGGCTTGTTCCCCCTGTAGGAGAGAGTTGAAACACTTTTTTTGAATTAAACATAATGTAACGATTTGATAGGGACACACACAGTTGTCCAATCAAAGGTTTATTAGCTGAGGAAACGAGGGCAGGGACACAGACACAGAACACAATACACACGGAGCAGGTCAAGTACACACACACGCTACACATACAGGGGTGGACGCAGCCCCCCACACAAAGAGGATCACACACGAGGGAGAACTAAAAGGGAAACATGTTACAACAAAGACGATAACATTACACTCAAAACTAAGGAGAAATACAGACATAAACCCCAAATGTTCGCTCCCGCATCCCAGCATGCCCTGCGTGGGAGTTTGCTACGCAATGTCTTGTGCACCGACGTTACACAGCTCCCCCAACAAGCCATTGCCGTCCTCGGCAATGACCACGAGGTAGCCTCATGCTAACGTGGGCACGCGTCGTCTGCCACTCAGTCCAGTGCGACAGTACCGCCAACTCACGTGGGGTGCACGCCGCAGGAGCTCACTCAACGGGGAGCCACGCTGCTAGCAATCCAGTGCGGGCGTGCTAGCAACCACGTGGCCGTCCCCGCTCGTCACCAGCTCCCTCTCAGCATCCGCCCTCAGGCTGCACTTTCCGCGGCGTGTGACCGCGTCACTCCTCCTCTCCTGGCAGGGCCCTAGGTGGCCTTTCCAACCGTCGACACTGTACCAAGCACCGGGGTTCAAGGGGGGTCAGATGTAGCTGTACCAATGCCGCTCCACTCCGTCGATTCACCGACCAGGACAGACAGGCACCGACTCCGCAGCAACCGGACCACGCTGAGCTCTCCCGCTGCAGCTACCGTCTTCGGCGTCCCTCGGCAGCCCCCTCGTCCACGACCACGCTGAGCTCTCCCGCGGCAGCCCGGCGTCCCTCGGCAGCCCCCTCTGCTCCCAGACCATTCCACTCCCTCGCAGCCTCAGCGAAGGCACGATCCCCGAGGTGGCCATGCTATCGAACTCCACACAACAAACCTTTTTTTTTTTTTTTTTAAAGGCGCCGGCCAACAGGCCAACTAGAACGGGCGCCCACATAGCACGGTGCCTCTCCTTAGTTTTTTAGTTCACCTGTAGAAACAAAATTCACAGAATAAGGCCTGAGCTACACCACCAGGCACTTAACTGAAGCGTTCCGTTCGCGTTGCGTCTGCTGCAACAATTAGCTTCCACTATAATCAATGGAAATAGCTACACCAGACGTGATAGCGGCGCGTACGTTCGAAAAAAATAGACCATTCATCTAAAATGGATTTTATGCGTCGCGAACGAAACGCTTCAGTTACGCGCCTGGTGTAGCTTCGCTGTAAAGATGATATTCTTCCTTTAGCAAAGAACTCAACTCACCTCCCTGCTGAGATTCTCGTTAATACAGACCTATTTCACAGAGCTCTTCTGCCACCTACTGGAGCGACTGGTGTAGCCTACATTCTGAATAGTAAATAAAAGCTAAAACAAACACCACATTCTCTTTCTTTCTTCAGTCAATCAGGGAGGTATGCAGTAGCCTACATTCACACCAACATTACATAATCCACATGCAACATGGTAACTACAGGTATGCTAAGCCGAAATGCCTAACCCTGGCCTAGCTACATACAGTATGATCAAGTGCTCTTGATTTTACTGAAAGGTAAAATTTCAAACCACAGACTGAAGTTTGCCAAGCCGCACAGCAATGGGCAGACACAAAAATTACAAAAGGGCTATGCAGTTTCAGGTATTTAGCGAGAGCAATATATACCCAGTAAACAAAATAAAGTCCCAGCGACGTCCTCTAAAGGTTCCCTGGCAAACGTCACCTCCTCGACATTGTGTAGTAGGGTTCCCTTGACGTCCCACGGACCTGTATTCGGGACGTCTAAAAGACGTCCTCGAGACTTTGAGGGGACGTCCTGTAATGGTCACCGCCACGTTATGCGCGCGACGTTTATATTTCCGCGATGGTAAAAAACAAACATTAAACGTGATTTTGCGGTATTACATCCTGTACGCTTTATAGGCTGCTAGGAGAGAGGTTGTCTTAACATGAGATAGCATTTATGATTTGCCTGACGATTACACAATCAATTACACTTACCTCATGTTTCCACGTCGATCAGTCATGCATGGTATCACGTTCTCCTTATGCATTACACTAATGATGAGTAGACATGGACCTTTATACCGGGCTAGGATATACTACTTTCACATCTACGGTGTCTTTTTCTTAATAAACACACAAAGTCACCGGAACGTCCGCTAGAGAACATGACGTTGGGGACCAATCGGGGACGTCGTGAATGTCAGCATAAGGTCCGGGGGACGTCCCATGTTTGTCGGGTAGAGACTCAAGAGTCCCTAGATTGGCGATATATTTACATTTTACTTTGCCATTGTCAATAGCCTACTTCTCATGGCTTGTTCCCCCTGTAGGAGAGAGTTGAAACACTTTTTTTGAATTAAACATAATGTAACGATTTGATAGGGACACACACAGTTGTCCAATCAAAGGTTTATTAGCTGAGGAAACGAGGGCAGGGACACAGACACAGAACACAATACACACGGAGCAGGTCAAGTACACACACACGCTACACATACAGGGGTGGACGCAGCCCCCCACACAAAGAGGATCACACACGAGGGAGAACTAAAAGGGAAACATGTTACAACAAAGACGATAACATTACACTCAAAACTAAGGAGAAATACAGACATAAACCCCAAATGTTCGCTCCC
This sequence comes from Alosa pseudoharengus, assembly GCF_046254945.1. Lineage (NCBI taxonomy): Eukaryota > Metazoa > Chordata > Actinopteri > Clupeiformes > Clupeidae > Alosa > Alosa pseudoharengus. Next base: position 27,438,971 of record NW_027468859.1, on the reverse strand, counting down.
GCATCCCAGCATGCCCTGCGTGGGAGTTTGCTACGCAATGTCTTGTGCACCGACGTTACACAGCTCCCCCAACAAGCCATTGCCGTCCTCGGCAATGACCACGAGGTAGCCTCATGCTAACGTGGGCACGCGTCGTCTGCCACTCAGTCCAGTGCGACAGTACCGCCAACTCACGTGGGGTGCACGCCGCAGGAGCTCACTCAACGGGGAGCCACGCTGCTAGCAATCCAGTGCGGGCGTGCTAGCAACCACGTGGCCGTCCCCGCTCGTCACCAGCTCCCTCTCAGCATCCGCCCTCAGGCTGCACTTTCCGCGGCGTGTGACCGCGTCACTCCTCCTCTCCTGGCAGGGCCCTAGGTGGCCTTTCCAACCGTCGACACTGTACCAAGCACCGGGGTTCAAGGGGGGTCAGATGTAGCTGTACCAATGCCGCTCCACTCCGTCGATTCACCGACCAGGACAGACAGGCACCGACTCCGCAGCAACCGGACCACGCTGAGCTCTCCCGCTGCAGCTACCGTCTTCGGCGTCCCTCGGCAGCCCCCTCGTCCACGACCACGCTGAGCTCTCCCGCGGCAGCCCGGCGTCCCTCGGCAGCCCCCTCTGCTCCCAGACCATTCCACTCCCTCGCAGCCTCAGCGAAGGCACGATCCCCGAGGTGGCCATGCTATCGAACTCCACACAACAAACCTTTTTTTTTTTTTTTTTAAAGGCGCCGGCCAACAGGCCAACTAGAACGGGCGCCCACATAGCACGGTGCCTCTCACACGCACCTAAAAGTTTTAAAGTTCAGAGGGCCCTTCCGTCGAAGCTGCCCCACCTTCGTGAGTTCACTGCCCCCAGCGGCTCCGCCAACCGTCCGTCATCCAGAAATGTCTTCCTCGCCGCTCTCCCTCGGCTCTGCTCACGCGTCGCGGCCAGAGCCACCGCCAGCTCCAGCCGCCCGGCGGGGGCAGGGGCTCCTGGTCTTCTCGCAGCGGAGTCCGCGCCCAGGCCAGTGTCGTCTTCTCCGCGACCGCTTCTTCAGGCCCCTCTTCCGGGATCTCCAAGATCTCCTCCCATGGCAGCAGGCAGGTCCAGGCGACAGCTCCTCTCCTGCAGCGGCAGTAACGATAGAAGGCCTCAAGTTCTTTAGCAGCCCTTACAAGGGCTCTCTCCAGATCCTCTTGCGTGGGCCTCCACCCAGTGATGAGGTCTCCCGTTCCCAGCTTCTCTTGCTGAACGGAGGCCATGTTCGAAAGTCGCTACTGACACCAACGTAACGATTTGATAGCGACACACACAGTTGTCCAAAGGTTTATTAGCTGAGGAAACGAGGGCAGGGACACAGACACAGAACACAATACACACGGAGCAGGTCAAGTACACACACACGCTACACATACAGGGGTAGACGCAGCCCCCCACACAAAGAGGATCACACACGAGGGAGAACTAAAAGGGAAACATGTTACAACAAAGACGCTAACATTACACTCAAAACCATACCTGTCAACATTTAGCTTTCCAAAAACGGGAGATTTTATTTAGTGTTTATACCGGATCTGTGTTTGCATATTTAATACGTTTCATGTTTCATACACGTGTTTCAACACTGCATTTCGGTCGTTGCTTTTACCTCACCATACCTTATGCCAGTTATGTAGCTGCTTGCTGTCAGATTTGGTTCCGAGGGCACAAGTTCAGTGTATCAACAACACTCAATAACAGTTTATGTGATGTGTTAATCAATTAAATTCCCAACAATTTCACAAGAGCTAGTTCTGGAGTAGGCCATTCAACTAGCCCGATTGCTTACGATGAGACTCAGGCTGGCAGTCGGCACCCGCTTCCTTATTTGGGTTTTGGGTTGCCAGGTTTTAGCCTATGACAAAACGGTTGAAATTGAAACTAAGTGATCGTGTATGTGTAGGGTGTATTTCATACACAATCTGGCAACCTGAATGGATCAATGATTTTAAAATGAAGTTTGATGGCCATGCAAATTACGGGAGTTTTCCGGGAGAAATAACAAAACGGGAGGGTGCTGGGAGATGACCTTGAAATACGGGAGAAACCCGGGAAAAACGGGAGTGTTGACAGGTATGCTCAAAACTAAGGAGAAATACAGACATAAACCCCAAATGTTCGCTCCCGCATCCCAGCACTCCCTGTGTGGGAGTTCGCTACGCAATGTCTTGTGCGCCGACGTTACAATAATATACAAAGCGATCATACCAGACTGAAAGCTAATATTTTGTCACTAGCACCCTACATCTGTCCTCTGTCAAATACAAATGCATTTTCAGCTTTGAACAAAACCGTTCAGGAATTATTACAGCAAAAGTGGGACGTGCATGATGTTTCATTCGTCCCTCCTGGTCAGGATGGTTGTTGAAACACCATAAGGGGACGAATGAAACATAGCCTACAGTTTAAGCCATATAAACTTCCCACAACTTCAAAATGTTACTACATATCATGAATGGTACTCCCAAAAGGTGTTATTTTAGATAGATTATTGCTGGGTATACGTCTTTTTCATGAATGTCTGTTAACAACTCATTGCCGTCATCGTGAAGCGTGTATGAAGCGGTTATTGAAATATCATGCACTGGATGATTCTGCCGTTTTTATAGCTAGAACAGTACGTTTTCCCATTTATATCATGTTTCTATTGTGGAAAATGACGTTTCACTAGGTTTTTACGTGGGTTAGGCCACTGCACATCCAAATAAGTGCCCTTAACGACCCACAGCCAGTCAGTATCAGGATAACATCGGAAAACTCGACCCCCTACCTGGTGGGACAAAATATATTTTCATCTTTCTAAAACTGCTTTTTCATGTCTCACCACCATAAATTATTGTATAAACACAGATATTTGTGCATTTACTTATAATACATGAAGCTACAGCCTGGTTCGATCGTCCCGACATACATGTAGACATATGTCATTATAACCTGTTATATATATTGCTATTAGCAATATGAAAGTCTGGGATTGTGGAGAACGCTAAATGGTCTACTGAATAAGCATTTAGTCGAACTTTTAAATGAAAAACATGAATTAATAATTGAAAAAATGTAAACGCTAATGAAGTTTACTTTCGACCATAAAAACTTGTTTATTGCCTGTAACTCTGTGATAAAAGGAAATGACAGGAAGATATTTGGCTGATAGAAGGGGGTTAACATGCTCTACGTTTTGACCTAAGGAAGTCTGTCTATCATCATTGCACTCAGAGAGAACTGGAATGTTTAATTTGTCCCGCGTTTCAATCGTCTCGGCTCTCCCCTACACGATGAACATGTTTGGTTGTAGAGGCAAGGAAGGACTAACAACTAAACAGGCAAAAACTACCTCCAAAGAGCTATATGTACTTACAAGGTAATGTTTCACGATTCCTGCGAGATGTCTCCAGGTCAGCAATTCTTGAAGGTGCATTGCTGGTTCTTTCGGTAGCGTCTCGCTACAAGCTAGCTCTATGGCTATGCTAGGTGAACGATTCCCCAATTGGCCTAGTTTGTTTACCATTGGCTTCATAGAGGTTATCTTAAAGTTAAAATCTTGCATATTGTACACAATAATGTTACACAATAATTTGACAATTTATCGAATGAACTACTGTCCACCCATTGGCACTTGATGCTGTCCATCAACCATTTTTCTGACATCAGACAGGTAGAAGAAGCAACAATGTCCTGGTTGTGACATTTTCTTAACCTGACTCTCGCCAGATGAATTTCGTTCCACCTAGCTCCACTCATCCATCTGGGATCGATCCATTGGAGTGGTGCTTCAGAAGGCTGGGCCTTATCAAAAATCCTTGCATATGATTGTCCGTCATCTATGGACGTGCTACTTCAACCACTCACATCGAAGCCAACCCGTGACGCTTTGAACAGTCTCACAGTCGCTTCTAGGCTACGTCACATCTATGAAACTCCCGCCCTACGTCCTGATTGGCTCTACCATACAATCTGGTGCCGAAATCACTCTCAACGGAACCGATCCCAGATGGATGTGAGTGGAGCTAGGCGGAACGAAATTCATCTGGCGAGAGTCAGGTTAGCATTTTCTAGCTTTTACTACAGAAATAGGCTAAAACAAAAGTCAGCTGAAAATGAAATTTATATAACATATTACATATGTCCATATGTCCATATACATTATGGAATGGTTTTCATATAGAAATTAAAACCATTCCATAGTACTTGTTCAATGTGATTGATACACTTTTAAAAACTAGGCTATATATTAAATTTAGGAGCGTTTTGTATTTTTCATGTCATAGATGTGTGTGTGTCACAGAAATACCATGACATCATCACTTCCTGTTTGGCTCTAACATCTATCACTCTTTAAAACCATGGCAGGAAATGTCTTCCTCAAGGGGACCAACACAATTCTTACACAAGTTTGTGTCCTTGCAGGGCTGTTGTCCAAGGAGGCATTTGGGGAACTCATCAGCTGATTTTTTCTGCCATGATGTATTCCCTAACGTTCCCATCCAGTGCTTTATGGGACGGTGTGCCTGTAAAGAAAGGTCCATCGACATGACTCCAGCAAATCCATAAAGCTCAGCTGCATTCCTGTAGTTCTTGGAGTCAGCTACGATGATGAGATCACTTAAGGTAATGGTCATCACTTGGCTGCCATCATTGCTTGCAAACCTCTGGAGATTAACCTGAACAGTTCAACTGATTTAGACAATAAGTCATATGGACCATAAAGCATATTTCACGATACATGCTCTCTCACAACCGAGGCCAGAAATACAACCCACTCTGTCCTCTTTATCATATCACCATAACAATACATACATGTGGATTTTTTGTTGTCCAGTTTCTAATGGATCCTGCTGGTTGCTTATTTAATTATCATGCCTTAACTATATTTCTTTATGCAACTGTCAGGAAACATAGCTTTGCACAAACTGAAATGACCATTTCTCTGTTGTTAGGCACCTGCAATCATGCATGAAAGGCACAATATAAAACAGATGTGATTTTACTTTTTTAATTGAACAGGTGTGATCATTTCAGAAACAGACTTCTTCAGCTCACAGCTTCCACCATCATCTGTGGCACACAGCTCTTCCCTTGTGCTCCAGTGAGGTAGACGTGTAAGAAGACTGTTTGTTCATGACAAACATGCACTCAGCAGGTTACACCCATAACAGTAAGAATGCAGGGCATATTCCCTATAGTCCTTTAAAGTGCTTGCAGATGATGGCTCGATGACAAACATAATCTAAAGAAAAAAGAAATAATCAGCACAGCTATGCATCACATAAACGGCAAAAACTGTTTATCTAATAAAATATTGCCAAGTGTTATTAATCTTATATCAAGATCAAACAATCTAGTTGGTATTGTTTACAGTCTAAAGAGTCTTACCAAGGCTTTCTCATAAAATCATTTGACTTCATTTAAGATGAGTTTAACTTATTTTAAGACGTTTCTTCCTAAAAAGAAGCAAGTTTGTCTGCCAATGCAATTAAGAACATTTGTCCTAAAAAAACAAGCAAATTTGGCTGCCAGTGTGTTAAGTAAATTTGTGACTTGTGAGACTTGATAACACTTGGTTAGATTTTATTTTTTGCAGTGTACACTTGCAGTGCTTGCTTAATTATTGCAGTTCAGTGTTTCAGCAATTATGCATTTATGTAGGGATTTGACAGCTTATACATCTCTGAGGTGTCAAAATGTTTTAAAGCCTCGAAACAATTCAGGCACACGTTTCAGTGTTTCATAGCCTCACTTTGCCCATCCCTACATTTATGCTACAAAGTGCTCTTCCCTGTGCGGTTTGCTTTTGTAACAAGTATTGTTTCTGCATGAAAACCTCTGGTCTGTCCAATGTTGCACCTTAAAAACAATGGCCCTTCAAAGAGGTGTGTTACTCTAACAATTCTTCCTGCATACAAACGTGACCAGAACGCTACTGTTTTTTAGACGATATGAGTCCACCTGGTCAATGGAGATAAGTAAGCTGTTATTATGGTGTTATAGCAACAACCTGGGGTCCAATCCATACAGTCCTGGCCAGCAACTGTTAAAATGGTTACTTTTACATACTGTACCTGCCCAGGGACTACAGGTGGAAATTAGCAATTGTTGCTATAACCTGGCCAAACACATATTCTCTTGTATCACAAGATTAATGTTTATTTGTGCATTGTCCCTGTTTTAAATAAATACATTTCCAATTCCAATTTCCAATTCCAATCCGGGGTCCAATCCACACAGTCCTCTGGTCCTGGCCAGGTCATCAATGACAAAGGCTGTTGTCTGGATCCTGGGCTTTTGGAGAAGATGGTCACGTGAAGCTGATATTATAGTCCTGCAACAATTTGGGGTCCAAGGTAAACTCCCTTAGTCCTAACTCAAGGCCTACGTTTGAATCTACATCAATAATATTTATTATGAAGGAGTGAGGCAATTGCTTTAATCTCAGACACTTTGTTTTTATTAGCTCAATATTTTATCTCCCTTTATGTTCTGTTTTTGAGCAAAGTAATGGTAACTTTGTTTTAAAATGAAAAATAAATTAAATTGATGAAAACACTGAAAGTCTGTCAAAATTGCACTTACACTTTATTACATTAATACATTAATTTTCCACAATAACCGAATCCTCCCGAGCCACAGACAACACAGAGGCAGTAGTAGTAGTAGTATAACAATATTTATTAGTACAAGCAGCATAAAACACTGTTTAGCATAGGGGGAAGTGAGATCTAGAACACCACTAGGGGCGGGAGCACGCACAGCACACTAGCACAATGACTGGCAGCCCACGAGTTTAGCCAGCTTAATATGTATACACACACACCAGGAAACCTATTACCATAGCAGCACACACATTGCAAGATAACACACCAAAATCTCACTACAAAAATGTTCCACAATGGGCAAATACACAAGGGCACAAAATGCACTCCCCGCCACACAGTAAGGCGAGAGCAGCAGACAATGGCAGAGGATGTAGTGTGCTGTCCACCCCTGGGGGAGCCACTCCATACGCGGAGTTAGTGGGGGGGCAGGGGGAGCACTGCCCCTTCTGGTGGAAACGGGTAATTGCATTGTTTAAAAAATTAGTGAAATACGTCTGGCATGACCAGATATTTTAAAAATAATTTAAATAACACAAAACAACAATATAAGGAACGGGCTGCGGTTGATGATGGGAGCAGCCAGGTATTCTTCTCTTACAATCCTTCACATCAAAAGCGACATTACGGCCAACCTGACGAGGCATGCAGGACGCAAAAAATGAAAATTACTGTTGCACTAGTATGGACATCTTGCCGTGCTAATGTTGCAATAAAGGTTGCCTAAATGCCATGTATAAATGTCCTGTCCGCTTACTAGCCTAATTGATTTTGCTTTGTGTGTAGTTTTGGACTTTTTATTCCACTTTGTTTAAACAGCAAAGTGGCGAAGCCTTGTTCACCTGTTTGGAACTGGCTGGTGAATGTGACGTGCGTAGGCCTGGCTAGATACACCATGACTCTTTTTGTACATCTAGGCCTACTGATAGCTGTGGATTACTTTTTTTGTGTCAATGGATTACAGCAAAATGTCTTAACGTAATGGCGTGATTGCGCTTCGTTTCTGAGTTTGGAGAGGCATCAGACTGTAAGTGAACACTTCCTTTGATTCTTGGAGTTCTCGCTTTGATTTAAGTCTGCCCTGCACTCAATAGCCTACAGTTTGGAGTTTACTTACTTTGCCTTTGTAGAATCAAATTTGAGTTTTCAATGACTCGGTCTCCTTAAGCTAAGCATAGGTACATGAACCGACGCATCTTGTTATTTAAAACTCCACTCTGCTAGGTGGCTCGCATGCCAGCAGCACTTTTGAGGCGTTGGAGGTAACGTTCCACAGCACTAGGCTATATAGTTCGTTTTTAATAGCAAACAGAAATGTCAAGATGGCAACAGGTCATTACATTCTTTAACTGCCAAAATATGATTGTACAAAATATTCAATCAACGTGGTGCAAATGAGGCTAGAGGCGATGGATTAATTTCTCAAAAGTGAGCAGCAACCAGACTCTATGGGCTAAGCCCAGAATGTTTTCAACTCCTAGGTGACACTGTATTGCGTTTCAAGACAACCGTGCTGCATTGGATTTCATAAGGACGAATTGTTAAATTGTTACAATGTAATTATATATATATATATATATCTTTATTTAGCATGTTTGTTTTCTCCATATGTGCTTATACTGTGTTCCTCAAGTGGTAGGCCAGGTCTCAGCAGCTAGGCTACAATATTTTTTTTTTTTTTTTTTTGTCTGCCCCCCCTGGCTCGAATGCCAAACTCCGCCTATGAGCCACTCCCCTACCAACAGTCTTTAAGTAGAGAGGAAAGACAGTACTGGTCAGGCAGGCCTCCCTCCGACCAGTACAAAAGTATTTCTCCAAAAAGCACAAATTCGATCTGTTCAGCAACTCACACAGTCCCTATAATGTAGTCTGAGTCCAGTCGGCCGAGGCCATGCCCCCAGGGCTCGAGTTCCAGGAAGATTCCGGGATTCCCTTTGTGGTGGTGATGTCATCAATGCGAGCCATACCGCGGGGATTCCCAGCTTCCGGAAACAAACAAACAGGGTCTCAGGAGGCAGCTCTCGCAAGGCACAACAATAAACACTTTATGGGGTGATAGGCTAATGGTTACACAGGCTAAATACTACAAGGAGGACTTCCCTTAACAGCGAAGTTTGAGAACGTTGACTCTAGCCACCCGACGTCTGATCCGATCAGCTGATCCGATCAGGATTACAAGTACAGGACCCATGCGCAAGACTCTTTCTAACCAAAAACACACTTTATTAACTAACAAACTTTACAAACTACTTACATACATACAGGACTTGGACTCAACGAAACAGAGAGACGATCCGACAAGGAACAGAGAAACAGGAGGGTAGAAATACACATACCAATTAACAGAAAGACAGACGAGACAATAACAGGGAACAGGTGAGGAGGCAGAAATGGAGGGAAAACAAACAAGACAGGAAGCATAGACCAAATAAGGAGATGGGGCGGAGACAAAGACAGGTGACAGGCAGGTAACACAAAGCACATGGGGAACAGGCAAAAACAAACACAGGACAATACACAAAATGGCCACCAGGGTGGCACAAACTTAGCAGTCCGGGCCAGACCCTGACAGATCCTCTCGTTGGGGGAATACTCCGTGGTCACCTCAGCACCGCTGCAATGGTAGCAAAACCAGGAATCAGGACACCGCGAGACAGCACTTGGACGGTTCAACTCAAAGCACAGGTAAGGGAACCAACAATCAACGTTCCTTTCATAAATACCTAGCGTGCGTAGTATCAGTGGTCCTCGGTCCTCATAGCCACTCCAACGTCTCCCGATCGCCCGGCCCTCGGTGCGTCCTTGCGTCGGTTCTCCCCCGTCCCCCTCCTCTCTTTGCAGGCCTGTATTTAAAGGGCGATACAGCCTATCCGCAAGCATCAATTTCGGAGACGGCCAGTCAACAATTGAAACAGAAAGTGATCACCTGCACAGACGGCCCCGTATGAAGTCCAATTAGGGTATAATCAAAAAGAGTCCATATCATATAAACGTCCATAACCAGTTAGTCCATCCATATACACAAATGACACCCCATTCAGCCCACAGATAGTCCTTTCATCAACACATATACTGTATAAGCCACTTTACGTCTGTGTTTGGTTTCATATCAAACATCATAATGAGCACATCATTATTTTTAGCCCCCTTTTGCTATCCATCAAAGTCATACAGTAATTGTTGTCTTTACACAGACAAGACACTCGTTTTCAATCTCAATAATGCACGCTTGGGGACTGAAAGTGTGGGAAATGAGAGAGGCAGTAACTCATCACCAGTCAGTGTTTGGTTCCTACCCTCAGCCAAGACTGATGCGGCGGCACTGTGAAGTATTCATGTCGTCCCGCTGCTTATGATTAAGAGGAATGGGATACCATCATGGCTGTTTTATATGCTGGAACACAGGGGAGAGACCTGGTATTTCACAAGTCATTGCCCCAAAACAAAAACAATTTGTTCCAAACAAAACTCTCTGTCATGGAATAGGGGTTTGGGTGGGTGGGTGTCGGGTGTTGAGGGGAGTTGAGTACCGTACAGGAGTAAGGGGCAGACATAAGGGATCACTGGCGAAGGAAAACAAAAGCCACTTTGTTCAGTCCTTGGGCAAGAGGAGAGAGAAAGAGGAGGGGAAAAAATCCCTGTTTGTTCCTATGGCGACCTCCCCGGAACTGGAGACTACCGAGCATTCCAGGCATTCTGCGGCCGGACACGGACACGGCCCGGGAGCCAGAGCAGCCAGGGACGACGCGATTGGACGGGACGGGACATGACACAACGCGAGTCCTACAAACCCCTCACCTCAGATACCCCCTGAGCAAGCACGCACACACACTTACTCACACACACACACACACACACACACCTCCCTCCTCTGTGTCAATTGCTCCCCTGCCAGGACTATTATGTAATCAATGTCTCACACCACGACAGGGCTTCAGGCTCAGCTCTGTGGCTCAGATCTCCCACTGGCAGAGAGAGAGAGAGCAAGAGAGAGATAAATAAAGAGAGAATGAGATGAGACAGAGAAATAAAGAGAAAATGAGATTAGAGAGAGAGAGAGAGAGAAGTTGGGGCGGGCTTCTGTCCACATATGGCATGGGCGCTCATGTCCAGTTGTGATATTCCCGTGGAGGCAGCACAGGCAGAGGGACACTGTGTTACCCAGGAGTCCCAGAGGCAAGCCCCGCTGCCCGTCTGTCTGTTTCCAAGGGCTATCTGTCACAGATGGGTGCTGTCCAGTCCGGTTTGTGTGTGTGTGTACAGTATGTGTTTGTGAATATTCCTGTGGTCTGTTAGGTGTGTGGCTACAGTCTATTAAACACAGACCAGCTACGTGGGTCTCATTGTTTGTGAGGAAAATTCTGAAAGAAACAGAACTATACAGGCTTTTTAAAAAATTGTTATCTTCTGGATTAAATAAAAAGCACAAGCCTACAATGTTCTTGTAATTGTTTCCTTCCCATTACTAGGTTCTTGCACAATTCCAAGTCCCCAGTACCTTAAAATACCTCCAAGCCTTTTAAACACATTTAGAATGAAAATGGTTAACATGACTTGACCTCTTTCCTGCGGCTAAAGCATTGTAAAACACATTCTCATCAACAAACGTCTAATTAATTTACATGCTTTTCCTCCATGGTCTGTCTCCTATAGGTGAGATCAAATGGGAGTTAAAGCTGCCAGAGATGGAGGCCTTGATGTGTGTTGTGATGTCTCATTTCACATAAACCTTTAGCCTGACTCGCTGACCTGCCTGTCTGCTACTGTCATAAAAAACAAGCCAGGGCTGGGAGGGCTCTGCTTTTTATAGGTTTGGCTAAATCTGTCGTTGCTCTCTCTATCTCTCTCTCCCTCTCTCTCTCTAGAAAGCCATCTCCACCCTCCATCCTTTAGGCCCCTGTGCTTCAGCAAGTCTGTTGCTGGCAGGGGCTCCAGATTCATTCAGGCTGTCCCAGTGTTCTTAGTCTGTCTGTCTGTCTGTCTGCCTTTCAGTCATTCCATTAAATTATCTTTGTCTCTCTTCCTGTTGTTTTTTTTTAACTTTCTCTCTCTCACACTGTCAATCTCTCCCTGTCTCTTTCTCTCTCACAAACATACACACACATCCAGTCTCTCCATGGGAGCAGCTACTCTTTCGGCGGTCTCTCTGTTGGCTCTGACTGCTTGCCCGAGGACTCCCTTTCTGTCCCATTCCGACTGAAAGCCTTGACCTAACCACCCCTTGCTCATTCATCGGTTCTGATGGAGTTTCTCTAAGCCAGTGATGTCCAGCCAGCATCACTGGACATGCCCAGGGCTCCTTGGGCTAGTCTGCCATCGTTTCCCTTCCCACCTCTCATGCCTCATGTGGTTTGAGATTTTTCTTTGAGTCAGTGGATGTGGTAGTAAAACCAGGATTTCCATGCTCATATTGAGGGTAAGAACTGTTTAGCTATGATGGGTTTCACTAGTACTTGATGGGATCTACTGCTCTTGTATAAGACTGACACAGCCATGTCATTAAGATGTCATGGGCGATGCTATATCCTGCAATAAGATTTCATGACTGTGAGCTCATAACAGTGTCATGTTACCATTATGAGCATTTGATATGACAGGTATAATATATTTCCTGCTGTGGGGTTCTATAGGCTGGTTAAGTAACCACATAAAATTAAGACATTTTAAAATAATTTAAGCTTCAACGGACGCACAAATGGCTCCTAATGGTTTTTATAGTTAACACATGTGTTTACTGTTTCAGGCAACCTTTAGCTGAGAATAAGAATGAGCCTCTCTCCTCATGGAAGAACATGCGATAAACGGACACACAGAAGTCCAGTTCACTGCCGCTGTCGGTCCCCTGATGCCATTTCTGTCAGGAGTCTCACATTCCAGGGGCCCTGAATCACCATGACTAGGAGAGGATCCATCCACAGGCTGGAGCGCCTGGATTGGATTTATGTCTGAAAACCTTCAGGCTACATCCCCTCTATGCAAGAGTCCAATCTGATGTCTGCGGTTTATTTAGCGGCCAAAGTCTGTCTCCCATGCTGCTGTTGCACGCAAGGCCGGTCAGTGAGATCGAATGTCACAAAACCCTTGAAAGATTCCATCTATTTCCACCATAATGATTAATGTCCATCCATCCAGAACAGGAACCTCTCCCATAGATTTTTCGCCTGTGATATGATAACACCAAAGAAATTAATAAGTCAGGTTCAACATATTCATCGTTTATTTATTCACGTGGAATGCATGATAGCGTTCACATGAAACGCATCTGTTACCACCTAATCCCTCTTGTTGTTTAAAGTGGACACAACAGTCCTCTTCACCTCTCAAGGCCGTCATCACCTGGACATCCTCCCAAATATGCTGTCTACAGCAGTCGGGAGGTCCGTGTTGGTCTGTTCCCGAGACGCACCCTTAGCGATGAAAGATATCATCAGCAACCCCCTCCTTCTCCCAGCAGTATTGCGCAGGGAGACTGGTATTTCAGGCAGATTTACAGGGCGCCCTTACCCCTCCATTTGTGAAAAAGCATGACAAGACCAGCAGCTAAAAAATTCAGCTCAAACTTGCCCTGCGTTTTTTAAATATTGGACGTCGTGCCGAGTCCTGACCCACTTCCAGTGAAATAAAACGGTCTCGTGTCGTTTTCACAGGGTGACACGGGTCTGGATTTATTGGCCTGTCTGTGAGCAAAGACACAGTCCTCCACGTGATGGATTTATCAACCGGCTTTCAGCAGAGCAAACTGGCACCCCGAGACCAAATAAAACCTGGAGTGAAGCGCTAAGAAAACATGACAAATTCTGACAAAAAACTGTGACCTAATTTTTTGCGTTTGCTGTCAATGCTCCTGTTTCCAGCTAATGGCAGAGTGTTGGCAGAGTTGTCTCGCTTCAGGCCAAGTAGATTTCAGGTTTCTGAGAACTGTTGGGTGTAGGGTTATAGGGGCCTCATGGATGCACTGAACAAAAGGTGGCATGTACTGTAAGTGAACCTGTGATGAACAAGTGCCCAATGGCCAGCACATCCACAAATGAAACCTTAAGCTGGCATGAAGCCAGAAAAAATCCAACGAAAATCCAAGTACTTTAATAAGCTGTGTAGATATCAAGAATTTGGCCACACTTTATATGAAATATTTACAGGCCCTATGCTCTTTATTTTCTTTGAATTGATAAATGTGCGTTTCTGAATTAAATCTGAATTTTGTTGAAATGTGCACTTGGGGTTAGATTTAAGCTTGGGACCATGTAATGCTGTTAAAATGTAAAGTAAATAGGAATTACTTTGTAGACTGTAAAAACGTTATGGGTTTCTTGTTTTCTTTTTTTTTTTTTTGAGGCGGTAACCAATTCAACCAAGTCAATTATAAATGAACACATTCCAGCAACTCTCACTGCATTTACTGTGTGAGAGGGGCGCAGGCAGGGCACGCCCACATCCACCATGCTGAACTCCTTACGGGCATCCTGGCCTGAGAGGTTTTCCGCTGGTGCGTGTGTGTAATGAAGGGCCACATTATGCACATCAGGCAGCCGGGCTGGTGCAGCTCTTCCATCCCCACGCCCCGCCACAGCCCTTCAGGGGTCACCTCACGTTCAGCGCTGTTTGAAGCTGCATGGGACCTGTATGGGGAGGAGGAGGAGGAGTAGCCACAGGAAGTAGCCCCCCGTTCCCCCCCCCTCCCTGCTTGCCCCTTTCTGAGGTGGGGGCGAAGTGATCAAAGACACCTCAAGTGTCGCTTTCTGATCTTTTTCTCCCTTTCATACATACACACACACACACACCACACCACACACACACACACACACACACACCCATGTCTTTCTGGTGAAAAACTCTATTCCACCCCTTTTAAACAATACAGTCTATGATGGAGACTGCTCAGACTTGCCAGTGTGACCGTGTCCATTTCCTTTCTTTTTGTGGGGTTAAAAACAGCCATAGATAGACCGAGGAGAATAAGACATTAAAAAGAAGATCGCAAAATTGCTTCCCCATGGACTAGTTGCACGAAAGGCTCTCGGTGACCTCGTTAGTTTCCTGTGGAGCCAGGTGTGTTTGAACCTGCCACTAGTATTTTAATGGTTTATGGATGTAAAGGATGTAAATGCCCTGTAGGTGAGTCTAAAATGGGTGCTACACTTACTAACTGACCTGATGTGGTGAAAAACATCAGATATGAGGGGAGAACATTATGAAGAGACAATCTATTCACAAGTGGAGATGTTGGTGAGGAATACCGACTCCAGTAAAGGGAGTACAAGAAATACATCCGCCTCATGACATGCCTGGATCGAAAAAATAACTCTCGTGTCCCTTAGGGGCCGATGCCACGGAATAATACTTCACTCAGAAACCATTCCTACGAACTATGCAGTCTTCATCAGCGGGCATTTTGCAGAGTGTGAGTGAGAGGCCGATGATGGATCGGTTGGAATCTCTCATAAAGCATCGTCACAGTGGCCGTTTTTCAGACAGGTCGTTGCACACACACAGCTGAGTACATAAGGACGGCGTGCAAGTAAAACACGTTCCCTCCAAGATACACTTTTGGGGGATTTTAAATCTTAAAATATCTCCTCACTTGATTATTACGGCGGCGATGAGAAGGGAGAGGGGGGGGGGCTGTAAAATATTATTTTATATCCTTGTTAAGCTGTCAGTGAGGCCGTGACTTGTGTGTTACCATAACATTGAAAGTGTTGCGTTTGTTAACTATCTCCAACCTCCCTTCACCTGGAGGTTCACCTCATTATTTGTTGTTTCCTGTCTGCCTCTGATCCCCTATAAATTAGCTCTCACATCTGTGTTGCCAAGGCCTAGAGAGAAGCGGGTTGTCCCGACCTCCGTGGGGCTGTTTGCAATGAAGCCTCTGTAATCCACAAAAGCACAAGTAAGCGTCAGCTTAGGGGGGAAAAAAAACTCAAACTAAATTCCTTGACAGGGACAGGCTGTGCCTCTCTGCAGATATTCATATTTGAGAGCAAGCCCATTGTGCAACACATGATGGAAATACTCTTCGTTCACTGCTTCTTTCTTTATTTTTTATGATCAATATCATAAACGATCGCAGAACAGATCGCACATGGCGAATTAATTGCTTCCATTCCCATATGCATAGTTAGAGTCAACATGCCGCATTTGCCATTTTGCAACCTCTCTTGGTCAATTGCCTTCGGATCCGACTCCTTGGAGACTGCCGTGGTCTTCTGCTTCTTCACAGGCAGGATGGCAGTGCGAGAATCAAAGCAGTAACTCTCCATATGGTGTGGGGTTTAGTGGGAAGGTTCACTGAGTTTGGCACAACCTAGTACATGCCAAACGCACAATGGCACATTGATTTGTTAGCTTCACTAACTGCATTTCTGCACTTTTTTTATTCCCAAGTGATCAGCTGGCTAGGGCCATGGAGTTGAATTACCCCTCTGTCAGTTACAAAAAGAGAGCGCTAAGTACTTTGCTGTCAGCAAAGTGAAGTAGTTAGTCAGGCTAAACGTCAGTTTAATGGACGCAGCACATTACTACCATATATCACATTATTTTTATTTACGATGGGCCCTAATTAGAATGGCAAGCAATGTGCAAAGGTCTATCAACAAGCAAAGTCCTCATCCATGAACTATAGCTATTGAGTAGCATGTAAGAGGATTGAGCTAACACATCAATGGTTGAGCTTTACAATGTAATGTCCTGCCCACTGGGTTTAATTAGCAACTGAATTTTGCCTTGTTGTTAAATTAGCATTAGCTAGATTTAAGATTTTGCCCATCATTCAGATTAGGGCCCGACCTGTTAGTGGTAACCATGACACTGGCTACACTTCTTACCCTAGTGTAGCCTCTTTGAGTCTGTTGGTCTCAGATAGGTATTCACATCTGGCTGTGTACTCACTGCAGTGTGTCTGTCAACTGTAATTGCTTCCAACAACCTGACTGAGATTCTGTGGGAGCTGAAGTTGCGGAGGTTTCTGTTGCAGGGGCCTCGTCTAGGCAGGGACACAGAGCAGCCGTTGTGAGGGGAAAGATCTCCGTGTGCCCAGGCTGAGACACAAATGTTTGTACAGAACAGTTGCCGAAGGTTAGCAAAATACCTCCCAGGGCTGGTAAAGCTACACTTGTGTGTTGTGTTGTAGACAAGGTGCTGGCTACGTGATGAGGAACAAGAAGCCCATGCTGCTTTCGCCGTCTCATGTGCCATGCCATGCTCTATCTACTATAGTTGATAAATTAGTTACTTGGTCATTATTTGAGCTCTATCAACATTAGTTGATAAATTAGTTACTTAGTAATTATTTGAGATACAAGTTCTTAATTTTATGGAGTCAGATAAACCGTGCTTTCTTGTATAATGTTACCATTCCTTCACCAGCCTGTCCATTGTTCATACACGTATAAGGTGGGTGGCCAACGCAATTCTCATCCTCTGTGCCTTTTTCTCTCCTTACATGCCATGCTATGAGGACAGAATGATTATGTGCTGTATTTGATAAGAAAATAGGTTCACTCTGCATTGTGAAAAGTATCTAATGCAATATGCATATGCTCTGCATTGTGAAAAGTATCTAATGCAATATGCACTTTGGAAAATGTTACCAAAATAGAATATGTCACAGCTCATTGTGTGAACATGTACTGTCCTAGGCACCATAGTCTGGTTACGGCATCTAGCATTTCAGAGGCCTGTCATAACAGTGATTAATGATAGTGTTATTACACAGTAATGTCAGTCATATTAGTCATTATAACCAATGACATGGTAAGGTTATAACATCGTTATGCCAGATTTATGACAATATGTAGGCTGAGGCAAATACATGACTTGCCTTCCTCCTAGTAGTCCACAGTGGACACTAGTAGCCTGCAGTGGATTTCACTGAGTGTGAGAACGGAGCGTGAATGTCCGAGCACTCGCCTGAGATCATCTGCAGGCTCTCATCTGTTTGGCATGAAGCTTAGGTGTCATGCTTTATGTTACAGCTCCACTATTAGCACTTTGAAAAAAAGTCCTTTCGTTAAAGGATTTATTTTGTCCATGTGGAGTCACTGGGAAGACAGGGAATGGTGGTGGTGTCTGTGTGAGCTGGGGGAGGGGGAGGGGGGCTCCTGGCTCCCGCTCACGACGTTTACCACAGCCCTGGGCTTCCCCCAGCACGTGACGGCAGCCTGCCGCTACACGTAGGCCAAGGCATATGTTTTGTTTTGTTTTCTCTCTCTCTCACTCTCTCTCTCTATCTTGGCGTTCAGGTCTCTGTGACTGCCCTCATTACAGCCGTTTATAGTCGACTTTTCCTGAGTAAGGACTGAAAGCAAGGTGTGAAATGCATAGCTGCAGGGTTTTAGGAGAAGGACGAAGAAATTCCGGCTCAGGGGGTGTCTCACACACACACAGTGGAGATTTCCGGGGTAAAAGAGCTTGTTTTGGTCTGTTGGGCAGAATGGGGCTCAAAAGGCTAACTTAGGCCACACATTCCACTAGAATCTGAACACTGCTCTTGTTTTCTGTTGATCTCTTCCTCTTGTAATTTTCTGTGTTTTTTTTTCCGGAAAGAACTGTGTGGGAAAGACACCTTTCAGCTGCGGAGTTTTCAGTGGAGAATTCAGACTGCTCTACTTCTTTTCCTAATGTTTCTCTACTTCCTTGTGACATGCAACTTCTGTCAAAAAATCCATCTATATTTGTTTATTTGTCCAGGTTGACTTCTGACCCATGCCAGTCAGCTTGGTACAGTGTGCCTTTGAGTGACTGAAAGACCCTCAGCAGAGACTCAAAGACTCAAGGCCATGCCAAGACTACTCATCTTTTATGCAGGAGCGGATCTCTAGTGCCAGCTTCAATACCAGCGATGCCAAGACCTGGCACAGTGAAACAGGGGATACTCTCTCTGCAACGGCTGCTTGACAGAGACAACACACAGCTTCATCACAGGCCCATAATGTGTGTGTGAGGTCTCAGAGTCTGGTGGTGGTGGTGGTTGTGTACTTGTGTGTGTGTGTGTGTGTGTGTTTGTGTGTGTGTCATACATTGAGTGAGAGCCACACTTAGAGTTCATTACTCTTGTTATCAACGTGTATTTCAGGGAATTACATATCATATTTCCAACAATTTACAGCACTTTTACCGTGTTCTGGAAACATCAGTGATCCGTGCTGAGAACTACCACAGATGCTTGGAAAATCTACTGAACCCTGGCACTATTTGAAGCAACCAGTTCTCCTTTCAAATGGCTGTAAGCACTTAACATGGTCTAATGACCTTTAGTTACCCAGGTTCTAGCAGGCATGAACCATGTATACCTGTAAGGATATGCAAAAGCCCTAGATGCAGAGTTACAGTGTCTTACTCATGTATGGAGACCACACCCTCTCTTCAGAGCGCAGACGTGTTTAGCGTGACCCATGAGGACTCTAAGGCATCTCGACTTTGTTGTCTGAGCCAAACACAACCTGCAGTCTTTCATCTGCATAGCTTCACCCCCCTCCTCCACACTCAAACACAATGGCTTCACTGTGGCCGGCCACCTTTGATTTAATTATTGTTGTTTCTACGCATTTCATTACATTGTGATAACACTGCAGTTCCTCGGCGGGACAGCTAACGCGCCAGTGTTGTCTTTTAATGATATACAAGTACGTCCTTGCCAACTGGACTAGGAGGAACAGAGACAAAAGCATCGTTGTGCTTCATCCCCCAGATAATGATCCTGACAACAAGCTGAACGAGGGCCGCACCATCAAAAGCATTTCAACCCCGATGTTTATGTAGGATGTTCTAACTGCCCGGTACCTGGGAAGAACGGGTCAGCGCTTTGAGTTGGGCCGAGCGCTATTTTTCTTTCCGGCTTTCTCCACTTCTTTCGAACACTCAGCGTGTTGGCCCGCTGCTCTATTTGTTTCTCACAGCCTTGACACCCCGAGGAAAGATTGGGAGATTGCACTCCAGTGCGGTGTTCACAGCTGTCGCATGCTGAAGCTATTGACTTAAGTGTTTCCCTCCAAACGCACACATACGCACACACACACACACGTGTACAAATGCATTAATTCACAACCACTCCGGTACACACACGTATACACTTCTAAACTCTCACAGATTCCTCCCCCTTTTACTTTCCAGTAACCCAGATGAAAGATTGTGGCGTATCTGCACAATGCCTCAGACTGCCCTTTGTGGACGTGAGAGGGCAAAGGTTACACAATCCTTCAGGGGAGACCGTAGGAACTGGGAACTCTAGTGCATAATGCACATGGGCTGTGGAATGGATACTTCCTCCGAATGTAAATGATGTTTTAAAAGCTGTATGCATCCATAGAAATGAAAACCAATATGGATGGTGTGTGTGTGTGTCTGTGTGTGTGTGTCTGTGTGCGTGTGTGTGGGGGTGTGTCTGTGTGTGTGTGTGTGTTTGTCTGTGTGTGTCTGTGTGCGTGTGTGGCCGCCTGTGTGTGTCTGTATGTGTGTGTCTGTGTGTGTGTGTGGGCGTGTGTGTGTGCGTGTGTGTTTGTTTATTTATTGTCTGTACTGTTGCATTTGGACACACCTTGCTGCTCCTCTACATGTGAAGTTCCTAACGGGAAAATAAAGTTCTTTGAAGTTGAAGTTAATGCGAGGAAGGTAAAAAAAAAGAAGTTGAAACAAGTTAAGAGCCCCTCTGTTTTAGTCTCTTGCTAAGGGACACTTTGCAACATCTAGACACTCTGGGAAGGGCACATGTTGCCCCCCAATCACATTTTTTGCACATTTTTTGCAAATCGCACCCTTTTTCACTCAGGAAATATAAGTTTGCTGTTTTGGGCTAATTTGTCTTATGAACTGCTCTTGTGTGCTCTATCCATGAGGAGCCTCAGGCTTCAAACAGACTTGCCTATGTGCAGAAAAGCACTTTGGTTGCTTGCAGATTTGCGACCGTCTGCGTCTTTCGGAGCGATATTGCACTGCCCACACCCGTGCAGGTGCGTACCAGTGAGGGGGGGTGGGTGGGGGCATGCATAAAGAGTTGTCTGTGAGAGTCTGCTCACCCCTACCCTACCTCGGTCCCCACACCGTATGCGCACTCACACACAGACATACACACGCATATACACACACACACACACACACACACACACACACACCGCTCTCTTTGCTGTTTCATCATTGAGCCGCTGATGAAAAATAACAAGGGGGGAAAAAAGCGTGCGGCCCTTCCAGGTTTACAGATGTATGAAACGCCTTTTATGACTAGGAGGCCACCTCCTCCCCTGCCCCCACCGCCCTCCTTTCCTGTCCTGTCCAACACACGGCTGTCTGTTCGGACGAACTGCTGGCCTCTCCCCACTGGCCTCTTCCCACTGGCTCTGGGCCCTCTGTGCCAGTCCTGTGCACTTTACCATCTGAAGCTCTCGCTATTTCTCTCCCTGCTCTAACTATCTATCTATCTATCTATCTATCTATCTATCTATATCTACTGTATTTACTATCTATCCTTCTATCTATCTATCTATCTATCTATATCTACTGTATTTACTATCTATCCTTCTATCTATCTATCTATCTATCTATCTATCTATCTGTATATCCATTTCTCTCCTTCTCTCTTCATTTTAGTATCTGTCTCTCTCTTGCTCTCTCAGAGATCAGGTCCACTTCATCAGGCCCCCCCCCCCCCTTTCTTTACTAGCCTCTGCTGCTCCCCCTAACCAACACCCTTCCCCTGGAATGTTTATCCACGGGGATTGGCGCACGGAGAGAAAATAAACCGCCATCTCCCACACCAGCACCCATTTCCCTCACATCTCCTATGGCTCTTCACGTTTTTTTTCCCCCCTCTCTCCATTTCTTGAGGGGGACGAAAGGAAAAGTGCATCCCATCACAGCCATCCCCCAAGCTGGCTTGAAAGTGGCGTGGAAATGTTTACTGTATCTGTATGTCCAGGGGCTGCACCTAAAACTTTGCGCTGGTCCCTCCTTAAAGGCACCTACAGAATGAGGCTTTTGATGGGTTTGGGGTAAGGTTTGTTGGGGGTAGAGCGGCAGTACAACTCAGCAGAGTGCCCCCCCCCCCACTCCATCCTGCCTCAAGGCCCATCCACACGGAGACGCTTTTTGAGTTAAACGCAGAGGTTTTGCTTCGTCTTGGCCGAGCGTCCCAACGAATCCTGTAAACGCACTGCCCGAAACTGCACTTTTTTGAAACCAGGTCCCAGAGTGGAAAAATCTGAAACCGTAGCCCTTTTCAATTCGTTTGGACAGTGAAACCGCACATCCTACTTGCGTATCGATGATGTCATCGCCACACCTCAGCTGCCCTGGACTTGACACTTATAGTATTGCCTAACAATACTAGTTTTCATACATGACATTACCTACGATTACACTCTGTAGGATAAATATCACAACTGGTGTTGCGCAGCGCCGATCATTTATGACTTGGTGGACTGAACACTGTTTATCCCAGTGTTTTTTTATGCATTCTACTGTCAGTGACGCGAGAGAACTTGTTATTAGGGAAGTGCGTGTAAGTTTACATTAATTTGTGCGTAGTGCCGGTGTCATTCATTTATTTTACATTGTCTTACAACATAAATAAATGCATTCATAGTGAAGTCAGATATGAGCATACAAAGGCGCTTAGAACTCATGTTAAGCCTATAGATGCGCACTAAATGCGAATGCGCGATTTGATGCAAGCAAAAGTATCGACTGTTACAAACAAAGGTATAGCAATATAATATATTATAGCAATATTATAAATGTGGCGACGGAATAGCCTAGAACTTGGGTACGCCTAGCCTTTGCACTTGCGATGATAGCCAAAACTAATGTGAATCGCGGACTATCCTACAACCAAAGAAAGTAAAGGAGATTATTTTTACATGCGTTAGCCAAATTAAGGACGGGACTGCACCATTCACAAACCGTAAAAATTAAGTTTATTAGTTTTACAGTTGACTACAGTTGACAGTTCACTATAAGTCCACACAAACAATTCTGGTTTCCTTGCACTAGCCAGTTTTGTCGTAGCCTACTCTGTCTGTTGTATGGCGCGCAAGCTTTGGTCAATTTCTGTAACAAACAGTGCCACCTATAGGCCTGGGATATGAAGTAACGTGTTGAGTCGTGTTGAGATGGATCCGTTTGGACGCAAATATTCTTCATACGGTTCCAGGGAAGACGGAGGAAAAAAGGTCGGTTTGGTACGTGTGGACTAGGCCTCAGTGTGAGTGTCCCAGTCAATCCAACCCCCACCCCCAACACACACACACACACACACACACACACACACACACACAGATGCCCATATACCTAGATGAGCTTTAGCAGCTCTGCTCCAATCGGTCCCATCCGGTCCACTCTGGGGCCTCGTCACCCGGGGGTGAAGCCTCACAGCGTCCTGGGTCACCTCACACAGACCTGAGACTTCAAAGGGTTTCGGCTGTGACTTCACAAGCACCAAAATTAGTCCCACGATGACCTTATACTGTACCTTTTTAGGAAGGTGTGGTTTGAGGTGTAGGTGTAGTTAAATGTGTTTTACATGTGACTTTAGTACAACAAAACGCTTTCTGCTGGAGAAAATTAACAAAGCCAAGTATAGAGGAGTCTTGAGAAAATATTTAGGATAGGTGTAGTTGCCTTTGCTAGCATATTTCTCATTCAAATTTGCCATAGATGTTGGTATTATTAACCCACAGACATCTAGACTTGTCTTCATCAGGTGATTATAATCATTTCCACTCTCCTGGTCTTTCAGAACAACTACTTTTGCCAGTAGCAAGTCACCACACAGGTTGGTTTTCTGCTATCAGGATATTATTGTGGGAGGGGGGCATTCTATTTGAGCATAGTCCATCTGCTACCATTCAAGATAACATTTGTGTTATTTCACCCTTTGCGTCAGCAAGTTGCTCTATGGAAATATTTTGATTCAAACTATTCTACAATAAAGGAAGCATTGACGTGTCCTGGTGTTCTCCAAGGGAGACGTTTCTCCGAGGTGATCTTCACGGTTATGTTGGGAAAAAAGTATGATTCTGTGGCCGGTGGTCACTCTGATTTCCAAATAAAATAAAACCGAGGCGAAACGGAGTCATTCACCACTGGTGTGAATGAAAGACACCATGTTTTCTGCCCACGGGGCAGAACATTTTCTGGACGCTTGCGTTCAAACCACATTGTGTGTTCATAACTGTTCAATTGAGGAACACAGTGTGACCTCACTTTTGAAGAATCTTGGTGTACTAACCCCAGCCAATCCATGCCACCACCACTCATGTCAGAGACATGGGTACAGTTTGAACCAGCTTCCTATAATTTATGGAAATTTAAATAAAATGAAATTAAGCAGTGAAAGTGGATATCGGAGCACCACCATCGTGATTACAATAAGATGTGTGGCACTCTGCAATACCACAGAGAAACTGCCCTTTGCTCCGTACACAGAAAGTGTAAGCTGGACTAAATGGCCTTTTGGTGCCTTCCCAGCACTTAGGATTGGCAAGGCTATTAGCCACACCGTTTGAGCCATTCCAGACAAGAGACGAATAAACAGATATCACAATACCACAGACAGCTTTAGTCTATCTCCAGTGCTGATTCACAGCGGACTGCACTGTCTGCCTGAGGAATTGTGGTCTAGTTCTGTTACATAACAGGACTTGGCCACCTCAGGAGATGGGACTGGCATTTATGAGTGCGACTCATTAACTTTTATTTTGTTCATTCAAGCACAGGCAAAGACCTAGCATCGTGAATTCTGCCTAACGAAGGGGATCATTTCACTGGCAGGCTCTCTCTCTAACCACGGGCCATCAGATAAGGTGTCTTTGCCTCGCCCGAAAGGACATTCCTGCCGTGATGCACTGCCCAGAGCTTCCTCGACAGTGGGGGATTCCTGGGGGGAAATTGGAGGTGGTGGTGGTGGGGTAACCTTATTTGGGAAGCTGGGTTTGACCAACTGTCTCTATTTTCCACCAACCCAAAACAACGTCAATGTTTTGACATCACCATTTTTTTGGTGTTCGGTACGAAGTCTCTGATTTTGTTTTGAGTGATTCTGGACTTGCCAAGCCAGCAAAATTAGCCCTGGCCATTACCTCCACTGTGTACATTGCAGTATTTTGGGGAAGGAAAATATAACTGTTCCCGGAATATTTTCGAGAGTTCTGACTCAGTCAGAAGTGAAATATGTGCGCTTGAACCTTGTAGGAACTTCAAACAGTCTTGCTTAATGATAGATCTGAGTAATTTGAGAGCACCTAATCAGGCTAAAGGAAACTCGCTTCTCACAGGCTAAAGGCCGATCTAGCCATAAGGCAATATCGACTCTAGACGTTCTGGGGTTCAGAAGCGAGAAAACAATGTCAGTTCTCAGACAGACTGTTCCAGATGGTCTATCAGAGGTCTGGTGGGTTGGATACAATCTATGTGGTCTCATTTTGTGGTAGTTGTACTACTGAAGCTTACTGTGAAGAAAACACTTTGGTGGCCTAGCCTGAAGAGAAGAAGGCTTATGCAATTAAAAGTAAAATAAATCAGAATACAAACATTTCTACTCTAACACTAATAGTACATTCAGTGTTTACTCAAGAAAAACAACTCGGCCACATGTTATTTTTAAAGGTAGTCTCTGCATTACAAAGCTATTACATACAGTATTGGATTGTTTATTAAGGGCAGGTGTCGTGGCATGTGCAAATACTCTGGTAAATGCCCTTAGCATTGAGGACTAATATATCATCCAGTGGTTTCCAATCCAGTAGTTTATCATTGTAATTATTACATTATAATGTCTAAAATACATTATTATAATTATAACAAAACAATAGAGTATCTAAAATACATGATTACAACAAAACAATGTGTACAGGGAAAGCAATCTTATTAAGATAAGATAAGATATTAAGATTATCTTGGTAAATGTGCTCTAAACCACTCATAAATAGTCTCTTACCTACTGTAAGAAATGAACAAAAAATAAGAAAACACTGTCAAATCACAGAAATATGTGAGCACTATCAAAATTACAACAAACCACACAATTAAATTGGAATGTGTTTGTATACAACCTCCTGCATGAGTGTCACTGTGTCATGGAAAGTAACAGCATGTTTGTATTTACTGTAGGAAAGAATTTTAAGTAGGATTATGAAAAAGGTCAGGGTTGTATAAGGATATGTTTTGCACCCTTACAATGCCTATAGTTACTGTTACTGGGTAGCTATACTGTTTAGTTACAACGTAGAAAGTGATATGTAATATGGTACTATGTTACTCATGAATTGTTGTAGCTGCTTCTAGCTCCCTGTGGATTTTTGCCAGACATTTTTGGTGTATATACAAACGGAGATAATGTACAAATCAGGAACAATTAGGAATATTGTAACTGTCATTTGATGTATAATGCATTTATAACAATTGTGTATCTGACATTTCAATTGGGCTTGTTTTGGTGCTTCATCTGTCTGCGTGCCTGTGTTTTGTCAGTATGTCCACTGTGGTCGAATCATGAGCATGTCTGGTCTGTCTCCTGCACTCTCTCTCCGCTGCTCTGCTTAACTCTGTGGCAATATAAAAGTATCTTTGCGATAGCTGCCCGGCTGGAGGGCAGATAGCCTCAACTAGTTCTCCCGTAGTTTTCTCTCTCCCTTTCTCTCTCTCTCTCTCCTCCACTGTCTTGTTTTTGCTTGGGGAGGGAGCACAAGCGGAGCCCTTGTGTGCGGCCGCTGTTCGCTCCGCAGACGGCCCAGTTGTGCAAACATGTCTATCAAAACCTCACCACCGCTGCGCGGAAGGTGGGAAAACAGAGCCGCGTAAAAGGCTGCGTTATCTCTGCTACTGCCGTGGCGAGAACCGCAGACTCTCTAGCAGACCGCAGACTCTCTAGCAGAAATACCTGCCAGACATCAGTGGACCACGCAGTGGACCCCCCCCGACCCTTCCCAACAAGAAATCTCACTGCTGTTCTACCTCAGCTCCTCAGAAGGGCCTCGGCAGCCTCCACAGCGTGCTTTGACTTGAGACGTGCTTGGGCCAAGTCCAGGTGGGTGCTGAGCTGACTCTACAGCACAAGGGTTTAGTGTTCGGGCCAGACGGCGCTATTCGGTTGCAGACGGGGAGCCCCCTAGCGTGCCGTGACGGATTCCAGCGATCGATGGCGGGAATTAGCAGCGGTTGAGGAGGATCTCTTTTTTTCTCGTCATGTGTGCATGAAGAGCCATGTTGTGATCTCCTGGGTTGTTTGTTACGAGGGTCTCAGGCATTCCTGAGTGACAGCGGTGGAATAAGCCAGCCTCTGATTTTGGAAATGGAAGCTGATACAGAAGGCTCTGAGAAGCGTGAGTGTTGTCGTGGTGAAACCCTCTCTGTTTTCTTATTCCCCTCGCTCAGGGTTGTGCGAAGATGTAGATGGCCACAGGAAGTCTGCTCATTTGCATCTCCTTGTTGTCAACAGGGAGAGAGAGGAATGCAGCCAGTAGGGTAGACCATAACACCTCCAGAAGGCCAGAGGGTGTCGGACACACACACACACACACACACACACACACACACACACACACACACTGTAAGGAGAATCTCGACTGACCTTAGTCCCAAAACACTTCAGTTATACTGTCTCTCCCTAAAATGAGGTCTCTCAGAGGGGTGATGAGCAGTTGGAAGTTAGCGGTCAGATCCATGGTGCTTTGTTCTCGACATAGGAACAAATAGCACCCCTCCTACAAACACACACACACACACACACACACAATCACAATTTTACCCCCTCACATAATCTGCTGGTTTCTATTCCTGGGATTTTCAACTGCTGGCTCAGATATATGGTCATGTTGTGAAACTGCCAAGGGGTGAGAGATGTCCATGTTTCGTAAAAAGAAGGAGGAGATGAGAAAAGAACTGCACTGTGGCCCCAAGGCTTCTCCTCTACAGTACTAAACTGCCCAGCAAAAGTTCATATTTTGTGGCACTAGAACTGACATGTCAAGTCTCTGTTTAAAACCAGCTATAAGTCCCTCCAAAAAAGACTCCTTGCAGTGATTTATTTTTGCGGCCCTCTTACAAGCCCTGCAGGCTCGCTGAAACAGCGCTCGTTCCACATGTGTCAACATATTTTTTCAAGCTTCATTTTTCTTTTTCAGATTTAGAAAATTTGAAGAGACTGTTGCCTCTTCTCCCGAAAGCTAATTATTATTTCACCCAGCTGCCCAGTGTTTTTTGAGGAAACATACTTCCTGAAATAAAAATTGCTGACTCGAGTTGAACACTCGGGCCCTAAATTCTTTTTGACGCAGGCAAGCGAGTGCTGCAGCAAGTGTCTGGGTGCAAGTTAAAGTCATCGTCAGGATCAAAACAATGTCAAACTTCCGACAGAATATTTCCACAAATTGTGTATTACTTTACCTTTTCCGCTAACTTTATTGAAAAGGAAAACAAAGCAGGGGGTTATGGGGAGGGGAAAAACGTGGCCATGATACTCACATCCACGTTTCCTTACTCAACTCCCCAAGGGCAGAAATACCTTTATACTGGTTGACCTTTCTGTGCACTTTGATTAAAACTTTTTTTCCGCCAGCTTTTCTCTCAGCTTTTCTCTCTCTCACTCTCCTTCTCTTAAGTTCTCTATTGCAATTGAAACTTTTTTCACCATTTCTCCTTTAGGTTTTCTCTCTCTCTCTCTCTTTTCTCCCTCATCTCCTCTCTCACTCTCCTCTCAACTTCCTCTTCATCTCTGTGCTACCATCCTCTCTCTCTCTCTCTTCCCTCCTCTTTCTCTCTCTCTCTCTCTCTCTCTCTCTCTCTTTCCTGCTGCTGGTGTGTGCATGCATAGAGGCTGCATGTGAGTGTCAGGCCGAGTGTTTGTCAGCGGCTCCCCCTGAGCCGAACGAACGTATCCGTGTTGACACGTGTAGTAGTCAATGGATTCAAGATGACAGTCTAATGTGGCGGATTAATGGCTCCCCCTCCTCCTCCTCCTTCCTCTCGGAGCTGACAGGACCAGTCTGTACCAAACCGCCTGCCTGCGTCTCTCGGCACGCGGAGAAGTCGGACTCAGGCCAGAGAAAGTGGGGATGGAAATGACCAGAGGTGTCCAAACACATGGGGCAAATTCTGAGATACACACATTTATACCGCGGATTCCTAATATTTATCAAAGATAAGTGATGTGTTGCTCTGCAGTTCCAGGGAGTGAGCACATATCACAAAAGTTTATCAACAGCCACACAAAGACAAACACACCCTCACAGATCGCCTCAGAGCATGCTCGCTTACACAAGCATGCATGCAAGCGTCCACCCGAAACCACAAGATGGCAAACACACACATACACTCAGGAACACAGGAATACAAGAAAAAATAAGGTAAGGTCAGTTTAATTCAAGTATGTATTTAATAGTATTACACACAAGCACACAGTCTAACAGAAAAAAGGCACAATTAAAGAGAAAAAACCAAAAATATTGCTGGTTAGCTGTGGGGCAGGGAAGCCAGTGGAGACATCTGAGGCATTGGCACGGCCTGGGTGAGTCACGTGTTTTACTCAGGTGAGGTGGTGAAGAGAAGTGCAACCTGTGTTATTCATACATTAACTACCGTAATAAAAAAAACAACGTTGTCAATGGCATGCCAGTAGGAAAGCTGGTCAGCAGCTGATTTGTTAATGATGTGTACATCTGACCAGTCTGTCAGTGGCCAGTCAGTCTTAATGTATCCGCATTTGAGCGTGGAAACGTTTCACCGCTGTTGACATGTTTTTGTGAGTTGGAGGAGTGCATCACATTTCCACAGATAGCTTGAGTCTGGATAGAAGTCTGCATAGTTGCCGTTTGAAAAACCACATTAGCTGTGTTAATGTGCATGAAGTCCTTACACGGGAGTAGGATCAGGTTACAGGACCGTGCTTGCCTACTGTAGGTGATGATTCACGTGGACTGTTTCAAAACAGAGTTGCCATGCCAACAGAATGACAACTGCCTTCCTGTCCTCCTGTGACACCTCGATGTGGTACAAACAAACATGGAAAAGCATTCTAAATCACCCCCCTGTCAACCCCCCACCCTGCTCATCAACAGGGTCCTTGTGTTTTCTGGAGGGACCAGAGAATTGCCTGTTAGATTTTTCCCTCCTTGCCTCCATATGCCTGCACACCACTGGCTGACATCAGTGCAGGTCTGTGCCTCGAGGGTGGCTCCACTAAACCAGAGGCCACTAGAAGCCAGTGCCCTCGTGAAACAAGCGCGTCCTTTGTCCATTACTAAAAAAAACAAAAAAAAACACATCTTCATCTAACCACACACAGGCTCAAGCTGCCCAAAAGCTGCCAGGATTCCAAAGTCGGCCGGACTGTCTGTCCACTGTCACATGCACTTACTCCAACTGAGTGGAGGGAAGGCAGGCTGTCAAAGACGGCCGACTGAGATGTTCCAGCCAAACACAACACCAGAGCGAAAAGGTCAGCTCGGAGAGGCGGCTAGCCCACAAGCTAAAGCATGAGGCTTCTCAGACTGGACTCCCAGAGCTACATCTTAACAGCAAAGTTGGTGCTTAAAAGTTGGCTGCGGTCCCATAACAAGGTCTCATGAATGTGTTTACAGACTGGTGCCATTAAGCGATATTAGTCACCAGATGAAGTTGCTAATTTTTTGTACATTATGTAATGCTTTTCCATATAGTTATGTCACATAGCTGAGAAACACCCGTTATGAGCTGCTCTTCAATGTCCTTATGTAAAATGGTTTTAAAACTGTTTCAAATAGTTATAATTGGCCTTTTAAATAAGGAGGCACATCTAAATCACCAGTGCTATTACCGACGGCTATTTGTAATTCCCGAGTAAACAGCAAGGTGGTCCATCTGTGAGCCCTTTTTACGCTCTTTCCTAATTACTGGGGTCGGCCTTAGGAGTGGACGGCTTTACTTGTGTAATCAGGTGGTGTTGCTCTTTTGGCTCAGGCCAATCTATTGTGCAGTGCCCTTTGCTCCCAACTCTCCTCCACCCATTTCACCTCCTTAATGTGTTTCACCAGAGTGGTGATTTTCAGGCTCCCGAGGGGCGGTGGGGCTACTTTAGCTCTTGGTGTTTGGTGATGCCTGCTGTGTTAGCGGTGGGGCTACTTTAGCTCTGGGTGTTTGGTGATGCCTGCTATGTTAGCGCTTCACGCTTTGGTGGTTTCACTGGGGTAGCTTCTGTTTGCCCCCCTCCCTACCCCAATCCCCAGTCCCCTAAAGTGTTTTCTATGGCCTCACGGTTTAGCAGAGGTGCTAAAGGTACGACTGATCTAGCTAGACGAGGAGTGTGTGTGTGTGGGGGGGTCCAGCTGTTGTAACTTAATCAACAGTTCAACTCACTGCCTCTATCCCACACTCACACCTACACGCCCCGCTGACTGTGCGGGTGTTGACATTTTTACATTCTGCGGAGTTGCATACAGCTTTCACTTGACAGCACATTTCTCAATAGAGCTGTGGCGTGTTGATGTTCAGGGTCAGATAAGAGCAGAGGGGGAAGAGAGAGATTACTGTTTCAACTCACACTACAGGTCTGTATATCCTAACATTAACATTTATCGGCATTCGTAAGGTGTCTTTTTTTATTGATACTTCCGTTGGAACTGACAGCTATATTTTGGTTCCGTATAAACTAGCAAATAGCATCTGCTGGGATTAGCCTAGCGTCAATCTGGCTTGACTGATTCCTCTGTTGTAACTAATACAGGTAACTTGGTTTAGGTGAGTTGAGTGGCCCGACTACACCTTGATGGTGTTGTTGTGTTGTTGACTTTAGCAGAGCTAAACATGTGTTGATGTTTAAAAGAAGACTCTGTGGTTCTGTGACGTGGGTAAAGGCAGTTAATCTGCTGTGTTATTGATTCTCCTCACTGCACACAAGTGGCACAAGGCCTGTAGGCAAGGTGTCAGTCACTGACTTACTCTTTTTTCCTGTAAAAGGGAGCAGTATGCTATAGACACAGATACACCTGTATATACACACACACACACACACACACACACACATATATGCACTTAACCATCAAACACACATTCACATTCAAACAAATGCACATGTACACACACACACACGCGCCGAGGGGCTCCTGGCTCATGTGAGATATTTTTGTATGAGGAAGTAGGTCAGTAGAGTCCGCCGCTATCTCTCCTGTGTTTACTCCACTGGTGCCGTGCCAACCAGACCCCCGCTCCCCCGCAGGTGTGCACTCCCTCGGGGCCCTGTGAAGTCGGCCAGCCTGCCGAACGGACGGACGGACGGGTCGTTTGGAGGAAATGGCTCCCAACTGCCCGTTCAGCTCGACCGCTTCCCTTGCTCTCCACCCCTCCCTTGTGATGAAAGAAGTGAAGGAGAGAGAGGGAAAAAAAACCCCTGCTTTCCCCAGATCGTGATCCCGCCAGCCAAAACTCACCCAAGTTCTGTTTGCGGGCCTTGTTATCGGAAAGTCGGTCCTCCAAGCTCCCTGAAAGCACCGTCTGAGCGTGCCCAGAGCTAATCCTAAACCCCCCACAACAACCCAAACGACTCACCCCCAACTTCCATCCTTCCCCCCTCCCTAACCCCTTCGCCCTCCCCCCTACTCACCCCCACCTCCAAACCTCCAAACCTTTTGAGCTGCTTGGCAAGCACCTACCCAGCCGCTATCCGCCTGACAAACACGGGCCTGTCTGGCTAACCTGCTTACCCTCGCCTGCCCCCCCTCCCAACACCCCCCCGCCCCCGACCGGAGGCCTGTTTACTCAGCTCGCTTCAGGGCAAGAATGAGAGCAGTGGAGCACAGGCCCAGGCCCTCAGGTAGCGAGCCAGACTGAAAATTAGAAGAAGAAGAAAAAAAAAAACCCAGAGGCCCAGTATTCTGCTGACCTTAATTCAAGAAACGCCGCTCTGGTCCAAGGTCCGGTCAGGAAGCTGAGTTAGAAAAAATATCTTTAAGCGTAGACTTATTAGTATTAGTGGGGGCAAAGTGTCTCTATTTTGCTTAGCAAAGATTGAACCGCATACACAGCCTCAGTGTATCAGTGATCGTTGGGGTGTGTGTGGGTGTATTTGCACTCCTGGCTTTGGGTAGTCTGCTTGGGCGTGAGCTGCTCTGATGTGAGTGGCTTGACTGTTATGTGCAGGAAGTGAGAGGCTCAGGGAGAATTAAACATGGACAGACATAAAATCTTGGCCGTACTTCAATGCCTACAAAAGATGAATCAGACACTGAATATACAGTGTGTCATCCATACTACGATCAGTAAGACATACAGTATTTGTGTGTGTTTCTATGTGAAAGAGAGAGAGTGTGTAAAAAGATTAGATCAAACACTTGCAGTGCGACGTCCCAAAGCAGTCTGCTTCGCACTCACAGTGATCACGTCCCCTTTTTGGGTTCCCAGGCAAATCTGTTTTACATTTCAATCTCTTTCTCTCTCTTTTTTCTTTTTTTTGATCGGGTGTTTTTCCAGTGTATGCGTTTTTTTTCATGGTGTCCAAACTTGTTGTCTCGACGAGCCTAATGAGCATCCAGAGGTCCTGCGGCCTTACGGTCCTGCCAGCAATCTCTCATTGAAAGAGACATTTCCTACCGACAGACTCTCGATGACCTCAGTCTCACTGGTATGGAGCTAATCACAACGACTGTCCCGTGCCATCACTGATGACCGGCACAGTCCTGTCCACGGGCAGCACAACAAACTTGTCTACAGAGCTGAGAGAGAGAGGAGACCGTTTTAGAGATGGTCATTTATCTCCACATGAAAGACGAGCGGGTTTCACAGATGACGCTAAATTGAATCACTCCTGATGACCCCTGGCATCATGAGGGTTGAGAGCTGGAGATGTTTGGTGGAGGCATCCGTGTAGACTGATGGTATGGAACACACTGGAATGTGATTTCTTGTCACAACTGTACTGTCCCAAGTTTACTTATTAAAAGACGAGGTTGTGTCTGGGTCTCACCTGGTCTGGATAAGATGCGAACTTACTTATCCTGTTTATGAGAGAAGACTACATGTAAGGCTCCAAGTGCATAATACTGAATATATTGAATTTTGAATATTGAATTTCCCCTTGGGGATCAACAAAGTATCTATCTATGTATCTATCTATCTATCTATCTATCTATGTATCTATCTACTGTATTTATGCAGCTGGTAACGTCACACCGGTGTGACAGGGAATGTTTTAGAACGTTGATTTTACAATATTCTCATCATAGATTCATGTCAGATTTTTACTTTTTACTTTTTTTCAACATGGAATTTTCAGTTGGGAATTTGCAGAACGGAATCTTTTTTTTTAGAATGTTCAGAACTCCCCTGCTGAAGGGTCAATGAACAAGCACCTTATGAGCACTCTGTTAAAAAAATGTCTGTATAAAGTATGTTTTTGTACCGTGTACTTTTTGTATTAGAACATTGTGTCGTACTTGGAGCACATTTGGAAGTTGAAGAAGAAGAAGTAGAAGTTGAGTTACTGTAGGAACATGTAATGATATGTACTCACGTCAGAAAAACACATTATTTATTACTCACATAAACACACGGTAAAAAGGAGACATCACGTACAGTGGGACCTTCAGGGAATTCCCAAGACGGGGGACGCAGTGGCATTCCGCAGGTGTGGTGCGTAAAGCGTTGAGCTGACATGCGACCGCAGCAGCAATTAGGTGTTACATAACGGCCGAACAGATGCTCACTTTGACGGGCGGGGACTTTGACTGTCTGCTTTAATGCACTTAGCCGCGGATGTCAAGAGGCGGGCCAGACTGTGTGCCTCTCTTCAGTCAGACACGTTTCTGGGCCCCACTCACACACACACACACTTACACTTACACACACAAACACACACACACACACACTCACATATAGAAGGGCTCTCCTTGATATAAACCAAGTACCCAGCTCTTGTGGTTTGCCCAGGCTTTTTTTTCCACCCCAAATGGAGAAAATAACAGCTCAGCTCATAACAACAGACCCCTGCTCCTGTTGAAGCACTTTAGTCAGTTCAGTGCAAAACACACTCAGGTGGGGACAGTCCATCATGTTATTCCTGAGAGGGCAGCAAGTCGGACACCCGACACTCAGAAGCGAGGCTGCCTGTGCTGCCGCCGCCACGTACTGGGGCCTCGCCGAGCAGGAAGTGGCCCCGGGGGGGAGAGGCACGCCTTCGGGATACAGCTGGAGGACCGAAGCACGCGTTGGCTGAAACAACACCACGGGTGCTGGGTTCCGTTCTCCGTGGGTTCTGCCACAGCGGGGGTTATGCTCTAATGGGGTTCCTCACCGCGGCTGCCAGTGCTGTGGTCAGACCCACCCAGGCTGAGGCGAAACGTTGAGCTGAGCACGTTTGTCGGGTGTGGTGTGTAGAGGTGGAGAGGTCCTGGGTGTTTGGGGTTGGGGTGTATACGTAGAGGTGGAGAGGTCCTGGGTGTTTGGGGTGGGGGTGTATACGTAGAGGTGGAGAGGTCCTGGGTGTTTTGGGTGGGGGTGTATACGTAGAGGTGGAGAGGTCCTGGGTGTTTTGGGTGGGGGTGTATACGTAGAGGTGGAGAGGTCCTGGGTGTTTGGGGTGGGGGGCAGAAGTGTTCAGACTCACGTGGACAAAAGGCTCATGATCGCTTGTTCCTCTATATGGCCTTCAGTCCATCTGCTGGGTGAGGGTGGATTTCAGTCACTCACGTGCGGTGAACTGCTGAATGAGCCAGAGAGAGAGAGAGAGAGAGAGACAGAGGGAGAGAGAGAGGGAGAGAGAGAGAAAGGGGTCTTTGTATGGGCTCCAGGTCTGACCCCAGGGCAGACCCACGACCCCTTCTGCCATCCGCCAATGCCCAAATCTAGCTCCTGTGACCCCCCCCCCCCCCGATGATAACAGACCCAACCCAAACGCCTGGCTCTGGAGGCTTTTACATGGACTTACACTCTGGTTTCCCATTCACGTGTATGGGTGGCCCTTGTTTTTGTTACAGGTAGTAGCGAGCTGTCTGTCTTCTGCCTGACTGAAAATCAAATAATCAGTGGTCCTGCTGGTGTAGGGAAACACTGTAAATGAGTTTTGAATAACTGACCCTGGACACAACTATATGAGTTGACCACAACGTCATGTGTGCTCTTTACCTTTCAAAATAAGACCTGCAGAGAGGTTGCCCGTGGATAATACTGTCATTTAATCTGGCGGACATAAACAGGGGGCTGCTGCAAGTAACACACCCAACCGCACGTTTGAAAGCACAGCTTTTGTAGGTTTGTCACATCTGGTCTGATTTTACAGAAATTCGCTAAGACGGACTCGCATTATAAAGGAGATGTCAAACAAGACCACGTGCTGCTGCTGTTTGGGCTTGTATTGTCGGCAGAGCTTACGGTCGTTGTTATCGCTGAAGCTTTCTAAGGCTTGACCTCGTCTCCTCATCTTACGCCAAGCACCCACACATTAAGCCCACCTCATGCTATGGAATGTTGGTGTATCAGGAGGAATGCTTAGGGAAAATATTCACCACACAAACACACACACACACAAACACACACACATCTGCACACACACACACACACACACATCTGCACACACACACACACATCTGCACAGCATTTTTACCCACCTATTAGCCTCCATACAAAACAAGCCATTTCATTCTCAGCCAAGTTTCCATCATTCAAGGTGCATTGACTGAGGGTGATAAAGTATGTAATCAAAGCAGCACCAAATAATCTGAAGAATGCAGATCTTTCCAATAATTTGAAAAGCAAGGAAGGTCATAACCAGGGTTGGGTCAGATTACTTTGAAATGTAATCCATTACTGACTACAAATTACATGGCAATTTTTGTAATCAGTAACGTAATCAGTTGGATTACCAAAAACATGTAACGTAATCTGATTACTTTAGGATTACTTTTAGAATTACTTCAATAAATATGTCCCTTAAGTAAAAGACACCACTACACTGAATTGATGAAAGAATTCTCATTCTATTTTTCTCTTTATTATTTTATTGCATCTAAGAAATCTCTTTGCTCTGAGTAAAGCATTCCTGTGTGAATGAACTGATCTTTTCCTCCAAAAGTATTACCATTTACTTTGAGGTCACCAGGTCCCATTGTCTGAAAAACACCCAAAACTAATACATTTCTATAGCTATTCTCCACTTTGGGGGTGGTGTTTTGGTGGTTGAAATTTTCACCACATCCAAAAATTGATCACTTAGTCATCATGGATGTGATCATGGATCACTATTCTCCAAACATGCACAACTCAGCTTAACCTTTATAAGGGCACACCTGGACAATGAATTTAGCTTTCACTGGATTTTTTTGACCCAGGGACATGGCCTGAGATCGGAATAAAAAAGGAAGCATCAAACCCAAATGACACCATGTCCATTTCAATTGTGGGGGTGAGAAAATTATTCCTTTGGGATGTTTTTCAACCAGGGGGACCTGGTGACTTTCTCAAAGTAAACGGTAACACTAAAACAAGAGGCTACATTGAGATTAGGAGGAAAAGATCAGGCAGTGTGCCGAGAGACCTGCCCCAATAGTAAATAAGTTAGTAAGTATAGATACTCTTTTGATCCCGTGAGGGAAATTTGGTCTCCCAATCCGTGATTTAGTGAAGCACACAGAGCACACAGTGAGGTGAAGCCCACACCAACCCGGAGCAGTGAGCTGTCTGCTACAGCGGTGCTCGGGGATCAGTGAGGGGTTAGGTGCCTTACTCAAGGGCACTTCAGCCATGGATGTGGGCATGGGAGAGCAGTGCTCAACCACTTCCCCCGCCCACATTTTTTCTACTGCTCAGGGATCAAACCGGCAAGCCCAAAGCTTGTCAAATTAAAAGATAGCTAGGCTATCATAAAAAAAGTTGCATTGTTTGCATGATAAAATGTAATCAGGTAATCCCCAACAATGTAACTGTAATCTGATTACACATTTTTTTTATTGTAATCTGGGCTGATTATAGTTACTTGATTTTTGTAATCTGATTACGTAATCCAGATTACATGTAATCAGTTACTACCCAACCCTGGTCATAACATCTGACCTTGCTGCCCTGACACTAAGCTAAGAAAGTCAGAGGGTTGAAAATCCCTTAGTGGCAGTGCCTGGATAAAGTATGGCAAATCCCTGTCTGATGTCTTGTCTGTGCAATATTTGTTTGGCACTTTTGTGAGGTCAGCCTCCCTCCAGGTGGACTTGAATGTGGTATATAACACTCTACCTCACACTTTTAGCACTCATTTAAACAGCTGACAGTTCTTAAGTCCACAGTTATTTTGGGAGTGGGTTAATGGCCTCTGAATATACAGGCGATCTTGTAATGAATGGAATGCAATGTTAGATAACCTCGTCACAGATGCAAAGAAACAACATGGTAGCTTCAGTTTTTCCTCAGGTGACCATCACAATAGTTCAGGCTTTATAATGAGTATATGTTGTAATTAGTAGGATGTGAAACGCTACATTTTACTCAGTGTAGCCATGCTTAATGTAAGGGATAACAGACGCCGAGGTGTTCTGTTATACAGAATTAATGGACGAGGGCGAGGGCCTATAACAGAGATAGTGTGGACAGTTAGCTTGTTTACAGTTGATTCCATTGTTGCAAAGCCTGCTTCCAGGCTCAACCGTCATCCTACTATGGTTGTTATAGTTACCATTCATAAGCATTGATATGGAACAATGATAAAACTTTTTTTTTTTTACCAGATCTACTTCATAGGTGTCCCGTTATTCAGAATTAATAGCCACCCCACCAGCCAATTACAAAAGAGTATTTCTTCTTTCCGGGTGATAAGAGCCTATAAGGCCTCGCTGTGGAGCTACCTTTCCCACTGTACAGTGTCGATGGAGAGCTTCTTTGTCGTGCCTCTCGGTGCGCTTGGGTGGACAAGGAGAAAGCATTTCATAGGGACCCATAGGGTTGCAGGCTTAGGCTGGACCCCTGCTGAGAGGGCCACCACGCGGGCCAAACCCCCCCCCCCCCCCCCACACACACACACACAACCCGTTCCCTGGCCTGGGTGGCCGGCGTGGTGGAAAAAGGGGTCGTCGCCCCCCCCCAGGAAAGCTGGAGTCCACTCGGAGCAGCGGTGCAGAGGAGCACATCGTCCGTCCAGCAGGTCTGACCTTGGAGACCACGAGAGGAAATCTCATCGTCTCCGGTGAACACACTCCAGCTCCTTTCTCCTCTGCACATGCGATTCACATGCAAATCTCACAGATGGAAAGAGAAAAAAGGAGTCAAAATAAAAGAGTCTGCTTTGAGTTTTAACACACACATGTCAGGATGAGCATCCCATGTTATTTGTCCTATCACAAAAGTATGTATGTTTCATTGTAACCTGCAAGACATATTTATCATTATAATGCTCATTTTGGTTTTATTCAATACTGCTTGTGCAAACATTCCTTTTATAACCTGTGGATTAAACCTCACTGATAGAGGAGCGAAGACCGGTTCCTCAGGCTCTTTTTCTTCTCTGGCGCAGGTGCCCCATCGCTCTCAAAGACCACACACATACATAGAAACCTCTACAGCAGTCTGTTTTGCTCCAGAATCAATTATTATGAAAACCAGACCTCAATAAAATATTTCACCGAACGATTTGTATGTGTTAACTGCAGCTGGTTTACATAATGAAGCATTTGGGTGTGTCTGGTGGTTCTACACGGATCCGGCCGATTTTAAAAATGTTTCAGAGGGAAATGTGTAATTTGCAAGTTTATTAGTTATTCTGTTTAAAACCCCTGTAATAATTTTGGAGACTCTCAGTGACAGGCTATTGTGATGTAGAACAGTGTTTTTCAACCACTGTGCCGGGGCACACTAGTGTTCCGTGAGAGATCATCAGGTGTGCCGCAGAAAATTACCCAAATGTCACTTACTGGTCCAGAAAAGCAACTGTTGCATCAAAGAATTTATAACCACATGCTCTCATTGATTGTATGATTGCACTATTTGTGGTATGCAGGCATTGTACAACGAGGGCCCCATATCCAGTATTCACAGAATCATCACATATCCAGTTCATAACAACAATTAAATTAGATATAGTCACCTACAAATGAAACAGAGGGCGCTTGTTTTATTGAGCAGGTCTTGCATAGAAGCCATAATAAGGCCATATCTGTGTATTATTTGGCTATGGTATGTTTATTTTTTCTTCACACAGGATGTTAGTGTGCCGTGGGACATTTTAAGTGTCAAAAGTGTGCCGTGGCACAAAAAAGGTTGAAAAACACTGATGTAGAAGAAGGCTGAAGGCTAAAGACTGAAGGCTGAAGGCATGAGTGAGCTGCCCGCTTTAGATTTATGACAGTGGATATTATTATGACCGCCGCGCAGCGAAGCGGCGGTCATATAGGTTTAGTCAGATTTTTTTTTTTTTTTTTTTTTCGCATGTCCAAATTTCTGTCAATGATTCCCGGGACACTGAAAGACCGGGGTAGACGAAACTTGGTGGGCATGTAACCCCATATGGATAGCATGGAACCATAGTTTTTCGTTTTGATCTGTAGCCCCCCCGCTGGACTGCACCCCCCGAAAGGAGGGTAGGGCAGACACAGTTTTCTGTGAATATCTCGAGAACCGTAAGGTTTAGGAGGACCATTTTTTTTTTGTATGTTGATCTCAAGGGGCCATGTCAACCCATCCCATTACCACTTATTTCATGTATAGCGCCACCTAGTTAAAAATTAAAAAGCAAAAAATTAGGTGTTTTCATCACAATATCTCTGGCTGACATGGTCAAAACTGCACGAAATTGAAAGTGTAGGATCATTATGACACCCTCCGAATGCATGCCAAGTTTTGTGTACTTTCGTTCATGGGGGGCCTTACAATAAAACAATTTATGTGTACATTTAGTGACGTACACCAACAAGGATTCCCGGGACACTGAAAGACCGGGGTACACAAAACTTGGTGGGCATGTACCCCCACATGGATAGCATGGAACTGTCATTTTTCGTTTTGATCTGTAGCCCCCCGCTGGACTGGACCCCCCGAAAGGAGGGTAGGCCAGACACAGTTCTCTGTGAATATCTTGAGAACTGTAGGCCCTAGGATGACCATTTTTTCCGTATATTTGCCTCCAGGGGTCATGTTAGCCCAGTTCATGTGCACACATGTGCACAAACAGATACACACACACACACACATTCACAGTAATCATGACACATACTCACACAGTAGACATATGTACGCTTCCATGCACAGGCACATACGCAGGCACGCACACACACACACACACACACACACACACACACACACTTACACACACACACACACCCACACACATAACATAAACATAACACAAACAATCAAGAATTTCTCATAATTATGAACAGGCAAGATGGAGGTGGGGTTGTATAAAATTAATTTTACATGTGAAATCTATGAACTAATCATGTTTTGGTACTTGTTGTCTAGCAGATACCAGTGAGAATTGAGTGTGGATAATGCAATTTAATGAGACAGTTAGAATCATATAGGCCTTTCAGCGTGATTTCTTTTTGTGGAAAAAATGTGCTGGACTGGGCGGCGGTCATATTTTGTACCGCTCTGCGGTACATCTAGTTCCTCAGTGTGTCTGTCCTGGGCAGTGACCTTCATTTAGGAATTGGAGTATGTGAGTGTTTTAGTAAAGGATAACCTATGGCGAGATTTTTTCTGGGGTGTGTATATGTGTATGTGTGTGTGTGTGTGGGGGGGGAGTACCACCCTATGGATCTTGGCCTTTTGCGTTAGAGGAAGAAGCAATGTCTTCCTGGGCCAGTGGCATTCTGAGTAAAGGAGGTGGGGGGGCAGAAACATGGGTGTGGGGGATTGATGGGATCTTGACACAGCCCATCAAAGGGGCCGAGGGACAATGATTCCCCCGTGCATGGTCTTGTCTCTCTCTCTCTCTCTCTCTCTCTCTCTCTCTCTCACACGCACAGCGCAAACTCATTAAAAACACTCAGGACTTCCTGGAAGAGCGTGGGGATTTTATGGGCCACGTTCCTTTGTGGCGTGCACAGAGATGCATTCGGGCTCGTTTGATCTCCTGAGATACACGCTGTGAGTTCCTCTGCTCTGTGTGGGACTGGGAGAGTGTTGGCGGTGCATACTCCTGACAATGTTTTGCACTATGGAGGATTCGTGCAGTGAATTTATTATGGTGGCTTTGAGAGGACGGAGCTGGTGTTGTCTCCACAGAGAATCTTCCGGAATATGTGTCTTGTGTTCTTCGGCAGGAACGTGCGTCTGGCTTTGCTTTGTGTAAAAGGTGTTTATTATTACGCATCATTTTTACTTCCTGCGTCAGGGCCCGTTTGTCCCGATGGCTCGACAGATACACATATTGCAGGCATATTGTCTTTCACTTTGCCCAGAAACACTTACTGAGTTGATTTCACGCTCATCCTTATCCGACAGATCATTTCATGTCATGTCACACATGAAAACCACAAAAAGTACTTTATGGAAACCGATGTTCCCTCTTCGTTGGATTAGTGTGGCTTCTAAGGCAGCGTAACTCTACCACATTCATCACTGGAGAGCCATCCAGGGGAAGCCACAGAATAGATGGTTAGTCACTCAGACCACCAGACATGTTGAAAGGAACCATCCCTCAAAAAGTCTGTGCTTTGTGTCATTGAGAGCTAATGGAGCCTAAACTAAAAGACGAGATGGACTAGATCCAGGAATATGGGTCTCTCTCTCTCTCTCTCTCTCTCTTCACTCGTCTCCTTCAGAGATGAAAGACAGTCATTCCCTCAATCCAAAACTGACAAAACAATTTAGAATTAATGAAATGTCAGCACAATTAGACAAGTACAGGAACTGTCAGGCCCACATTCCTCTTTTGTCCATTTGTAGCCAAGACCATATAATCGTTTTTAAAAAAGGACATTGGACTTTAATGACATTGGACTTAAATGAGCCCAACGTTATCATACTCCATCACTGCTGTTCAGTCTTCAGAGGCAGACCCAGTCACTGAGGGCCTATCTTGTGTGGCAAATGAGGGAAAAAACTCTGATTAACTAGGCCTCAGAGAGAACGCACCGCAGACTGCAGAGATTTCTCCCCTCTGCCCATTTCCCGGGATGAAAGCACCGCTGTCTGCATAAATCCGCCCTTTGAGTAGACTCCAGTTATCTGCATGGGGCACATTCAGTGGACACCCCTCCCTCCCCCCAACATACACACACACACACACACACACTCCCCTTGCCCAGAGGGGATCAGCAAACAGAGTGTCTGTCCGACAGCCAAACAAACAAGGATGCTTGAATTTCACTGATAGACGGGGGCTAGTTAAACCTTTAAGACGGTAAAAGAGGCGTACAGCACGACTCTCCTCTGAAAAGCTCTCTTTAGTGGCTTAGGGGCCCAGCTGGCGCGCCAGGCCCGGCATGAAGGGCCAGGCATGAAGGGCCAGGCATGAAGGTCCAGGCATGAAGGGCCAGGC
This sequence comes from Alosa pseudoharengus, assembly GCF_046254945.1. Lineage (NCBI taxonomy): Eukaryota > Metazoa > Chordata > Actinopteri > Clupeiformes > Clupeidae > Alosa > Alosa pseudoharengus. The sequence goes on along the minus strand of NW_027468859.1, from coordinate 27,395,957 downwards.
ATGAAGGTCCAGGCATGAAGGGCCAGGCATGACTCCCCGCTGTGTTGTGAACAGACCAGTTCCAGAGACCAAGTCACTGACCAGCGGCTCTGTGAGAGGCTCTCGCTGACAGGGGTGGACAACCCCGGCTTCAGAAAGTAAAAGTCCTGCCATGTACTCCTTGTGCCTGAGCACTCAACTCAATTAGGCCTCTGCCAGAATACCTCAGCCTACACCCCCCCCCTTTTCCCCCAACCCTTCTATCCTAACCCTACTCTATCCCAGAATGTAAGAAATCCATTTTTCGCGCAGGGAGAAGTCATTGAATGGGTCCAGGTGTACATGTGATGCTGCACTCTGGACCTGGCACAGGTGAGGACAGAAGCACCACTCCTCTCGCCCCACTCAGGTCTGCTCCCTGCGCTCACAGCGTGCCCAGCACCTCATCACCACAATCTCCAGTACTTGCCATTCAGAAGGACACAAGTCATACATGATCAGGATGCATAGTTTTGATTTGAACTTAATTAATTACCCAATAAAGAAGTGCATACACAATAGAGTTGTGACAAGTGACAATGAAGTCACAATTCATTAAAGGAACAATTTACTTATGTAATAGTATTTCAATGGATGTATTGTTTTAATTGATTTATTATTACAATATGCTGTAAAATTCTTGTTTTCTCCACCTGAACCTGACGATCAAATGAAAAAGTACAAAAAATGCCATTCATGCAAAATGTATGAAAGAGATATTCCTGCAAAAGATGCATACACAATAGAGTTGTGCGGGATTGTTTTCAAATGAGTTTGCAAGGGTCTTATTCCCTAGTTGAGCTGAATGTGGCACTGAGTCAGTAACAGACAGGCATGAATGCAAAACGTCCCATTTCAAATCTGGGCAGGAGATCTAAAGTATTACTTTTCTTATTTCCCGCTCCCCCTTTTTGCTCTTTCTCCTTTTTAGTAATTAGAGAAAATTTCTCTCACATGAAAAGACGACGTTGGAAACGTGAATGACGGGTGGCATTTCGAACATTCTCTCCAGAGCACTTTTGGTCTGGCCAAAATCGGTACACGTTTTCCTCGTTTTCCTCGACCGGTACACGAGTCTCGAGACTGACTGACTTTTTGTGTCTGTCTTTAACTTAATCAGTGGGGGATTATTGAAGGTGAATGTGGTGTACAAAGACTCGCCCTCTACACACGTGTTTAACCTCTGCGCCCCTGACACACGTGAACCTATAGGCAGATCACTTAGATCCCTGTTAAAATGGTCAGGCCCCCCCCCCCCCCCCCCAATGCTGTTTTTGTTCAAGAGGAATACCTTGCATTCCAGCTCATGTCACCTAGGTAACTTGACCCCTTTAAATCTAATACATTTTGGCCCAGGCCCTATGTGACCATAACCAAATTAACCCCTTCGCCATATAGATTGTCATCGCTGCAATGTGATATTCAGTAGTTACTTGTCCTTCATGCTCCTGGGTTGCACTTTTCATTATCCACACATCTATCAAGTAGATCTCTGCCAATAAGCTGGCGTAGTGATGTGGGTCTGTTGCAATCGCGTGCAGGGATTCGCCTGGGTGGAGGACTGTTGTGGTATGGCGGATTGAAGGTGAGGTGGACCATGCACAGAGAATGTGACCTTGTGGAGAGAAAACAAAGGTGTACACACACACACACACACTTCTTCTCTTAGGGTCTTTATGGAGTTCACTCAACCTTCACAAAAGAGAGTTTTTGTTTCCAACTGAGCAACACCCTACAGCACAGTCTAGCTGTTATGAATCAGATCATTTCATGACTCAGCTCAGTCTGATTTGAACCAAAGAAGAAGAAGAAAGAGAGAGAGAAATTGTGTGCAGCTGGTAAACAACATCATCTGCTCAGGCTCTTCCAGAAGCATCACTAGTGGGGGATGGGGGGGTTCCGTGCTAAACCTGTCAGCGTAATTGTTAGCGTGTTTAAGCCATCAATCACCCTGGACTCGAAAACAGCCCTCTGAGGAGCCATAGCATTAATTTGTGTGATTAGGCCTATGTTAACCACACAAAACGCCTCAGCCATGGTCAGCCATGACAGTTAAGAGAAACACACAGTTTTGCGCTGACCTGTCAGTTGTCCATCAGTTTTTTTTTCCTTACAGCCGCCAGGATGCTCCCTTTCATTCCCTGCGTGCTTTGGATGTCTTCATAATTTACTATGATAATGGACAGAAGCAAACAAGGGGAGATGGGGGTTGGCGGGTCAAGAGGGCAAGAATGTCACTGGGGTTTTTAAGTCGCGTGACTCAAGATCTGACAATAATAACAGCTCCTCAACAAGGCCTTTAACGCGAGGCAGGCAGGAATTGGGCCATTCAGAGTGCTTGGAAGAAATGGTGGTTGGATGGTTGACAGAATATGCAGTCTGTGGCGTTATCTCTGTTATTTATGACAACTTCCTGTTTGACATGACTGTGCGAGCTCAGATAAAGACTGGAGTAATACAAGGAATGAGTTCAAAAACTACTGACACCATTAGGAAGCAGATGTCTTCAGTGTTTGATGGAAATGTCAAAGCCATGGTAGCCTACATTTATGCATGGGCTCAGATCATATTAAGACGTTGGATAGCACTTATTAGCAGATTAACAGACATTAACCATTACAGTAAAAACCTAATACATCTTAAATAGGCGTACAATGCATCTTAATACATACACACACACACACACACACACACACAAACACACACACACACACACACACACACACACACACACACACACACACACACACAGAACATCTTATAGGCATACACTACATTAACACTAGCGAAGATCTAGATCACACCACATTGACGCATAATAATTTCACCTTAAATAAATGAACATACTTACACCCACTACTTTGGTATAGGTCACAGATCCCTTACTTTGCATGTTTACACAGATCCCTTACTTTGCATATACAGGAATAAAGGCAGTCCATCCACATTAAGAGCTCCAAAATGCACATTGACAGGCATTTGGCTGTATCAAGGGAAAATAAGATGACCAAGTGTATTTTAATGCATTTCACAGAATTGATGTTCCTTTTTTCATTTTGCTGATTCTACTCCACTCTTTTCATGAAAACAGTAAGACATGTGGGTGGGGGGGCTCTGTACTGTATGTTTTAAGATGGGGTCACCGCCAAAGACAGGTCAGTTCCTTTCCATCCGGATTGGAGGTTTTTAAAAAACCTGCAGGTTTCAAAGTACCATCAGATGGGCATCTTATTATCAGGGGATAATCACAAGCATTTGCTCCCTAATCTGATTGATTTCCAATTTTTGTGGATATTGTGCACAAGGTGGCCGACGGCGGTGTCGTTTCATGTATATGTTTTTTGTTTATGCTGAATCAGTTCCTCTTGTGTCAGGTTTCCATGACGATGGGGGGTTAGGCCAGTCCTACACCTGCCGGCTCCAAACGTCAGCAGTCATCTGGGAGCTTTGAATTCTCCCCCCGAACCGAATCTCCGGGAAACAAAGACGCCGACGAAGCTGACACTGTTTAAACGTGGCATGCCGAGTCCTTTCCCAGCAAAACAGTGGCGTGAGTATTTGTTCTCTGGGCTGTTTGTTTTTAGGCACGCTTGAAAACCTCTCCTCATCATTTAGGCCATGCTCTTGGAAGTGGACAAATAGAACATTTTAACAGGGTGGAAAAAAGAAAAACATTATCGACTCTTAACTCTTAGGAGGATTTTATGTCAAACCATATACACAGCACTCAGTTTTGTGTGGACTCCATTCACCTTTAAAGATAGTTAACCAGCAGGGGGGTTCGACTCAATTGCTTTCCAGTCCTCCTGAAGGGCTGTTAAAGCCCAATCCATATTTCAGGTGCACCGAGCACTTCTTGTTGTTGCTTTTATCTATCCCTGCACTCTTGCCAGAGCCCCCATAAGCATCTCTTTATCTCCCCCCCCCCTCTCTCTCTCTTTCTCTCTCTCTTTCTCTCTCTCTCTCTGCGGTATTAGAGGTACGGTGCCGTCTGGCAGGCAGTGTGGAAACGTGGCGGCGCGCCTGCTGTTGGTTGTGTGGTGGTGGATGGAGGTGGTGGAGGATGGAGGTGGTGGTGGATGGAGGAGGTGGTGGAGGATGGAGGTGGATGGAGGAGGTGGTGGAGGATGGAGGTGGTGGTGGATGGAGGTGGTGGATGGAGGAGGTGGTGGAGGTGGTGGATGGATGGAGGTGGTGGTGGATGGAGGAGGTGGTGGAGGATGGAGGTGGTGGTGGATGGATGGATGGGACGGCCAAGGGACTGGCTGCTCCCCCAGGCACATTGCAGTCCACATGGGTGAGACGGAGCTCTGGAGCCCTGCCATGCACAGGGGGAAAGGAGTGGACTTGGCTTCAGGTTCAGCATGGGTGACATGGTGGACACCAGGTTGGCTATCACGGGAACCCTTCATGTTTTTTTGCGTGTGTTTGTGTGTGTGTGTGTGTGTGTGTGTGTGGTGTGTGTGTGTGTGTGTGTGTGTGTTTGTGTGTGTGTGTGTGTGTGTGTGTGTGTGTGTGTGTGTGTGTGTGTGTGTGTGTGTGAGCGACATTCCTACTCACCATGTTTACATTGCTTAGACCTCAAAAATCCTCTCAGCATGTCATTTTCCCCATGTGCGTGTTGGCCCCTTAACTATGTACCAAAAAAAAAAAAAAAAAGATGAAGAAGAAATAAAAGTGAAAGGTTGTTTGAGGGTTGGGGGATGGTCTCATCCAGGCTCCCAAAGAAATTGATTTGACGTGGAGAAGAGTGGCCCTGTTAAGAGTACTGAGATGGGAGAGACACACATGTTGGCCTTTTATTGTTGGCGTGGTTGCATATCACGGAAAGTATTTGTTTGGATAAGGACTAACAGCAGAAGCGCCACAAGATATCTAGATATGCTGTGCCAATGATTTCTGAAGGGCAAAACGTTCTGGATCTTATATGGTGTAGCTGTTAGCCCAACATCTGTTAGAGACATACCATCCATATGTTATGCATCGGAGATCATCATGCTGTGAGTTCTGTTTTCACACATGGTTAGGAGTCGAGTCTAGGTGCATTGGGTTAGACACAGGATCACGTTCATCCATTGTCAATGGCAGTGGTTGCTAAGGACCAAGGTGAGGGTTTTCCCCCAGACAAAAATTGAACTTGGTCAGATTTTTCCATGACCCTCCTTGACCTCCAGGGCTGCATGGCATTCCTTTGTGCTGGTGTGACCATCTCACGGCGAGGACAGTGATGGATGTGCCCGAGGTAAGGGATGATTGACACAGGGACAGAGGGTGACAGTGGCAAGGCACATGTGTGTGTACCAACAGGCCTGGAGGCCTCGCGGGATGTGCTCAGCTGTGTGTGTAATGCTGTCAATCACAGAGCTTACCTATCCATAGACACACACACAACAACTATAAGGCATATACCTAGCAAATACCTCAATCACAGTTCCACTGAAATGACTTGGAAAACAAAATAAAATAAAATATGAAAATGTGTTAAAATGGTGGATAGCATTTTGGTAAAGAGCTCAGATCATATATAAAATTCATCTTTTATCTCACAATCAGAAAAAATCAAACCTTCGAAGAAAAGCAAATTTATTCGGATGAAAAGAGACCTTTTCTTTGTAATGCAATATTTATTGATTTTTCAACATAGGGAAGTATTTGTCAGTAATGGTCAAATACACAGCATTTGTCAGAATGGTCAAATTTCCCCTTAAACTAATGTCTAATACAGTATACAACCAGTGTTTTACAGAAAGATCATGGGGTGGAAGCCATCTCTGAACCACTAATTTCTTGGCTGTGTTTTCTCTGTAATACGAAATTTTTAATCATCAAGCAAAAGATGTAATGCAGGGTCCATTGGAAATGTGATGTTTGTTAAATTGGATATGGTAATGACAACAGTGTTCCAGAAAGAAAAAAAGAGACCTTTTCTATAAATACATATTTCTAACAAAAACACATTAGCACCCCTAGAAAATCATATAAACAAAGCTTTTTTCCCCATTTACACTATATATTTAACTTCTTGAAGTTACGCTCACACACACATACAATAAAATTAGCCATGCAAGGCATGTATCTTAGTTTAACTATCTCAGTGTTTACACAAACAAGTAGATCTTTCTAGTGAATAATGTGATGCATTTACTCCCTCTTACTCCTCCCTTTACTCCCTCTTACTCCTCCCTTTACTCCTTTACTCCCTCTTACTCCTCCCTTTACTCCCTCTTACTCCTCCCTTTACTCCTTTACTCCCTCTTACTCCTCCCTTTACTCCCTCTTACTCCCTCTTACTCCTCCCTTTACTCCCTCTTACTCCCTCTTACTCCTCCCTTTACTCCTTTACTCCCTCTTACTCCTCCCTTTACTCCCTCGTACTCCTCCCTTTACTCCCTCTTACTCCTCCCTTTACTCCTTTACTCCCTCTTACTCCTCCCTTTACTCCCTCTTACTCCCTCTTACTCCTCCCTTTACTCCTTTACTCCCTCTTACTCCTCCCTTTACTCCCTCGTACTCCTCCCTTTACTCCCTCTTACTCCTCCCTTTACTCCTTTACTCCCTCTTACTCCTCCCTTTACTCCCTCTTACTCCTCCCTTTACTCCTTCTTACTCCCTCTTACTCCTCCCTTTACTCCTTTACTCCCTCTTACTCCTCCCTTTACTCCCTCGTACTCCTCCCTTTACTCCCTCTTACTCCTCCCTTTACTCCTTTACTCCCTCTTACTCCTCCCTTTACTCCCTCTTACTCCTCCCTTTACTCCTTTACTCCCTCTTACTCCTCCCTTTACTCCCTCTTACTCCTCCCTTTACTCCTTTACTCCCTCTTACTCCTCCCTTTACTCCCTCTTACTCCTCCCTTTACTCCCTCTTAAGGCCCATTCACACCAAGAACGATAACGATAACTATAAATAAATATCGTTCTCGTTAATATGATGACGACGTTCACACATAAACTATAACGATAATGACATGAAGAACGATATCGTTGGGGATCACTTTCAGAGCGATTTTCACAACGATAAAATGCTAATAGCCAATCAGAACCCATCGAATTTTAGCCGTCACATTTATTAACACAAGGACAGACTTTGTTTATCGTTGTTCAGTGTGAACGCTTTATCGTTATGGTTATAGTTATTGTTATCGTTCTTGGTGTGAATGGGCCTTTACTCCTCCCTTTACTCCCTCTTACTCCTCCCTTTACTCCTTTACTCCCTCTTACTCCTCCCTTTACTCCCTCTTACTCCTCCCTTTACTCCTTTACTCCCTCTTACTCCTCCCTTTACTCCTTTACTCCCTCTTACTCCTCCCTTTACTCCCTCTTACTTAGGGTTGGGTATCGTTTGGGTTTTATCTGATACCGGTGCTAAATCGATACTTTTAAAACGGTGCCGGTGCCGAAACGGTGCCTGAACCGGTACTTTGTTTTTAAAAATTAAAATGGTCTAAAGCATGAATTGCTTTTTTTATTGATAAGACAAATTTGAACATGAAATGTAACTGTTATTTTCAATTTACTATCAATATCTCATTGCTCCTATGAATAATACATTTAAATGTTAAAACAGCTTGCCAGGCATGTACACACAATCAAGCTCTGCTTTCAAGTTTACCCAGTGTAGGCGGTTTGCCATAAGGTATGTTAAAACCGCTTGCCATAAAACTGCCAGGTCATGGACAACGGCATTTGCAAGCAAGCTAATCTAACAGGGACTCTACTTTCCAGTTAATTCAGTGTGTTCCCAAATGCTTCAAGACATTTCATGTCTTAACCCATAACATGCAGTAGTTTTGAACATGTTAGGCTACATGTCGGTGTTGAAGTGTTTAGATTCCCAGCGCTAGCCTAGTAGGCATTTTAACAGCAACTATGGCTATGCGCTAACACCAGTCAGCTGAGTTTAATTAGCGATAACGTACCGAGATGGTTTCGTAGCCTCTTTGACAGCTCAGTGACATCAGATATGTAACCTACATATTTATGTTTTTGCCAGCTAACTTTTAACATAATCTTCATATTCATTGTGATGCTATATGGGCCTCGTGCATATGAAATATTAATATCATGCCATAACACACCGTGAAATAAAGTTTTCACCTTACAACTTTGCTGATTACATTTCAAATAAATGTCAGTTAGCGCATTAGCAAGGATATTGTGTAATGTATTGATGGGTTTCATCAGGTCCCTTTCCACAGGTGTATTAATCAAGCACCATGCAGTCTGCATTGATAATCAAGGTGCTTGATTTTATACACCTGTGGAAAGGGACCTGATGAAAGCCATGAATAGGCTAGCCTACTGTTGATGTTGTTTCATAGCCTTTTGCTTGTGTGTAGTTAGGCCCACTGCTAGATTTTGACAGGAGCTCGCGATATCGCTTTAAAGTAAGCTACTTTGGGCTCACGCAAGCTGTCAAACACTGTCCACTCATGTGGTGCACCCCTCTGGTTTATACATCCAGTGTTTATCATATGTTAGCTAACTGTATCTGGGTGTGTTGCTATCAGAGCAAGACGTTAGAGATGGCGCATGACATGCAGTGATCGTATAAAAATAAAAAAAACGCTATTTAAGCACCGAAATGAGGCACCGAAATCCACGTTGTTATTCGATGCAGTTACTACCGTTTGCGTTGGCACCGGTGCCATATTAGAACCGTGTTTCGGTGCCCAACCCTACTCTTACTCCTCCCTTTACTCCTTTACTCCCTCTTTCTTCAGAAAAAATACAGTGGGTGGGAAGGATGTTTTGTTTGGTTTTCTCTACAAACTTTCCTGACACATTAATGTGTGTACTGTATTTGTGTGTGTGTGTGTGTGTGTGTGTGTGCGTGCGTGTGTTGGTGGGTGCACTTTTGTTTTGCGAGTACAATTTCGACAGGCAGCCTCTTATCCCCACAAATCCTTTCTTCCTCTTCAGCGTCACTGGCAATAACCCCTGTTAATATTTGGTTAAATGGTCCCATGATTAATGCTAGTTCCAGGTGCTTCCAATTACTCCCCAAATTCGAGGTTCTGGGTGAATTGGAGAGCAGTGGAAAGCCAGCAGCTGGCCAATCCAGGAGTGCCACGGGCAAAACTGGCAAGACAGACAGCAAGGCTTTAGCGCACTGTGAAGCCCATAATAAGCTCATTGTCATGATACTGACAGTTTCCAGGGATCACAGCTCAAAGCATCTTGAGAGAGACAAAACAATCCTCCACATGTATACATGCCTCAAACAATACTTTTAGAATTGTCAATACTTTTGTTTTGTTTATTTTTTAAACTATTATTTGACTATTGCCATTTTATGCTTTTATTTGCTATTACTCTTTGCTTTTGTTTATTTAAAGCACATTGAATGACCTCTGTGTATGAAATGCGCTATATAAATAAACGTGACTTGAATACAATGAAGATCAGGTAATATACCAACACATAATCCACAAAGCTCTAACATTTAAAAAAACGTCTAACTCCTTTACTGCTATTGCTGCATCTACTAAAGCAAGAAGCAAGGTCTAACATCTGAAACATGACAAAAGCATTTAAATGTTTACGGCTATTTCTACTTCTGCCGTATTTTATTTCAAATATCATCTACTGTGTAATTGTATTAAAATAGGCAATCTATATGCAATGCTTTGTCCTTGACACCCCATGAGACTGTCATTCTTCAGTTTCTAACTAAATCTCTTCCTTCATCCCAAAATCTGTCAGGCCTCCATCCACCATTCCAAAAATGAGCCAAAGCCTGGACATTGTTCCTTAATGGAGCAGACAGTACTAATCAATCTGATGTCGGAAAACACATGCTGTGTGGCGAAGGCCCCTTTTCACTGTCGTTTAACCTTGTCTCTCACCAGAGGAGTGATGTCAGTCCCTCTTCCATCAGGCTCCCGCTGCCCTGGCCAAGCCTCTGACTCAGCCACTGGAACGGCTCTCAAAGGGACGAGCAGATGACTTGGACCAGGGTCGCCTTGTTTTGACTGAGCAGCTGCGATTGTCGGTTGAAGCCGAGGGGCATCTTCGCCAGGATGTGTGTGTGTGTGTGTGTGTCTGCACATTCAGGTATATGTTTGAGTGTATGTGTCTCAAGTATATGTGTGTGGTGTGTGTATCTCAGCCATGTGTTTGTGTGTCTGTGTGTGTAGTGTTTGTTTGTGTGTACGTGTGAGTGTTTATGTCCGTGTGTGTGTGTTTGTGTTAGTGTGTGCATGCGTGTGTGTGTCTGTCTCTGCGTGTGTCTGTCTCTGCGTGTGTGTGTGTGTGTGTCTATGCCCAGGTGTGGTGCAGAGGGCTACGAGCTCGGCATGCCATGGCGCTCTGACTTAATGGGGCATGCCTGGGGAGTGGCGCGATGCCATCCGACAGGTCTGTTCTGGTGTGGGCTCTATCAGATCCCAGCGTTTCATGAGACAAGAGAGCCTTTGGGAGCTGCTGTGTGGGCCTGGATTCCTTGCCACTGCAAAGAACATTGTGTATCATCCCCAGAGCCCGTGGTGAATGGCAGAGGAGAGTGTATCTGGTTCCCACCAAAGTTCTCAAACGTATTAAACACAACTGGTGTGTGTGTGTGTGTGTGTGTGTGTGTGAGAGAGAAAGAGAGTGTGTATGTGATCTGAGGACAAGCTGACCCCTTCGTTCCCTCTCTCTGCTTGTTGTTAATGTCTCTGCATCACCCCACCAGCCTGGTCAACAGAGTTTCGATACTATCCCTTTGGCTGTCGCCAAAAGCTTTGGTTATTTGCAACATGTTGTGTCGATGGTAATGATTAGAGAGATTCTTCGTGTTGGGACTTCAGTCCCCGTGAGACTTTATTACAAAATGTGTTTCACAGAAAGGCCGTAAGACATAAGAATGCTATCCTCTTATCCATTTCTGTCACGGTTACTTAAACACTTTGCTTTCATCTCAAGCAAATGGCCCCTCAGTCCTCTTTCTCATTGTAGAGGTGTGTGCCTAAAGGCATACTCTGGAACTTCTATGTGTTTTGTTTTTTTGTCAAGTCAACAGGCAGATCGTGAAGAGAAGGCTGCTGATAATGTTTGGCTTCTGCAGGTTGATGCTGTCCAGAAAATCAAATATAAAAAGCGTGTTATTCGTTCATTATGGTGTTTACCTGTAGAGCCTATGACAAGAGACAAGAGGCTATGGATGCTCCCCAGGCCTGGTTTGAAAAAAAGGCTTGGTGTCTTCTCTCTCCATCTTTCTCTCTCTCTCTTTCTTGGTGTCCTCTCTCTCTCTCACACACATTTGGAATGATTAGTAGCAGCCAAACCCCCATCTGCCATCACGCTCTGGAGGCACTTTAGCTGTCCACTCGGGCTCACGTACAGGGGGTGCCCTTGGAATTACCAACTGGAAGCGATTTTCCTCGCAACAAAAACAAACAAAAAAAATAGTTTGTGGTAATTGTAATTTGTCGTCAGGAAAGGAAAGGGGGGGAGAAAAAAAAAGTGAAGTGCACGCCATGTGGGGAAAAAGCAGTGGAGAAGGACTTTTTGGAGGATATCGGAGGGGTGTTTTTTGGCCAGAGAGAGAGAGAGAGAGAGAGAGTTTGGTCTACATCATGAAAATCACCTTTAGTGGTCCTGTGTTCTGTGAGTCCACCCTCAGGACATGGTAGTCAAAAGCAGAAGGGAAAGTGAACACGCCATCAACAACACGTGATCTGAAACCACCCATTCAGCCTCTGGAATCCCATCCAAGCTCAGTGGAACAAAAAAAGGCAAAAGAGAAAAAGAAAAATCAACACTTGGTAGAAAACGTGAGGAGAGACGAATAAAAAAAAAAAACCTTTGGGATATTATGTAAGAATGGAGATCATTTAGAAGACGACTTGTACCGTGAACCACAAGATGGTTTTCTTATCAATGCTAAGAAGAGATTGCAACTGCAGCCAAGACTAGAAGGACAGATGGAAATCTGGATGTCCACTTGACCACTGTTCCCAAGGACTGACCCCATGAGACGCAAAAAGGCAGGAACTCCCTCTGCATGGAGGGGTAGGGGGTAGCAGCGGAGGTAGTCGACTGATACACCTGTCTTCGGGACCGCCGTTCACCACGTCGTTTTTTGTGGATCCAGTGGGAACCTTTATTTGTTTTCCCATGAACCTCTGGGCCATTAAACGGGAACTGTGAAGCTTTGGCGAGTCGCTGGGGCAGCGGGCCTGTTTCAACCATCTCCATGCCCACAGACCTGACAGGGCTTTGGCAGCCGTTGGCCTCAGAAGCGGTGGCATGCCTCCGCCCCCAGCCCCTGCATGGGCACACACGCCCACCCCCACCCCAACTCTGACCCTCTCCCCAACTCTCTCCCTCGACCTCCTCCACCACCACCACCACCACGCTCGCCCCACGAGCCTCTACTGCATCCTGAGCTGGCACCAAAACACATGGGCCTGCGGTCGAGTCTGGCAAACCACTGGCCTTCCCCTGCCGTGGATCACCTTACCACCCAGAAGAATGGGCCAAGTATGTCCAGCCTGCCAGGGCTACAGTCTCAGGCCCTGTCAGTGCTTCAAGACGTCGTCTGTGCCGAGCACTGCCAGCGCTGGACGAACAACAACAGCTGACTGTTTTCAACACTTTTTTTCTTTCTTTTTTTTTTTTTACATATCGTCTTCCTCGTCAGAGTCCTTCTTCCAAAGGGCTGGTTTGTGCAGCCCGTTTGCATAATGTTTCTCTAAGGATGTTTATTTATCCAAATGTACGCATCGTTGCACACTCACACACACATACACACACATACATACATACATACGTCCTGTGACTGGCAACGTTGACCTCATCCTATGGGAAAACCACACCCACATGTAGAGCTCATTCTTGCGTGTCGGCCCATGGCAGTTAAGGGCAACGGGACAGTAGTGCCAAGTCTCCCCTGCTGGGAAAACTGCAGAGAAATTAATGGCTTCTCACAAAGGCACCTCATGAGACTTTTGATATGGTTTAAATAATCTACTGTTGAGGGCGGAAGGCTTTGAACTTTGAAGTCGAATCCCTGAATTTCTTTATTTGAAATGACAAAATTGATGAGTATCTTTGTACGCGTTCCAGCTACCACATGAAAATCCTTCCTTATCCTTCTTTGCAAGGTTAACCATCCCTGGGGAATTCTCAATTCCTTGGTGTGGGTAGAGTGAATTCACTTCAATCACTTAATGATGTTAATTGGTTCAGATTTTCATACTGTACTCATTAATTGCTGCATGTAACAGCCCATCAGTAAGCTTACTGTATACGTACTTCTAGAGACTGTTTACTTTGAATGGACTTTATTGAATGGATGAAAGCCTAATCTGGATCTGATTCAGAGACAGATCTTGGATCAGATTAACAAGGACCAGGACCGTATCTGCCTTAGACTGGGCTGGAACTATGCTCTGATAGACTGCACTGTGTACTATACTGTAAGACCATATTGTTTTTTTTGCAGGGCCTGAATTTCAGACATAAACAAACGCAGTCAGAACTCCATGAAATTACTTGGTTTGGATCATGACCTCCTAACACCACACCCCACTCAAACAACCCCCATCTCACACACACACACACACACACACACACAAAATATACCACTCGTGCATGTCCACCTCCCCTAAAAGAAATAGGTGGCAGTCTATTCAGCATATTGCTCATTCATATACCTCTGGGCCCAGTAACGTGCTTGTGTGTGTGTGAGGTATGGAGTGAATAACGGAAAAAGTCCTGGTCCCCCGAATTGAAGGCCGAGCGTTTCCACACGTGGGCCTCCCTCGCCGGGCCCGCACGGACTGGGCCCATGGGACTGATATGGATCTGTGCAGAATACAGGCACTCTTCATAAATCCCATCCACACCACCTTCCAAAGAAAACGGCCGCGTCGAAAGAGGGCAACCAACCTGCAGTCCAAACACGGCTACCTCCTCCACGCTGGACACAACGTGGCTTGAAAACACTGCAGGTATTTCCGACCAATTATTGCGACTTGATTTATGGACATGAAAGTGCATTTGTCAGCCGTTTGGGCCAAGAACAACAAAAATAGAACGGTTTTATTAAAGAACGAAAAATGAGACTGGAATTTTATTCAGAAAGGTTCATATTTTTCTTCTAAGAGAACACATTTTTTGGGGGGTCAATTGCGTCACTTTGACACGGTAAGTAAAAAAAAAGATGCTGATCACTGGACCCTTAATCTTATTGAAAAAACAAATAGCCTTTCAAACTGGGTTCAAGGTCAGGTGGAGTTCAAGGTCAGGTTATGGAGGGGGGGGGAGACCAGAAACAGAAGAAGCACCTGATGGTTAAGTGAGAGAGACCTTATTTAAAAAGACAAGCTTACACAGAATGATCAGCTCAATGCTTCTTTAAATCCTCCTGACTAGTTTCCCCAATTCCGTACAGCTCATCTTCATTACCACCGTCATCATCATCATCATTCCATGCCAGGCCATGAGGGTGTAGAGAGCTGTTGTGTCTCTCAAAGTATGCATGCAGCTTGTTGGGGCTAGTTTTCGGCCCGAGACAGATTAGACCCCTGGAATCTCCACATTTTTTGTGAAAGTTCAACAGACAGCAGGGGCATTTGACACACACAAGAGACAGTACGCTCCTCATCGACGGGCTGTTTCCATAGCCACACACCACCATCTTGTGGCTACAGTAGAGTTACAGCTCAACATACAAATGTCTTAATGAATGTGCTCGCTACATGTGCTCAGTCTCAGGGCATCTGTTTGCACTATAATGCCACCAGTGTTGCAGACCCCATTGCATGACAATAAATTAAATAAGAATTTACAAAAACAAGTTTGTCTAGACAAAACAATGATAAAGGAATTAGAGCCATATATTTCACTTAGTCGGAACGTTCAGAACACAGAGATAATTTTGGGATCAAGTATTTGTAATTCACGTCAGCAAATAAACAACAAACAACATTTGCACATTTTTGTTGCTGTTTACCTAAGCACGTTGTTGTCTTTTCTTGTTCTGTGCCATGTGACTATGCTGAATCTGGTCTCAATCACTGAGCAAGCGTGCAAGCGTTTGTTATAATTTAAAAAAACAATCCCAGCTATCATCAAGGGGTGGTCTCTAACTCAGACCTGTCTTATTACACCCTGCCTGCCTTTCATGACATGGGCCCAAACCCCCGAGGCCTTCGCTAATGTCATCTCCTGCCTGCCCTTTAAAGCTTAACTTAATGCTTTTTTGATTAGTGGTACCAGACTATTCTGAAATAAATTACAGTGGCATAATGTACATATTTTGCTAATTAAATTGTGTCAGGTGCTTGAGTGGCAGCCCTGAAATCAGCCCACAGCTTTTGTGCACATGAACGAAAGTGCTCTCATGGCTGAGGGAGCCACGCACTGAGGCAGCAAATCAATGTTTTACCACATTAACAGAAAAATCATTCCTCCGTCTTTGATGTTCTGCAGACTCGCTCTCTTCAAATATTTATAGATGGGAAAGGCACGGTTCGTGAAACTCTCGAAACAGAAAAAGGAGGGGGGGGGATCAACACGAGAAATCACTCAGATCTGACTTGATTGTTTGAAATGGCAATTGGCAGTTCCTCTTGAACTCCATATGGTACGTCCAGTGCTCACGCTGATCCATAAACAGTGTGATGGAGTTTTCATAAGCTTACACTGCCCGTTGTGCTGAGAAAACTGCTCCCAGACCTGCTGCTGGGCCTGTTTTCTTTTTGCCAATTCCCTCCAACAGCTCTGTGGTCAGGGATGGACATAGAGGCCCGACACCATCTCCGCATACCCAACCACGACTCTCTAGGAACAGAGAGCAGACTGTGCTGAGTGAAGAACTTCTAAAAACAGGCCTTACGTAACACAAACACAATTACTGATATTAAGCTCTGATGTCTGGAAGTACAGCCAACAGCAACAGGGCTACTGTGGTTGTGTGTGTGTGTGTGTATGTGTGTGTGTGTGTTTCTGCTCCTGTCTTGATCTCTGGCATGCGAGGGCCAGCCATAATTACTAAGGCAGGAAGACTAAGATTACGGAGAGCAGGTGATTACCCTCGGTGTGTCCAAGGTACGCAAGGCCCCCAGATAAAAGGAGGCATTCAAATGCAGCCGCAACTAGTCACCGTGGATACAGTAAGTAGCCCAGTATATCCTAATGTACTAATTAATTCTTCAAGGGCTGTGTTTTGGTCAATAAGTTCAGGCAAGGAAATAGTGTTCAAAACCAAACCATCAGTATAGTGTGACCACTGGGTACTTTTCTGAGTAGGGCCAAGTCCATAACAAGGTATTGACTCTGGGGAAGTTGATCTAAAGAATCGTTTGTGATTATGAAGTTTGGATGTGCAACACAGTGCATTAGAAGACGTCCCTCATTCCCACAATGTATCTGTGCATCATAAATGTGTAAAAATCACTTCTGTTGAGTCTTTATAATACATACTGCACTTCCTTATTCTTGGCCTCTGGTGGAAAGCACAGGAAACTGAGATCAATACGAGAGCTAGCTATTGTTTTCCATTTGATAAGAAAAATGAGAATTGTCTCGACTGGCTAGTGCTGCAGAGATCATATCTTCCAGATATCCCGTTGCTTTTCACTGCAGTGAGAATACAAGGGGACGACAACGATGGTTGTTTTGGTATTTTTGTGTGTAAAACTTCATGCTCATGTGACATGTGTGCACATGTAAATCTTTTAATGCTCTTACAGACAACATGGGAGGTAGGCCTTTGTGTCCCCGACTGAGACTAAACTACATTGTGTTGCAGCCAATGCAGTCATTGGTTGTAGAAACTTCTAAATGTCACTGTGTGAAGATGTTTATGAGGAAAAGGCTCATTTGTATGAGGAAACGGTCCATTACATTTGTTTTTATACATTTTGTTCCCAGGAACGCCATGTTATCAAATCATGAAAACAGCATCATTCATCACTGCATTGTCCTTGGATAGCCTTTTCAAGCAAAGTCAAAGGACTGACAGAAGTGACAGAAAAGACAGATACACACATCCAGTCATATCTACCTCCCAGCCTCTTTACATGTATTCACTGTGCTTAAGAAAGTCAGGTTTTCATTTCACCCACGTTTTGTCAATTTCTTATTTGTATTCCTCCTTCACATTTTTTTCTCATTTGAAAAGAAGCTATAGTGAGGGCATTTAAACATGATAATACATGCTTATAGACTGGACGGGAGCCAAGGCCTTTTAAAACCTGCTCCTGTTCTGAACACACTCACAATAGCACAAGAAAATCCCCAAAAAAGGCAATTATGTTATAATGTAATCCAATAATTCAGTCTCCATAACCTTTGCCACGTTAATGGATGTCATAACAAACAGTGAATTCTCATAATGGTTCACATGTGCAACGCATAATATACAACACTATATAAAGGAAAGAAAGCGTGCATAAAGAGGACCTATCTATGGACTTGTTTACAGCTGTGGGCTCTGTGCATGCCAGGGCAGCATGGTTTCCATTGAGCTGGACATGCTGTGTGTTTGTTAACGTATTATGTGAGCAGAGGCCTCATTATCTGGAGAGAATTCTGCAGGTTCTGTTACAGAACTGGGGCCACTGTAGGGTGGTGGTTTGGGGGGGGGGGGTTGGGGTTGGGGTTGGGCTACCAAAAGGGATTCTAGTGTTTTATGTTTCCCGGTAGTTATCACAAGATGCCTTAAAAGGGAAGGGTACATCTACTGTCTTCTTCTGCAAGTGCAATAGACAAGTGAAGTCTACACCTGCTATATAATAAAGTGGATATGACTTGCTTGCACTTGAAAGCAATGGACAATCCAATAACGCACATATTTTTTAAACTACATAAAAGGTTAGAATAGGCTATTGATAATATGACTAGGCTACCAAAAGGGATTCTAGTATTTTATGTTTCCTGTTAGTTATCACAAGATGCCTTAAAAAGGAAGGTAAGGCCCCAGCCGTGGGGCACCTGGCTGGGGCACCTGCACCGTACGCCGGCGACCCAGGTTCGATTCCTGCCCCGTGGTCCTTTCTGGATCCCACCCCGACTCTCTCTCCCTCTCGCTTCCTGTCACTCTCCACTATCCTGTCGCATAAAAAGCCCAAAAAAATATACTTAAAAAAAAAAAGGGGAAGGTAAAAAAAGTGTTATTTTTTTTAAATCCATCTACTTCTGTCACTTCTGCAAGACCAATATACTGGTGAAATGGAAGCCTACACCGGCAATGTACTAAAGTGGATATCAACATTTGCTTTTGACAATTGACAATCCAATATAACACACATTATTGTAAAACTACATAAAATGCTGAAAGGTTAGAATAGGCTATTAAGAATATGACTATTGGGTGTCTGAATACTGTGATTAGAAAACAACAATGACAGTCCTAGGTATAAATTAATTTCCTACATATTTTGTTCTCAATGGTCTAATGAGCACAATTCATTAATGGCAATTAACCACTGGGCATTTATGGAAATGAATCCGCAATAACTACAATTGGTTTCAAAATTATGCTGAGGAAAGTTCATTCATGTATTTTCTTTTTTTTTGTGCAATTAAATAAAACATTTGGCAGACGCTTTTGTCTAAAGCGACTTACAAATAAAATAGTTAAATTAACAGTGAACAGTTTTAAAAAATAGGCCTTTTTAGACCCCTCTTGAAAGACCCATAGATAAGCCTTTACCCTTGTCTACCTATAGAGCTGCACAGTCCCGCCCACAGCCAAAACGCGGTTAGGTGCCGGATGTAAGATTCCCATTCATTTGTCCCATTGACGTTTGGAAAAATCCGTATCTAAAGAGTTTTACAGCATGTCTTAGGCTAACCAGCTACGGCATAACTCATAAGCATACAACATATCATTTCGAGTGAAAAAACGAAGAGAAAATCCAAAAAAAGTCAAAGGTACAAGACTGTACATATTTTCATTTCCGAGCGAAGGAACTACTCATCCCATAAACCACCGCGCCTCACTGAATAATATATAACCAATGCACGAATCAGCGCGAAATCATTTCAAAACCGGCGAACCCTTTCCTCCAAACAGTGATTTTTATATAGGGAATGTGCAGTTAATAGCAGTTATTTCAGGAGTAATCGTGTAAATAATAGTACCAATATTCATCAAGAAAGTTTTTAATCACATTAAGATTTTCGCCATAGGCAGTAAAAAACTCCGCCATCTTTGTCAATATTTTTCCGCTGAGAAAGTTTCAAACTAGACCAACAGCCTTTCCACCAATCAGAGGCATCACTGTGGGATTGTGGGATTGTTCAGGATTGTGGGTAATGAAGTACTTATCCAAGAGATCGCAAATAAAAGGCATTTATCTCAAAACAAGGTTAGTGCCCCACGAACTCTTGGTGTCTATAGGAGCATATACAATCGCTTAGTACAACCGTACCATAGCTGGTTTTAAGTCTACCACGTGCAGTTAAGTTTTTATGGCTTACACCGCAATTGTCAATGGAGAAATTGCATTGAATTTTTACATCCGGCATCGGCTGTGGGCGGGACTGTGCAGCTCTATTAGCTTTGCCTCACCCGATAGCCTCACCTAATGCTCAATAGCCTCCTCGACACCGGATGGCGCTGTCGAACAAAATATTGTGGTTATGTACTCCAACTGCGCTCTTTGACCACTAGATGTCATTAAAGAAACAAATACACAATCCCAACAGAACCAGTCTGTATTTATTTGAATGGAGCAGGCTTCGCCCATTCGCCCAGTGTGTTTTGAGAGTTTTGTATTTAACGCTACTTTCCTGCTTCTGGCTGATTTTGACTTTGCTACTACAACGTGGAACACTCGTTGCACGGAACAATGTTGCTTTTGGAAACGGCAGAAACTTGCCAAATGTGACGGTGAGAAGATTAACGTTAACATAGAACTATATCCTTAAAAGACCAAGCATATGTTTCGTTGAAATGGCAAACCTGGATAGCAAATGTTAGCTAACTTAGCAGCAATTAGCTAGCATACTGCACGCCCAATTTGTGCTAACCCTTTTAAAATAATGATGGGTACAGTTAGCAGGTAAAACAGGAGCGTTAGACAATGCTGCCTTGTTTCTGACCTCAATCTGATTTTTATGTTACTTCAAACACAGGTCCTTAAAGTTAGTTAGCTGCTAGCCAACTAGCTTGCCAGCAAAGGCTGGGACTTGCTAGCTACACTGCAGACGAGACTGGAGTTTCATATCTAGGCCTGTTGACTGTCGGTGCCATACAGCTAATCTAAACAGCTAACGTCAGCTATCCAGCAAGATACTTAATTATGCTATGTTTGGCGAAGGGTATGGATAAAGTTGTCATGTAGCATTTGACGAATATTTCTCGATCTATCAACAAGTTCACGTTACATGAATAATCATATTCACTAGATATCTGTGAGCTGTGGTTTAGCTAGCGAAGTTTGCGTTATCTTGGGTGGTAGTTAGCCTGACATTGTTAGCTATTTAAGGAGTTAAAGCAGCTGACTTCTATCATGTCAACGCTGTCCCAGCAAGCGAGACATGTAGCTAAATTCATCAGAAGAAATGTGTTAATGGGATTTTGAGGTGCATTTACTGAGACACGCGCGTGCTTTAAGAATATAGAGTCCTTGAGGATAATGGGCTTCCTTGTAACGTTAACTCATCTCGGCATCCTGTCCTGCTGAAAGCTTTTTCCCTCATTAGTGATTGGTTGTTTTGTAAGCTATTAGGCATCAGCCGATATCCCATATGCATCATATCTTTGTAATATTGCTACAAGTTTGAGAGATCTCTTTAATACGACACGGAAAATAGGATGCCTTGCAAATATATTACGTGCGTGTAACCAAATGAGGTGTCGAGGAATACTTAACCAGTAATTTCACTACAGGGTCATTGTTTCAGATAATAGTATGCCTGTGTGGGTGAACAAACTACGTTCCTTGAGTGCTTATGCATGCAAAACCCTTGTGTCCGTTTCAGTGTTGAGTTATTATGGCCGCTGGACATCATGATGGCAATCAGACAGAATTCCACAGGCTCAAGCAGGCCGCTCCTCACGACCTTCTCTTGCACCAGGTTCACTCTGGAGCCAAGAAGAACATGAGGGAGGTGAGTAGAATTCAAAGACAATCAAAGGAATAAGTTCGAAAGAAGACACCAGAAATGTGAAGATGAATTTACATGTGGATTTGCATATTTGTCAGTGTTGGCTGGCAGCAGCCAAACTTACTTGAGGACTACCTTTATTGCCTGTCATCTCTTTTAGGTGGATTATTTAAATAAGGAAGAAATAGATAAAGACAGGTGAGTTGTTTGTTTTCAAGTCCACACCATTGTGGGCACAATAACAGAAACCATTTGTCTCTGTGTCGTCACAAAAACGTGTCATGACAAGTCCACCCTTCCCTCCCTCCCTCCCTCCCCCTTCCATCTTTCACTGTAAAAGTTCACTGTAAAAGTCTGTTCCCACTGTGGCTATGTCAGGCTGCATTGCATTGCATTGCATGGGTGGACAGAGGGTGACCTTTTGACAAATGGAAACACACATTCTTTAGCTAGACCAGTGCAGCATAATATGATTTTTATTTTATTGGAAAAAGGGCATCACATTTTATCTTCAGCCTATTCAGACTACTCGTCGCCTCATTTAAACCCATTGTCATTTAGAGGTCGTCAGTATGTTAGTTGTGCTTTTATTGTCCATTGGCTGCTTGTCTGCCTGCCGAGTCAGACCCATACTGACGCCTTACTTCCTTTCCCTGCGTCCCTTTTTTCCCAGGCTTCCAGTTGGCCGCGGCGTGCACAACTCAAACAAAGCGAAGCGAGTGGTGGGGTTGAAGCGGCGGTCGCGGCACTCAGCGGCGGCGAGCTCCGGGCTGCTGCGCCGGAGGGTGCCAAGCGCAGGCCGGCCCTGTGACATGGCCAACAAGGAGAACGAGCTGACCTGTGCCGGCGATGTGCAGGGCATCACCTACAACGACAACTGCGGGTTCCCCGTCAACTCTGCAGAGGCCTCCAAGATGGCAACGGCCGGCTCCATGTACAGTGATTTCTTCACTGAGGTTGGTTGATGGATATACGTGTGTGTGTGTGTGTGTGTGTGTAATGGGTTCTGGTATTACTTACTGTATGCTATACTGATGTTTGAGCAAGGATCATACAGTTTTTCCTCAGTGTCTTCATTAATCAGAAAAGACAGGATGTATATGTACATAGTCTTTTGTTCCAAATCAAGCCTGATTTCAGTCTAAAACAACCATTGGAGTTGTGGTTTTGTTAGTGTGGTAATGACTTATCACACAAGGGGGGAAGCTGGTGATGGTAGCTGTCCTCCACTTAGAGCATTAACCCATTTACTCTTAAAATGCCTGCTAAAAAAGCCTATAGAATCCTATGGCATTCTAGACTAAATAACCTTATTTCCTGAGGGTTTTCTGAAAACATACCTAAAATTGTCAACGTCTACCAAAATGTAATATCTCAGCCTCTGTAGCACCTAGAAACATGAAATAAAAAGCATGCTGCGCCGCTACGCAGCATCCAGCGGGAGAGTCAATGTTGCACTATGCAGCATCAGGCGGGAGATAGATATGACGTCATGCAGCATCCAGCGCGAATGGGCTAACTGACATGCCTAGCTCACCAGCTGTGATTGGGCTGGGGGTCTCGATCAGCTGTTGACTTCAACGTGGTTCACCCAGAAACTAATCCGGCAGTGTCATTTTTGGTAAGGTGCAATGAAGACACCTGAAATGTAATGTACCCTTGACCCTCATTGTTTGCCTGGGTTGGAATACGGTCTCCGTTTGCCTCATCAAGGTTCTTTGTCTAGAAACATTTGGACATGCCTTTCTCAAGAAGCCGAGCTGTAGCTTTTCAGCAAGTTCTTAGATCTGTCCAATTTTTTGTCATCTCCTAACCTTCCCACTTCTGTTACCAATGTGTCAGAACCAGAGCCAACTGGCTCCATCACCAGTTCCCCCAATCAAGAGTGGTCATTATAACACTGCAAAAACCACAAACCTCATGGATACCTCAGACTAGAACCAGAAGTACACTTTGTGTGGTTTTTATAGTTATTCTATCTTCTGGTTGCACTCTAATAAAGATATTGATGCACACATTTTTGGTCATCTTAACATTGCAAAACAATCGGATGATGGCTCGATGAAGTTGCACAGTACTGTACTTCGCAATCCAGAGGTGTCCAAAGTTAATGTCTGATTTGACAAGCATGGTCTAATGCAGGGGTGGGCAAACTGCGGCCCGCCGAGCATTTCATTTAGTTATCAGGCTGCTCGCTATTTTTTTCCTGCGATAGAGACGACGTTGGTTAGCTTTACTGCAAACTGCTTTTCACTCTCCTTAGATAACGTTTACAATGTCGATGTCAAAACATCATGTTAAATAGTTTTACATGATGTTATCTCTAAGTTAACTCTTAGTTATCTCCTTTGCAGCAGATCTAACGTGAACATTATGCAATCCATTTAATTGGGAACGCGTCTGCACTTACGAGAGGTAGAGAGAGCCGCAGGTTCCAGCTGGCTTGTGATTGTTGATAATTGATAATCTCCTTATTATAAGAAAGTTTTAAAAGGAAATCATGAAGGCAACAGTAGTTCCCACTACTGACCATTTAAAAACTGTGAGAGGGCCCAGCCGTAGGTACAGCACTAGCCATAGCGGAGCAGGCCTAAGACAAATAAACGTGAATTAAAGCGACTGTCTTAAAGCGACAGTGCACAATTTATACATTTGTTAAACAGCATAAAATTAGCAGTATTTTTAAAACAAATTAGCAGTATTTTAAAACATACTTTTCATACTAAATTATAGGCTATAAAAAAAAAATTACGTGTGGGGGGTGGGGGTGGGTTGTGCGGCCCGCCGGCCAATTTTCAAAACCCAATGTGGCCCTTGAGCCAAAAAGTTTGCCCACCCCTGGTCTAATGGCTAATGGACAACAGCAGCAATAGGATTTATAATAGAAAATACGAACACAGTTAATAATAACATGAATATTAGAAAATATTAACACAAAATATGAACCCCTATTCTTAAGCCTTGCTTATTTTACTGACTATTATGCAACATGTAAATGAATTCAGAGAATAAAGCATCATAAGCATCATCAAATTTAATCATCCTAGTTTATTTTCTATGAAAGGTATGGATACTCTCCTCGTATGTAGCATAGATTTTAAAAAACATATGTAAGTTTCTATAACACACAATGCTCTGGCCATTAAATAGCCTTAGTTGCGGAAATGGCCTTAAATTAAACAAACAAATAAACTCTCCTTGTATGCTGCTGGCAAAGCGCCACACTGGCGTCACACTCCCGAAACTTGGTTTCACGTGTTGGTCACATAATGCCTGCTGTATACTAATGGTCAGCCCTGTCATGTTCTTGTTCAGATTTCCAAGGACCATGATGCGATGACGCATGCTCTCTTTGGACGCAATCTTAAACTGAATGTCGCTTTAACTCTATGGCGGAAAAGTGCAAGTGAATTAGTGGCTTACTTAATGAGGTAAGAAGAGTTCAAGTGGTTTTTTTTTTTTAGTGTTGTTGAAATGTAGTTATCCAAAGCTGGTTCCTTACTAATGTTCTTTCTCTGTAGAATACAAGACCAGGGTGTGCTGGTGGATTGCCTTCCCGTTCTTGCAAAAAGGTACCACTGTTGAATATGTTTGTAATATATGTATGTATCTAAATCTGTATTTGCAAAATTCACTTCATATGCTTGGTTCCTGATAATATACATTTCCATTTAGCCTTGAAGAGGAGCAATCCTGCATATCAATTGGCTGTTGTGTTGACCTTTTACCGCAAGTGAAGACAGTTCTTTCCAGTAAATACGAGGAGTAAGTCACTCACTATCAACCTCCTTTCATGGTGTTACTGATAATTGGCTCCGTTACCTCTGAATCTAATCTCCCCTGTTTCTCTCCAGACATTTGATTGTGGCTTTACACTGGATCCATTCACTCATTAAGAGATGGTGGCCAGAACTCTCTGCTAATGGCAAAAGCTTACAACAAAGCTGCCCGTGTGACTGGTACGTACATTTTGTCCACTGTGTTTTTTTTTAAAAATTATTATTGTTTTTTGTTTGTTTTTCTGAGTTTGTCTAATCAAAGTTTTTTTTTGTGGGACAGCAACATTCAGGTCATGAAACAGCAGCTTCAGGAGTTATGGGTGGAAGGAAGTCGGTTAATTTTAGTTCCAGGAACTACGGGTGAAATAGCAAAGGTAAAAGGTATTATTTAACACCATTAATATAGACTCGTATTGTTGTTAATGTTAAGTGGGAAAGTTTCTCACTGGTTTGTGTCTGTTTTTTCTTTCCCACTGGTGTTTAGGTCATTGAGACTTATCTTTCACAGCTGCGCTGAGGAACCCATGTAGCACACTAAGGGCGCGACCACTACAAACACTTGCTGCAGTTTTCCGCTGCTTTTTTGGCAAATCAGAAAGGGGATTTGGATGAACTGTTGCACCAAGTTCCCAGAGCACTAGCCTATGAGATCAGGGGGATTGATGAACTGTCAAATTCAGACACTCCCCTGACAGTAGAGAAACTGGAGACATTTGATGAAGGCAAGAAGGCCGCCTTGTGAGCCTGGAATGGTTGCTTCACATTGAAGTGGATCGTCGTGGTAAGGGAGAGGGGGGGGGGGGGGGTCCCGTTCAACTCCGTGAGACTGTCTGAAAGCAGGTGACTTAAGTGCCAACCTCTCTCTCACCACTGCACAGTGCTATGTTGGTGATCATCTGCATCGTTGGATGATATATTTAATGCATCCCTACCCTCCGTTTATCTCTGATGTCTTCAATCAAGAACTTGAACTGCAGCAGTCTTAAGTTATTATAGGTCTCGTTGTTTGCCTGTTCATGAATGAATTGTATGTGTAAAATGCACATAATGATTTTGTTTTTCTTTTAATCAAACTTTTAAATAAATCTTCAACATCTGGCTTGATATTTGGTCATTGAACGGCTGTACATCTAAACGCTAGTTTGTCCACACACTACATGATCAGAAAATGTGCTACATCAGGCATGCTGGTAATGTACAAACAGCATAAGATAAAATCCACGGGTGTAGACGGTAATGATCACGAACAAATGTTGCATTAATTTAAAGCACCAAACTACAAAAGTTACAGACCATTCTAAATTTTGAGGAAATGAAAGAAATTAGCGAAACCCACAGTTTACATAAGTGAATATGCTCAAATACATCTTAATTCCCTTTCCAAAATGATGTGTGTGTAGTGTATGCTTAGACAGTGGGTGTATCAGAGAATGTCTAGTAGACGGGCTCTGGGTGTATGCGCCTTGTGAGTGAAGTTTTTGTACTGTACACTATGGTCATGTGACTTCTACTTCCTGTTGTAAGGATTACGTCGTCCCACTCGTAGTGAGAAATTCGACCGCAGTTGTCAAAGCTGCGTTTGGGCTAGATAATATCCGATCATACTATTTCTAAGACGGTTAACTAGTAGAATACGATGTTTTCACAATTTAGAATATTTCAGACATGTTTGGCCATACACGCTTGGTTTGCTTTGGCGTGGTGTTTTAGTGATTCGGACGCAGGGCCTTCAGCTGCATCTTTACAAGCAAATGGAGACCTATTCAAGATTGAGGGTCGTGCAATTGTTCCAGGCGTGAAATCGCAAGAATGGGTGTCCTCATCTCGTGTTATGGTTGAAGGAGAGGAGTATGTAGGCTTCTTAAGGTATTGAAGTGTCATTATACAGCACTGTACATCTTCTAGTCTAGAACACAACGTTAAGTTTCTAACAAGATGATGTTAGCATGTTGAGCTACCATGCAAACTAGCTAGGTTACACACTAACGTACTAGCCAACTACGTAACGTTAGCATGTCCGCTGGCAGCTATCCTCTTCTAATTTACGACTAACATTATTCTAGCAGAAGTTTCATGATTTCACACTATATGATTTTAAACGACTACTGCATATCTTGCCCAGCCTCTCATTTTGATGATAAACACCAGTGAGGTATCTTAGAATTTATTTTGTCAGGTTGCCATGTCATGTTTTTTCAGATTACCAAAGCTTGCCTTGCAACGGAAGTGGAATATGTACCAATACGGAGCGCACTGTAAAGCTGATATATTTTTCAGTACCCCCTCGTGTCAACTCCTCTAGCTAAGAATTACTGTCACCAATCCCAATACGACACTGGCTTGCTAACGTCTTATTAGAAGTGACTTAACTTAACGTTATGCCTTTCTCCACTCAGGACGGATGGAAGCTTTGTTGTCAATGATGTTCCTTCTGGCTCCTACGTTGTTGAGGTGGTGTCCCCTTCTTTTAAATTCGAGCCCGTGAGAGTGGACATAACGTCCAAAGGGAAAATCAGGTAAGAGTTAAAATGGCACACGTCAATGCAACTTACAATGGCATCAATAAACATTACATTGACATTACAATTAACCGTTTAAAGTAAAGCCATATAGCCTTAATAAAAATCACCATAAAAACACAAACCAAACACAACTCTGTAACAACTTTTTTCTTTTGGGTGACAGGGCACGTCAAGTGAATTACATTAAGACCTCAGAGGTCGTCAGACAGTCATATCCACTCCAGGTGAGGTCTCCAGGTCCACAGACATATTTCATGAAGAGGGAAACATGGGGCTGGTCAGATTTTCTCATGAACCCAATGGTAAGGTCTTTTCTAGTCAAGGACATTTTATATGTTATACATAGAGACTGAGATACTCTTATATTCTTCAGGTCAATAAATGCAACTCTGTGTGTCCTCAATAGTGACATTCTTTCATCTTTGTAGCTAAAAACAAAGATTATACTCAGTCTTAAAATTGAATACAGTTTGTTGATGCATCTTATCGGATTGTCTTATCTTGGATATATTTGGTCTAATTGTAGACTAGTTAAAGAATATTGCAGACAATTGACATTTTTGGTACATAACAGGTGTCAAGTTTTGTACACCTTCATTCCATACTGATTTTATTCTGCTTTTGTAGGTAATGATGATGGTCCTTCCGTTATTGATCATTGTTCTGCTTCCCAAAGTTGTCAATACCAATGACCCAGAGATGAGAAAGGTAAGAAATTACGAGCTCCATGCGTGCACAGATAGAAATTTGTGCAATATGTGCATGCTCACATATTAAAGGTGCTCTAAGCGATGCTGGGTAACGTCACTTCTGTTGACTTTCAAACAAAAGAGAGAGCTAGCTTGCTACTTCCTCCCCCTCCCTCCCGTGCTGCTCCCGTGCAATTGAAACTCGTCTGTGATTTGCTGGAACAGTTATGTTTTTTATCGGCTAGGTTTGCCTAGGTTGTTTTTGTTGCCATTTTTGGAGCCTGGTGGCATAAAATGTTTTAGACTAAAAAACACGTTTCATCGCTTAGAGCACCTTTAAAATAATAAACTGCTTTCAAACAGGTCCTCTGTACTATATGCAAATCTTTGTCAAACGTATGTCTGACCCTTCGTGTGATTCAAACATGATGCTTACATGCGTACATCATGCGTGTGGGTGTTGTTCACATATAAACAGAATCTCCGCGTGGTTGAGTGAGGGGTATGTGCATATTGCATTTAAGTATCCTATTTGAAGCAAAGTCCAGATGGCCTGTGCGACAAGCATTTAGCATTTTCTTAGTTTTCATTTGATCTGGCTAGGCCTTATTCATTCTCAACCCGAGCTGTCATGGTTGGATCTTAGATGTGGTTAAGATGTAGGGGACGAATAAGAGTCAGTTATTTTTTAGGTAAAAGTAATATTCTGCATAATATTTTCACTGCCCAAATGGCTTCGTTGAATGCATAGAGGAGCGGCACATTACACCATGCAGTATCATATCAGCCATGTATGTGATTTAATTGACCCTGCTCACCTCTCCACTGTGTCTGCTTTTCTTCACAGGAGATGGAGCAGTCCATGAACATGCTAAACCCCAACCCTGAGCTGCCCGACGTCTCTGAGTTTATGACCAAACTCTTCTCCAAGGGCTCCTCCAAGCCAGGTGGGGGCAGCAAAGGGAGCCGCAGCGCAGCGGTCAAGCGGAGGTAGTGCCATGCTCTTGGCCATCGTGCCGTGATCTGAGCGACTGTGCTGAAATGTCAGTTCTACTGCATCGCTTCTCTCCTCATGTCTTCTCTTCTTTTGTAAATATATGTTTTGTTTTCACCCCCTCCGCGCACACACATGCACACAGAAATGCATTCATTGTCGAGGAGCATGGGCCTGAAGAGTGGTTTTGTGTAGTCTTATTTGTGCGGTTTTGTGTTGGGTTAATTTTTCTAAGTTGCTCTTTTTTTTTTTTTTTAAGTTCCTACTAGATGTATTTTGCACCAGTTGCAACTGTCTTCACTCCTCATAATGTCAGGATATCCTCTCTGAATCAGGTGAATAGCAACTCACCTATGTCTGTTACTCAACTCCTCTATCACTGCTGCATTTGAGATTCCATTTCCCATTAACAGGTTGAGCTCATTAACATTAACAATGTACTGAGGATCGGTTCCATTCTGCTTTAGATGCAGTGCAAGGAGATGCAGTGGGATTGTGTGAGGTATCAGAATGTGTGGAGTTATTCCTTTTTTTTTTCTTGGTATCTGCACTTTTGGGGTTGTGCATTAAAGTAAAATCAAAGTTGAATCGATCCCCCCCAACCCATCTGTGTTTCCAGTGCTACTTGAACAAAAGCTATAGGCCTGAATATTCATTATGAGATTTTTGTTGAGCTAGCAAACATAACTGTGAATGAAAATGAGAAATTTTAGCTATATGAGAATTATTTAAATAAAAGTTATGATCAATTGTGATGGTCTACTAAGTATTTTTCTTTAATTATTATTCTATATTACCACTCAGCTGCAAAGAACACGGGAAAGGGCATGATTGAATGATTCTGAACAGTCTACTATGCATTTATCAACCTCCTTGTAATGAAAATTCACTTATCCAGTATGGCCACATTATAATTTTGTTTAAAACGGAACTCTCTATTGTTCCGATTCATTGTAGCAACTTGGAATTATTGTGTTATTACATATCTGCACAGGCTCCTGAAATGTTATTGTTTTCAGAAATTCAGGTCAATTCAGGGTTACAATAATGAATGTCTTAGGAAAAAAAGAAGATATAGACAGATTGATTTTATATCTGATGTTGTACAGACAACCAAAATGACAAATTACTCAATTACTGGAACAATCTTGTATATGAGTGTTCTAAAGTTAAACATGATTAATAGTAATTGGCTGTTGGGACCTTGCCGTAAGCAAAGCTCCAGTTGGAAATATTTATAACAGTCAATTAAAAACCAGCGCCTAATTGAGCCTTAGACTTCTTATTTCCAATATTGTGGATGCACCCTGTGTGTAAGGGAGATTAAAAATGAAATGCAAATGTTTTTTTGTTGTCATAAGTATATATTTCGCTGCTCATGTTGACACTTAACTAGTACTACATATATTTACACAATACAGTGCAGCAGGGTTTGATTTTTAACAACGCACATAATAACTTGTTTATTAGATTTTTCAACCTACTTATACAGAAACTCAAAATGCATTGGCTGTAAGGCTTGAGCCCTTAATTCAAAGCCCATGCTCAGTAAAACGTGATAATAAATACACATATCACTGGAGTCTTCTGGAAGTATGTCTGTGGTCTTAGTAAGGTGATCAATATGAAGTTCTGAACAAAATTGGCTAAAACACATGAGCACATTTAAATCTTCCATGCCAGACAGCTACACTTGTAGGAGAAATACAAGAGCAATAATGTGTTGATAAACTGCCAACTGATACAAACATTCTGAAGCACTTGTTACACTTTTCAATAACTTGGAATTATATTGTTACATTTGAGTGGTTTGTGATTTTGAAGTTTTGTTTTCACCTGCCTTAATGCTCACAATCATTTAAATCTTAACAATATTTGGAATAATATGTCTTACATTCAGTGCCATACAAATAATATATTGATAATATAAATTCATTTGTGTCTAAAAGGTCAGACACAATCTTATAATTCCAAGATTTTAGAATGCTCAGATATGGAACAGTTCATTATAGTGTAAACATGTAAGATAGCCCTTAAAATACAAGATAATCTAACAAACAAATTTTCAAATGAACAACATGAATGAAAAACCTGAACTTCTATCTTCATGATAATAAACACATATAAATAATTTATAATAGTAAGTACCACACTATATGTACAGGCATTATGTAAGACTTCGAAACATCAACTATATTCAGTTTTGTGCTACAAATGGATACAACTCAAGATGGTGTAATTACAAGCGTATAATCTCTCAGAAAACTTTGGAAATGTCACTGTAACCAGACAATGCTCTTTACCTTTGTGAGGTTAATTTGACTGAGGATGAGTAATTGACACACTGCAGGATCAAAATACATAGGTACACCATATTCTTCAACTCAACTTCAAGTCAGGTGAACTTATCGGACACTCCCCAGTTCAACACCCATTATGCCTCATTTTCAAGTCAGCTTACTGTTCATGACAGGGTTTTGCCCACACCAGTACAATTTCTCCTTCCCTCTGTTCTTCCTCCATTTGCACAAGAGCAGCATTTTGAACGTCTTCTGAAAGGTCTTGTTGCACAGGGCGTAGCACATGGGGTTGATGGTGCTGTTGACGTAGCAGAGCCAGTACCCCAAGTGCCAGAGGGAGACAGGGATGCAATCAGAGCAGAAGGTGGAGATGAGGACCATAATGTTATACGGGGTCCAGGTGAGGATAAAGGCCAAGAGGATGGCACTGAGGGTCTGGGCTGCCTTCTTCTCCTTGATGAGGACCATTCTCTTTCTTTTGGTGATCTGGCTCTTCAGATTGGGGTCCATGGGTTTGGTGGAGGGGGAAGAGGTGAGTGGCAGCTGGTTTTGGGAAGGGCACGGGAGCAAGGGCGTCTGGTTGTCGGCCACCTTGCTTGGCTGAGGGCCCGCTTCCTTAGGGAGCGGCTTGAACTTGTAGGAGATGCCCTTCTTGCTGCCTTTCTGGGAGCTACGTCTCGGGGACAGGCTGAAGTAACAGTCGTCGCTGTATCCCGCCAGCTGCCCGTTCTCACTCACCCCTGGCAGTGCCTGGCTCTTGCAGGACTCCTGCGAGGCCGTCGCAGAGACTGGCCTCTCCTCGTCCTCGGACGACGTGTAGCTGTTGAAGGACGTGACCTGCTCGTTCTTGGCCCAGGTGTCGCTGGAGGCGCACACCGTGGTCATTGTGATGTTGCTCTGGTTCGACGAGGACCATGACGCCTGGGTCCTTTCTCTGTCTTTATCAAAGCCAAAGCAGGATTTTATCATGGTCCGTGGGGGCCTGGAGATGTCAGGGTTGCGTGTGGACGTTAGGCCTTGAAGCTCTGCCAGGTCCTTGGTGCGTTTCTCTGTCTCCTTGTATATTCTGCAGTAGAGGATTGTCATCACCGACACTGGGATGTAGAATGCGGCTATAGCTGTACCAAAGGTGATCACCGGTTCAGAGAAGAACTGGATGTGGCACTGGTTTGGCGGAACTGTCCGGTTGCCCACAAAGTATTGCCAGCAAAGAATTGGAGGAGCCCACAAGATGAATGACACCAGCCATGCCATGCCGATCATGATGCCAGCACGTTTTGGCGTCCTCTTTGCCCTGTATGTCAATGGCCTTGTGATGGAGAAGTACCTGTCAAAGCTGATGACCAGCAGATTCATTACGGATGCATTGCTGGCCACATAGTCCAGAGCTAACCAGAGGTCACAAGCTAAATTCCCCAAGTACCAGCTACCCATTAATATATATGAAGTGTACAGGTTCATTGAGAATACTCCAATGATTAGGTCTGCAAAGGCTAAGCTCAGTAGATAATAATTGTTCACAGTCTTCAGCTGGCTGTTAACCTTAAAGGAGAGCAGCACTAGAATGTTGCCCACAACAGTTATGAGGCTCACAACTGCTGATACAGTTGCGATGGTGATGACCTCCCATAGGCTGGGTGGAACAGTCTGGGCCTCTGACGTGTTTCCATACTGGGTGGAGTTTTGCAAGTCATCCAGATTCATGGTTCTACTGAAAATGTGTCATCTTAGGTTATGAGTAAACTGAAGAATCTTCTTTGAACTCCATCCTTATGAAATAGCAGATTATCTGAAATGAAAGGAAAAGAGACAATTAGGCAAGGCAAGGCCGCTTTATTTCATCCAAGAACAGAGAACAGCATATAACATGCTGTATAACTAATTTAATACTAAATACTAATTTATTGTTTAATAATCATAATACATCATAATACAAAAGTTAACATTGCATTACTGTGGGTTATTGCAGACTTGTTTTATTGACAAAACTAATTTAATTTCATGAGAACATAAAAGTGCAAAAGAGACTAACTTTTCTCTCTGCGGACAGTGTTCAATGTGACAATGAATTCGACAGTTAAGATTAAGTGGAGCTCATAAACACGCACACACACACACACTTAAGTGTCATTATTGTGGGTTATTGTGAGTATTATTATATATTTTTTATTCATTCATTGTAATTTCATGAGAACATAATAATGCATGAGAAGACCATGAACTCGTGTCTCTCCGGACAATGTTCAATGTAACAACGAATTCGACAGCGTGTTACATTGTAATTGTTCCGGACAACACCCGTTGGAAATGGAGGGAGGTGGTGGAAGACCGCACCGAGGCCGTGGCAGCGGCGGTAGAAGAGGAGGTGGTGGAAGTGACTCTGGCTTCTCGGGTGAGCACAGAGGTGGTCGTGGGAGAGGTAGTCACCACCGTGGAAGGGGCAAAAGGGATCATTATCGGGGAAGAGGACGCGGCACTCATGCAGCGGACTTCTTCAGCAGCCGGGTGGGTGAGATGCCGATGGCATGACATGACATGACTTAGCTAGGCTTCCAAGGCTAACCTTCAAACAGTTTTCTGGCAAGTACCAAGCATATATTTACCCTCTGTGAATAACCACTAATAATCATCTACCAGCTCTCTCCGCACATAGACTGCGTTAATTCATCATTCACCACGTGGGTTATTTTAGGCTCGTGTCAGATACACGTTGCATTTGTTGTTGTTAGTAGAACAACTGCATGAACTCATTGCAAACTACAATTAGTACCAGACATTACAACGTATCCTTGTTAACTGTTAATTAAAAGGGCCAAGATGTCAACGATAATGCAGATTTTGAGGACGAGGGGCGCAGTGTATTCTCCAGGAGAAAACTTGAATCAAACTGGGACCGCTATGAAGCGTCCGAGGTGGAAGAACAGAATAAGGACGTGCCTGTGCAGAGGGGTACGGACTACCATGCGCTCCTGGGCTCAGCGGGTAAGGAAAACACCATGTCACTGTGCTGTGACATATTCTGTCAAATTAGGGCAAATGGTTACACCTAACAGTTAAAAGAATGTAACAGTCAATATCTGCCACAGTAGACGTTGGCCCCCTTTCAGTCACCATTCTGAAATGCACTGACGTCAGTTAAAATTTGAACTTATTTGCTAAACTTCAGTCTCATTTCATGTGCTTTTGTCGAGGACAGTGCAGATTGTTAAGCCTAACATGGCAATTGACAAAAGTCATTGTGCCGATTATTAAATGTCTGCTCACTCAAACAAGCTCTTAAGCGATTAAGAGGCATTTGCTCGAACAGGTACAGTTACAGACTTCCAGAAACAAGTCAGTTGTGTAATAATAAGGAAATTATGTGAAAATATCTAATGGAAATCTAAAGGAAATTATAAATATAAATGACCCAAATTGGCTCATTTCAGTCTTCCATTTCAGGCCTGGCCAGAACACACAAGACATTTATTGTAATGTTTTTTGTTCTGGTCCCTGACCAAATGCAAATGACTTTTTTTTTCTTTTAACCATGCCCAAGGACATTATTAAACAATTGAAAAACAATAAGGGAATAAAACCTTATTTTTTCTAATTTAACAAGACCAAATCCTAGTGAAATGGAAAATTTGTTTGTATCACCACATATTGGACCAGCTTCTCTAGGGAGGCCCTTGCTGGATTTGCCTCTCATTTCCCTAATCTGCCTTCTCAACAGGAATGTTTATATTCCGTGTACGTGTGTGTGTGTGTGTGTGTGTGTGTGTGTTTTATAGAGGGCTGATTGCGCACTCAAGTGGCAAAGCAAGAGTTTACTCTCACACGCTCTAAAAAAACATTTCTGGTCCTGGGCTGGCAAACAGCCATCTTGTTTCTTTGACGAAGAAACATGTGAAGTGTACACTGCCCAGAAGGGTATATACTACACAGCAACCTAACCTTGAGCATAAAACTTGAGGTGTGACAAGCAGAGAAGGCCGTTCCAGGTGGACATTTTTTCTTTACCCTTTTAAAACTGAACGTTTTTGTGTAAAAATTGCCAATAATTACCTTTCAACTGTAAACAAAAATACAAGCAAGGCAATAGCCAAAAACATTTGCCTCTGCTTGTTGAATTTGAATACACATCAGGCTTCAAGCTGAACATACCAATCTAATTGTGTAGTCAACCCTTCAGGCCTCTGATGTAGACTGACCACCATGTTAAAGGGATATTCCACCATTTTGGGAAATACACTCATTTTCCACCTCCCCTTGAGTTAAACTGTTGAGTTTTACCTTTCCCCAGTTTATCCAGCCGTTCTCTGAGTCTGACAGTAACACTTTTAGCCCTATCTCATTGAATCAGATTAGACCGTTAGCTTATAGCAGAGATGCTAACGGTCTAATCTGATTCAATGAGTTGGAGCTAAAAGTGCTACTGTCAGACTCAGAGAACGGCTGGATGAACTGGGGAAAGGTAACTCGAGGGGAAGTGGAAAATTAGTGTATTTCCCCAAATGGTAGAGTATCGCTTTAAATAACAACAAATCAGTCAATCAGACTTTATACACACACACACACACACACAATTACACATGTCTGCATGTCTAATAGGGCTGCACAATTATCACATTCGCAATATGAACCAACTAGGGCTGTCACTTTTGTGAAAAAATCCCGTTCGATTTTTTTTGAGACATAAGTGTTCATTGAATCTATTGTAAAATTGATTTTCCATGTCTAAAGACGTTTCCATTTTCAACGCCAAATATAGGCCAATCCACGGACAACTAACAGGCATTAGGACGAACGTAAAGAGGGCACTTGAAGACACACAAGCCAGCAATATTTCTGATGATTTATTGGCGTAAAGGTTCGTGCACAATGACAAACAGCAGTGCAACATTCTCGAAAAACAATAAGCAGAGTGGACTGCCATAACATCAGTGGAAAACATTACTGCAGGCTTCAATGTGGCTGTGTTTACAATTAGAAATGTCAAACAAATTTCACCTACGTAGGAACTCTGTTTGCATACCACTTTGTCCTTCTCCATAGTTTGATCTACCCAAAACCCGAAGTGCTTCCATATCGAACTCCTCAAGTTATTAGGGCTTATCACTCGTCTCTCTCATGTCGCACAGGTTGATCGCGTTGTCCTCCACTTTTTGGCAAAACACCAGCAGCACAGCAGCCAATTGAAACAGCTGTTTCCAGTGCATAAAATTGGTGGTAATTTTCTTTTTAGCTTTCGCAATGCCTACTGCACTTTCTGAGTTCTTTATTTTCTTTTTCTGATTGTTTGGGTTTTGTTACATCTATCTTTTTTATTTGTTTAATTTGTTTAAAATGAAGTATACATATTTGGTTAAAATCGATTCCCTATTTGTTATAGTTTTTGAAACTTGTGTTGGTTGGTCCAATCGATTGTGCAATCGATTTTCGAACGTACTGTAAAGTGACAGCCCTAGAACCAACACAATTACCTAATTGCAAAAGCTACAAATAATCAAGCACAGTTAATTTTGTCACATGTATGACTTTTCTATTACTGTCGTCCTCCTTGACTATGCCACTTCTTGTTGGTAGGTGTACATAGTGCGTGGGGGACTGAGAAATTATGATTGGTGAGCTTTACAGTTGGTCGGGGGTGCTGTGCTTCATGTGCACTGTGCATGCTCACCAATCAAGGGTGGCACAAATTAAAGAGACATTTGGAATATTGAACTGAATCAATTAATTGACATTCGAAAGTTATAGTAAGTATTCGAAAGTCGCAATATCTGTCAAAAAA
Source organism: Alosa pseudoharengus (assembly GCF_046254945.1). NCBI lineage: Eukaryota > Metazoa > Chordata > Actinopteri > Clupeiformes > Clupeidae > Alosa > Alosa pseudoharengus. Next base: position 27,358,835 of record NW_027468859.1, on the reverse strand, counting down.
ATTGCAATTAGATATTTTCCCCAGATTTATACGCAGAAACATAGATAGATATGATAGAAAAGAAAGTAATGTATAACATTGATTAGGATAATATCATTTTCACAAACAAAAAAAGTAAATAAAAGAAAAATGAAACAAATAAATAATTAAAAATAACATTAACAAGTTTGCGGGAAATCAAAGAAGTAAGTTTTGTTTTAGTTCTGGTTTTATAACAATTGAAAAAGTGCTTTTTAAAAAAAAAAAAATGTCCCGATGCTGAATATTTCTTAGTAGTGCTGTGCCAAGCAAAGGTCATATGATCTGTGTTTCCAGCACAGGTTGAAGGACACTATAATTGCTTTCCCGGTTGTTGGAAGCCCAGTGATTTGTTTTGGCCTCCCATTTTTTTTTTTCCTGAGTTTTGCCTACTCTGTCTGATTAGTCATCTCCAGAGGCTAGAGCAACCCAGAGTGCACTTAATTGACGGTGGGTGTAGCGGTTTGTCATTTTTTTCCTGGGCTATTATGGTGTGAATTCAGGAGTTGTACGGACAGAGGTTTCCAGCCTCTTTAACGCACACACACACACACACACACACACACACACACACACACACACACACACAGTTTACTTGGTTTACAATGATACAGTACAGTTGTTGAGAGAGACCTTGTGTTTCTAAGTATGCTTGAGTAGCATCAGTGTTTAAATGTAGAGACTGATATCGAGCAAAGAGCACATAGACTGTATAACACATAGCCGATACCTCAGTGGATTACATGCACAGCCACTTCAACGCCCACCAGTTTGTGCTCACATTTTCCCCATCTTGTTTACTAATTGTGTGTGTTTGTGTGTGTGTGTGTGTGTGATAGAGGGAGAGATGATTTCACTGGAGGAAAGCTCCTTCAGTGTCTTATTAGATTTATGGGAAATGTGCTTAACAGCCAAGTTATGTGTTTGCGTTGTCCTGACCCTCCCTAGTCGTCCTTCAGAACTCTTGAACCCCCCACACCATCTCATTACAACATGAGTTCCTTGTACATTAGTGCACTTTGAACATCACACATTCTCCAGACATTTCTGAATCATTCTCATTTATTAATATTTATTTATGAATAGTTGATCAGCAGTGGCCTGTGCAAGTGCTCATTAAGAATTTGGCGGAATGTGTTGATTAGTTGATTAGAGGGCCTTCAGAGATGGCGTGATGAGCTCCAGTGGTGCTAGCACTCTGACTTCGCCCACAGGAGCATAGCTACAGGGAAAAAACGATTCTTTTTGTCCTTGTTTCTGTTATGCATTGCTGTGGTGGAAAGGGCCAGTCAAGGCTCTCCGTCCGTTTAGCCTGCAAATACAACCAGAAGCGGACGTGCTCTAGAGACACGCAGAAACAGATGGAGAGAGAGAAGGAGGTGGAGGAGAGAGAAGGAGGTGGAGGAGAGAGAGAGGAGGTGGAGGAGTGAATATGTGATGCTGTTGACCTGACCCCTTGAAGTTGAAGGCTACCTTTTACAGAAAAAGTTGACATTTCCTCACTCAGGAATTCCCGCCATTCTTTTCAGGCGTTGAATCTTTTCTTTTTCTTTTGAATCTCTTCCTTTTTTTTCTTTCAGTCAATCTGTCTAGATTCACCCTCAGAAAGCCTAGATCTTTGAATATCTACTTTTTTTCTTCTTTTTTTCCCCCTGATCAAATCCTCTGTAAACTCTCAGCATTGATATTATGCCTCTTGACACCTACTATAGTGTGGACATGTGTTGTGCAGAGATGCAGACCTAAGCTGAACGGCGCAGCGCAGCGCGGTGCGGCACAGCGAGAAGATGAGGGGGGTGACGGCTGATCTGTTTCAGGCAGAAATAGCACAGTGACGTGACGTGACGCGACATCCTGGCCTCCTCATCCTCCAAGGGCCTCTGTGCCTCAGAAGTTATTAATGCAGTTGCGCCATTCGTCAGTGGTTGCATCTGCAAATTAACCTACTGTGTGCCTTTACCTCAATCATACTCTCAGCATACGTCACCTGTTTTATACCAATCTAAAGATGTATTTGAGGTAAATTAGTTGTATAGCTATCTGTGGTTCAACAGTTGTGTTGTGGATGGCTTTGTTTGACTCATCTTAGCCCACGCCTGGGATTTGCACAATGACCTCTTTCCTGCCGAATGCGTAGTTGTGCATTGCCACTGTTGCCGATATTTGCACTCGAGAGCTAATCAAATACATCCCTGCCTTCAGTGACGCAGTGTTGTAGCAAACTGTGGACTGGCTGGAATTAGTGTATTACACTGTCTGAGCCACGTCGCTTGTTTCCCATCTACAGAGGCAGGACTGAGCTAAAATACCTTTATAAGCACACAGGTTACACTCGATAGATAGCTGAAGGAAAGTGTGGAGAATTTAGCAAAAAGTCTAATGAATTGGACAAGGACTACATAATTAAAGTAACTGCACACGATGGGGTTGTGTGATGGAAGCAAGTGAAAGCACTGGCTGACAGATGCCGGACTGAGTACATCCGTGCTTATCTTCAAGCGATCCCAGGTGTTTTGTGATGATTTGTTCTGAGCTCTGTAAAATTGGCAGGATGAAAATTGTTGCTGCTGTTGAGAAACACCACTGCAGTCTTTTGTGAGAGGACACAGACACACACACACACACACACACACACACACACACACACACACACACACACACACACATCCACACACTCACAAATACTCTGTCTCTCACACATACACAACCTGATGCTGTCTTTGACACACGCACACACACACACACACACACACACACACACACACACACACACACACACACACACACACACATATCCACACACTCACAAATACTCTGTCTCTCACACATACACAACCTGATGCTGTCTTTGACACACGCGCACACACACACCGTACATCCACACACTCACAAATACTCTCAGTCTCTCACACATACACAACCTGATGCTCTCTGACACACACACACACACACACACACACACACACACACGGTACGTCCACACACTCACACACGGTACGTCCACACACTCACACACAGCCAGTCAGTCAGACAAGGTAGCCTCTTAACACGAGAGTCTGCTGACAGCAGTTTTGACGACCCCCCTTCATCATGAGCAGCAGGATAAAATGATGTCCAGCTTTGAGGAGCGCCGAAAATGCCAGCTGAAGGCAACATGACAGCTCAGTCACAAAGAACATCTAAACCTCTAACCCACAAATGCCACATCCGTTGTAATCCCTACCGACCTCAATTAAATACTGTCACCCATCAAAGCAATTTAATTGCCTTTGTGTTTTAATGCATAATGCCTAATATCTGGAATTTCAATGAGTTGCTTTTGTCACTTCCACCCTTTTTCCTGGCCTTCCTATGGGATTTAATTGAATGCTGATTACTTGCACTGCAGAAAGTGTAGTTATGTTAAATGAGAAGCTGGAGTTCATTTGAATTTAAATTGATTGCTAATTCCTATCTTGTGTGTTTAACTGTAGCTGTTTCTGTATTTGTTGGTCTCTCTCTCTCTCCCTCTCTCTCTCTCCCTCTCTGTCTCTCAATCTCTCCTCTTCTTTCTCTCCATCTCTCTCTGTCTCTCCATCTCTCCTCTTCTTGTCTCTTTCTCCATCTCTGTCTCTCCATCTTTCCTCTTCTTTCTCTGTCTCCCCCTGTCTTCATGTCTCTTGTGATTGAGGTGGTGTTGCTAAGGATGCTGCAGCTAGGACAAAAGACTCACTTAATTTCGTTGGCTATTTAGCGTCTCATTGCTGCCTGAATGTATTAACCGACTGCTGATTGAACACCCACACAACTGTGCAAAGAGGTCCGTGTTCATTAAAGCGACATTGAGTCAAGGGATCAATGGAAAAAAATCTTTTTTTTTGTCTGAAAACAACAATTAGAGGAAATAATGGCATTTTTAGTTTTTGTTGTTTTCATCTGTGGCTGTTGATGACATGAACATAATTTCAGTAAAAAAAAAACGGTCAGTGAGTTATAGTGGCAGAGAATCTTGCAACTCTGATATTGCAGCAAATGTTGTGCGGTGAAAAGCTCTTCAGAGTTCTAGCTGAAAGTGCCCTCATCCTGAGAAACATGACCTGTTGTTGTGGCCACCTCCGCTAAAAATGGCCAACAATGTCAGTGATGAGAAATAAACGCCTCTGCTAATGAATGGGGCACCAGAGAGGACTGAATGCACAGTTCAGAACTACACTTGCCAGATCATCTTACGTGCTGCTTTTTAAAACAATATTGCTTTTTTTTTTTTAGCTCTTTTGGGGTCTACTGTAACTGCAAAATGCCAAACCAGTTTTGTCACAGACCGAGGAAGAGGAAGAGCCAATGAAGGCAGACGTACCCTTGAAGTCTGGTAAAGGTGATCTCCGTGTCTGTAACAGCGGCTATTCTCCGCACGCACCCTGGAGCCTGGACGCTCCTCCGGCCGGTAAGCTCTCTCCCCCAGCCGATCGGCTGCGCTCCCAGAGTCATAGTTCCTCCCTCCAGCCTGCACAAGGAGTAGTCGGTCAGCGCAGCAGCAACACCTGGTCGATGACCTCAGCCTCCGAGGTCCACATGCAAGCGCGGTCACAACACTCCAAGTAACCCGCTCGTGCGGTTCATTCCAGTTTTAGCCTCGCTTTCGCAGTATCGAGTTGCACTCTTCTGTCCTCTAGGTTTGTGACCCCCGCCAAAGAGGTGGGGTCAGGTGGGGTGCAGTGGGGCGGTCAGTTATGACACCCACGCAGGAAGCTCATGAGTTTGTTGTTGAAGGAGGTCTAAAAGTCCAGCTGCCCTCTCCTCTCTTTTCTCCTCTCCTCCACTCTCTCACCTCCCGTGTGGTGAGAGCGGAAGAAAGGATGGATTGATGAACAGACGGACGGATGGATGTAGGAGATGGAGCTCCTGTGTCCAAGCGCCTCGGATGAGCTCTGAGCTCTCAGCTGCAGATGCTGGTTAGGGTCTTCCTCTCTCTCTTTCTCTCTCTCTCTCTCCCCCTCACTCTCTCTCTCTCTCTCTCTCTCTCTCACTCTCTCTCCCTCGCTCTCTGTGAGCCGGCGTGCTCACTCTTCCTCCCCATGGCTGCTGTTGCTGCTGTTCATGCTGTTGCTCCTCTTGCCTCTGCCGCTGCTGCCGTTACTCTGGCGAGTGTGTGTGTGTGTGTGTGTGTGTGTGTGTGTGTGTTTGTGAGCGCGCGCTCGCGCCTGTTTTGTGTATGTGCGGCCGCTGCTGCTGCCACTGACACACACAGCTGGAGCCCTCGCCAGACGGATCGTCACGTTTCAACGACCCACCCCCAGTTCAAGAGTGTGTGTTTGTGTTGGGAGGCTGGGGGGGGGGGGTAAATGTAGGCTTGGTTTTGGAGTGAGAAGTGTGTGTGTGTGTGGGGGGGGGGGTTGTTGGGGGGCAAGAGACTTCAGTGTGTGTGTGATGAAGAGGGAGTAATCGTGTGTGTGTGTGGCTGTAGAATGCGGGGGTGAGCATAGACAAGATGAGGCTTCCTGATGCATAACGGTCTCATTAATTACTTTGACACAGCCTGCTGGCCAAGCTCTGGAAAGCCCACAGTGGTGATGGTGACTGGAGACTATCTCTGGGTGACTAACATTAGTGACTGTGTTTGAACAGCTTGGGGTGAACAGTTCCTATCAGGGTGGCCAACTAAGGGCAGATCCAAATTTATATACAGATGTGTGTGTGTCCTCTCTCTTTCTCTCTTTTACTCTCTGTTTCTCTCTCCCACACCCTTTTTTTCTCTCTCTCTCTCTCTCTCTCTCCCACACCCTTTCTCTCTCTCTCTCTCTCCCCCTGCAACCCCCACCCTGCAGTTTGACCTGGCTAGTCAAGATAAGATTCTGCCGTGTGTTGTGTAACAGAGGGGCCAGTGGTCCTCTGTCAGTGGTGCTTCCTTTTGGCACCTTAAGTCCCAGTCCCTTTCATTTTAAGACTGTCAAATCCTCTGCCCTCTCCGCACCCCATACTGAGAAAATGACACAGGAGACTTTGTTTTGATATGCTTGTTGGGAAACAACTTTAAATCAGTGATGGGTTTCAACGTTACGTTAGGTGGGTTTCAACCTCAGGCTCCCCAAGATCGGCCTGTTGGATTCTTGCTGGCTTTGAGGAATCAAAATGTCAGGAAACATCACATTGATTTGTCTGTCCTTGTGTCACTTGCCTGGTTTGATCTTGTCGTGTGTGTGTGTGTGGCCACCTTTTTTTTGTTCTTCTTTTTTCTTATTCTGTGGAAAGTACGCAAGATATTGGCCAGTTGGATTTAAAGAGGAAAATATGACTTTGAACTCTGATGTCTTTGCCATGACACAACTGCCTTGACCATATGCCGTATGACATTATCAGAGATTAGTGGCCAGCCCCTAACCCTTAGATCTAATTATGTGCTTAGCCACCACTTTTGGTGTGTGAGCCACTATTTCTCAGTGATGCATATTTGTTTGTAACAGCAATGATCTCACAGTGTTCCTTCAAAGTATGAAGGAACACTTTTGTGCAATTGTGGCCAAATGACGACACGTGAAGCCCGCTACTGGGCTCCTCATTATAAACCCTGTTACAGTCTGAAGCCTCTCAGGCTGTCAAATCCATTTGACTAATAGCAGACCAATAGTCCTTGTCAAAGTATAGCAGATTACGCTTTTACAGTCAGAGATAAGTAGTCCTCATGCTTGCAGGACCAGGCTTGGAGGATTCGTCGTAGGATAAGGTTTTGAAAGTGCCTCAGATTGTTTGCCGCATCATTTGCTAAAAAAAGGATTCCAATCACCCCGTTAGAAAAAAAATCAACGTAGACTTGAGAGTGCAAATCTGCTTGCCTGTAGCGCTGAGGGACCGCCTGCCTTTAGCGCTGAGGGACCGCTTGCCTGTAGCGCTGAGGGACCGCCTGCCTTTAGCGCTGAGGGACCGCTTGCCTGTAGCGCTGAGGGACCGCTTGCCTGTAGCGCTGAGAGACTGCTTGCCTGTAGCGCTGAGGGACCGCTTGCCTGTAGCGCTGAGAGACTGCTTGCCTGTAGCGCTGAGGGACCGCTTGCCTGTAGCGTTGAGAGACTGCTTGCCTGTAGCGCTGAGGGACCGCTTGACTGTAGCGCTGAGGGACCGCTTGCCTGTAGCGCTTCTCTTACTGAACAGCTGAGCAACACATTTTTTTTTTTGATTCGGGAATAAATAGTTCTTCCATTAGAAGGACTGCTGTTTGAAATCAGAAGCTGTCTTCATAAGTGCCCCATTCGTTGGGATCCAATGTTTACTGACGTTATATGGCCTGAAGGTATTTAATGTGTGGAACATTGATAAGCACCTCTGCAATAAACAGTGATTTAATAGCCTCAGATTGTCATGCTCAGTGCACTTGTTGCTTAGTGCGGTCAACAGTGCCTCAATATTTGCTGCACCATTAACTGTCAGAGAAAGAACTAGAAACTGAGTGTGTTCTTCCGCTGAAGAATAAGACAGACTGTCTGTTTTTAATGAATGAGACCGCATGACAAAGACTTCCCGCAGTACCTTATTTGGATTTCAGTGTATTTTGATGGATTGCCATATTATTGTGTTACTGTAGGCTTGCCGTTTCCTGACAAGTGAGAACGTGAAGGAATGGGATTCCGTTTTTGGAGTCTCCTTGAAGGTTCTGTGCATCTCATTGTGGACTCGTCAGCTTCTCTTCTCTCTTCTTCCTTCCTTATCAGAGTCTTGCGTGCAGGTGTGTTGGGCTAAATGAGTGGCCTTCCTTCTCGCCGAGAGGAGAGCACAGTTTGTACAGACACACTATCAGACCACCCAGAGCAGCCTCCCCCACTCTCCCTGAATGAGTGGCACACACATGCGCTTACACACACGCGCACACACACACACACACACACTAATGCTGGGCGGTATGACCAAAAATGTATATCACGGTATTTTTCTAAATTCTTACGGTTTCACGGTATATGACGGTATTTTTTTCCATGCTTAATCAGATGTTCACAGCATTTTCTACAGGTTGAGGGAGGAATTGCTGCAGTACATTGACTAAGGATGGTCTGTTTTACTGTCATGATGTAGAATAACTCCACACTAGTGGTAATGCAGTATTGCATGGCCCCAGAAAATGATGCTGTTTACAAAGAGCCACTCATGATTCTAATGAAGAATCTAATCAGAATGCAAAGACAGTTGCAGTCAAAATACAGAACTGTACTGTGCAAATTTCACAAACATCTTGTAGCCTATAAAACCAATACAAAAAGTTGTGCAACTTTATACTTTTTTGAAAATTATACAATTTAAAATGAAACTTCTCTGCTAATATGCTTACTCTGTCAAATAGGCCTATCAGAAACATGCCTTATTGTTATTGTGTGGTTTACATGACGTTAGTGGTAGGCTAACGTTAACTTCATGTGAATGTGGATGTCATGTTTGCCTGCCATGAGCTTCGGTTCGGTTCGCTAGGCAAAACATTAACAAAAAAGTTTGTTTTGGTGCACTGATGACAGGATAATTTCTAACTAGCCAGCTTGTATTGCTCAGAGCATGTCTATAACATGCTTTACTTGCTACCTGGATAATTTCAGCGAATATTCTTAAGGTGAGATGAATGATAAGCTCATTAAACTTCACTGTGTTTGGTGGGTTGCTAACTAACGACATCACCTACTAGCCAGCTAGTTGCTGTTGAACAATCTCAATAGAATTTTCGTGACGGTAAATCCCTTTCGCAGTATCCCTTAACGTTTTTCCTTAACTAAAGAAACAATTTAAGGTATTCTGTGCAACACCCTTAAATAAACCCCTTATCTAAGGATAAATTAAGCCTTAAGGGTCATACTTCAGGGGAAAAACTTCAGGTGTTTTGTGTTTACCCTCACTATGCCTCGCAGTGGCACCATGCGTGCGTGTGAAAAAAGTCCCGTCTAAAACACTGTCGTGCGGCGCAGCGTTCCAAACGTTGTGTAATCAAATACACCGGTATGGCGGTATATTAAAAATTCATATCATAAAGAAAATATACACCGGTATACGGTGTGAACCGGTATACCGCCCAGCACTAACACACACACACACACAGACAACACATACGCACTTACACATACGCAGACAATACATGTACACGTTTACACACACTCACACACACACACACACACACACACACACACACACACACACACACACACACAATGAGTACAAGGTTGTCAAGCGGGGCCTCTGGGAGGCAGCTCTGGTCCAGCTGCTTTTAACGAGTCCTTCAGACTGCCTCTAACATTGACAGGAAATGGTTTATGTAATACCACGCGGCCGTTGTTCCCATGGATTTTCCAGGCTTCAAATTGTATTGAGCGTAATAGGGATGTAATGGAGGATATGAGCCGCGTTATGCATCCCCGAGGACGCTTAATGAGACACATGAATATATGGTGACGGCCTTTTGCCGTGCGCGCCTTCATCATATTCAAAGCCCAAACACACACACACACACAGACACAACACACACACACAACACACTCACACACACACACACACACACACACACTCACACACACACACACACACACACAACACACTCACAGACACACACACACACACAACACACACACACACACAGGACACACTCACACACAACACACACACACACACACACACACACAACACACTCACACACACACATACACAACACACTCACACACACACATACACAACACACTCACACACACACACACACACACACACACACACACACTCACACATAACACACTCACACACACACACACACACACACACCGCCACTTCGGTCACCTCACCCTACCCCCACAGAGGACGGACGGTCTGTCTGTCTGTCGCACGGGGACGTTCAGCTGCTGTCCTGTTCTTTTGTCCTTCAGTCCTCTGTGCATTCCCTCCAAGCGCAAGATGTGTCTTTGGAGGGGTGTCTGGCTTTGGTACGTGTTTCTCCATGTGAGGTCGGCGGGCAGTGATTGATCGTAGGTGACAGCGCACCTGTGGGAGACTCTTACCCCCCACCCACCCATGTCTCCTTTCGCTCTGAGCCATGGCCTCGATTCTTGTAGTCAACAGCTGGGCCTTCCATCATCGGTGTCAGAGTCCTTTAAGGCTGTCGGCCCCTCTGGTATGCCTCCGCTGCAACCTTATCACCTCATCTGGTATCATCAGATCGCACAAGTCCCCCAGGTCACACCTAGTGCCCGACATCACTCTTCCTCTCCCTACCCCACCACTTGGCCAGTGTTATCCCCCACCTCCATTTAAGCCAATTAATGGAAACAATTGTGCTAAATCTCTCCTGGTTTCTCTCCTCTGTTCCAAATCGCTTTTTTTGTTTCATGAAGTTGTTGTAATGCTTGATCGTGACTGATGAGCATAATGCGGCATGCCTGCATGCCTGATTTTCTTTTTTTTTTTTAAAAGGGGGTAAAAGTGTGAGCTTCACCTTTGTTGCATAAGCTCTTGTAACTCAGTTGTGATGAGAAATTTTTATGCCAAGTGAGGGTGAGGGAGATGACTTTTTAGATTTGTTTAGTCCCCCCCTCCCCTTTTTTTTGTGATGTTGTCGTTGTAATCATATTCTGGATGCATGCACATAATCCACCCACGCTGTTGTCTGAAAAGCTCAGGAGCCCCAGCGAAAGAACGCCTGGATCCCTGGTCCATCCGCCTCCAGTCACACACACACACATGCACGCACACACACACACATGCACGCACCTGTTTTAAATATGGGACTGGCGTTCTCCAACAGTTTGTGCTCACTGTGATCACATTGACTTTCTGCAGGCTTTATGGCGTCTTTATCATTCTTTTTATTCTCTATCAGTCCCCCAGCACCTGTGTTTCTTGTGCCATCTGCTTGGCTTTTTGCCAGCTTTGCTCATCTTAAGAATTAACATGAATCCACCTGAAGCCTTCTACAGTGCTGGCCAAAAGTATTGGCACCCATGCTAAAGTTGACTGAAAAGAGGAATATAAAATCATCTTTTGGAAATTGATCTTAATGCCTTAAGTGAAAAATGAGGAAATATCTAACCTTTAAGGACACCAATTTTCTTAGTGAATGAATAATGTATCATAAATAAATAAATGTTCTTCCTTAAAATACAGGGGTCATAAGTATTGGCACCCCTATGTTAAATTCCCATAGAGACAGGCAGATTTGTATTTTTAAAGGCCAGTTATTTCATGGATCCAGAATACTGTGCATCCTGATAAAGTTACCTTGACCTTTGGAATTAAAATAGCCCCACATCATCACATACCCTTCACCATACCTAGAGATGGGCATGGGTGTTATTTCAGTTAGCCTATTAGCTGGTTTGATGCTCAATGCAAATCAAACCAGCTAATAGGTAATACTTTTGGCCAGCACTGTATAGTTATCACAGTGAGGTACACCTCCTTGCTTAATTGGACACAGTGCTGTGATATGTCAGCCTGAGCAAGTTGTGTATGTGTCCAAGCAGGCCTTTCTCACAGCAACCTTTCAGCCTTTCAGAGAAAAATTACTCACGTAATATGTGGTGAACAGATGAACACCCCAGCAGAGGCGCTAGATAGAAATATATCAATAGATATATAATGAATATCAATGAATAAAGTGTAGCCGCACACTCTTAAATCCTTTTGACTATTTATTTGTGACCGATGTTTTTGCAATAGCCTTCATCAGCCTGAGTTAGGAGTGTGCGTCTAGTCTTTCTTCATGAAAAATGACTCTCCCTAAAAAATTTAGTGCTAGGAAACCCTCTCTGCTCCTGTTGAGCATTCACATGCCTTACTGACCGGGTGTTTAACTGTCGCAATTATGGACATACAAGGACAAACACCCCCTTTACATACTCACATCAAAATGTGTGAAGGAAACTGTAGTAGGCGTTGTATGAGTGACTGTAGACTTTTAATGGCTGATGTGGGCTATGTTGTGGTTTGTGTCCTTGTAGGCAGCATCCTCTATTCATTAAGGGAGGAGTGAAGCAGACCCTCAAAGAAAAACGCTGTTGCCATTTTATTTTATTCCAAGCAAGCAATTATCCCTGGTCCCCAATGTCCCATTTATTTTTGCGATATAGCTTTCTATGTTTTTTATTATTATTATTATTATTATTATTATTATTATTATTATTATTATTATTCTCAAGGGTTTAGCCCTCAACACTGAAACTGTGGACTTGAAGCTGGAAGTGGCTCATTGTGAGAGTGATCGGATCCCTGAGAGGTTGTGTCAGGCCCTGTGAGAATTTGAGGTGCCTTTTGAGATTCTTGCTGCGGGTTATTTTCTCGTGGCTGGAATAGATTTTTGTGGGTTTTGTGGTCACGAGGAATTTTAGATTTCATGCTGTGCTTGATGTGACTGATGATGGTCTGGTTTTGAATATATGCTATGCAACAGTTATTTTGCAGTGTAATTTAGCAAATTGGTGTTTTAAAAAAAAAAAAGAGAGAGACAAAGCATGTAAGCATTGACGCATGTCCACATAAAAATACGAAGATGAAAGATAGCAAACATGGCCTCACCCTGTACTGCCCCTCTGCACCCATTTGCTCCAGCTTGCTTTGACATGGTTGCTTGTTCCAGTCACTGGAACCGTGGATATGAGTCTTGGCCCCTTTTAATTGGCTCTGCCGAAGATGGAACCTTCGCGGCCAAATAATTGGACAATCTTATAAGCACCGATCACATTTATTAAGGTATCATTTCGGCGGCCCTGTCGACCTGCCTCTTTCATTAGACCCTGAACATACCCTGTAAGGTGTATTGATTTTTTTTTTTGGGAGGAGGCGGGGGTCTGTGAGCATTGAGTAGATTTATTCTGTTTGTCGTGGAAAAGCAGAGTCTTTTGTGTTCCACAAGGCTGCTTCTCTTCTCCAGGTGTAGCAACCCCACAGTGAGTGTTTGTTATGCCTCGAGCAGTCAATTGCATGCATGTTGTAAGTCCACAGACTGGAGCCGAGAGATGGAGGGAAGGCTCTCAAGAGAGGAGCATGGAGATTGGCGAGGTGTTGTCATATCCTCCTAATCATGATGAGATTGATTAATAACTGATGCTCCCCCCTAAGCATCAAAATTTGGGGAAGATAGAAACCTATCAGTTTGAAGACCGGGTAATTCTGTGTCAGATCAGACAGAATCCAGGAAAATGGTTGCTGGACCATCTCAGATTTTGTTTGGGTCCCAAAGCTAAGACTAATATTTTTGTTCAATTCCAATATTTTTTTTTGCCCTTGATTTTTTTAGTTATTACCTTCTCTAAAATGCATTACCTTTTGAAAGCCATGTTTAGGCAGTAAAATCTTAAAAAGTAGGATTCTTAACCTGACCAAACTCTAAAAGATTGAACACAAAGACATGCTCTAAGTGTGACTTGACTATTAAAAGTTTTTGCTGCATGCCCATTAATTTGATTTAAGGTGCTAGATTTCATAACAAAGTGCAAAAAGAGTCATATTCAGGCATTATAAAGTCGGATTTATACTCATGTGGCATCAATTAGTATTTTGAGGCGTATCCTAATTTTGATCATATTCAGGACATGGTGTTTACATGAGAAAAACTTGGTTATTAGTATCCCTGTATACATGGTGCCTACAGTATCCTGGACCGGTTGCCAACAATTTACAATTAGCATAACCGGATTTCTCAAAACTAGGAGAAGGGCTTATCCGGGATTCTGAAATCAGAATATGATATTTACATGTGCAAACACAGAAGCAGGATACTTCAAAATCCTGATCATAACCGGGATTACTGAAGTGCATGTAAACAGAGTCAATATGTGATCATTTAGTGCACAAAGTGCCAGTGTTGTGTATTCACACACATATTACATTGTAATACCTTTAATATTTATCTATGTTTTTCTTAAAATCTAGGGCCCTATTAAAATTAATGAGCATGCCATACAAACTTGGTTCAGTCATACTGAGAACATGTTTGTCTTCCATCCTCCAAAGGTTGGGCTGGCTGTGAATAAAACTTCACAAGATATTAATGCCTAAACAACATAGCTTCCCAGATAATGTGTTTTTCAGGCTGTAAAACTGAAATAAGGGCAAAAAATTATGAAGACAAAGGATTTTACATTTTTACAGGCCTTGGTTTTGGGATCCATTCATGATATAGGAAAGGTTTGAACAAAATCTGAGAAGGTGCAGCAACTATTTTTTTTGTACTTTATGTCAACGAGAATATCTACATTTTCTTGAATTAGGCCTAATCAAATTTGCTTGGAATGTTCAAATGTTCTCATTCAACTTTGCCAATTCTATGTTTGTTTGTCATTATGAGTTGTTGCTTCTCTCCAAATTCTCTTCAGTTTATGAATTTAAATGGCCTTTTGTTTAAACAGTTATTGATGGGTCAGATAAAAGAGAAGAGCCATTTTCCTGGAATGAATTCATTGCCATAGAAGTGTGGTTTTAATGAGCAAGCCACTGTCATCGGCCAACTCCAGCCATGCTTTGAATCCCAGTCATTCTTTAAACCTCGCTATGTGGCCTGTTCACATTTAAACCAACAATGAAGCTTTTGCATTCAAAGTTTTTTTTTTTATAAATGTCTAATCAAACTACAGTGACAGGATGGGGGTCACCTGAAACGTTTGTATAGCACTTATTTTTTACCACTTTGAGTGCAAACTGTTTTGTTGCTTTCAATAATTGCTTTCTGTTTGGAGCCTATGCACCACCACTAGGATTATAGCCAATCTCAAAGGCGCTGATTCATTCTTGCATAACTCTGTCCACATTAAGACCATAATACTCTTCCTTAGGACCAACCATACTTTCGATGTACACATACATGTCAAAACTGGCCAAATGGTACTGTCAGAAAAACAAAAACAACCCTATTATGTTGTCAGCAACAAATGTGGGTGTAGTGTCTCATGCTGTTAGATAATGAAAAACAAAACCCCGCCCTTCTTGATCAATGGCCCATTCAAGTCACCCATTGGTTGGCCAGATGCCCATTGGTTTGCCGCTGTTGACTCGGGTGTTGTTACGTTAAGGCCACTGACCCTGTCATTAATGAGCGCCACAGCTGGACCCCATGCAGGGCAATGGGACGGCCGTTGTTCCCGGCAGTGTTGTTGCCGTGCCGGCGTCCCCAGCTGGGGCTGGCATCAGCCTTATTTACCGCTGATTAGCCTCTTAGCCACGTTGTGGCCACAGGGGCACCGGGCCTCACAAACACAACGGCCCCACGGCAAAAAAAAAAAAAAGAAGCTGTTAAGTGTTTGTTTAAATCTGGATGCTTCCCACTGGACTGTCCACTGCGACGTCAGGTGTGTCAGTGGACACACTCACCCTTCTCCCCCCCCCCCCCACCCCCCCACACACACATACACACACACTCCTCGCACATGCATCCCTGCGGCTGTGCTGGCTGCTTGTCTTTTCCCATCCAGTGTATGCTTGTTTGAGCAGCGGGTGCTGTGCTTTTGGCGTCAAAGGGGCCTTTATCAGTTCACTGTGCCCAGTCTGCCAGGGCCGGTTTGAGCCGCAGTGATTAGTTTTGCGTTGATTATTTGCTTGACCCCATGGCAACGTGGAGGGCAAACGTTTCCTGTGCTTATCATTCTGCCATTCAGTGATTTGTACTGTTAGAGGAGAACTCTCTCTCTCTCTCTCTCCCTCCCTCTCTCTCTCTCTCTCTCTCTCTCTCTCTCTCTCTCTGTCTCTCTTTCTTTCTTTTTTAACTATGAACTGAGGGAATAAGCTCAGAGGTACCTGAGCTCTTTGATTCTCCTCAGCATAACCCCATGCCCCCCCACCAACGCACCCCCTCCACCACACACCAGCATACACACACACACCACCACCACCACCACCAGCCCTGAATACCACTTTCACTTCCATCCGCTGGGGATCACCATTATCCAACGTAATGGCTAAATTAGGCTATTGTTAAACACTGCATAGGCGGATTTTCAACATACATTGTTAGATATATATTTTCGGAAAAGTGAGATACGGTATCATTATATAATCCATGCAATTAATTTTCAATTATAAGTCATTCCGAGTCGACTTCTTCTTTTTTTGTTCTTTGTAATACCACATTCGGCATTGTGCTCTAAGAATCCATGAGAGCGGCTTCCTTAGATCACACACATCATAGAGGCTAGCTTGGCAGAATACCACCGAATGGGAGGGTGACGTTTGGGAAATGCATCACTTTTGCATTGCACAGGGTTGCTCTGTGACACCACCAGAACTTTTGGTGAATAATTCATTGGCTGAGCATTGTAATTAAAGAAATAAAATGTTGTGTGGGGAAAAATGAGAATCAATAAGCCTGTTATTATGCAGGACAGTACAGTACAGTTGATGGTTAAACTTAACTCACAATTTTCTAATGCTGTTTAATCATTCCATCACAGGCAGGGATGTAGTGGTAAAATAAGAGGTGGGTAAACTATAAATTCTGTGATCACGGTAAAGTGGACTGTGCATATTGTGAATATGGATAATACAGTGTAATTTTTTAATGTTTAAAGTTGCAATTAGTGAATAAACTCTCTTGACATGTGCATAAACTCTAATAAGAGGTGGATAAACTTTATTTCTGAAATTTCAGAGGTGGTGCATCGACGCGCCACTATCACGTCTGGTGTAGCCAGTTCCATTGATTATAGTGGAAACTAATTGTGGCAGAAGGTGCAACGCAAACAGAGTTACATACCGGAGTTACGTATAGAATGGATTTACTTACCTGGCGTAGCCTGCCTGTCAGGCACTATGCGAAGCTCACCAATCAGAAGTGGCACAGTCAAGGAGGAAGACATGAATATAAAAATGCTAAATGTGACCAGATTAACTGTGCACGATTAATTGTAGCCTTTGCGATTGGATAATTGCATTGGTTCATATTGCGATTGCGATACTGTGCAGACCTTGTTGAAAAGCAAGGTTTCTGCGTCTTTATATGTGTGTGCTGTCTATGGACTGCTAAAGGATTGACCAACCAGGTCAAGATAGGGAGGTGGAGGCTGCTGTACATCTGCCTGCGTGTGTGTCCACTTACATAGCAAGGTAAGGGGTCACTGTATCTGGGTCCCCCTAGAAGTTGAAGGAGGATTTTTTTTCACATTCTATACTGACCAGTTATAGGGACAAAGGTCTGCAGTTGCCGCACTGTTTTTGTTGGTTTTTGTGATTGCGTCAAAGGTGTTTGTCTGTTTAGACTAATGAGCCACCATCAACTCTGCTTCCGAAAACAAAAACAAACGCTCACACTTTCAACATTTTCGTTTTTACTGTATGGTTGCTTTGAAAGAATAGCTGTCTGATGTTGCCGTGCATCACTGACCACAGACTTTAATTGCAATTAGTGTGAAATGATTTATTGAATACGTGGTTAGTTCCACAGCTGATTCCTGTTAATTGGCTGCGTTACATACCACACTAACGGTCCCAACTCGTTTATCTATCCAAAAATAAGTCTTCCAAAAATACAAAGGATAAAGGGAGTAACAAGAGGTGTGTGTGTGTGTGTGTGTGTGTGTGTGTGTGTGTGTGTGTGTGTGTGTTAAACCCAAGCAAAACCAAACAGAAACTCAGTTGGCACCTTACTCACTGGGAGATGTCGCTTACCTTTTCTCACCGTAGAACCGTCTGGTGTGTGGCAGGAAGAGTCTGTGTCTTTGCCTTCTTTAAGATGTTGCTCAGGATTTATTGGTTTAATCTTCCTTTTAAAGTTTTCTATTTTCCTTGAAAGAGTTGTGTGTTTCGTGGGTATTCCTGTGTCAAGTGTGTTGAGAAGACTGAAATGGCATGATCCCCGGTGTGGATAAACTAGATAGATGCCGAGTGGGTAGCCTATCTATCTGTCTAAACAAATAAAACATGTCATACATAAACACATAAACGTATCACACTCCAAGGAGCCACACTAGGTCATCCCACCTCTAGGCTGATCAGGACTGGGTATATGCTCCCAGGTGTGTGCATACAGTATACTGTAGATGTATGTAACAGCTGGTATAGCTGGCATTGAGTCCGCACCCAAAATACTGCTTCCGAATAGATTTCATAGTTTGCCACCTTTCACGTGACATCAAGGAAACATCAAGGAAATATCACATGAAAGGTGGTAAATCATTAAATCCATTTGGGATCAGTTTTTTAATTGACTTGAATTGAAGGAGATGGCATTGAAACAATGTGGAGGTTTTGAGACCAATTTGTTAAAAGGACTACTACTGGTGGTCCTTGTTGGTGCCCCCACAATCCCAATCCTCCCCCACCTTTCTTATGCAGCCCTTGCCACTTAATCTACTAAACCCCTCTTCTACTGCACTTTTTACCACCCCCCCCCCCCCCATAAATGCACAAATAGGCCGACACCAGACATAATTTCACTGCATTTCTTACATCCAGTAACTATATGCATGTGACAATAAACCTTCTTTGTATCCTTTTACTTCCTGATTTTGTGTTTAATTAGTGTCCACTTGAGCTGAGGAGCAGCACAGTTCACACAAAGCCTCTTTGCTAAAAGGGTGGGGAGGAGGTAACAAACTTGATCTCATAGATACAGTAATCATGAAATGACGATATAACACTTAGCCTATCCAAACAACCCTGTATGGGACCCAGGTGGGTTAAAATAAGCAAATATGGAATGGCCTCTGTATGTTTATTTAGTTTGGTTCAGTCCAGTTCAATGGTAGTCCTTTAAAATTGTCAACATTTCGAAAGACGTATAAGTTGAAGCATATTGTAGTTAGCCTGCTGAGACTGCACTAAGTGTCATTTTCCCAAGGAGCTTTACAGAGCCAAAAGATTGAAACCCTTAAAACAAGCACATAAGCGACGGTGGTGAGGAAGAACTATCTATCCACGTCTTTAAATCATTGCTGCCGTCATGACCTGGACCTGGAGACATTGTGTCTCAATGGGGACCTTCCTGGCAAAATAAAGGTTAAATAAAAATAAATATTCCTGAGCCAACAATGGCATCGCCATGACACCTCAGTATTCAGAGATCCGATTTTCTATTTCCGGCCGTAGCTGCGTTGTATTGATTTTAATGTGGTGGTAGACAGTGCTTGATGCATCCTAACCCATGTAAAAGCAAACTCATATTTTTCTGTCAATCATATATTATATAGAATATCAATATTGAGTGCAGAATTGTCAACATTTCGAAAGACGTATAAGTTGAAGCATATTCTAGTTAGCCTGCTAAGACTGCACTAAGTGTAACTCATAAAAATAAATATTCCTGAGCCAACAATGGCATCGCCATGACACCTCAGTATTCAGAGATCTGATCCTGCGTTGTATTGTCTTTAAATCATTGCTGCCGTCTTGACCTGGACCTGGAGACATTGTGTCTCAATGGGGACCTTCCTGGCAAAATAAAGGTTACATAAAAATAGATATTCCTGAGCCAACAATGGCATCGCCATGACACCTCAGTATTCAGAGATCCGATCCTGCGTTGTATTGTCTTTAAATCATTGCTGCCGTCTTGACCTGGAGACATTGTGTCTCAATGGGGACCTTCCTGGCAAAATAAAGGTTAAATAAAAATAAATATTCCTGAGCCAACAATGGCATCGCCATGACACCTCAGTATTCAGAGATCCGATTTTCTATTTCCGGCCGTAGCTGCGTTGTATTGATTTTAATGTGGTGGTAGACAGTGCTTGATGCATCCTAACCCATGTAAAAGCAAACTCATATTTTTCTGTCAATCATATATTATATAGAATATCAATATTGAGTGCAGAATTGTCAACATTTCGAAAGACGTATAAGTTGAAGCATATTCTAGTTAGCCTGCTAAGACTGCACTAAGTGTAACTCATAAAAATAAATATTCCTGAGCCAACAATGGCATCGCCATGACACCTCAGTATTCAGAGATCTGATCCTGCGTTGTATTGTCTTTAAATCATTGCTGCCGTCTTGACCTGGACCTGGAGACATTGTGTCTCAATGGGGACCTTCCTGGCAAAATAAAGGTTACATAAAAATAAATATTCCTGAGCCAACAATGGCATCGCCATGACACCTCAGTATTCAGAGATCCGATCCTGCGTTGTATTGTCTTTAAATCATTGCTGCCGTCTTGACCTGGAGACATTGTGTCTCAATGGGGACCTTCCTGGCAAAATAAAGGTTAAATAAAAATAAATATTCCTGAGCCAACAATGGCATCGCCATGACACCTCAGTATTCAGAGATCCAATTTTCTATTTCCGGCCGTAGCTGCGTTGTATTGATTTTAATGTGGTGGTAGACAGTGCTTGATGCATCCTAACCCATGTAAAAGCAAACTCATATTTTTCTGTCAATCATATATTATATAGAATATCAATATTGAGTGCAGAATTGTCAACATTTCGAAAGACGTATAAGTTGAAGCATATTCTAGTTAGCCTGCTGAGACTGCACTAAGTGTCATTTTCCCAAGGAGCTTTACAGAGCCAAAAGCTTGAAACCCTCAAAACAAGCACATAAGCGACGGTGGTGAGGAAGAACTACCTATCCACGTCTTTAAATCATTGCTGCCGTCTTGACCTGGACCTGGAGACATTGTGTCTCAATGGGGACCTTCCTGGCAAAATAAAGGTTAAATAAAAATAAATATTTCTGAGCCAACAATGGCATCACCATGACACCTCAGTATTCAGTACTCAGTATAACCCATGTAAAAGCAAACTAATATTTTTCTGTCAATCATATATTATATAGAATATCAATATTGAGTGCAGAATTGTCAACATTTTGAAAGACGTATAAGTTGAGGCATATTCTAGTTAGCCTGCTGAGACTGCACTAAGTTATAATGTAAACAGAATGAACCAAAGATGAAAAACGGAAGTAGGGTTTCATGAATAAGGTGGATTAGCAGGAAGAATCCTTGAGCTGCCTGCACTACTGTTTTACTGACTGGTCCTATGCATTTTAGTTCTAATACTTGGTGTTATGGTGAACTGTTATAAGGATGAGAGTGAGAGAGGCAAACAACTCCCCGATGCGCACCCGGAGTATTTCCTCTCTCCGGGTGATTGAATGATTGATATATATATATATTTATACTCTTGAGTGCTATATAAATCCATGTGTGTGTATCACAGTGGCCACTAAAATCTTATCAACTGAGATCATCACCTTCTTGCTGAACTGTGGTACAACAGTCTTTTTTTCCCCAAACTCACTTAGTGTTGTTGATTTCACAACTGTAAATTGGCTCTTGTTGTGCCACCTGCATGCTCTTCTGAAGTGTACATCCATTCATGCCTAGAGGAAACTCCAGGGTGCTTAGTGGCAAACGACAAGAGAGTGCGAGATAAACGCCGCGAGCGATTAAGAGAAAACGGATAGGACTACATTTTACAGCTGAAGCATTCCCCTGGCTCAGAAACTGTGAGATTGCAGCGTCTCTCGAAGAGTGCCATATAGTATTGAAGTGGCCGATTTTTAATAACGCGCTCAGCTCACCTGGCACCACTTTCGGAGAGAGGCCTCCCAAAGGCCTCCCCACATGCCGGATGCCCACAGTCCTTGGTCTCGGCATGAGGGCCTGCGGGCTTAGAGTGCCAACCCGAACCCGAGGGGTGGGGGGGTGGGTCACATCTGTTGCCGCAAAACTCATGCCAGGGCTGCAAGCACCACCCGGTCCGCCCTGTTGTATGGGGCTGCGGTACCCCCACCTTTCTCTCTCTACCCAACCTGCCCCTCTAAAAACATCCCACCCCAAGGACCGTCCACTTACAGCACGGACAAACCAGGCTTGTGTCTCTTTTTGGTTGCCTCCCAGAGCTCCAGGGAAGCATCCCAGTCACTCGAGGCTCTTCTACTGATGTTTGCTTTTGATTGATATTCACACAAATTGGGGTGGATTGACACACACACACACGGCCGAAGCCTGAAACGCGACCAAAGACGGACTGCCGACTCTTCTGAGGCTGATGCGTCGTAAACTGTGCCAATCGCCATTAATATCTGATTCCCATTAACAATACAAATATGCCGAGATGCCTCGCGGGCCAAATATGGTTATCGCTCGGCTTGGGAAGCGCTTAGACCATACATGGCCAACTCCCTGAAAACGTTTAACAGCAGTTTTTGCAGCTCATTATTCCACATCACGGTACAATGGGATTGTTGCAGAAAGATACACAAACACTGGTAGCTGAAAACCTATCCCATGGTTTGTCATTTTGGGGGAGGGGGGGCTAGGGGGGAGGCACTGTCAGCTTTTAATAGACCACCAGTGATTACAGACTAAACAGTCCAGCAGTCCAGATAGAATATGTTTCAGCGTGTGCATGAAGGACCATCCACAAGAAGGCAAATAGAGCTTCTTCAAACACAGTGTTTTCATAGAGTCCTGAGCTCTTTGGTAGCTCTGTTGCCTTAAAAAACAATTCCCTCTTGTTATTCCAGGTACACTGTTGTGCTATGACTGTGACCATGAAAAAACCTCTAAAGGCACAAGGTTGAGGGACAAATCATGGTCTGACCTCAATTCAGCACCGTAGGAGTCGTGTAATTGTCACTCCTTGCCTAACAGTTAGGTAATTTGTTAATTCTGATACAATGAACATACAGGAGGACTCAGTGGTTGCTGTATTTAAATATGAAGTCATCATTGAGTTTTTGAACAGTACATGTAATTGAGAAAAGTTTACTCATTCTAAGGGAATGATACTTGTTTGGTGGATATTTGTTGTTGCATTACACTGTATCACAACCTCTAAATCTACTTAAACTCATAGTAACTGACTTATGTTCCGGAATATTCAGCTATACAGTAGGTGAGGCTGAGATGCCTCTGTTCTGTGTGTAGTAGATGGGATGGGAGCCATGCTCCAGGCTCTGTGATGTGACCTGTGCTCTGAGCTCCAGCTCTGCAGCGCCAGAGCTTATCGTCATGGCAGCTGTTGCCGTGGCACTGTCATGGACAGTGAAAGAAACATTCTAAAACTGCCAGGAGGGCATCTTCCATTCCACCGTTGCCAGTCACTGATCGGAATGACACGGTCGCCCGGGTGATGACGCACTACTCCCAGATGGTCAGCAGTGCTGACCTGGCAAGAGAGATGAGTTCCTGTGTGTGTGTGTGTGTGTGTGTAAACAAGAAGGAGTAGATGAAGCTCTCTCCTGACATCTTCTGTGTTAAGGCTCTCTGTCTGTCTGCAAATACACACACTCAAAGGAACGCCACCACCCTTTGCTCTGATGCTAAGAGACGAGCATTACCTAAGAGGTGGCCACTATAAAATGAAAACGCAGGAATGAAAATGAAAAGTCAAATAGAGCAAATCAGAGCACGTGCATGAGATGTTTTTCACAACCAACTCTCACACAAGAAGGCGGTCAACCGTTTGAGACATGATTTTCCCTCCGCCAAATTCGACTTTGCAAACCCCCTCCCAACAGACCACCTAATTGTGTTAATAATTCAGTCTGTTTGATAACTCCCGTTGGCAGATGGAAAGTCATTGTCCCACCACTTCAGCATTTAGTAATTGCAATCGTGGCATGCCGTTATGTCTGCATAAATCATCCCTTAGCCTGTCCACCCCCCCAACCCCTTAGTTTCTCCCTGAATGCAAACACGTCCAAGCTGACAGAAGCTGTGCTTGAGCTCCGCTGTGCCACTTGACCCTCCGCTCTCGCTCAGCGGAGCAATCAGCGGCTTAACCAGCTGCATTTGGCAAGGGTGGCACGGCTGAATGAGGGGGGTATGTGACCGCAGGCCGAGCGCAAGAGGAGGGGAGGCGGGCGGAGGGCGCAGCTCTGCGACACACTGTGCTGCGTCGGGGCGGCCATCCGGTCTTTTTCTGCCCGCACCCGGGCCCTTGGACAGCTGTTCCTGACAGACAAGCCGCTTCTTTCTTTCTCCTGCCCTCAATGCCTGCTGCCGCTGCACGCATACGGCTGGCTCTGAAGTGCAAATGACATTCGGAACGGAGAACCGGGGGTTGGGGGGGGGGGGGTGTCAGGGATGGAGTCTTTCGTGCCGCCAGCAGCCTCACCTCAACCTAGACCTCACATGTAGGGCAGTTTTCTTTAAAAGTAGAGCCTTTTTTTAAACATTCCTTACTCAAACTGTTAAGAATTCTGTTCGAGTTGTAAGAGTGCAAAGTTTAATCAGAGCGAAGGAGAGAGAGAGAGAGAGAGAGCAAGGGAGAGAGAGATTCAGACAGAGAGAGGGAGACTAAATTGACATGCTGCTGCCGCCGAAGAGTGTGGAGGCTACAGAGATGTGGTCTGGCTGCCAAGCCTCAGGCCATCATATGGCCTTATTGGTTTATGCAAAAGGCCCAAAAATATGGGACAGATGTTAAAAATTAGCCTGCACATGTTTTCTCCTCCAAACATTCTGCTCTCATGACGTGGCTTATCTGATCTGTGCACAAACATTAATGAAGTCCCAAATAAGCGGTTGTCTCCTGAAGCTGTCAATGGTGACTTGTTTTTTTTTTCTTTCCTGATAGAGCTTTGCCATTAGATGGCTCATTTAAAATTATTCTGAAAGGCTGTAAGTGGTGCTTGTAACCCTGAGGGAATATTTCACATCAACATTCCATCATTTGTAATTGATCTCGTTTAAGGTCCCAGCAGTATTCTCGCTGTAGATACAGCTTTTCAATGACGGCGGCTTAATCAATACGTATGGAGGCGAGCATTCATACCCGTTTAAATCATAGGTAATCATTATCTTGGGCTGATTCTCAATATGTACTCCATCACTGTGTAAGAAAGATAATCTTGCCTCCTACCACATCGATTGGCTATAAGAAAGATTTCATTTGAGTAGATAGTTCATGCAGGAAGAACTGAACCTCCTCTCCAAAAGTACCCTCCTTGGTTTCCTTATTTTGCTTTTTGTGGAGTCTTATGATCGGGGCAAAATATGCGTGTGCATGTACCACATGCGAGCTGTGCTTTTTGGAGAAGGCAGTAATGGTGGATTATTGTCATGTACCTCACGTATTGAATAGAAAGAGAACAGCACACGGTGGGTCTGTACCTCCTCACAGAGTCCCAAAATCTAAAATCACTTCAGCTGATGTTAAATTGCAGGATGTTTTGTGTTCGATAACAATTTGTTTCTTCCATTTAAATTTTTTGCTTGGTAATGGAGGGTCATACTCATGTGGAAAGTGGTCCCTCTTTTTTTTCGTGAGGAAAAACAGTTTGATAAAAAGAGCACTCTTTTATCAGTTGTTTCCCCTGATGTTGCTGGAATATTGAAAGAAAAAGTTTGAGCTTTGAGTTTTTTTTTTTACAGGGGACTCGTTCTCACAGTTCCGATTCTCTGAGGAGAAAGACTGGGAGGTGGACTCACTGGCTGCTCATCAGGTTGGAGATTTTATTGTAACATTTTATTTACTAAAAAAGTACATCATTTATTATTGGTAATAGATAAATACTACCTTTGCTACTGCTACTAGTAGTAATAATAATGGTTGCAGTTGTTATTATTCTATCGGTTGAACATTCTCCTATACCGTATTTACATGTTTTTCTTTTCCCTACACAATGAATCTGAACCTAGAATCTGTTCAGTGTACTGTGTGTGTGTGTGTGTACAGGTGTGTTTGTGCACAACAGGTTGCTGCCTCTTCTCATACCTGCCTCTCTCTCTCTCTCTCTCCCTCTCTCTTCAGATGGCGGGTGTGTTTGTGGACCTGGCGCTGCTGGCCCAGTCTCTGCAGGAGCTGCCCCTCCACCAGCGGCTCAGTCTGGAGTCCGAGCTGGTCCAGGTAACGTCAGCACAGCGGTGCCTTCCCTCACACCTGATAAGCCGCTCTGATAGCGCCCTGCTTAAACAAAGATGTTTCCTCACGGTCTGTACGGCTGCATTGTGCTCAAACTGAACTGAGGGCTTTGGCGTGACGTCAATATCTTTTTCCCCTCTCTCTTTCTCTCTCTCTCCCTTCCTCCCTCCCTCCCTCTCTCTCTCTCTCTCTCTCTCTCTTCTTTTTTCCCAGGCGGCCACACCGGCAGAACTGCCTGCTGTAACCATGGTGAGCAAACCAGACACCAACAAGCTAGGTGGAGTGGGTTTTAAGGCCACTACTCCTGTGCCCAAAGGCCTGGTGTCCGGCACAGGCATGTCCAGCCCGGCGAAGAAGACACCGGTCAGCGCCGAGGCCCAGATCTCCTCCAGTAAACTGGAGGCTCGTACGGAGGAGGCAGATGAAGAGCTGGACCTACTCCTGGGCTTGCAGAAACCTGTAACTGAGCTCTCTCTCTCAGAGTCGCAACCCAACAATACTGCAGAAGAGGCTACTCCAGTCGGGGACCAAAGTAAGTATGAAAGTGTTTTAAAGAAGCACATTTCAGAGATCAGTGATCTTCAGTGCAGACTGTAATCTTTGCTTGTTTGTATTTTTTTTTTTTTTATTCCGCAGAAGCAGCTAAAGAGAAGGAAACCGTGGAGGTTGTGGACAGGCCGAAAGAAGAGGAAACCGCACCCCAACTAGTGGCTGGGAAACAGGAAGTGAGTGAGGAGGACCTGGAGGACTGGCTGGACAGCATGATCTCCTGACCCCAGAGAACTTTCGCACAGACACAATGGTTAGAATCTGATGCAGAACCGGAGGTGCAGCAAAGGAACCCACTCGCCTATACAGCGCAGACCATTCCGCCAAAAGACCCACGCTTAACCAATCAGCTTCGCTTCTGTCAAAGTATTCTGTTTAACACCAGGGTTTACTGACAGGGCTAAAACAAGCAGAGGTATTGACATTGTTGTTTCCTGCAAAGGTCTTAGACTTAACATGTAAGACACTAAGCAGGTGCAAAGATGTGCCTAGAGTAGTGACTCTTGTATGGATGCGCGTCCTTGTTCTCTTTTTGAGTCATAGCTCAGACCAACAGGTGCGGTGCCCTTGGGTGACTTTGGGGCTTTATGTCTGTGGATGGGATTGATGTGCTCAGAGACATGACTGACCGCTGGGAATTATTGCATCGGTTGCTTTATTCTTTTTCCCCCCTCCCCAAAAAGAAATGGCGATCACCAAAGCTACTACATACATACAAATGGCCATACAATAGCAGTTTACTTTTTTTTTTTTGTTATTCAATAAACTCATAGTTTGTTCTTCTTTTTTTTTTCTTAGCAGTGAATTTATCTGAATGCTGTAATCGTGATCATGTGCAGGTGGCTGTGAAGCCCCTTGCAGTAGCCGCGAACAAATCCAAACTGATAAACACTTATTGCTATGGTAACTTCTGTATTCTAGAACAAACTCCAACTAAAGCCACAAAACTAACCTAGATGTAACGATGACTCACTACTTCAGGTCTATAGCACTAAACATTGAGGAGGGACAAAGTGTTAATTTCTTAGTTTTTTTGCATAGTTTCTCTTTCTAAGGCACTTTGACACTTGATAATACATTAAAATGGGCTCAAGTCGTGTCCCCTTGAAGGACTGTGTATTTGTTGCAGCACACAGACCTCACTTCAAAGGTATTGTACATTTTCTTTAACGGTCATATTTTTCTTTACTTCAGTGTATCGTTTCTCTCATTGAAGCGCTCTGTAAAATCCCTTAGTGGTACTTCTTGTGCATATTTTTCATCAAACATTCACTCAGCACACTATAACCCGCACCTAAGACGTCAATTTTACATTTCAAGACAAATTGTGCAACAGGTGTGGGCTTAGCAGATGGGAAGGCAACTTTTATCAGTTCCATGAAGACAACGTAAGTCTTTTGGTAGTTTGGAGTTTTGGCATGGTTTGTCTCTTTCTTCTTCGTCTTCTTCTTCTTCGTCTTCTTCTTATTAATATTTTTTCCTTCTTCATAGCAAATGCGTCCTCTTAGGAAAGTCTGTCATGTAATTTTTAGTCTTCATTGAGTCAGTGAAGGTGAAAAGCAATGGTGGTTCTTTTTTTTTTTTTTTTTTTTAAGTTAATACTTTCTTGGACTCAACAGCCTGGAGGTAAAATCTAGTTTTGAGGTTCTTGTTTGTTTAGCGTTCAGAGTTTTAAGTCTCAGTCAGATTATGGCTAGGGACTCGACTCGGTCCCCTTTAGCCTAGCTGGTCCTCATATTGCTTGCGGAAGCAGTCTCCAGCAGGGAAGAAGTCCCAGCACCTCTCCTGATACATCTTCCACACAAACGACTCCTGTGGGAGTAGACACAGTGCAGAGGGTGAATACAGACAGGCAATAAGTGGAGTGCGCGCACATCTACAAAATTTAAACAGGTGCTAGGTATAAGGCTTAGCCGACAATTGAAAAATAAAAAGATACCCGAACACTGTTCTATAAGCTCCCAGAGTTGTTTATTAACAATGTTTCGACCAGAGGTTTTCGTCAGGTATCTATACAGTGTGCGGGTATCTTTTTATTTTTGAATACAGACAGACACCATTGCCTGCACTCAAATGCTGACTGTTGCTCTACGACAGACAAGAGACATTTTGTTAGTTAACTAGAAAGGTAGGAAGAAAAATGGAAAGGAAAGACTACCATACCATAACGTAGGGTAAAAGACAGAATAGAGAATTATTATATATGCAAGTGACTACACATGTAATGTATATTATTATACCCTGTAAAAAGTTAGTAGATAATATATACAGTAACAACAAAAGGGCGGTTCGTACCTGACCCGTGTGCTCAGTTTCATCCTTGTTAATCAGATACATCAGGAAGAATCTGAATGGCAAGAAAGGCACAGAATATAAGTACAAGATTTGATAGAATAGCACTTAAGAATTATCTTAAGACGTGTATGGGAAGGTGATTCTCACAGGTAGTTGGCAAGGTTGTGCTCTTGTAAGGTGTGAGTCTCGAAGCCATGGGGTGTAGTGTCGAAGTAGTCATTACCGATTCCACAGATGAAACATTTTGTCTGGAGAAGGACACAGTGTTACAGGTTATATAATGAGGACGTTCGTCACATTAGGCAAATGACGAGGTGCTTGCGTGAGAAATTGCTTGGAGCCACTGACCTCCATATCCTCCTTCACTTGGTCCTGCTGGCCTCTCAGCTCTCCAAAAGCATCAATAATCAAACCTATGAGAGAGGGAGACGTACAATTGTAATAACAAATATAAAAAAAATACATATTTGTATATGGGGTGCAGTTTTGAAACCTCTAAATTGATTCATGAAACAGAATCACGAGTGTTCAGAATCGGGGCAGGATTACCACTTTTTAGTAACTTCTTTATTATTTCTACCACATTTGGTTTCCATCATGGTGGGTCATGCCGCCATGGCTGGTCACATACCCTGAATAATGGCCAGCAGGATGACGATGACGAAGAAGAAGAAGGTGATGTCGAAGAGGATACGGTAAAGTTCGGATGGATCCCCGGCCGGGTCTTCAATCTCATCACCGATGCCACCGCCAGCCCTCACACCCACATACATGTGGAACAAGTAGCACTGGGAACACAAACACAATCTTAAAACCATGTCTTAGAATACCGCACTTCACTTTTCATGCTTAAACGCCATCATGCTCCGCTGGTTTTTGGTCTGGATGTCCATATTTGTTAGTGTACAGATACTGGTGAACATAACAAAAGGTATCAACATGATTTCAATTGATGAGTTCAGTTGATACATTAATTTAAGGTCTAGTGTGATGTAGTGGTGAACACATAGGAATACAAGGAAAGCAAGAAAGCAAAGAACACCTGAATCTCCAGTATTACTATGAATGAATCACAACGGTTCAAAAGAAGTTTCAGTCTTACAACAGATTTAATCCACTCATAGTAATATCATCACACTTCATGTCCGTTTTAAGCATGGAGATTTGATATACTCACAGTCATCATATCACACTTCATGTCCGTTTTAATCATGGGGATTTGATATACTCACAGTCTTCATATCATCACACTTTATGTCCGTTTTAATCATGGGGATTTGATATCCTCACGGTCATCATATAATCACACTTCATATCCGTTTTAATCATGGGGATTTGATATACTCACAGTCATCATATCATCACACTTCATGTCAGGCTCATCCTCATCTTCACTCTTGTTGTAGAACTTGCGGAAGAAGTTGAAGGCCACGACTGTGTAGAGGTACACCACCACGGCCAACAGCCCAACGGTCAGCACCAGCTGTGTGGACACACAACATCAATGGGGCTTTCATCAGTATCAACAGTCTAGTTACCTAGGAGAGGATGGAATGTTGTGTATGCCTCAACTGCTGAGTTAACAGTGCCCCCTTGTGGCCATAATACTTGCCTGTTTGCCATTGTGTGTTACGGAGGACAGGATGGTCCTCAGGGGCTTGAAGCACATGGCGATGTCCAGCAAGTGAGCGGCGAAGAAGAAGTTGTTGTAGTGACCCAGCGTGGACATGGTGGTGTACCACACCAGATACAGGAAGGACTACAACAATACAAGTGAAGACTGTGGTCAACCAGAGACCGGGTCAACTTGAGCTCTCAGTGAATTTAGTCATCTCAAAAGTGGTCTCGGAACGTATTCATCTTAAACATAGCTTCAGAATTTAGTAACCTTAAAAGTAGTCTTAAGTACTGTAACTCTGTTAACACAGTAATCTTAAAAAAAAAAAAAAAAAAAAAAATATATATACCCCAAAAAGACTCAGACCGAGAAGCTATTTATTTAAATCCTTAAAAAACTCACGTTGTCAGTCAGAACCACGCCCATTTTCCAAGTATGATACTTGGTGTCAATGGAACTCAACCTGCCAGAGTAAAGTATAAGAGTGTAGCGTTAAGAACACTGTTCATTTTAACACACACCATTCACACACATTTTCAATAACTGGCAAGCGTGTTGTGCGCTTACCAAGAAACTAGGGAGGCCTCAGGTGCCACTGTCTCTATTGTAGGGTCAAAGTCCAGGGCGCTCTTGTCCAAGCCAAGGAGTTCAGCAATGCGCTCAGCTCCGTACATATCACCATATTTATTAATGACCTATATTATGTATTATGTAAGTCACAAGAGGAAAAATAGTTGAAATAAATTGACAGTTACACAATATTCATTAATCTACAGTCATTTCCTGTCTATTAGCCGCATTGTGTATAAGCTGCAGGACAGTGTTTTATGCAAGTTAAAAGAAACAAAACCATATTAATACCATATTAACTGGCCCTGTGTATTAACCTCATAGCTGAGGAAATTTTGCAAATTCAATGTATAAACCGCGGCTAATAGTTGGGAAACTACAATAGTACTACCCAAAATTCAACTAGTGGCATTTAAATGTCTTGACTGTCTTACCTTTCTCTTGACAAATTTGTCCCAGTAATTGCTTGGAAAAGATCTGAAAGTAATGGAAACAGAGAATAAAGAACTGGACCCCTGGCTGTAGTTTAAAAAGACACTGGGTAATCCTAAATGTTTCATGAAAGCAAAGTGAACTTGACATGAACTCCTTTGTAAATTTAGCTTGCTGTCTTACGGTGTGTTGATAACCAATCGATCCCACTGTCCTTTGATGTCATCGTCAGACGGCTGCTCGGTGATATAGATGCCTTCGAACTCCAGACTCCTCGCGATCTCCTTCTCCCTCTTGAATACCACCAGAGGGACCTGCACAAAGTCAACAGCACCAACATGAATCATGTCACAAAGTTAAACTGTGTAGCCTAATCTTATCAGAGGGCCTTGAACAACGTCGAAAAGCACTAAATGAATCATGTCGTGAATTTACAATGGTATACCCAACTATGGCAAGCCGACTATAATAAGGCTGCCAATTCTGTCGTGCAATACGAGTGTCGTAGTGTTGGTTTACAACCACTCTCTTCTCACCTTCAGATAGTAATATCCCAGGACACACAGCAGGGAGATGACGGTGTGTGAGATAGCCAGGAAGGTCAAAGTGGGTGCCATGTAACCGGTACTCTCCTGAAGCACGAAGTACTCCAGTCCCTCATCGTTCTCTTCTTCATCGTCACCGTTTTCCCAGGAGTCCTCGTCCTCATCCACCTCGTCAGCAGTCACCTGATAAGATGGCAAGATAAACAGGGAGAGTGGAACTTCAAAAAGCCATTTCAGATGCACACGGTAGCATCTTGACCATATTATTGTCTATGTACCCATAGATACCAGGTTCCATCTTGACCATATTCACGTCTATGTACCCATAGAGACCAGGTTCCATCCTGACCATATTATTGTCTATGTACCCATAGATACCAGGTTCCATCTTGACCATATACACGTCTATGTACCCATAGAGACCAGGTTCCATCTTGACCATATGTAAGGGATAATGGACGACACGGTGGTCTGTTCACAGAAGTTAATGCACGGTCGAGGTTGTAAAACGGCCCTGACGCGAAGCAGAGGACTGTAGTTTAAACCTCGTAAGTGCATTCATTTCTGTGAACAGACCACCGTGGAGTCCATTATCCCGCTTATTCCAATGTTGCCACTTGCGTTGTGTTCATTTCCTGTTACAATTTAAACGTTTTAATCGCTAAAACTGTCTTCTTTGTAGAACTAATTTCTTCCGACACATATCAACTAATTTCTCAACTCACAGGACAAACTGCCGTTACTAGTTCTAAATGGATGGTGGCTACGGCCAAAGGCCAGTCGTTAGTTCTATTTCTCCCGTTGTCAAGCGGGCGTATCCCAAGATTCTGATGAACTTTAGCTTTGAAACATCGCTATTTTACTTAGCCTGCTGTCATCCATCTAGCTAAAAGCCACCTCCGTCATATGCTACAATGTTGCAATGTTCTGAACGTCTGCATTTTACAGCTTGGATGCAATGTGACAGTTCATTTAAACTTCACAACGAGTTTGGCGAATTAATATACAAGTGTGATACGGCCAAAAAAATTGATCTACTTCATAGGTGTGCAGATACGGTTAATGGTCGTTCTAAATTACGTAGGACAATGGGAAATTCAACCAAGCAGTGGAATAATATTGTCTATGTACCCATAGATAGGTTCCATCTTGACCATATTCATGTCTATGTACCCATAGAGACCAGGTTCCATTCGGACCCGAGGTTACTTCCCAATTCAACCCCTATCCTCTCATTTCCTATCAGTCTTCGCTGTCTTTTGCTTTTGATGTTATCAGCAACGTCAGGATATTTATGTCATTTCCAGAAGTGGGTTACTTACCTTGTAGAACAGGAGGATGAAGTTGATGGCAAAGGCCACAAACAGAGCCAGCATACGGAGGTTGTAGAAGTTGCGAGCCAGATAGTTCTGAAAAAAAAAAAGAATTATTACTGATGATATTGACATTGGATCTGTTATTGTGCACAACAAAATAACCAATTAACTACTAAATAACCAGTATTATGTATTATTAAGCAGTAACATTACATAATGTAGGAGAAGAACAGGAAAAGAACCCGGTAAAAGACCCTCAGGCTCACCAGCATCTTGGTCTTGTAGACCTCCAGTCCTGCGATGAAGCTGGCCATGAAGGCAGGGCTCTCCTCCTGATCGCCACCACGTCTGGGCTTGCGGACAGGCTTGTCCTTAGCCGCCGGCTCTGCAGGCGCCTCCTCTTTGGCCTTCTCCTCTTTCTCCTGATTCTCTGTACTGTGGAACAGCGCATACATCGCAACTGTAGGACACTTTATGGAAAAGAATGATAATAATATACACTAATGTGCTACTTAGCTACAATGCTTAACACTGCATTGTCTAAACTCACTCTGCTTTTTCTGGCTCGGATTTCTTCACTTCAGCTTTCTGCGTAAAACAAATGAGATCTGTAATCAGATTAATGTTCACTGGACTAGATTTGCACCACACAAATAACAATACTTGCATCGCAGCTACTCAAGATGTTTGCTACTGAGAACGACATTGCTGACCTTGCTCTTCTTTTTCTCTGGTGCAGCAGACTCGGTAGGCTTGATCTCACAGACGTCACCCAGGCCCATTTCGTGTTTGCCATCTCGCTTGGACGGCCCTCCCATCAACTCCATCATCAGGTCTACCTCCATCGGCTCGCCGCTCGCCATCTGCACCATGTCCGCCGTGGCCACCAATTCGCCGATGTCCGCCTTCTCCGCCTCCAGAATGTCGCCGTGGATTCCGAACTGAGTCGGGTCAGGCATGTTGCCTAGGATGTCGGTCACCTTGATGTTTTTGGCACCCTCGACTAGGCCCCCACCAAAGATAGATGTCCAGATGATGTGGAAGAAACCAAAGATGACGTTGTAGATGCCTTTGAAGAAGCCGGTGAATAGCATCCAGAAGAAGCCGAAGAAACCAGTGATCATCTCGCGGATGGTGAGCTTCCTGACTGCCTTGAACTGCTTGCGCATGCTGCGTAGGGTCAACATCTGACGGAAGTTGGAGATCTTCCGCTTCACAGAGGTGCAAGCTGCCGAGAAGGCCGACTGGGACTCCACACCCTCCTCTTCCTCTTCCGGCTCTTCTTCCTCTTCCTCCTCTTCCTCGGGCCGCTCAACACTGTCCGGCTCGGAGATCTGCGAGGCCAGCTGCATCTCAAAGATGGTGTCCTCACAGAAGTTGACAAACATCTCCATCTTCTCGCTCTCGCCGCCCTCGTTGACCACGTCAAAGATGAACTGTCGCTTGGACTCCTTGACCTGCGGCTTTTCCCACTGTGTGCGACTTGACTCGCTAATCTCAAAGTAGACCCTCTCAATCCTTTTAGCGCTACCCATGATCTCGATACGACCGAGGTACGGCTCGAAGTAATTCACGACGCTCTCTGCGAGGTCGAGGAACATAGCCAGACGGCTGTCGTGAGGCATGTGCTCGGACAGGTTTGTGAGGAGGACGACGACGTTGAAGCCGATGTCTTTAGCGGGCTCGTGAAAGCGGTCAACGAACTCCTCGTAGTTAAACATGTCGTTCTCGTCGGCCTCACAACAACAGAGGAGGAAGTCGATTTCTGATTGCATGTATTGCTTTTGGTTCTCCATAGCCTTCTGGAACTCTTTCTTGGATATGATCCCTTTGCTCTCGGGATCGTACTCCTTGAAGTTGTCGGAGGTCGTAAGGTCTTTTAGTTTGAGGAACATGTCAAAGAACTTGAGGATCATCTCTACGTTGCTAGAAGATTCCACCAGTGTGTCTACCATCTGTTTTCCAATAGTTCCATTCACTATGTTACCTACAAATGAAAAAGACACTTGGGAGTCATTTCTTTCATCTACAGAATCAGAACAGATTACAGAGTCAGAATGCTGTGATTGAAGTTCCTACCCTCAAGGAGAGACAGCATCATAACCACCATATCTTTTTGTAGATCCATCAATTCTTTCAACAGCTCAATTTGACTCGAGTCCTGAGGAGAAAGTTGAAGACATTCAGAAATGCTAACCCATCTAACAGATTTTTTAAGAATTTCAAATGGCTATGTCCCTTAAATGTGGTTGCTTTGTACCACCAAACTAGATGCATCTCAATGATAAATAGACACGCCAGGTTAAATGCTCACATGACCACATCAGAGAGCAGGAGAAAAGATCAAAGAGATGGTACCTGTGAAAGCTTCATCTGCATGTTGGCAAACACATGTAGGAATCCCACCACGGCGTCCCACAGCCTGCTGTGCGCCAAGCTCTGCTGGTTGCCGATGCAGGGACCCTGGGGAAGGCAGGAAACTCCAGTCAGCATGAAAGAGCCAACATAAAAGCAGACCATTCAACTCTGCATAATAAAGAGGATTTATTGCAACCATATCATCCAGGCTCATATTACTTTCCATATCATTTAATTTTATGTCATATGGTTTACTATATGGCTTAATATATATATATATTTTTTATTTATATATTATTTTTTAATATATATTTGTTTTGGAGAAAAAATACATTACATGATTGGCAGGAATACAAAAAAAAAGTTATTACCTGAATGTACTCAGTAAGTGAGTTGAACACCTGCTTAGCTACAGCAAGGGCTTTGGAGAAGTTGTACTGACCAGCTTCATCCATAACATCTCTTCCAGAGTAGTACCAGTAGAAATCGCTGATGGACTCCTGACAGGAGTGACAGGAGACTAAGAGTCAGTGTCACGGCCACGGCCACAGGGTGGTTAATGGCAGAAGGAGTAAGAAAACAGAAGGTGCATGTTACCTGCAGACGG
The DNA here is from genome assembly GCF_046254945.1 of Alosa pseudoharengus. Classification (NCBI taxonomy): domain Eukaryota; kingdom Metazoa; phylum Chordata; class Actinopteri; order Clupeiformes; family Clupeidae; genus Alosa; species Alosa pseudoharengus. The sequence continues at coordinate 27,322,797 of NW_027468859.1, read as the reverse complement.
AGCAGGTAGTCCACAGTGCTGATGATGATGTTCACTGTGGTGGTGTTACCAGTTTGGGTACGGAGGAAGTTCTGGAAATCTGTGGTCAAAATCAGATCGTCATCATATCAGAAAAATCTCACAAAGCTATGAAGATATGTTATATTAAAAGTTATGACAATATCTTATACAAAGCTATGCAGATATCTTCTATCGTATAAAAAAAAACAGGTAGCAGCTCACACAGCTATCAGCTGCTCTAGGGGCAGGGGTGTAGTGGTAAAATAAGAGTTGGGTAAACTATGAATTCTGTGATCTCAGTGAGGTGGACTGCGCCATGCGCTATCTGAAAAAGGCATTTACAACATGTCTGATGATGGCGGAGGTTATTATCCAATGTTTATAACAATACCAGTGGTAAATGGTTCCTAGAGTGTTGATGAGTGTACATATTGTGAATGTGAATAATACTGTGTGATTTTTGAATGTTAAAAGTTGCAATTGGTGAATAGACTCTTTTGAGAGGTGGATAAACTCTAATTAGACGTAGATAAACTGTAATAAGAGGTGGATAAACTCTATTTTTGAAATTTCAGAGGTGGATAAACTGCGTTTACTTGCGTTTAGCCTCCACTACATCCCTGTCTAGGGGGAACCCTTACCGGCATTGTGGCCCTCACAGAGCAGTTGCAGGAACCTAAACAGATCCTTGGTGAAGTCGTCATTCTGCAGCACTTTAGAAGCTTGGAGGGTCATGAGGGTTGAAGAAACATTGTTAGGTTCAGGGTAGCACGGAATGGAATATCATCAATCTCAGAAAGCTTGATTTCAGAGCAGAGATGCAAACATGTCTCTTTCACTTGTCGCCTGTCCGATTTCATAATCTATATCATACAATATGACTGCTAATCACAGATAACACAGTATGATAATAAGAATACGAAAATGCTGATGGCACTGGGGAAAGCGATAAAGAGACACGATGTTAGTAAGTTATGATGAGGATGTCATAACACAACACAACAACTGCGTGAATCAGGTTTTTGTCAGTCTGTCTGTATCTAAGGTCTGAAGCCTATTGAGATGTCATCTCAGCATGCAAAACTGCCTGTGGACCAGTAGGGTTTATGGGAGTGAGTCATTATAACTGCAGGGGGTCGTGGAGGGTGGGTGGTTTGGGGGGGGGGGTAAAGGTGGGAACATGCCCAGTACAAGTGACGGCACAGTGTGAGAGAGCGTTAGAGAGCAGGATCTGTGACTGTATTTACCCTTTCGACTCGAGTTGACTGTCATCCATGAGAATGAATGAGAGGAGGAAGACAAACAGGAAAAGCAGGAAAAGCAGACGTAAGCAGAGGAGAGGACAATGGAATTGTTTGTAGTATATATACAAAACAAATAAAACAAACACATTGGTCAGTACGTATGTACAGACATGTGACAGGAAAAACAACTAATCTTGTAAAAATGTTTAGTAGACTATATTTGCCTTACACAAAGAAAAGTATACGGCACATTACAATGAGAGACAAATTGATAACATGATAACAGGACAAAATAAGGAAGACAAATAAACAACAGAGCTTTATATTATTGAGCCTAGAAGATAGTTTGTGTAAATGGTTGGAAAAGGCCTTGCAGTTTTTATGTACTATCAGAGAACCTCAGTAATTAGTTATTAAAAAAAAAAGTTTAAAACTTTATCTGAATCAGATAACAACTAGAACTGTGCTGAATGTGCTATAATTTCTGCTCCAGAAAGACCAAGACTTATTTCCTGCTACCACTGATCACAGCACAACTACAGAATACATTTACTGACAGCAATGTTCCAAAAGTGAGTTTACAGACCAAAAATTGTAGATAACATTCTGATATATGGCATCTATTCAGATATAAATCATAAATTGAAGAGATGTTATTATATGTTTAAAATCTGTTTAAGTTTGGATTGGCACTATATTGAAATCCAGTAGCTTGGGTTTTGTCCAAGAGTCTGCAAATAGGGAGGTATTCTGGAAGACAAATTGTTATTGACACTACATTGACCAGTCGCTGCTGACTGAGCAGTACGAGTAAGATGCCATAATGAAATTGCATTACATCAGAGTAATGTGATTCTTTTACAGTGGCCACATTCAATCATGAGAAATAACGGCACATTACTGTCTAGCGGGTTGTTCTCTGAAAGGAAGGCCCATTGGAATATGAAAGCGGGTGGGGGGTGGGGGGGTGGCTCTCCATAGCACTCTTACCAGGGTTCCCACGGGTCATGGAATTTCTGGAATATCATGGAAATGATAGAGTCTATTCCAGACATGGAAAGTCATGGAATTGTATCATTTGTGGGGCAAAGTCATGGAATATCATGTAGCAGTATAAAATGTACTTGTACTTGTAATTAGCTTTACTGCTTGCTTGAGTGGTTGTGGTTAGCCTAACTTAGCCTAAGCTTATTCAATGCCCATTTATTCATCTCCCACTCAAAAAAAAGTCAAAGATTCTTGAATGCTACGCGGCTACTCTGAAATCTTTGGTCGGTATATTGTACGATTCATTCTAAGTAGATCATGGAAATTCAGGTTTTTTGTCAGTTAAAGTCAGGGAAAAGTCAGGGAATTTTACATCTGACTTGGTCTTTTACATCTGACTTGGTCTTTGGTCATTTATTGTGGTCTTCACCCAAAGGCTTAATGTTGCAGCACTCAATGGCATGAGGATGCTGAGACTGACACAGTGAAGTTGAGTGCAATGGTAACGTGTAACAAATTCAGATGGTGGTCGGGCATTCTACACACTGTGCTTCAGCACAGCAGTTAAAACAGCAGCGTGATCTACCAACGCAATCTTCACAGAGAAGAAGTTTTAGGAGATTAGAGTGAACGGAGAAGCAGCAGTGCTGTTGGCTGGCCTACTTTGGGTCAGGGTGGGGGTCAGGGTGGGGGTCAGGGTGGGGGTCAGGGTGGGGGTCAGGGTCAGGGTGGGGGTCAGGGTGGGGGTCAGGGTGGGGGTCAGGGTGGGGGTCAGGGTCAGGGTGGGGGTCAGGGTGGGGGTCAGGGTGGGGGTCAGGGTGGGGGTCAGGGTCAGGGTGGGGGTCAGGGTGGGGGTCAGGGTCAGGGTCAGGGTCAGGGTGGGGGTCAGGGTGGGGGTCAGGGTGGGGGTCAGGGTGGGGGTCAGGGTCAGGGTCAGGGTGGGGGTCAGGGTCAGGGTGGGGGTCAGGGTCAGGGTGGGGGTCAGGGTGGGGGTCAGGGTCAGGGTGGGGGTCAGGGTCAGGGTGGGGGTCAGGGTGGGGGTCAGGGTCAGGGTGGGGGTCAGGGTGGGGGTCAGGGTGGGGGTCAGGGTCAGGGTGGGGGTCAGGGTCAGGGTGGGGGTCAGGGTGGGGGTCAGGGTGGGGGTCAGGGTCAGGGTGGGGGTCAGGGTGGGGGTCAGGGTGGGGGTCAGGGTGGGGGTCAGGGTGGGGGTCAGGGTCAGGGTGGGGGTCAGGGTGGGGGTCAGGGTCAGGGTGGGGGTCAGGGTGGGGGTCAGGGTGGGGGTCAGGGTGGGGGTCAGGGTAAGAGAGGGAAAAAAAGACAACAGAGTATCTCTTTGTTCACTCACTTGATCCTTCTTCAGACACCATGCCTAGGCTTTCCGCTTTGTTCTGTCTCTCGAATGCATTCAGATCCAGGACACTATGGGGGGGGGGGGGGGGGGTGTTACATTTTAAATGACATATAACATACTGTACAGTTTTTCTCAGTCACTTTGGTGCATTTCTCAGATCAGAATTCTCAAAACTATATGTTCAACCTCCACATCATCTAGTATCTTGGGCAAATCATAAAGGTAATTTCTCATTGTTTTGAATGTTATATGATCTTGTGGGTCCCCACCATCGACTTCAAGGCAGCGCTGCCGCTAGGGTTAGGCTAGGGATAGGGTTAGGGTTGCTCGATGGTGTTTTAAGCCCCCACCGTCGACTTCAAGGCAGACTTCAAGACACCTAACCTCAACACTAACACCATTGTGTGTTAGGCTCAGAGGTGCCTTGAAATCGACGGTGGCAGCGCTGCCTTGAACTCGACGATGGGGGCCCAAAACAGCATCAAGCATTTTGAACGAACAAACTTTTTAGGTTAAATGGCATCTGATGAAAATTAGATCAACCAGTGAGCAACCAGGTCTTAAAGCTCAGAGGTGCATTTCATGAACTTTTAATTTTGAAGTACATAGAAATATAGTGCCTGTATAGTTCTGTTCAAGTACATAGAAGTATACTGCCTGTATAGTTCTGTTCAAGTACATAGAGTTGCGAGACATTTTTGGGGGGGTTTGGCAGACAAAAAGCTTAAGAACCACTGAGTTACACACTTTTACAGATCCTCCACTGTGTGGTGCAGTTTATGCAATTTGTAAGAAATGCACTTACTGTGTATTACTGTGTGAAAATGTTAATGATGATTTGAGAAATGCACCAAAGTGATTTAGAACAAGGAAGACTATGTATTCCAACTGAATCGTATAAATAACATGGAAATGCTACTCATGTTGATGTCAGTTTTACAGAGGCACAACCAAAAGGTGATGAACATTGAGTCTACAATACCTGCAAGCTTGCATGAGTCCAGTTAAACTTTTGAAAAAGCCAGCATCTCTTTTCAATTTCAGGTAGTCCAGCATTTTCTGCACAGAAAATGTATTTTAAGGACATTGTAGTACATATAATACACACTCTATGCCAGGCAAACTACTGGAAATGTCGTCCTGAAAAAGGGCATACATGATTTATGCATAACAGTCTGAATGTGTGTGTGTGTGTGTGTGTGTGTGTGTGTCTGAGAGAGGAGAGAGAGAGAGAGAGAGAGAGAGAGAGAGAGAGAGAGGGAGAGAGAGAGAGAGTGTGTGGGTACATGCTTTACCTGCTGGACGATCACGTTACCGCCATTCAGAATTGAGATACCCAGTTTGAGCGTTCCGGTCACCATTGGCCCTAGGCGGCCTAAAGGAAAGAAATCATTAACATGAAGTCACACATACAGTACAGGAACTACCTTAACACTTTGACCTTTCAGACAGACAGACAGACAGAGATAAACACGCACACACATACATACACTACCGTTCAAAAGTTTGGAATCATTTAGAAATATCCTTGTTTTCATCATTAATGTTGTAAATTACTGTTGTAGAAAGAAACTGCTGATCTTTAACGCAATATCTACATTGCCCATTATTAGCAAGCAGTCATCCAATGTTCCAAAGGTACATTCTGTTTACTAATCTGATATCATTTTGAAAAGTATGAGATGTGACTGATCTCTCACCTAGTGAAGTATGAGATGTGACTGATCTCTCACCTTTGCTGGTCCTTAGTGAAGTATGAGATGTGACTGATCTCTCACCTTTACTGGTCCTTAGTGAAGTATGAGGTGTGACTGATTTCTCACCTTTACTGGCGCTTAGTGAAGTATGAGACGTGACTGATCTCTTACCTAGTGAAGTATGAGATGTGACTGATCTTTCACCTAGTGAAGTATGAGATGTGACTGATCTCTCACCTTTACTGGCGCTTAGTGAAGTATGAGATGTGACTGATCTCTCACCTTTACTGGTCCTTAGTGAAGTATGAGATGTGACTGATCTCTCACCTTTACTGGCACTAATCATCTGCAGCACCATCTCAGCTGCCCCGCGGGCATGGAGCCGGGCCTGCTGGTACAATATCTTCTGCTTCTCCATCTCTTTCTCCTGTAAGCCAGACACACACACCCATGCGCACACACGCACACACACACACACACACACACACACACACAAAATAGGGTATATTCATCAGATCTGAGATTTGATGTGGTCATATTTTTTCCTTCACTGTTCTTGAATTTCCCCTTGGGGATCAATGAAGTATCTATCTATCTATTTATCTATCTGAAAACAACTTTTGTCATTTCTAAAGGCTGGGATTAACTGAAGCCTTTCAGCTTGCCTCAGAACAGACTACAGCTGTGCATGTTCTCATACCTCAAAGCTCTTGCCTACTTCCTCATCCTCCTCTTCCTCCTCGTCTTCAGCACAGCTCTGCAGAGATAGGAGACATTAGTGATGATTCTTTTCATGCAGATCAACTGAGATGGACAGTTATTTATGTGTTTGATTATCCAAAGCTAAATAGTACCTTCGCCATCATGTCTGCATATGCTATATACAGTGGATCTTCATCCAGGTGACTGTCAGAGACAAAATGCACGAACATACCATGAGCAAACATTTTCCCCTCAACATTTCCTCCCCATGAGGCATGTGATGAGTACACATACTGGCCCTCCTCATTAAGCAATCGATCCTAGAAACCAGGGGCACGTTTCCCAAAACCATAGTTGCTATGTAATTTCCCATTGCCAACCAACTAAGTTGCTAACAGGTTAGCAACTAAGTTTTTAAGGAACGCACCCCAGAGTAGAACTGAGTAGAACTGAGTGCAGGAATCGCCTCACGACAGGGCTCATGTGTGATCCGTATCGCTCTAATCCAAGTGTAAGAATGAACAGGTTTGATGCACAAATGTGATGTAAATATCATGCCCATATTCTCTGTTTAGAGACCTCACCTTCAGAATTTATGACATGGAGGAGCACAATACTGTACGTCCAGGAAGAGAACATTTTCTGACCTCGAGATAGCTATGCTGACGTTGCAAGTCCAATTAAACCAACTATACTGCTCAAAAAAATTAAGGGAACACTTACAGTTTTCCACAAATGTTAAAACACATTTTTTTGAAACCTTCCACCCTTTTCTCCATTCTCAAACTACATTCACAGAATGTCTGACAGTTCTTGCAAAATAAAACACTAGCCAAGTTTTACTTGTGCTCAGAGCCAAACAGTGTCAGAGTACCGATCCAGTGGATGATTAAAGTGTTCCCTTAACTTTTTTGAGCAGTATAGATTTGATACTAGGGGTGCGTTACCCAAAACCATAATTGCTAATCTGTTAGCAACTTGGTTGGCAATGGGAAATTGCATTGCAACCAACAAAGTTGGTTACTTAGTTAGCAACTATGGTTTTGGGAAACGTGACACAGAAAAGTAGCATCAAGTTGTGAAGAAGTTGTGAATATATGGGGCTTTAAATGTAACAGATGTGATTTTGCAGACAAAAGGTATCATGTAAAACCAAATGCATTTATTACAAATGCAATTTAATATAAAACCAGGCAACACCATAATGCTGTTTGTCTGTGAAAAACTCTTTTGCATTATGTCCATGGAGCACTAAACACTAATACAGGTTGGAGGACAGCATATGCTCTTGTGAATTGGACAGCTAAATGGATGTTCATGCCATGCACTTACTTTATTGTTGAGCCTTTCAAAGTAAACTCATAAACAAAAGGAATGCTGTCCACATGATGTATTCTAGGCCATTAATGTGTCATGACATAATAGTGTACATCACAAAAAAGTAGGCTATAGATATGAAAGGAAAAGTCTTTGGTCCAATTCTCCGCCAGATTTCCTATGCTGCTGCGCAAACTCGTGCTGAATTGGAAAGTTGTATACTTGAGACTTGACATGAGATTAGAGTGTACCCACCCCTCACGTCCAGATTGATAAATGCCAAAATTTGCAAGGAAATGACCATATACCTGTCATACACCTGTTTTATGTTCTATGTCTGTTTCGTAAATGTGTGTGTCAGTGTGTGTGTGTGTGTGTGTGTGTGTGTGTGTCCTCACCTCCTTTCCGTGAGAGCGTTGTGACTGAAGTGGAGGATGAGCTGGTGCAGAGGGTCAGGCTTGACCTCTGCTTCCTCCTCCTCTTCCTCATCCACCACCTTTATGGGAGTTTTCTGCACAAGGACCCCCCACCCGTCAGCAAGACTCAACTCTCTTTTACTCTCTTCTTCTCAAAACCCACACACACCAAATGCACACAGATGCACACTGAACTACACACAGTAAGCATCTGCGCAGCAAGAAGCCATCGCTCTCAAACACACTACACGACACACACACTATAACTGATTTTCCCCCAAATGTTGCCTATAAAGGCTTTTTTTTAAGTTGACTCTATCCATCGCCACTAAGAGAATGGCACACTTGGCGAAACGCAACTCAAAACATGCACAGTCACAACCAACACAAGGTAATGGCCTTCATGTCACATGCTGGGATGAGCGCAAGAGTAATGCCGTACGGTACGTGGTCATCCGGGATTGAGGTGCTAGATGGAGGGGGATGGACGGTAGCAGTGGGTGTTCTTGGAGAGGTCTCACAGAGCTGGACAGGCATGCACACTGACAGGGTCACACAGGCATATAAAGATGGACGTACAGTTAGTGTCTCCGCTAGGCCCTGTTCTCTTCCCTACATCTTCTCTTAATGTGTTTAGAAAACGCTTAATGGCTAATCAAAACTCATAAGAGGAGGCCCAAAGTCTAACTAGAACCAAGGATCAGGACCGGAGGACACAAGGCTTTAAGTGATTTTTATTAGTGCAAACCGACTAACGTTTCGACGCCCATACGTCTTCTTCAGAGTCAAACTTTGCAACATTCTTTGACTCTGAAAAAGACGCACGCGGGTGTCAAAACGTTAGTCGGTTTGCACTAATAAAAATCACTTAAAGCGCTGTGTGCTCCGGTCCTGTTCCTTGGTTCTAGTTAGACCTTTGGTCTCCTCTTTTGACTTCTGCGTCCTGTTCCGTGAGCACCAAACAGGCTGAAGCGCAAGTGACCCCCTTCTACTAATCCAGACTCATCTCAATTATATCAAAAAAAAAAATGTAAATAGTGTTTCTTACTTACTACACAGTTGCGGTTAACAGCGCTAGCCATACAGAATGCAAATCTGAGTTCATCTGAGTCTTGGACTGGGTAAAGCTCTGAGTGTTAGAGCGACATGTCCTAACACACACAACACAAGAGCACGAGATTTATGGTCTCAGATAGATGACACCAACATGCCACCAACTCCACAAACTGTTACTTGACTTACGAGAGACGACTACACCCACTGACGACACTGAGGTGGAGCTTCTGGAGGTGGGGGGTGGGTGGGTGGTTGTAGCAGTAGGCAAGGTGAGTTTAGCAATGGGGTTCGGGGGGGGGGTTCTAGTCTCCTCTTACCAGAGCACGGGGGAACGCAGCTTTGCTAGCAGTGAGTTGGGAGGAGGGGACGCCACGCACCACACACTCATGCGGGCCCCGGCGGGCGAGCCTGGGGATGTGGCGAGCCACCCGGGATGCGGCGGCGACAGCGGCACCCGAGCAGAAAGCGGCCGAAAGAGGTGGCAGAGCCGGCCGCTCGACTGGCGCCGCGCCCACGGGCCATTCGACGTAGCGGGCGCCGCCAACCAGCCCCCCACCAGCCATCAGCGCGCGGGTACTTACGGCCAGGTCCTGCACTAGCTTCTCCTCAAAAAAGTACTCCTCTGCCTCTATCCAGAACCTCAGATAGGCCAGGAAGAAGAAGTTAATACAGCGATGCCTGGGAGAGGGAGGGTGGGAGGGGGAGGGAGGGAGGGATGGAGGGAAGAGCTGGTTTAGGCATGGAGGGGGGCAGATGGCATAGGAAAAGAAAGGATGCATGGACAGCTGAAGTGCAAAGAAGTAAGGATGAGTGGAGGGGAGAGTGTAATGGACTGCTTTCTCTTGGGGGAGGTGGCATGTGTTTGGATGGAGGAGTGAGGGGGTGGGGGGTGATGGAGACCACTGCCTCATCTGACTGGTCGTAAGGATGGTTTAAAACACACAGAAGCACAGTTAAAATGTGGAGTGACAATAAGTCATCGTTACAGCTAAAACACCATTTTAAAACCATTCACTCAATCTATCAGGTATGAACTAGTCAATGCAAAACACTGGTTAGTATCAGTAGAATCTTCCAATCTTTTCAGATATACTACTAAATAATGGGTGTCACCACTGATAATCACCACTGATGTGCACAAAATTAAGAGCTAAAGATGTAAAAGAACGCTCAGATAGGAATACAAGAACAATGACAACGTGTTGTTGGTACAACGTAGATTTGCTGCCCGACCACAGACCAATCAGAGTTGCAGTGGAGTGCTGGCATTCAGTCTTTAGCTTGCAAGAATGAGAGGGAGGAGGACTGAGGTTGGAGCCATGAACTCTTTAAAGGTCTCACAGTACCGTACCGTAAGCAAGGAGAACAGACGGTCAAAGCTGGAGTTTTGGTAACACTTTTCCAGCCACACGTACCGATAGCCATTCAGGAAGAAATTATTATTTTTGTATCTGGGGGAGGGAGGGAGGGAGGGGAGGAGGGAGTGTGGCCCCGTAGCAAAGACAATAGAGAGGAAGACATTTTTAGGAGGGGGAACAGAAGTGCAGGTTGGCACCAATGTCATGTGGAAGAGACACAATACATTAAGCTTACAGGGAGGCTACACCGGGCACCAATGTCATGTGGACCAGACACAATACATTAAAGTGTAATATACCCTAAAGAAGGCTCTGTGCCGCTACGCATGGGTGGCTGCCCAGATCATGTTTTTTAACTTAAAAAATAGCCATGTTTAAATAAAGGCTTTTTATAACTTTTTGAAGAAGAGTGCCTTGGACTCCCTTTTCTTTTGATGACATTAAAGTGTAAGTTCAGTGTAAATTGACCAATAGTCCTGTTGTTAAAGTTAATCACATGCAGCCCATAGGAAAAATAATGAGGCAATTTGGGACAACATAGGCCAAGTTATGGACAGGCAGCTTAAAGCTTAAAGCTATGGGTCAATTTACACTGAACTTACACTTTAAGCTTACAGGGAGGTTAGCTACACCGGGCGCGTAACTCAAGCGTTCCGTTCGTGTAGCGTCTGCTGCAACAATTAGCTGCTACTATATCAATGAATATCTACATTAATGGAACTGGCTACACCAGACATGATAGCGGTGCATACGTTCACAAAAATTAGACCAGTCTTCTAAAACTATTTTTACGCTACGCAAACGTAGCGCTTCACTTGCAGACCCAGTGTAGATCGGGCTTATTATCTTACTTATGGGGTCCTCTATGGGGAGAGGGGGTAGGGGGGGATTGACTACCTTTAACTGGGAAAAGTATAAAACACAGATGATAAAGAGGAAGGGGAGACAGCTCTGGATGAGAATGTCAGTGTAATTGACTTCACTGCTTTTGAATAAGGAACCAAAGGCACCAAATGCCATATTTACTTTTTTGTGCTAAAGTGGGTTCTTAAAAAATGCTTGTTGTCACTGGGTACCTGGGTAAGTTGTAAAGGGGGGCCATGCGGAAACAGGCCACCACGGCACGCTTGCGTTGTTTGGACAACAGCTTCTGCGTCAGGTTCTTCTTACTCCTTAGAGGCAGCTCCACCTACAGACACACATAGATATGGACATTCACACATAGAAATGGGCATT